>NC_135233.1:784672299-785394174 GCF_051348905.1 Ranitomeya variabilis
CCCCTTTGCAATGGGTCACCATCTCGACTGCAGCAGGGAGTTTTTACGTTGTAGCTAGTAACGGAGACGTCAGTTGGTAGTCCCGGTTCCTGTATGGAGCCCCAACCCCTCTTCGGGTGGAAGGCTAGCACAGTCCCCCGCTTTACCACGTCGTTCCTGTTGTGCGCAGGCTTCCTGCGTTGCGTCTTCGGCATATCAGATTGTTCTGTTTCGTCTCGGTTTTTCCAGTGTTGGATCAGACATTGTTTATACTGTTCCCAAGTGAGCACAGCAAGGGTGAGGCTCTCCCCCGGAGCTCCATACGGCTCGTTCCAGGGGGTGTCCCACCGGAGGATCACCCCATCTGGGCCCACATCTATGGGTTCCCCCATCTTGGTCGGTAGGGGAGGTACCAGCTTCCCCATCACGTCGGGGGTGAGGACCACCCGTTCCACCGCAAAGGCGTGGTTATTGTTGCTGGGGTGAGGAGCGGTCACAGGAGCGGGATCGGTCAGGGGAGCCGGATCGGTCGGGAGAGCAGAATTGGCCAGGGGAGTAGGGGTGCCGTCCATACCTGCGCCTGATGTGATTCCACCGATGTCGATCGGTTCCGTTGACGAGGACACTGGAATCGGCTGCAGCCCGGACCGCGGCTCTTCCGGAGTGGCCTCTTGACGTGGCTCCGCCCTCCATGGCTCCGTGGCTGGGATAGGTAGGTTCGGCTCCTCCACTGGCGGCTCCCAGGAGTTCAGGTCCTTCACGGGCGGTGGACGCGAGTCCGTCTCTGATGGGTGAGGGCAAGCCGGGATCACCTCGCCGTTGCTCGGGCACTTGCTGCTCATCGTCGCTGTCTGGCATTCGGCGGCAACGCATGCACCTGGCTCCGCCATTTCTCCGAGGTTGAGCTCCTTCTTCACCTCGTTCCCGCCGTTGCAAATCAGGGGGCGGTTCTCCTCGGTTGCTGGGTAGGTCGTCCTCTCGCAGCAGGAGTCGGAGGGGGCGGTCGCTACTTCTGGCGCCGCTCTGGTAGTCTCCTCCCATGGCATGCCCTTCTTCTCCCTCTGCGCTCCCTGTGGCGCTGCAATGGCGGCGACTTTTGGCGGGAACTTTTGGCGGCAAGTGACAACACACAGTCTTTGCAATAAGTCACAGTCCAAGCACAATAAAGTACAATTCCGAGGCACACATGACCTGATTCTTCAGGCTTAAGTAGATCCTGTTCGTGACGCCAAGTTGTAGCACCCCCACTGCCGCAGGGCCGAGGGGTACCCAGTACCGGGCCTCTGAGTCTCTGCTCTGGGGTTGTCACGGTGGCTAGACCCGGTCCGTGACCCTGCTGAGGGGCGCACAATGATAGATGTGGATGGTGGTGGTGGTGGTGCGGTGCAGTAAATAATGAGGACACCAGGTTGCAGTCTCTTTACCTCTTTACTGAAGGCTTCTGGGTCCTCAGTCCGGAATACGGTTAGCCGGGCTGCGCAAGTCCGGCCGGTCCGATGGCACCTCCAGAGTTCCCTTCACAGGTGGAAATCTGTGCCTTCCTTCTAGCGCTTATGTGTTGTGGTCCTCCCCTGCTGTGCTTACGGGATAGTCCCCACAACTGTTGTGTCTGTTTCTCGTGTTCCCTCACAACTCGATTCTGATGTTCTTCTTCTTCTTCTCGTCCCCCAGATCTTATGGTAGGACGCACCCATATGACGGGAAGGCTCGGAGCTCTTCCGGGACCCTAGAGTCGCCCCTCTCCACAAGTTGCCCCCTATGTTTGCGTAGGTGATGTAGGTGAGACAGCCAGCCTATAGCTCTCTGCTCTGCCGTTGGTTTGAAGTAATGCTTAGAGCCCTGTACTTCCTCGGCGTTCCGGCCACCGGTTATTTACGCCTCAGTAGGATGTTGCCTCGGTCTAACAGCACGTCTCCTACTGGTATTCTCCCTGCTGCGTTGATCTCGTTTCTCACTCAGCACAATAAATCTCGCTTCTTGTCCTTTCTTAGGGCACCGCCGCTATGAAGTGCAGGCGCGGTCCCGTAGCTTTCTCTCTGTTTGCCAGGCCTCTGTCAGGATCCCACCCCTGACAGGGACCCTACCGAATCTTCCCCTACAACACCCTCTGCCACAAGGTGTTGCCTGGTTCCAACCCAGTCAGCGTTCTCCCTAACTTCCTGCCTAACCCCCAGTTTTACCAGACTGTGAGGAGTAGCCTAATGAATAGTACCCTTAGCTCCCCCTGGAGGCCAGACTGTGAAATGTATTGGTGTATGTGATACCTGGTCAGATGAACTCCTTCAGTGCCATCAGACGTACCATAGCCCCCCTTAGCGGCGGAGCCACAGTACTGCAACGACCAGGACTCTGGGGCGCTGCAGTTAAGCGGGGACATGTACAGACAATAAATTCAATACACGTTAAGACAAATTAAACAGTGACATTAGGAGCGAGGTCCATGCTCACAAGCTTACAATCTACAAGGAAATGGGGGGGGGACAATAGGTGAAAAGTGCTTGTTATTTCAGGTCTGGCAATTATAATAAATAGGGATTTTCATAGTTTCCATAGAACATACTCCCAATGTACAGTTTGTGTGTTTCATCTAGCTCCCTCATGGGTGATGGCTGTAGCCAGTAGCGTAGCTACCGGGGGGAAAGGGGGTGCGGGTGCCTGGGCCCGGTGCTCTGAGGGGGCCCACCCGGAGCTATGCTACTGTAGTTACATTCTGTGGCAGAGCAGGGAGAATTGATCTCCCTGCTCTGCCGCCCGGCCGCTATGGGCCCCTGAGCAGGCGGGCGGCCCGGTGCTAGCAGTGGGCCCCCCCACCGTCATCGGAAGATCAGCTGTACCGGCATTTAGCCGATACAGTTGACCGCAATGATGGGAGAAGGAGCGCTGCGCTCCTTCTCCCATCATCCCCCTGCCAGTGTCAGCGTCTGACGTCACCGACACTGACAGCGGGCGCGTTGACGTCACTGTCCGGCTCCCGCTTTCAGGAGATCAGCTGGAGCAGCGCAGGAACAAGGAAGAAGAGAGGTGAGAATTTTTTTTTTTTTTTTTAACGGGTGCTGCTGCCTTATTACAGGGTCTGCCTATGGGGGTGCTGACTTATTACAGGGTCTGACTATGGGGGTGCTGACTTATTACAGGGTCTGACTATGGGGGTGCTGCCTTATTACAGGGTCTGACTAAGGGGGCTGCCTTATTACAGGGTGTGACTATGGGGGTGCTGCCTTATTACAGGATCTGACTATGGGGGCTGCCTTATTACAGTGTCTGACTATGGGGGCTGCCTCATTACAGGGTCTGACTATGGGGGTGCTGCCTTATTACAGGGTCTGAATATGGGGGCTGCCTTATTACAGGGTCTGACTATGGGGGTGCTGCCTTATTACAGGGTCTGACTATGGGGGCTGCCTTATTACAGGGTCTGACTATGGGGTGCTGCTTTATTATAGGGACTGACTATGGGGGTGCTGCCTCATTACAGGGTCTGACTATAGAGGTGCTGCCTCATTGCAGGGTCTGACTATGGGGGCTGCCTTATTACAGGGTCTGACTATGGGGTGCTGCTTTATTATAGGGACTGACTATGGGGGCTGCCTTATTACAGGGTCTGACTATGGGGGTGCTGCCTCATTACAGGGTCTGACTATAGAGGTGCTGCCTCATTACAGGGTCTGCCTATAGGGGTGCTGCCTTATTACAGGGTCTGACTGTGGGGACTGCCTTATTACAGGGTCTGACTATGGGGTGCTGCTTTATTACAGGGTCTGACTATGGGGTCTGCCTTATTACAGGGTCTGACTATAGGGATGCTGCCTCATTACAGGGTCTGACTATGGGGGCTGCCTTATTACAGGGTCTGACTATGGGGTGCTGCTTTATTACAGGGTCTGACTATGGGGGCTGCCTTATTACAGGGTCTGACTATGGGGCCTTGCTTTATTACAGGGTCTGACTATGGGGGCTGCCTTATTACAGGGTTTGACTATAGGGGTGCTGCCTTATTACAGGGTTTGACTATGGGAACTGCCTTATTACAGGGTCTGACTATAGGGGTGCAGCCTCATTACAGGGTCTGACTATAGAGGTGCTGCCTCATTGCAGGGTCTGACCATGGGGGCTGCCTTATTACAGGGTCTGCCTATAGGGGTACTGCCTTATTACAGGGTCTGATTATGGGGGCTGCCTTATTACAGGGTCTGACTATGGGGTCTTGCTTTATTACAGGGTCTGACTATGGGGGTGCTGCCTTATTACAGGGTCTGACTATGGGGGTGCTGCCTCATTACAGGGTCTGACTATAGGGGTGCAGCCTCATTACAGGGTCTGACTATGGGGGCTGCCTTACTACAGGGTCTGACTATAGGGGTGCTGCCTCATTACAGGGTCTGACTATGGGGGCTGCCTTATTACAGGGTCTGACTATGGGGTGCTGCTTTATTACAGGGTCTGACTATGGGGGCTGCCTTATTACAGGGTCTGACTATAGGGGTGCTGCCTCATTACAGGGTCTGACTATGGGGGCTGCCTTATTACAGGGTCTGACTATGGGGTGCTGCTTTATTACAGGGTCTGACTATGGGGGCTGCCTTATTACAGGGTCTGAATATGGGGCCTTGCTTTATTACAGGGTCTGACTATGGGGGCTGCCTTATTACAGGGTTTGACTATAGGGGTGCTGCCTTATTACAGGGTTTGACTATGGGGACTGCCTTATTACAGGGTCTGACTATAGGGGTGCAGCCTCATTACAGGGTCTGACTATAGAGGTGCTGCCTCATTGCAGGGTCTGACCATGGGGGCTGCCTTATTACAGGGTCTGCCTATAGGGGTACTGCCTTATTACAGGGTCTGACTATGGGGGCTGCCTTATTACAGGGTCTGACTATGGGGTCTTGCTTTATTACAGGGTCTGACTATGGGGGCTGCCTTATTACAGGGTCTGACTATGGGGGTGCTGCCTTATTACAGGGTCTGACTATGGGGGTGCTGCCTCATTACAGGGTCTGACTATAGGGGTGCAGCCTCATTACAGGGTCTGACTATGGGGGCTGCCTTACTACAGGGTCTGACTATAGGGGTGCTGCCTCATTACAGGGTCTGACTATGGGGGCTGCCTTATTACAGGGTCTGACTATGGGGTGCTGCTTTATTACAGGGTCTGACTATGGGGGCTGCCTTATTACAGGGTCTGACTATGGGGTGTTGCTTTATTACAGGGTCTGACTATGGGGGCTGCCTTATTACAGAGTTTGACTATAGGGGTGCTGCCTTATTACAGGGTCTGACTATTTGGACTGCCTTATTACAGGGTCTGACTATAGGGGCGCAGCCTCATTACAGGGTCTGACTATAGGGGTGCTGCCTCATTACAGGGTCTGACTATGGGGGTGCTGCCTTATTTCAGGGTCTGACTATGGAGGTGCTGCCTTATTACAGGGGCTGCCTATTGGGGATGCCTTTTTGCAAGGTCTGACTATGGGGGTGCTGCCTTATTACAGGGTCTGACTATAGGGGTGCTGCCTTATTACAGGGTCTGACTATGGGGACTGCCTTATTACAGGGTCTGACTATAGGGGTGCAGCCTCATTACAGGGTCTGACTATGGGGGCTGCCTTATTACAGGGTCTGACTATGGGGGTGCTGCCTTATTACAGGGTCTGACTATGGAGGTGCTGCCTTATTACAGGGGCTGCCTATGGGGGATGCCTTTTTACAGGGTCCGACTATGGGGGTGCTGACTTATTACAGGGTCTGACTATGGAGGTGCTGCCTTATTACAGGGGCTGCCTATGGGGGATGCCTTTTTACAGGGTCCGCCTATGGGGGTGCTGCCTTATTACAGGGTCTGACTATGGGGGTGCTGCCTTATTATAGGGTCTGACTATGAGGGCTGCCTTATTACAGGGTCTGATAGCCTTTCCATAGCCTGGACACATGATTGTGTCGGCTCCCTCCACTTGGCCACCAACGCTCGCCCCAGGTGCAGAAAGCGCAATAACCAGGACTGATATCATCCCCTGTTCCCTCTGGGATGTGTAAAACCATACAGGGACTATACAATCTGAACTATACCCCTGACCCTATAGGCAAGACAGCACTGTCTACCCTCACTCCCACTGGAGAATACCAAGCCACTTGGGGACCATACAGCCTTATCTGTACCCCAGACCCAGTATATAAAACAGGATTGATTCCAGCTGGGACTGCGTTTACATTGCACGGGCAAGCACCTATACCATACCAATTTGGTTACATTACTGCGTCCTTTTCCAGACTCAGCAAGCACACAGTGTCCTTACTGTAATGAAGTCTATTTGGGCGATTTTGTGATCAAGGCCACGGGCTGGCCGAAACGTTATTATCGCCTGTCGCTATTTGCACAAACTTTTATCCGAATAAACTTTTGGCATAAGCATCTTGAAATATACGAGTGCAGTGATCTTTTTTGTACATGACTTATGGGACTTAAAGCCCCTTTCACTGGCACCGTGAACCACATTGATTGAGTGCTAGCTTTTCATATACTTTATTACAGGGTCTGACTATGGGGTGCTGCCTTATTACAGGGTCTGCCTCCTTATTACAGGGTCTGCCTATAGGGGTGCTGCCTTATTACAGGGTCTGACTATGGGGGCTGACTTATTACAGAGTCTGACTATGGGAGTGCTGCCTTTTTACAGGGTCTGCCACGTTATTGCAGGGTCTGCCTATAGAGTCTGCCTATGGGGAGTGCATTATATTATATTGTGAACTATTTGGTGCATTATGCTACTCTATATGGAGATTATCTAGGGGCCATCATACAGTATGGAGATTACAGTATGGGGTCATTATACATTGTTGGAGCCGTCAAACAGTTTGGGGGCTACTAAGGAGTCAGTAAACTGTGTGGGTGCATTATACTGTGTATAAGAGAGCATCATGCTGTGTATAGGGGAGCTGTACAGGGGGAGACTCGGGACTTTATTAAATGTAAAGTGGGCACTTATTGTTATAGGGGAACTCAGGTTACTGTGGCTATCAAAGGGGCACACAGGGCATTATTACTTTCTAGGGGCAAAATATGGGCACTGTTTTCTAGGGTTCTTACACCTGGTATTACTATATTGTAGAGAGTTGCTTTAGAATTTAGAGGGCACAGAGAACCACACAGCAGGTGCAGTAATAGAGACACATACGGCAGCAGCGGCTCAGTATTGGGGCATCAGGAGCAGTAAAAGGGACACATACGGCAGCAGCGGCTCAGTATTGGGGTATCAGGGGCAGTAATAGGGTCACATACGGCAGCAGCAGCTCAGTATTGGGGTATCAGGTGTAGTAAGAGGGTCACATACGGCAGCAGCGGCTCAGTATTGGGGTATCAGGTGCAGTAATAGGGACACATACGGCAGCAGCGGCTCAGTATTGGGGTATCATGTGTAGTAATAGGGACACATACAGCAGCAGCGGCTCAGTATTGGGGTATCACGAGCAGTAATAGGGACACATACGGCAGCAGCGGCTCAGTATTGGGGTATTAAGTGCAGTAATAGGGTCACATACGGCAGCAGAGGTTCAGCATTGGGGTATCAGTAGGATGAGGAGTTTGTGCAGGTTTGGAATAGATGGTGATGGGGATGGAATATGAGAAGTGAAATATGTCTTTGTTGTATGTAGCTGGAAGAAGTTGTCAAGTCGGTCTGGGCCAGATGGAAAAGATGGGAAAAATGAACGATTCCATCAGAAAGGACATCAACGGTATAGAGATTATCTTCAGTAACAGCACGGTCATCTGCTGAGGTTCTCCTCCAGTATTTGGGTGCGTCACCGAGTTGTAATCAAGGTTACCTGGTTAGGGGCCCACTCAGAAGTTTCGCCCCCCCTGAACCAAAACCCTAGCTACGCCTCTGGCTAATAGCCCATCTCATTATGAGCAAGGGCATATTTGCCATATGCATATGAAAATGTACATGTACAGTGGGTACAGAAAGTATTCAGACCCCTTTAAATTTTTCACTCTTTGTTTCATTGCAGCCATTTGGTAAATTAAAAAAGTTATTTTTTTTCCACATTAATGTACACTCTGCACCCCATCTTGACTGAAAAAAAACAGAAATGTAGACATTTTTGCAAATTTATTAAAAAAGAAAAACTGAAATATCACATGGCCATAAGTATTCAGACCCTTTGCTCAGACACTAATATTTAAGTCACATGCTGTCCTTTTCCTTGTGATCCTCCTTGAGATGGTTCTGGTCCTTCATTGGAGTTCAGCTGTGTTTAATTTATATTAGACCTCACAGCTTACAGTGCATGTCAGGCCAAGGAGCTCGAGACAGAATTGTAGCAAGGCACAAATCTGTCCAAGGCTACAAAATAATTTCTGCAGTATTCAAGAGCACAGTGGCCTCCATAATCCTTAAATGAAAGAAGTTTTGGACCACCAGAAGTCTTCCTAGACCTGGCCGTCCAGCCAAACTTAGCAATCGTGGGAGAAGAGCCTTGGTGAGATAGGTAAAGAAGAACCTCAAGATCACTGTGGCTGAGCTCCAGAGATGCAGTAGGGAGATGGGAGAATGTTCCACAAAGTTAACTATCACTGCAGCCTTCCACCAGTCGGGCCTTCATGGCAGAGTGGCCAGACAGAAGCCTCTCCTCAGTACAAGACAAATGAAAGCCCACATAGAGTTTGGTAAAAAAAACACATGAAGGACTCCCAGACTATGAGAAATAAGATTCTCTGGTCTGATGAGACGAAAATAGACCTTTTTGGTGATAATTATAAGCCGTGTGTGTGGACAAAACCAGGCACTGCTCATCACCTGCCCAATACAATCCTAACAGTCAAACATGGTGGTGGCAGCATCATGCTATGGGGTGTTTTCAACTGCATGGACGGGACGACTGAAAGCTATTGAAGGAAACATGAATGCGGCCAATACAGAGATATCCTGGATGAAAACCTCTTCCAGAGTGCACTGTACCTCAGACTTGGCTTGAAGGCTCACCTTCCAACAAGACAATGACCCTAAGCACACAGCTAAAATAACAAAGGAGGTATTCAGAACAACTCTGTGACCATTCTTGACTGGCTCAGCCAGAGTCCTGGCCTAAACCCAATTGAGCATCTCTGGGGAGACCTGAAAATGTCTGTACACCAACGTTCACCATCCAAACTGACGGAACTGGAGAGGATCTGCAAGGAAGAATGTCAGAGTACCCTCAAATCCAAATGTGGAAAACTTTTTGCATCATTCCCAAGAAGACCCATGGCTGTATTAGCTCAAAAGGGTGCTTCTACTCAATACTGAGCAAAGGGTCTGAATACTTATGACCATGTGATATTTCAGTTTTTCTTTTTTAATAAATTTGCAAAAATTTCTACATTTCTGTTTTTTTCAGTCAAGATGAGGTGCAGAGTGTACATTAATGAGAAAAAAATGAACTTTTTTGAATTTACCAAATGGCTGCCTTGAAACAAAGAGTGAAAAATTTAAAGGGGTCTGAATACTTATCGTACCCACTGTACTATTCTGGCATATATGTAAAGGAGGTATTGGCCACTGTGTTTTCTATTTCAAACTGTATACTATTGATATCTAATGTACCTACCCCACAATGTTATATGCACTACCTTGTTGGCAATGTTCTGGATTTTGTCGTCTCTTATGCTTTTTGGTTACTAAAATATTATTATATTATTTTTTTAGGTTATCATCTACTATATAATTGTCTAAGGGTCACTTCCGTCTGTCTGTCTGTCACGGAAATCCCATGTCGCTGATTGGTCGTGGCAAAACGCCCACGACCAATCAACGACGGGCACAGTCCGGCGGCAAAATGGCAGCTCCCTACTCCCCTGCCATCAGTGCCCGCTCCATACTCCCCTCCAGTCAGCGCTCACACAGGGTTAATGGCAGCGTTAGCGGACCGCATTATGCCGCGGTGTAATGCACTCCGGTAACGCTGCTATTAACCCTGTGTGACCAACTTTTTACTATTGATGCTGCCTAGGCAGCATCAATAGTAAAAAGATCTAATGTTAAAAATAATAAAAAAATAAAAAATCATTATATACTCACCCTCCTTAGGCCCCCCGAATCCAGACCAGGCCTTTCCCGCTCCTCGCGACGCTCCGGTGACTGGTCCATGCATTGCGGTCTCGCGAGATGATGACGTACGGTCTCGCGAGACCGCTACGTCATCATCTCGTGAGACCGCAATGCACTCTTGGGACCGGAGCGTCACAAGGAGCATCGGTAAATGCCTGGGCTGGATCAGGGGGCTGAAGGAGAGTGAGTATATAACTATTTTTTATTTTAATTCTTTTTTTTTAACAGGAATATGGTGCCCACATTGCTATATACTACGTGGGCTGTGTTATATACTGTGTGGGCTGTGTTAGATACTGCATGGGCTGTGTTATATACTACATCTCTATGCTATATACTATGTGGGCTGTGCTATATACTACGTGGCTGTGGTATATATTACGTGGATGGGCAATATACTACATTGTTGTACTCTATGCTACGTGGCCTGTGTTATATACTGCATGGGCAGTGTTATATACTATGTCTCTGTGCTATATACTATGTGGCTGTGTAATATATTACGTGGCTGTGCAATATACTACGTGGCTGTGCAATATATTATGTGGCTGGGCAATATACTACGTGGCTGTGCAATACATTACGTGGCTGGGCAATATACTACGTGTCTGTGCTATATACTACGTGTCTGTGCTATATACTACGTGGCTGGGCAATATACTACGTGGCTGAGCAATATACTACGTGGCTGGGCAATATACTATGTGGCTGGGCAATATACTACGTGTCTGTGCTATGCTATATACTACGTGGCTGGGCAATATACTACGTGGCTGGGCAATATACTACGTGGCTGGGCAATATACTATGTGTCTGTGCTATTTACTATGTGGGCTGTGCTATATACTACGTGGCTGGGCAATATACTATGTGGCTGTGTTATATACTACGTGGCTGTGCTATATACTAAGTGGCTGTGCTATATACTGCGTGGGCTGTGTTATATACTATGTGGGCTGTGTTATACGCTACTTGGTTGTGCTATATTTCTCTGCTGTATCTGTGCATCATGAATCGTGGTATGTGTTAAAGAGGGGGACCCACTGAGACTCTTTCACCCGGGGCCCTCAAAAACCTGGAGCCGGCCCTGGCTTCACTGATTGTACGCAGCCGGGCGTGACCAATCAGCGACAGGCGCAGTCCGCCCGCGAATTGGCGCGGAATTTGAACCACGCTTCGCTAATTGGTGGCGGCCGGCCGAATCCTGTGTATAAATTGCATTATTCTGAAAACTTCATAAATAAACTACATACATATTCTAGAATACCCGATGCGTTAGAATCGGGCCACCATCTAGTTCTTTATAATTGCCAATGAATTTCAGAACTGTATAAAATCTTCAACTCAATTATCATTCACTTCATTACACAATCACACCATTCACTCTGTCATACTATTTAATTTTATTTTTTCATATATAACAAATGTTTTTTCTGCTTCCTTTGGTAGTTTTTCAGTACACCATGCACTTACCATTTAAAATCTTCTATATATATATATCGGTAGTTATGCATATATAGACAATTACGCATCATACAGTCTCACCTCCTTTCATATTTATTTTTTCACACATATACCATATTTTTCGCTTTGTAAGACGCTCTGGATTATAAGATGCACCCCAAATTTTGAGGAGAAAAACAGGAAAAAAACTTTTTTTTAATAAAATGGTGGTGCTTCTTATAATCCATGCATCTTATTGCTTACCGGGGGTGGTGGCTGCAATTAAGCGGTGTCCCTGATGGAGGAGGCAGGAGTGGAGTGTTGCAGCAGGCCGCAGGCTGGGAAGAGGGGGTGTGCAGGTGTCCTGTGCTCCGGGGGTTCCTGTGCTGCGGGGTGCTCCTGTGCTGCGGGGGGCTCCTGTGCTGCGGGAGTGTCTCTGGTGATGCTGGCATCTCCGGTGCTGCGGGGGTGCTCTGCCAACATTTTGTGAAAGGCCAGAGCCCCCCAGCAGTTCGCCCATGCTTTCCTGTGCGATGGACTTCGGGAAAATGGCCACCGAGAGGTGACGCATGCGCAGATGGAGATCTCGGTACCAAGATCTTTGGAGATGAGATTTCAGCACTCAGTTTGTTTCTATTTTAAGTTTTGTCTGTTTAATCGTCAGTGTGAATGTGGCACCCCAGGTGTCCGGATGCCACGATGGTATTGTCTTCCTCATGGGGGAGGTGATGTCATGCCTGGAAATACTAACGTACAACACCGTCCTGACTCCAGACGAGAAGGGGGAGCTCTAAATCCAGTTTCAGGGGAACTTCTCTATAAATTCTGGCCTGGGGGAAGGGTTAGACAGTCTGTTAGGGACAGTGAGAGGAGAAGAGGAAAAAAAGAGGAGCCTGGGGTCTGGAGCTGCGAGTGGGCTCACCCCAGAGGAAAAGCGCCAAGAGACCGGACACCAGGGTCCATGGTGGTGTGGGAATTGCAGACCCAGCCACTGAACCCGGAGGGCAGGAGGTTGCAAGTCTCCTTTCCCATCTAACACTTGCAGGTGCCACAGCAAATCAGGAGCCTGGGGCTGCCAGAAAGAGAGGACAGTGCCCATGACAGGCTCAGGTTGTCAGCCATACAGGTTGAGAATACAGACACTGAGAGGACTCGTGCAGAGCTTCAGGCAGCAAGGGACAGATATACAGCGCAGAAGGAAGGCCTCCGAACCCACCTGGCTAAGTGGATCCCAAGCTTTTTCCAGGCTGCCCGGACCCCACCATCACCTGTTACCTGTACCCTGGACTGTACCTGAATTCTACCAGTAAAAGGTAAAGGGAACTGCTATCCCTGTGTTCTGCAATTATTTCCTGCACCCTCAGTCCTGCGCCCCACCGTCAATCATCCCTCTTGCCAACTACATCGAGAGCCCTGGGGACCAAGCTCTACCTGTGGGGAGCTATACCATCTAAGCTGCAAAGCCATCAGCACCATAGGACCCCTTTAAGCAGCATCGGCCACCCCTGGCCGAATACCACAGGTGGCATCATGAACCTTACTACATTATACTTTATCTCCATTTTCATTAAACCCTTTTACTGGAGGCCCAGGTAAACTGAACGGGTCATTGCTGCCGTGACCACCCCTTTTTAGAACAAAACCGGCCTGGAATCGAGTACCCTATGGTCTTAACGGGTGCTCTATGAATATGCTCCAATATACTGCATGTGCAGTACAGATCAAAAGTTTGGACACACCTTCTCATTTAAAGATTTTTCTGTATTTTCATGACTATGAAAATTGTACATTCACACTGAAGGCATCAAAACTATGAATTAACACATATCAACTTATACTCTGGCTAATTTGTTTTGTTTTTTTACAGTGTTTGCTAAGTAAGTACCCTATGTTATTTGTATGTAATATTACTTTTTACTTACTTATAGCAGAGTATATGCTCAATTTTTATCTATCTTGGCTTTTGTTTGTTTTTGTGCAGGTCTGAAAAAATGAATGCTATCAGAATAGAGGCCAGACAGTGCCTGCAATGACACCCCCCCCCTCATTTAACGAATTGGTCTGTGGGAGCTCTGTTCTGGTCAGGATACAGTTTTTCGGGGATTTCTATGGAAACTCTGAAGCAGTGCTTGCCGGAGATTATCATATTAAAGTAAACCTAGCCTAATGTGTATGGGGTAGCCTGACTGTCCTATAATAGGAAAACAAGTATCTTTTATGTTGTGATCCTTAATTGCCCTGAGGCATAAGAGTCTCCAGAGGTGTCTGGCAGGTACTTATCCCTCTTCCTATGATGATAAACCACATGCTTGGCAGATCACATTATATATGTTTATAAGTTAGTTTAGCCAACGGCTATCTAAAGACGTTTACTTTAATAAATAAAAGGGTTAACTTTCTCAGATCTAAGCAGAAGAATTCAGAGGATGCTTTGGAATGTGCTGGATCTTCAATGGTATTTTTCAAGTTCACCAGAAAGAAAGGGAGATTAGAAGGATTAACGTAATGGAGGATACGTAATTGGAAAGGGTGTAATAAAGTGCTATTATAAGACGAGTAAATATTATATATGGGCCCTTTCTTTTATACTGATCAACTTAAAAGCTGAATGCTTGCTATTCAACACATTCAGTCTCTAGATTGATGGATAGACTTCTGCAAAATGTTTCATAGCATTTAATGTGTGGATGACAAAAAGACACATGCAAAAATCAATTTTTGACTTCAGAATGCCTATTTATGGAATATATGATATATACAAATTCAATAATGCACAGGACAGCACCATCTCCCAATAGATGCACATGGAAAATGGGTCATTCTCATCTCATATACAGTATATACCCCAAACCATTGACGTCATTCATGATACAGTTCTTCTGCCTTTGAGTTCACCATCAATATACCAAGCATGAAGTACGAGTGCAACCTTTCAACCTCTCGTCACAGCTGGGTCTAAATTTTGATGGACATGACAAAGGTATTCAATGTCATACAAAATAACCATAACCAAGCAATAATAACTAATCAAATAGGACTACTGTACCCAATCGATTTAGAAGAGATGACTCCATGTTTAAATATTTGCAAATTTGCGTTTTTGTGTGTTCATTTCTACGTTAACTCATCAAATCATGGACTTAGAAGAGGACAATCAAGTCCATGCACATTTATTACTGTTTTAAAGAAAAATATATATGTCTTGGTACCGTGTTTTCTAACCAGTAACATAAAACAGTCACCAGTTAATAGCTTGTAACAATTCTATCTGCATAAGTAACATGCTATTTAAAGTAATAAATTAAAAAAGGCCTCCCTGATGAAGAAATTACACTAACTTCTAATTATTTTAAGCATAAAAGACAAAATTACGCGAATGGATTTCTTATAAATGTGGGAGGCATGTTACAAAAATAGATTGCCTCAGTTCCTTGTTCATTAAATCTAACAACATCAGTCAATAAAAAAAATAGTTTATATCAGTTCTAAAGCAATAGGTCCACTGTAATTATTCATAATTGCCACACGAATCATAAAAGAATATTGCTTATTAAAGCACTTCAAAACATTTCGAAGTGTAGCTCATTAGCTGTGCTATGTTGTATGGGGACAGAATAATAATTTCATGAAATATGACAGTGGGACATTAGTATGCCAGATAATTATCTGTCCTTAAGTTCTTCTGAACTCTCAAATTTTATGACATGCTGGTTTTTCTTTAGCCAAAATTTGATAAGCTTTTATTAAAATATGTTCTAGCCACTTCTGGCTGTTGAATTTATATAAATACTGTACAGCTGTTCGCACATAAGTCTTCAGCTATTTTGTCTGAAGTTATGAATGTACTTCCAGGGTCTTTTGTATTTTTGATTTTTTGACTCACTATCGGCAGATTGAAAAATGGTCTATTTTTCCTACCTTGCCTAGGATCTGACATACTGTAAAGCCATCTCTTAACCTTTTGTGCCAAAGCCAAAAAGTCGGAATTAAAACTTAACCTTTATTTTAAAGGGATTTAAAATATCAAAAAAACACAAAAAAACAAAAACACCTCAAACAAGTACCAATTGATACAGCCTGTATGGTAATGTGTCAACTAATGGCACTAATATATTATGATTGGAACTTTAGTTCTACTTGTGACGTACACTGTCCCAACATATAGGATACCTATAATCAGTACGTGCAAAAACGAATCAGGTAATCCTATTATGTAGATATCAACAAGTATCAAAAAAGTATCAAACATTCAATACTTAAACAGGCAGGATGAAAACAAGATACAGTGAAAATCATAAGAATTAAAACAGGAATGATCTCACCAATTGCCACAGACCAGGTAAATGATGCCCATGATTCACTGAAGCGGAGAGTTCCATATGTCAGCGATGTCGGGAGACAATACCCTGTCAATCCCTATTGGGCTATCAATAAACCTGCGTCCCAGACTCCCGCCCTTACAAGGGCAGTCCACAGCTACCCCTGAGCAAAGTCATGCCCTGCACTCTCCCTATTGAAGTGTCCCGACGCGTTTCTTTGCAGGCCTCATCATCAGGGGACTTGCCTGCTTGGGAGATTAAAGTGCACGAGTGCTATAAGAAGGACAAAAGAACCTGCCACCCTCCTTGCTGTATTAGAGAGAGTGGGAGGAGACATGAGGTCCACATTATATAGTGAAATGGCGGACATGATTAGCCAATCGGATATTCAGGCCCCAATCATGTGATCAAAAGATATGGGTCCTTGCTATGTGCGGCGATATTAATGGTAAAAACCATTAATCAAAAGAGAAACCAGGGACAAAACTACCCACAGGTGACTGCAGTCAGAGTTACCTGTCAGGAAAATCACCGCACTGGTGCCGATGAGATGATCCGTACATGCGCTCTCTGTTAGTGGCGGAAGTTATCGTAACCAGGATACCAGGACGCCAAGTCGCGTCAGGACCCGACAACTTCCGGTTTGTTGCTAAGACGCTCAGGCGCTATACTATACAGAGCGCTCAGGCGTCATAAAAAAGCCGATGGAGCGCCCGAAACTGGCCGATCCATCGGCGAAAGGAGGACGCTGTAGCGTCATGTAATGAACGCAGCAATACAATATATAAGAAGCAATATTTATAAAGACCCTCAGGCCCTGAATCCCAACAAACTATCAAAAACGTTACAACATAAAGCTCATACAGTACAGATGGCTATTTCTGGTTATGGAATAAATAGTATTGTTAAGATATCATACATTAGAGCCCAGAAAAAATACAATTGTAGCAAGATTAGTGGTATGTTATGGCGCATACAGCGCCTTATTACATTAGTGCATTACCACCCAAACTATGCAATGCTACAGTTAATAAAGATATTATTGCCTCTAGTATGAAGACACAAAAAGAGCCACTTTATGTCTGAGAGTCTCACATCAGGCCACCAAATATGAATAATGATAACAAGTAATATACATACAATTGAAAATAAGAGGTGACAAAACCCAACACCAGGGTCTCCTCCCACCAGCCGAGGAAGAGGTTGGCATAGGCCGGGGCACAAGGGCTGCCCATGGCCGTCCCCCTCAGCTGGTGGTAGGTCTTGCCATCAAAAACAAAATAGTTGTGGGTAAGGCAGAACCGGAGAAGTTTTAACACAAAGCAGTTATGTTGGTGGAACTGCTGGCCTCTAGTGCTAAGAAAGTACCGTACTGCCTCTAGGCCTCTGTTATGGGGGATGGAGGAATACAGGGCCTCCACATCGATACTTGCCAGGGAAGATTCCAAGTCAATGGTGAGGCCCTCTATTCGTCGTAAAAGATCAGGAGTATCTTTGACGAACGATTGTAGTGCCGACACAAAAGGTGATAAAACCCGATCAAGATAGATACCTGCATTTTGGCAAAGACTATCGACCCCTGATACAATGGGCCTACCCTTCAAAGGGTGTAGGCCCTTATGTATCTTGGGCAGACTGTAAAATGTAGCAGTTACTGGACATTTAGGTAAGATGAAGTCGAACTCAGTCTTATTGATGATCCCGTCATTCAAGCCCTCCTGTAAGATTATTCGTAATTCAGCGCAGTATTCATTTGTGGGATTATGCGGAAGAATCTCATATGTAGTTCTATCTGCCAGTATAGATTGGCACATGTCACGATATTCCTTAACACCAAGTATTACGATATTGCCCCCTTTATCAGAGGGCTTTACTACAATACTGGTATTCTTTTCTAATCGTTTGACAGCTTCCATTTCTTGTTTAGAGCAGTTAAAATTACACTGTATGTGGCTTTGAGATAGCTCCCTTAACTCTGCAGTGACAAGATTCGAGAAAATATCAATAGCTGAGAGGTCACCCGTGTTAGGTGGCATTTTGGTGCTTTTTGCTTTCAACTGTGTGAAGGGTCCCATGCCTTGGGAATTGGGTTCAATATCCCCAATACTGTTTAGTAATCTCACATCAGGTAACATATCCACCGGAATGCCTAGGTCATCACATAAACGCGAGTCCTGTTTATTAAAAAATTTTTTCCATCTCAGCTTACGCAGAAACAAATTAAGGTCTTTTACCGCCCGGAACAAATCAAAGTCAGTACTGGGAACAAATGAGAGTCCTTTGCTCAGGACCGCCATTTCCCAGTTATCAATATACTGATCAGACAGATTGATTATTTGTATGTTAGACCCAGACTGTATAGAGGAAATGTCCTTCCCAACGATAGAGCTAGGAGGGAATCTACTTATTATTTTCTCCCTTGAGCTAGTCGACTTCTGAGGGGGTAGGCCTGATCTAAAAAACCCCCACTTTGTATATTGTCTACCCTATCTGTGGCTCCTCTAGCCCCACGACCCCTACCCCTGCCTCGATTTCTCCCCCTATATGATCTAGTTCTATTTTCCGATTCAGAGAACTCGGTATCGGTGGAGGATAAATCTGTTTCTCTATCCTGTGGGGTAGTTCTCGGAGTCAACACTAGATATGCCTTGTTGTCCTTGAAATCCTGAATGTCTCTCAGGTACTGGCGGTGCTTTCTCTCCTTCAGGTGGTATTGGAACCGCTCTATGTGTGTCTGGAGTTTAGTTTCTTTAACAACAAAATCTGTTTCTGTAGCAAATTTCTTTGTAATCTCTATATGTTCCCTAAGTTTATCGTTAAGGGCGGATAGTGTAACTTTTTCTTCTTCTAATAGTAACTGCATAAATCGTAGGGAACTATCAGTTGCCTCTCTCTCCCACTTATGAGTAAAAGCAGGGTTTTTATGTCTGCTGCCGGCTGACAAATTAATCCTAAGGCCCCGCGGGACGATTTTGGCTTTCAGGTAACTTTCTAAACTCTGGACCTCCCACCAGGAGGTGATCTGGTCCCTGTATACCTGTTGTAGTTCTTTAAATGCTGTATTAAACGAAGGAAGGTATTTTTTCTGTGTGAAAGCCTGCTCTGAAAAGACCTCCTTTACCTCAGATAGCCAAGTATCAGTATTTAGCCCGACAGAAAGAAAACCTGCCATATCCCTAAAGGGAAAAACGCGAAAAAAGCAATACTAAATGACTATTTGGAATAATCCAACAAGATCCCACCAGTATAATAGGAACACAGCTATAGTAGGAATTAAAACTTAACCTTTATTTTAAAGGGATTTAAAATATCAAAAAAACACAAAAAAACAAAAACACCTCAAACAAGTACCAATTGATACAGCCTGTATGGTAATGTGTCAACTAATGGCACTAATATATTATGATTGGAACTTTAGTTCTACTTGTGACGTACACTGTCCCAACATATAGGATACCTATAATCAGTACGTGCAAAAACGAATCAGGTAATCCTATTATGTAGATATCAACAAGTATCAAAAAAGTATCAAACATTCAATACTTAAACAGGCAGGATGAAAACAAGATACAGTGAAAATCATAAGAATTAAAACAGGAATGATCTCACCAATTGCCACAGACCAGGTAAATGATGCCCATGATTCACTGAAGCGGAGAGTTCCATATGTCAGCGATGTCGGGAGACAATACCCTGTCAATCCCTATTGGGCTATCAATAAACCTGCGTCCCAGACTCCCGCCCTTACAAGGGCAGTCCACAGCTACCCCTGAGCAAAGTCATGCCCTGCACTCTCCCTATTGAAGTGTCCCGACGCGTTTCTTTGCAGGCCTCATCATCAGGGGACTTGCCTGCTTGGGAGATTAAAGTGCACGAGTGCTATAAGAAGGACAAAAGAACCTGCCACCCTCCTTGCTGTATTAGAGAGAGTGGGAGGAGACATGAGGTCCACATTATATAGTGAAATGGCGGACATGATTAGCCAATCGGATATTCAGGCCCCAATCATGTGATCAAAAGCTATGGGTCCTTGCTATGTGCGGCGATATTAATGGTAAAAACCATTAATCAAAAGAGAAACCAGGGACAAAACTACCCACAGGTGACTGCAGTCAGAGTTACCTGTCAGGAAAATCACCGCACTGGTGCCGATGAGATGATCCGTACATGCGCTCTCTGTTAGTGGCGGAAGTTATCGTAACCAGGATACCAGGACGCCAAGTCGCGTCAGGACCCGACAACTTCCGGTTTGTTGCTAAGACGCTCAGGCGCTATACTATACAGAGCGCTCAGGCGTCATAAAAAAGCCGATGGAGCGCCCGAAACTGGCCGATCCATCGGCGAAAGGAGGACGCTGTAGCGTCATGTAATGAACGCAGCAATACAATATATAAGAAGCAATATTTATAAAGACCCTCAGGCCCTGAATCCCAACAAACTATCAAAAACGTTACAACATAAAGCTCATACAGTACAGATGGCTATTTCTGGTTATGGAATAAATAGTATTGTTAAGATATCATACATTAGAGCCCAGAAAAAATACAATTGTAGCAAGATTAGTGGTATGTTATGGCGCATACAGCGCCTTATTACATTAGTGCATTACCACCCAAACTATGCAATGCTACAGTTAATAAAGATATTATTGCCTCTAGTATGAAGACACAAAAAGAGCCACTTTATGTCTGAGAGTCTCACATCAGGCCACCAAATATGAATAATGATAACAAGTAATATACATACAATTGAAAATAAGAGGTGACAAAACCCAACACCAGGGTCTCCTCCCACCAGCCGAGGAAGAGGTTGGCATAGGCCGGGGCACAAGGGCTGCCCATGGCCGTCCCCCTCAGCTGGTGGTAGGTCTTGCCATCAAAAACAAAATAGTTGTGGGTAAGGCAGAACCGGAGAAGTTTTAACACAAAGCAGTTATGTTGGTGGAACTGCTGGCCTCTAGTGCTAAGAAAGTACCGTACTGCCTCTAGGCCTCTGTTATGGGGGATGGAGGAATACAGGGCCTCCACATCGATACTTGCCAGGGAAGATTCCAAGTCAATGGTGAGGCCCTCTATTCGTCGTAAAAGATCAGGAGTATCTTTGACGAACGATTGTAGTGCCGACACAAAAGGTGATAAAACCCGATCAAGATAGATACCTGCATTTTGGCAAAGACTATCGACCCCTGATACAATGGGCCTACCCTTCAAAGGGTGTAGGCCCTTATGTATCTTGGGCAGACTGTAAAATGTAGCAGTTACTGGACATTTAGGTAAGATGAAGTCGAACTCAGTCTTATTGATGATCCCGTCATTCAAGCCCTCCTGTAAGATTATTCGTAATTCAGCGCAGTATTCATTTGTGGGATTATGCGGAAGAATCTCATATGTAGTTCTATCTGCCAGTATAGATTGGCACATGTCACGATATTCCTTAACACCAAGTATTACGATATTGCCCCCTTTATCAGAGGGCTTTACTACAATACTGGTATTCTTTTCTAATCGTTTGACAGCTTCCATTTCTTGTTTAGAGCAGTTAAAATTACACTGTATGTGGCTTTGAGATAGCTCCCTTAACTCTGCAGTGACAAGATTCGAGAAAATATCAATAGCTGAGAGGTCACCCGTGTTAGGTGGCATTTTGGTGCTTTTTGCTTTCAACTGTGTGAAGGGTCCCATGCCTTGGGAATTGGGTTCAATATCCCCAATACTGTTTAGTAATCTCACATCAGGTAACATATCCACCGGAATGCCTAGGTCATCACATAAACGCGAGTCCTGTTTATTAAAAAATTTTTTCCATCTCAGCTTACGCAGAAACAAATTAAGGTCTTTTACCGCCCGGAACAAATCAAAGTCAGTACTGGGAACAAATGAGAGTCCTTTGCTCAGGACCGCCATTTCCCAGTTATCAATATACTGATCAGACAGATTGATTATTTGTATGTTAGACCCAGACTGTATAGAGGAAATGTCCTTCCCAACGATAGAGCTAGGAGGGAATCTACTTATTATTTTCTCCCTTGAGCTAGTCGACTTCTGAGGGGGTAGGCCTGATCTAAAAAACCCCCACTTTGTATATTGTCTACCCTATCTGTGGCTCCTCTAGCCCCACGACCCCTACCCCTGCCTCGATTTCTCCCCCTATATGATCTAGTTCTATTTTCCGATTCAGAGAACTCGGTATCGGTGGAGGATAAATCTGTTTCTCTATCCTGTGGGGTAGTTCTTGGAGTCAACACTAGATATGCCTTGTTGTCCTTGAAATCCTGAATGTCTCTCAGGTACTGGCGGTGCTTTCTCTCCTTCAGGTGGTATTGGAACCGCTCTATGTGTGTCTGGAGTTTAGTTTCTTTAACAACAAAATCTGTTTCTGTAGCAAATTTCTTTGTAATCTCTATATGTTCCCTAAGTTTATCGTTAAGGGCGGATAGTGTAACTTTTTCTTCTTCTAATAGTAACTGCATAAATCGTAGGGAACTATCAGTTGCCTCTCTCTCCCACTTATGAGTAAAAGCAGGGTTTTTATGTCTGCTGCCGGCTGACAAATTAATCCTAAGGCCCCGCGGGACGATTTTGGCTTTCAGGTAACTTTCTAAACTCTGGACCTCCCACCAGGAGGTGATCTGGTCCCTGTATACCTGTTGTAGTTCTTTAAATGCTGTATTAAACGAAGGAAGGTATTTTTTCTGTGTGAAAGCCTGCTCTGAAAAGACCTCCTTTACCTCAGATAGCCAAGTATCAGTATTTAGCCCGACAGAAAGAAAACCTGCCATATCCCTAAAGGGAAAAACGCGAAAAAAGCAATACTAAATGACTATTTGGAATAATCCAACAAGATCCCACCAGTATAATAGGAACACAGCTATAGTAGGAATTAAAACTTAACCTTTATTTTAAAGGGATTTAAAATATCAAAAAAACACAAAAAAACAAAAACACCTCAAACAAGTACCAATTGATACAGCCTGTATGGTAATGTGTCAACTAATGGCACTAATATATTATGATTGGAACTTTAGTTCTACTTGTGACGTACACTGTCCCAACATATAGGATACCTATAATCAGTACGTGCAAAAACGAATCAGGTAATCCTATTATGTAGATATCAACAAGTATCAAAAAAGTATCAAACATTCAATACTTAAACAGGCAGGATGAAAACAAGATACAGTGAAAATCATAAGAATTAAAACAGGAATGATCTCACCAATTGCCACAGACCAGGTAAATGATGCCCATGATTCACTGAAGCGGAGAGTTCCATATGTCAGCGATGTCGGGAGACAATACCCTGTCAATCCCTATTGGGCTATCAATAAACCTGCGTCCCAGACTCCCGCCCTTACAAGGGCAGTCCACAGCTACCCCTGAGCAAAGTCATGCCCTGCACTCTCCCTATTGAAGTGTCCCGACGCGTTTCTTTGCAGGCCTCATCATCAGGGGACTTGCCTGCTTGGGAGATTAAAGTGCACGAGTGCTATAAGAAGGACAAAAGAACCTGCCACCCTCCTTGCTGTATTAGAGAGAGTGGGAGGAGACATGAGGTCCACATTATATAGTGAAATGGCGGACATGATTAGCCAATCGGATATTCAGGCCCCAATCATGTGATCAAAAGATATGGGTCCTTGCTATGTGCGGCGATATTAATGGTAAAAACCATTAATCAAAAGAGAAACCAGGGACAAAACTACCCACAGGTGACTGCAGTCAGAGTTACCTGTCAGGAAAATCACCGCACTGGTGCCGATGAGATGATCCGTACATGCGCTCTCTGTTAGTGGCGGAAGTTATCGTAACCAGGATACCAGGACGCCAAGTCGCGTCAGGACCCGACAACTTCCGGTTTGTTGCTAAGACGCTCAGGCGCTATACTATACAGAGCGCTCAGGCGTCATAAAAAAGCCGATGGAGCGCCCGAAACTGGCCGATCCATCGGCGAAAGGAGGACGCTGTAGCGTCATGTAATGAACGCAGCAATACAATATATAAGAAGCAATATTTATAAAGACCCTCAGGCCCTGAATCCCAACAAACTATCAAAAACGTTACAACATAAAGCTCATACAGTACAGATGGCTATTTCTGGTTATGGAATAAATAGTATTGTTAAGATATCATACATTAGAGCCCAGAAAAAATACAATTGTAGCAAGATTAGTGGTATGTTATGGCGCATACAGCGCCTTATTACATTAGTGCATTACCACCCAAACTATGCAATGCTACAGTTAATAAAGATATTATTGCCTCTAGTATGAAGACACAAAAAGAGCCACTTTATGTCTGAGAGTCTCACATCAGGCCACCAAATATGAATAATGATAACAAGTAATATACATACAATTGAAAATAAGAGGTGACAAAACCCAACACCAGGGTCTCCTCCCACCAGCCGAGGAAGAGGTTGGCATAGGCCGGGGCACAAGGGCTGCCCATGGCCGTCCCCCTCAGCTGGTGGTAGGTCTTGCCATCAAAAACAAAATAGTTGTGGGTAAGGCAGAACCGGAGAAGTTTTAACACAAAGCAGTTATGTTGGTGGAACTGCTGGCCTCTAGTGCTAAGAAAGTACCGTACTGCCTCTAGGCCTCTGTTATGGGGGATGGAGGAATACAGGGCCTCCACATCGATACTTGCCAGGGAAGATTCCAAGTCAATGGTGAGGCCCTCTATTCGTCGTAAAAGATCAGGAATATCTTTGACGAACGATTGTAGTGCCGACACAAAAGGTGATAAAACCCGATCAAGATAGATACCTGCATTTTGGCAAAGACTATCGACCCCTGATACAATGGGCCTACCCTTCAAAGGGTGTAGGCCCTTATGTATCTTGGGCAGACTGTAAAATGTAGCAGTTACTGGACATTTAGGTAAGATGAAGTCGAACTCAGTCTTATTGATGATCCCGTCATTCAAGCCCTCCTGTAAGATTATTCGTAATTCAGCGCAGTATTCATTTGTGGGATTATGCGGAAGAATCTCATATGTAGTTCTATCTGCCAGTATAGATTGGCACATGTCACGATATTCCTTAACACCAAGTATTACGATATTGCCCCCTTTATCAGAGGGCTTTACTACAATACTGGTATTCTTTTCTAATCGTTTGACAGCTTCCATTTCTTGTTTAGAGCAGTTAAAATTACACTGTATGTGGCTTTGAGATAGCTCCCTTAACTCTGCAGTGACAAGATTCGAGAAAATATCAATAGCTGAGAGGTCACCCGTGTTAGGTGGCATTTTGGTGCTTTTTGCTTTCAACTGTGTGAAGGGTCCCATGCCTTGGGAATTGGGTTCAATATCCCCAATACTGTTTAGTAATCTCACATCAGGTAACATATCCACCGGAATGCCTAGGTCATCACATAAACGCGAGTCCTGTTTATTAAAAAATTTTTTCCATCTCAGCTTACGCAGAAACAAATTAAGGTCTTTTACCGCCCGGAACAAATCAAAGTCAGTACTGGGAACAAATGAGAGTCCTTTGCTCAGGACCGCCATTTCCCAGTTATCAATATACTGATCAGACAGATTGATTATTTGTATGTTAGACCCAGACTGTATAGAGGAAATGTCCTTCCCAACGATAGAGCTAGGAGGGAATCTACTTATTATTTTCTCCCTTGAGCTAGTCGACTTCTGAGGGGGTAGGCCTGATCTAAAAAACCCCCACTTTGTATATTGTCTACCCTATCTGTGGCTCCTCTAGCCCCACGACCCCTACCCCTGCCTCGATTTCTCCCCCTATATGATCTAGTTCTATTTTCCGATTCAGAGAACTCGGTATCGGTGGAGGATAAATCTGTTTCTCTATCCTGTGGGGTAGTTCTCGGAGTCAACACTAGATATGCCTTGTTGTCCTTGAAATCCTGAATGTCTCTCAGGTACTGGCGGTGCTTTCTCTCCTTCAGGTGGTATTGGAACCGCTCTATGTGTGTCTGGAGTTTAGTTTCTTTAACAACAAAATCTGTTTCTGTAGCAAATTTCTTTGTAATCTCTATATGTTCCCTAAGTTTATCGTTAAGGGCGGATAGTGTAACTTTTTCTTCTTCTAATAGTAACTGCATAAATCGTAGGGAACTATCAGTTGCCTCTCTCTCCCACTTATGAGTAAAAGCAGGGTTTTTATGTCTGCTGCCGGCTGACAAATTAATCCTAAGGCCCCGCGGGACGATTTTGGCTTTCAGGTAACTTTCTAAACTCTGGACCTCCCACCAGGAGGTGATCTGGTCCCTGTATACCTGTTGTAGTTCTTTAAATGCTGTATTAAACGAAGGAAGGTATTTTTTCTGTGTGAAAGCCTGCTCTGAAAAGACCTCCTTTACCTCAGATAGCCAAGTATCAGTATTTAGCCCGACAGAAAGAAAACCTGCCATATCCCTAAAGGGAAAAACGCGAAAAAAGCAATACTAAATGACTATTTGGAATAATCCAACAAGATCCCACCAGTATAATAGGAACACAGCTATAGTAGGAATTAAAACTTAACCTTTATTTTAAAGGGATTTAAAATATCAAAAAAACACAAAAAAACAAAAACACCTCAAACAAGTACCAATTGATACAGCCTGTATGGTAATGTGTCAACTAATGGCACTAATATATTATGATTGGAACTTTAGTTCTACTTGTGACGTACACTGTCCCAACATATAGGATACCTATAATCAGTACGTGCAAAAACGAATCAGGTAATCCTATTATGTAGATATCAACAAGTATCAAAAAAGTATCAAACATTCAATACTTAAACAGGCAGGATGAAAACAAGATACAGTGAAAATCATAAGAATTAAAACAGGAATGATCTCACCAATTGCCACAGACCAGGTAAATGATGCCCATGATTCACTGAAGCGGAGAGTTCCATATGTCAGCGATGTCGGGAGACAATACCCTGTCAATCCCTATTGGGCTATCAATAAACCTGCGTCCCAGACTCCCGCCCTTACAAGGGCAGTCCACAGCTACCCCTGAGCAAAGTCATGCCCTGCACTCTCCCTATTGAAGTGTCCCGACGCGTTTCTTTGCAGGCCTCATCATCAGGGGACTTGCCTGCTTGGGAGATTAAAGTGCACGAGTGCTATAAGAAGGACAAAAGAACCTGCCACCCTCCTTGCTGTATTAGAGAGAGTGGGAGGAGACATGAGGTCCACATTATATAGTGAAATGGCGGACATGATTAGCCAATCGGATATTCAGGCCCCAATCATGTGATCAAAAGATATGGGTCCTTGCTATGTGCGGCGATATTAATGGTAAAAACCATTAATCAAAAGAGAAACCAGGGACAAAACTACCCACAGGTGACTGCAGTCAGAGTTACCTGTCAGGAAAATCACCGCACTGGTGCCGATGAGATGATCCGTACATGCGCTCTCTGTTAGTGGCGGAAGTTATCGTAACCAGGATACCAGGACGCCAAGTCGCGTCAGGACCCGACAACTTCCGGTTTGTTGCTAAGACGCTCAGGCGCTATACTATACAGAGCGCTCAGGCGTCATAAAAAAGCCGATGGAGCGCCCGAAACTGGCCGATCCATCGGCGAAAGGAGGACGCTGTAGCGTCATGTAATGAACGCAGCAATACAATATATAAGAAGCAATATTTATAAAGACCCTCAGGCCCTGAATCCCAACAAACTATCAAAAACGTTACAACATAAAGCTCATACAGTACAGATGGCTATTTCTGGTTATGGAATAAATAGTATTGTTAAGATATCATACATTAGAGCCCAGAAAAAATACAATTGTAGCAAGATTAGTGGTATGTTATGGCGCATACAGCGCCTTATTACATTAGTGCATTACCACCCAAACTATGCAATGCTACAGTTAATAAAGATATTATTGCCTCTAGTATGAAGACACAAAAAGAGCCACTTTATGTCTGAGAGTCTCACATCAGGCCACCAAATATGAATAATGATAACAAGTAATATACATACAATTGAAAATAAGAGGTGACAAAAGGGATTTAAAGAGGCTTCATAAACATGTAAACTGATATTAGGACTATAGAGAAGGGAGGGAAAAAAGGGGGAGGCATTGGCAGAAACAGGTCTACAGGAAACATCCATAATTGATTTGGTCATTAAGACCATGAGGTGAAATGGTGTTCAGATAAAAAATCCATTTCGCCTCTTTTTTTAGGAGTAACTGATCCCAGTTGCCTCCTCGAATGGGCATGGTCACCTTTTCTATGCCCATAAACTGCAGATGATTGACTTGTCCGTTATGTAACTGATTCACGTGTCGGGACACAGGTGTATCCCTATTGTGTAGCACGTCGCCCACATGTTCCCCAATTCTCTTTTTGAATTCCCTGATGGTTTTACCTATATATTCCATGCCGCAAGTCCTAATATCAGTTTACATGTTTATGAAGCCTCTTTAAATCCCTTTTGTCACCTCTTATTTTCAATTGTATGTATATTACTTGTTATCATTATTCATATTTTTTCTGGGCTCTAATGTATGATATCTTAACAATACTATTTATTCCATAACCAGAAATAGCCATCTGTACTGTATGAGCTTTATGTTGTAACGTTTTTGATAGTTTGTTGGGATTCAGGGCCTGAGGGTCTTTATAAATATTGCTTCTTATATATTGTATTGCTGCGTTCATTACATGACGCTACAGCGTCCTCCTTTCGCCGATGGATCGGCCAGTTTCGGGCGCTCCATCGGCTTTTTTATGACGCCTGAGCGCTCTGTATAGTATAGCGCCTGAGCGTCTTAGCAACAAACCGGAAGTTGTCGGGTCCTGACGCGACTTGGCGTCCTGGTATCCTGGTTACGATAACTTCCGCCACTAACAGAGAGCGCATGTACGGATCATCTCATCGGCACCAGTGCGGTGATTTTCCTGCGGTTCCCTGACAGGTAACTCTGACTGCAGTCACCTGTGGGTAGTTTTGTCCCTGGTTTCTCTTTTGATTAATGGTTTTTACCATTAATATCGCCGCACATAGCAAGGACCCATATCTTTTGATCACATGATTGGGGCCTGAATATCCGATTGGCTAATCATGTCCGCCATTTCACTATATAATGTGGACCTCATGTCTCCTCCCACTCTCTCTAATACAGCAAGGAGGGTGGCAGGTTCTTTTGTCCTTCTTATAGCACTCGTGCACTTTAATCTCCCAAGCAGGCAAGTCCCCTGATGATGAGGCCTGCAAAGAAACGCGTCGGGACACTTCAATAGGGAGAGTGCAGGGCATGACTTTGCTCAGGGGTAGCTGTGGACTGCCCTTGTAAGGGCGGGAGTCTGGGACGCAGGTTTATTGATAGCCCAATAGGGATTGACAGGGTATTGTCTCCCGACATCGCTGACATATGGAACTCTCCGCTTCAGTGAATCATGGGCATCATTTACCTGGTCTGTGGCAATTGGTGAGATCATTCCTGTTTTAATTCTTATGATTTTCACTGTATCTTGTTTTCATCCTGCCTGTTTAAGTATTGAATGTTTGATACTTTTTTGATACTTGTTGATATCTACATAATAGGATTACCTGATTCGTTTTTGCACGTACTGATTATAGGTATCCTATATGTTGGGACAGTGTACGTCACAAGTAGAACTAAAGTTCCAATCATAATATATTAGTGCCATTAGTTGACACATTACCATACAGGCTGTATCAATTGGTACTTGTTTGAGGTGTTTTTGTTTTTTTGTGTTTTTTTGATATTTTAAATCCCTTTAAAATAAAGGTTAAGTTTTAATTCCTACTATAGCTGTGTTCCTATTATACTGGTGGGATCTTGTTGGATTATTCCAAATAGTCATTTAGTATTGCTTTTTTCGCAAAGCCAAAAAGTCCCCTTTTTCAAACATATGACTTTATGTAATAGGGTTGGAATGCTTTTTCCAATCCTAGTGATTCTAAAATTGTTTGTGACACTTTGTAGCTCATGATAGTAGAAAATTTACTAATTTTGAAAAATTAGCAATTTTCATACTTAAAAAAATTAGATAACATTTACAATATGTTTGTGTCAGGACTCTGAACATTTTTTATTACCTTTTGTGCATTACTGCCTTTTTCCAAGATGGCGTCTTTGGTCTCATGTGCACTGTGTCTGGTGGTAGTTGATCGCCTGACTAAAGCTGCTCATTTTGTTCCGTGCACCGGGCTCCCCTCAGCTAAAGATACAGTGAACTTGGTTATACAGAATGTCTTTCGGTTGCATGGGGTTCCGGATGAGATCATCTCTGACCGTGGAGTGCAGTTCACTTCAAGATTCTGGAAGGGGTTTTGCTCTGCACTCAATATTAATGTCTGTCTCTCTTCTGCTTACCATCCCCAGACAAATGGTCAGACTGAGCGTACCAACCAGACGCAGGAACAATATCTAAGATGCTATGTCAGCCATCTCCAGGATGATTGGTTGGAGTTGCTGCCGTTAGCTGAATTTTCATATAACAATTCTCAGAGCGCCTCCACTAAATTTACACCTTTCTTTGCCAATCTGGGTTATCATCCGTGTATCTTACCTAGGTCTCCAATTAATTCCCCGGTTCCGGCAGTGGAGGAAAGGCTGACTGCGATGAGGCAAAATCTGGAGGTTCTGAAGGAATCCCTGACCACAGCTCAAGAACGTTATAAGAGATCGGCTGATAGATTCCGTGAACCTGCACCCATGTTCAAGGTAGGAGATTCCGTGTGGTTAGCAACTAAGAATCTGAAGTTAAACGTTCCTTCACAAAAACTTGGACAGAAATTCATTGGCCCTTTCAAGATCAACGGTATTGTGAGCTCTGTGGCCTGCCGGCTGAAGCTGCCTAGGACTATGAAGGTACACCCAGTTTTTCATGTATCTTTACTAAAGCCTGTATCTCTTAATAAATTCCAGGGACGTGTTGTGCCACCTCCGCAGCCTGTGGTGATTGATGGGCAAGAACAATTTGTGGTGGAGGAAATTCTTGATTCCAGGATTCAAAGGAATCGGCTCCAATATCTGATAAGATGGCAGGGATATACCCCTGAGGAAGACTCTTGGGAACCTGTGGAAAACATCAATGCCCAACAGAAGATTTCTCGTTTTCATCAGAGATTCCCTGAGAAACCAGGTTCAGGATCGTCCTGAGGCTGCTTCTAAGGAGGGAGTAATGTCAGGACTCTGAACATTTTTTATTACCTTTTGTGCATTACTGCCCTTTTCCAACATGGCGTCTTTGGTCTCATGTGCACTGTGTCTTCTTGCTATAAAACTCCACCCCAGCCTTCAGTCTGTGCTAGAGTATTCTGCCTTGCATCCATCTCCTGACCTCTGTTTACTCCCTGGCTATATACCTGCTCCTGTGAACCTGTGGGGTTATCCTGCTACTCTCTTCTGAGTTCCTGCTGCATACACCAGTTCCAGTAATCCTCTTTCATCTGCTGCTCGTGTTTACTTCCATCTGCATTTGCTGGACATGTAAGCTGTTGCTGCACTGCAAGAACCTGAGACTATTACCCAGGCCTCCCTGGTTGAGCTAAGATATTATTGGAACTGCCTTATAAGCATATCTATCTGTGTTTTGGACTAAGCAAGGACTTATTCATGTCAAGTATCCTCAAGAATAATTGTGCTTCATAGACTTTCTGCGTGATTGCATTTTCCTCTGAAGTTTCCTATAGACTGCTAAGCTGCATTTAATATTTACTCCAAGTGTTGTGGACTTGAGTTTCTCTCTGCACCTGTTTGAATCTCCGTGTGATAATATAGACTTTACCACTTATAAAACTGTGTCCTGTAGTTGTCTTGTTCCACGCAAAGAGTCTCCTGAGTTATCCCCTATAATTATTACAGTTTGCTTAATGTTGACATAATTTCTCAAATGACTTTTCATTTTTTTAGGATGTGTAGTGCAGAGGTAGCACACTTATCCAGTGAGGAGGCAGTGAACATAGTAAAGTTCCAAAAACAAAAGTCTCTTTAATATTCAGAGTACTCATGAAGTAGAAGCACCAAAATGATATCCTCCGGATCGCAGCCAGGAAGCAAAAACAGTCCATAAATGTCTGGTTGCTCAGGGCAACTGCACCACTGTATCAAGCAACGGAGTGCCAGGAGTTTGGTCTGCTTGGCCTTGCATTTCCTCACACAGATGGAGCCTTCTTGCAGATTGCAAACTCCAACACTAACAAACGCAACCCTTCCTGCAGGTTTTTTTTTCCTCAACTCTACTCTGTGGCCATGGGACACTTGTAAGATCTGGTCTGGAGAAAACGGTCCAGCCCCACTACCTTCCTACAGTCCATTTAAAAAATAAAAGCCCTTACCGGGTTTTCCTGAATAAATCCTTGGCCAAATAACTTGACCAGGTTTAACTTACTTTTATTCTGCCTTGTGACTCACAGGCGTCCTGATGTGACCACAAGGCACTCCAGCGGTCTAATATGCTTCTGAGCGCATCCTAGGGGACACATAGCGACCCTTGCAAAACACACCGGTCGCTGCCTCACATACCCCCCTCTGTTCAAACTTGTGGGGTTGAACATTTGTCACCATACTTGGGGCCCTGGATAGGGCGTCCGCATTTCCCTGTGATTTTCCCACCCAATGTTCCACTGAGAAACTGAAACTTTGCAAGGACAGGAACCATCTGGTTACCCAAGCATTCCTTTCTTTTGCGTTTCTCATCCACACGAAGGGTGAATGGTCCGTTATCAAACGAAACTGACCCCCGAGCTAATAATAGCGAAGGGACTCTAAGGCCCATTTAATCACCAAGCACTCCTTCTCCACTATGCTATCATTTTTCTCAGCCGGGGTCAGTTTCCTGCTCAGATAGGTGATTGGATGCTCATCTCCATTCACCTCTTGCAACAGCACTGCTCCTAGTTCTACCTCTGAGGCATCGGTTTGCACAATAAAAGTTTCTTTGAAGTTGGGGCTGATGAGGACTGGCTGTCCACACAATGCTCACTTCAGGGATTGGAATGCTTCTTCCGCTTGAGGATTCCACCGGACAATAACTGACTTCTTACCTTTGATTAGGTCAGTTAGAGATGCCGATTTCCCCACAAAATTGGGTATAAACCAGCGATAGTACCCAATGATGCTGAGAAAAGCCCTCACCTGTTTGGTACTCAAAGGCTTAGGCCAATTTTGGATGGCCTCGATCTTGTTTACTTGGGGTTTGATAACCCAGTGGCCAATCACATAACCTAAGTACTGGGCTTCTGTGAGTCCTATCGTGCTTTTCTTTGGGTTTTCTGTTAACCCGCAATTCTGAGAGACTCCAGCACTGCTTGCACCTGGGACAGATGGGTCTCCCAGTTGGTACTAAAGATGACTATGTCATCTAAATACGCCAATGCATATTTACGATGAGGCTCTAACACTATGTTCATCAGCCTCTGGAATGTGGCCGAAGCCCCATGCAACCCAAATGACAAGGCAACATAGTGATATGGACCCTCCGGTGTTATAAATGTGGTCTTTTCTTTTGCTGATTCTGTTAGAGGGACCTGCCAGTACCTTTTGGTGAGCTCGAGCATGGTGAAGTACTGGACCTTTCCCATTCTCTCAATTAGCTCGAGATAGAGGTCACACTTTGACACCTCATTTAACTTTCTGAAGTCATTACAAAAACGTAATGACCCATCTGGTTAGGTATTAGCACAATGGGGCTAGCCCACTCACTACGGGACTCCACAATGACTCCCAATTGAAGCATTTGCTTCATTTAAGCAACTATGGCTTGCCTCCGGGCTTCTGGAGCCCGGTACGATTTCATTCGTACCCTTACCCGGGGCTTGGTGACAATGTCATGTTGGATCACTGAGGTTTACCCTGGCAGCTCTGAGAATACGTCCGTATTCTGCTGCACCAAAGCTCGAACCTCTCATGGCTGCTGATTTGTGAGGGCGTCGTTTACTTTTTCTTCACACCTGGCTGTATCCCTGCCCAAGGCAAGAGGGCTCCTCGTAAGTACGCCCAGAGTCGCCTCCATGACCAAGCACTCTCGGTCCTTCTAGACTTCAAGCAGGTTAATATGATACAGCTGCTCGGGTTTCCTGGGTTTTCTCAGGTTGTTGCACTCTATAATTCACTTTGCCCACCTTCCCTTGTATCTCAAATGGCCCCTGCCACTTGGCCATAAGCTTACTCTCTGGGTTGGGCACGAGTATCAACTCACGGTCCCTTTCTTTAAAGGTCCTGACTGTGGTCCTTTTATTATATGTGCAGCTCTGAGTGGCCTGGGCATCCAACAGATGCTCTTTTACTATGGGTCATACGGCCGCTATCTGATCCTGCATACTTGCCACATGCTCAATGATTCTCTTATGTGGAGTGGTCTCCTGTTCCCTCGTCTCCTTGGCTACATCTAGCAGTCCCCTTGGGTGCATGCCATACAGTAACTCAAATGGGGAGAACCCCGTCGACACCTGCGGTACCTCGCGGATGGCGAACATTTGATAGGGCAGTAACATGTCCCAATCCCTCCCATGCTTGGCGACCACCTTTCTGAGCATGGCTTTGAGAGTCTTTTTAAACCTATCCACCAACCCGTCAGTTTGTGGATGGTACACCGACGTACGTAGCTGTTTAATTCGGAGCAGCTTACATAGCTCCCTGGTCACCTTAGACATAAAAGGAGTTCCCTGATCTATAAGGATCTTCGTGGGTAGCCCAAGGTGACAAAAAATGGCAAATAGTTCACGGGCTATTAGTTTAGCCGAGGTGTCGAGGAGAGGTATTGCCTCTGGTTACCAGGTGGCGTAGTCTACAACTACTAATATGTGTTTGTGGCTCGGGCGGATTTTACTATAGGCCCTTCTAGATCCATCGCAATCCGCTCGAAAGGTACTTCTATGATGGGCAGAGACACCATCGACTCTGGTAGTACGCTGTGGGTGAGGTTAGTTGGTACTCCGGACACGTATCGCTGTATCTTTGGACCTCAGCATAGACAGCAGGCCAAAAGAGAGATGCAGCATGCGCTCCTGCGTCTTTTTGGCCCCCAAATGCCCTCCCAGCATGTGAGTGTGAGCCAAGCCGAGCATCGCCTGATGATAGGATTGGGGCACTACCAGTTCTACCACCTCACCCCTGATTTTATCAACCCTGTACAGTAACTCCTGGTTGATCACCATTTGGGGAAACTCCCTCTCTGCACCCGGTTGCTGTGCCACCCCATTCACCTTGATTAATCTTCCCCGTGCCCGGGTCAGTGTGGGATCCTGAGCCTGGGCAGTCCCGAATTTACCAGGGGACACCTCCAGCTTGGGGATCGGTGGGGTCACTGCAACTTCTCCTGCCAATACCTCTAAGGGAAACCTATCAGAGTTACACTCTGTCCATCGGCTGGCGACCTCTACTGCAGTTATCCCTGACTCGTTGTCTTCGGGTTCTGCGCCCGGAATACTATTTATCCTGGTAGGGTTAACCCTGGTCTCCCACAGGGATGAGAGCAGGGGTAAGTCTCTTCTTAATACAGTCCCATACGGAAGAGTCTTTACTAGTGTTGAGCGATACCTTCCGATATCCAGAAGTATCGGTATCAGATTGGATCGGCTGATATAAAAAAAATATCGGATATCGCTGATACCGATACCCGATACCAATGCAAGTCAATGGGACACAAATATCGGAATGTAAATAAGCCCTTTCTGTGCTTCTACATCCTGTTCCAGAGGGGGGAAGGGTGTGGGCGGTGCGTGGGCGGACACTGTGCGTGGAAAAATAGTGAAAAACCAGCTCACCTATTAGGCATTTGCTGTGGGGAAGCCCGGATACCGTGCAGTCATCACGTGAAACAATGGGGCAAACAGGAAAAAAAATATCCAGCTTCCAAAAATATCAAAATTTATTGAGGATAAAATCCAAAGTCCAATGACATGGTTCACAGGAGAATGTGTAGCAGCAGGCTACGCATTTTGAACAATAAGTTCTTTTTCAAAGCACATTCTATCCTCAATAAATTTTGATATTTTTGGAAGCTGGACACTGTGCGTGTCTGTGTGCAGGCGGGGTCAGTGCGGGCCTGCCGGGGATCTGTACGAGCATCCTGGGGCTCTGTGCTGCCTGCTGGGGCTCTGTGCTGCCTGCCGGGGCTCTGTGCTGCCTACCAGGGCTATGTGCGGGCTGCCGGGGCTCTATGGGGGCCTGCTGGGGCTCTGTGTGGGCTGCCGGGGCTCTGTGCAGGCTGCAGGGGCTCTGTGCGGGCTGCCGGGGCTCTGTGCAGGCATCGTCCGATGGGACTACAAGTCCCATCGGACGATGTCTGCTACAGTGACTGTGATTGACACATTAGCCAATGATGGGACAGTAGTAGTCCCATCATCCGGCTAATGTGTTAAATGTAAAAAAAATAAAAAAATACTACATACATGCTACATACATACTACATACTATGTACATGCTACATACATACTACATATACACATACTACATACATACATACTACATACCACATACATACTACATTCATACATACATACTACATAAATACTACATACATACATATATACTACATACATACATACTACATACATACGTACTACATACATACATACTACATACATACATACTACATACAATATATTCATACATTACATACAATACATACATACAGACATACAGTACATTAAACATAGAGTTCATACTCACCACTACTTGTCACTTTGTTCCCCGAAGCCAGTGTCATCTGTAAAAAAGATTAAAATAAAAAACAACCAATATACTCCCTGTCCGCAAAAATCCACGAGTGTCCCACGACGATCCCCCGTGGAGAACGGCAGCATCAGCTGATGCGACCGCTCTCCAGGGGCCCCAGGAGCACAATGACGGGAGGAAGGTATCCTTCCGCACTGACAGTGATTGACACATTAGCCAATGATGGGACAGTAGTAGTCCCATCATCCGGCTAATGTGTTAAATGTAAAAAAAATAAAAAAAATACTACATACATACTACATACTACGTACATGCTACATACATACTACATATACACATACTACATACATTCACACTACATACCACATACATACTACATACATAGATACATACATACATACTACATACATACATACTACATACATACATACTACATACATACTACATACTGTAGCGTTTGACCCGCTACGGGTCTAGGGGACACTCGCTTAGGTGTGGCGGATGACACTCAGGAGATACGTTTCCTTAGAAGTTCACAGGGTTTATTGCTCCATAAACCACATTGCAACAGGAACAACAGGTAAACAGTCTTACATCAGACAGGTGATTCCCCAATGTCCATAGTAGAGCTCTGCTCTCTCTCAGATCTGTGGGCACACAGACTGTGCTATGTCCAGCACGTAGGCTCTCCAGCTTAAAGATGGTCTCTGTGTGTTGTTCAGGATGTCTGTCCCCACGTGGAACTGTCCAACACACAGGCCACTCTGCACTGTCCAGCCAGGACACCTGGAAGTGTGTCCACCCTGACACACACCCACACCCTCACACCATGTGCTACACACACCTCCTTACATAGGTGTAACCACACCCAGGTACCTGTCACATGGCTAGTCAGGTGAGCGTGACATCACCACAGGTCCTTACACACAAAACCATCTTACGTGTTCAGACACGCCTCTTTGGGAGGGTTTGTAGGTGACTGAACCCACCCATCTCTCCAATCACCTGGAAGCCTTCCCAACGTAAACAAATCCCTCAGCAGTAGACCTGCTTGAGCAAAACATACCCAGGCTTCCATCACAGGGCCACCCACCTCTGCGATACATACCGTCCATCAATCACATGACCAGTCGCTATGCCACATATTCCCCCCTCTGCCTAAAGCCGTGGGGCTTGGCACTTTCTATTACCCGACCAGAGATAATTCTTTGTCGCCCCTAACAGTCAAACTGTCTATCAAAGTCAGGGCCTGTTACTGAACCCTTTCGTCAGCATTTGTCAAGCATTTCCGCCACACCCTTTGATAAAGACGACCCCTTGTCATCTCGTCTGTCGGATTTTGGGCAACATGGTCAATCTGGTGTCGCAATCCCCTTGCACCCATACAACCTGTCTGGACTGACTCTTTGTCAACACGTCCGCTAACGGGTTTCCCACGTAAGTCACTTAGGGTAGCTACCCTCTTAGCTGTGACATCAGTTGTGGACAGCATCACTAACTGATTAGTTTCTGGGGACCAATTCACCTTACATGCCCCCACAGCCTTCTTGAACTCTTCATGCATAGACTCCCTGGCACAGGCCTCTCTCAGGTCCTCAGGTACGTCTATCATATATCTAAACAAGGAACTCTCCTTCTCTTCAGCTGTCCCCACACACCCATTTTGTTCAGCTTTCAGAGCCAACTTCCACTGAACATCATCAGCTTCCAGACGTATCCACCATCTCTTGCATGGCATGACCATTCCTTCCAATGACTTTCTTCTATTAGGCTCTCACACGGCACTCAGCAGCCTATCTCCAAAGCTCCTCTTGCTTTAACCGGGTTTCTACTTCAGGCCCCACTCCATTGGTGGCCTCTTCTTTACTGTACTCACTTTTCCTTAGAGTCACAGTCACCCGCATAATCTGTGTCACACCTCATAGAATGGCGAACCCCAAAGTCACACTCTTTCCGGGAGTCAGCTCCACACATTCTATCCATCACACCACTAACAGTCATATTGTGGCACACATCAGGAGATGTCATGTCCATAAGTTGGGACCCTCCACCATTTTCCTTGGTCATGCCTGACTTAGGACTATCAACTATAGGGGGTGCATTCTCTGCATTAACTTTCACACACAATAATTCATTTGCCCGGGACAACAGTCCGACTGAATCACGCTTTTGGGAACCTCCACCCCCTTTTTGGGCAACTACTTTGGGAGTTACCGCCACCCTTTTGGGACTCCGCCCCTTTTTGGAAACCACCATTCGGCGGAACTCCACCCCTTTTTAGGCAACTACTACCCTTTTGGGTTACCACCCCATTTTTTTGGGTCTCCGGCCCTTTTCGCAACCATCCCTGTTTAGGTTTTCCACCCCATTTTTTTTTTTTGAATGCTACCCTTTAGGGACACCACCCTTTCCCTGGGGTACACCCAACAATACTATCAGACCCCAGTTCGCAGCATGCACCAGAATGTCTCTGGGCCTGCACTGGGCTTTTAAGAGTCTGCACAACTGGGAGCACAAATAATGTTTTTTTTTTTGTTTTTTTTTTCAAAACTTCACCAGCTCCTGCCGGCACTGCTACAGCTCCTGCTGCAGACACACATCTCCGGCACCTCCGGGCGCCGATCACAAGCTGCTGCCACCGCCACTGCAGCTCCTGCCGCTGCGGAACCCCTCGCTGCAACCGCGCTGCACGGCTCAACCGCAGACTTCGTGGACCCGCCGATCCACAGCAAGCCGCTTGTCACCTTCGTGGACCCTCCGATCCACAGCAAACTTTGTAACCCCGCCGAGTTACCGCCAGACGCCTTCAGTCTTCCTGGCCCCGCCGAGCCACAGCAAGTTGATCAAAGAAGAAAAAAAGAAATACATGGACTCGCCAGTCCACAGCAAGCACCTGCACACGTGCTTTATAGAAAAACACCGTCTCTCACTGACCCCGGTCAGAACAACACAGACTCCGGTCTGTTACACACCCGGCTTTACAGCCCAAACACAATTTCTCACTGATCCCGACCAGCATAATACACGGTTTTCAGACCGTTACCCGTTGGCAACATTTACGGGTTCCTGGACACCCCTCGGCCTCAGAGGTGCCCAGACGCAATGTCTGTCTCTCCAATCTGAACCCGGTCAGTACACCATGGATCTCCATCCGTCACCTGTCATTGCCACACAGGTTCCCGGATCCCTCTTCTCCTCAGAGGTATCCCATAAACAGCAGTTCTCACTGACCCCGGTCAGTATTTACTCACGGTTGTCAAGACCGTCCACTCCTCTGGCTCAGACCAGCCAGCGCTGCAACCTGTGTTCCTTGGATCGTTGCCCGCATTCGAAACACCAATTGTAGCGTTTGACCCGCTACGGGTCTAGGGGACACTCGCTTAGGTGAGGCGGATGACACTCAGGAGACACGTTTCCTTAAAAGTTCACAGGGTTTATTGCTCCATAAACTACATTGCAACAGGAACAACAGGTAAACAGTCTTACGTCAGACAGGTGATTCCCCAATGTCCATAGTAGAGCTCCGCTCTCTCTCAGATCTGTGGGCACACAGACTGTGCTATGTCCAGCACGTAGGCTCTCCAGCCTAAAGATGGTCTCTGAGTGTTGTTCAGGACGTCTGTCCCTACGTGGAACTGTCCAACATACAGGCCACTCTGCAGTGTCCAGCCAGGACACCTGGAAGTGTGTCCACCCTGACACACACCCACACCCTCACACCATGTGCTACACACACCTCCTTACATAGGTGTAACCACACCCAGGTACCTGTCACATGGCTAGTCAGGTGAGCGTGACATCATCACAGGTCCTTACACACAAAACCATCTTACGTGTTCAGACACCCCTCTTTGGGAGGGTTTGTAGGTGACTGAACCCACCCATCTCTCCAATCACCTGGAAGCCTTCCCAACGTAAACAAATCCCTCAGCAGTAGACCTGCTTGAGCAAAACATACCCAGGCTTCCATCACAGGGCCACCCACCTCTGCGATACATACCGTCCATCAATCACATGACCAGTCGCTATGCCACAATACATACATACTACATTCATACATACTACATACATACTACATACAACACATTCATACATTACATACAATACATACATACAGACATACAGTACATTAAACATAGAGTTGATACTCACCACTACTTGTCACTTTGTTCCCCGAAGCCAGTGTCATCTGTAAAAAAGATTAATATAACAAACAACCAATATACTCCCTGTCCGCAAAAATCCACGAGTGTCCCACGACGATCTCCCGTGGAGAACGGCAGCATCAGCTGATGCGACTGCTCTCCAGGGGCCCCAGGAGCACAATGACGGGAGGAAGGTATCCTTCCGCACTGTATTCCTCCGCCACTGTAAAAAAAAAAGTCCCTAGTCTCACTTTATGCCATTGCTGTGTGAGAAATTTTCCCACGCAGCAATTGCCATAAAGTGAGACTTTGAACTATAGTAACCTCAGTGATGCACTGCAGGAGCCATTGTCTCCTGTCAGTATATCACTGAGGGTCCTATAGAGCAGTGACATCACTAGACTCGTTATTAGTGTTGAGCATTCCGATACCGCAAGTATCGGGTATCGGCCGATACTTGCGGTATCGGAATTCCGATACCGGGATTCCGATACTTGCCGCGTATCGGATACCGGAATCAGAAGTTCCAAGATTCAAAATGCAGAAATTCAGCCAATGAGAATGATTCCAAGTGTGGGCACATCCTGTTTAGCATGGAGGGCATGAAACTACTGGCAAGGCTGTGATTGGCTGCTGAAATGATGTCATGATGCAGTTTAAAAGTCGCTGGCGCCATTTTGCGATCACTCTGCTGTGAATTCAGTTAGTGACAGGACGCTGTTTGCTGACTGAGGGACAGTTTAGAGATAGCGATTTGCTTCTTTGTGCTTTCCAAAGGCTAATTTAGCAACCGCTGTGTTCACCTACTATTCACCTTGCTTTTGCCTTGTAGCGCTGTTTTCACAGCGATCTGCAAGGTCTGTGTGTGTGTGTGTGTGAGTGCAGCCCACTCTCTAGTCTGAGTGCAGCCACATAGGCCATCCATAGCTGGTTGTATTCAGTTCAGGGAGGGTGGTTCATTGCCTCATACTGTTCTTTTTTTTTTTTTTTTTTCAAGTAGTGTAGTCTGCTGCTAATTTATTCAAAAAAATCCTATTAGTGTCTTTCCACCCGTCTCCAGCTAATTTGTGGAAAAACACTACATAGGATAATGTAGAGGAGGGTTTTTGGGCCTTGCAGCGCCGTTTACGGCTGTCTGCACGGTCTCCGTGTGACTGCAGCTCGCCCTGTAGTCTGTGAGCAGCCGTAGCCTGGTTGTCTCCAGCTCAGGGTTGTTCACTGCGTCATACCGCCAAATCAATTTTCATTTTGTTTTAAGTAGTGCAGGCTGCTGCACATTTTTTCAAAAAATTCCTATTAGTGTCTTTCCACCCGTCTCCAGCTAATTTGTGGAAAAACACTACATAGGATAACGTAGAGGAGGGTTTTTGGGCCTTGCAGCGCCGTTTACGGCTGTCTGCACGGTCTCCGTGTGACTGCAGCTCGCCCTGTAGTCTGTGAGCAGCCGTAGCCTGGTTGTCTCCAGCTCAGGGTTGTTCACTGCGTCATACCGCCAAATCAATTTTCATTTTGTTTTAAGTAGTGCAGGCTGCTGCACATTTTTTCAAAAAATTCCTATTAGTGTCTTTCCACCCGTCTCCAGCTAACTTGTGGAAAAACACTACATAGGATAACGTAGAGGAGGGTTTTTGGGCCTTGCAGCGCCGTTTACGTCTGTCTGCACGGTCTCCGTGTGACTGCAGCTCTATCCGTTGTCAGTTCAGCCCCCCAAAAATAAATAAATAATAAAGTTCACCAAACACACCAGTTACACCACTTTACATTTGTGTAGGCCACATTAGCTCATATTAAAGTCTAGTCCACACTTTAGAAAATTAGTGTTTCTTATACCTGTTAGGAGGAGTTGCTCAGGAATAAGCACACAAAGCCGTTAGTACTTTTCTGCTTATCTTTATCAGTCAACCAAGATGAAGAAGGCAGTGAGTAAGGCACGTGGGCGTGGGCGTGGGCGCGGAGCAGGGAGGGGACGTGGGGATTCTGTGCCTGCTGCGGGCACCGGTGACTCATCAGCACCCACATTCACCAGGCAACAGTCGTTCATGCGCAGCTTTGTGTCAGAGCGCCGTACACCGCTGCTGCGTGAAGAACAAATTGAAGCCGTTGTCGGATGGATGGCAGCTAATGCATCAACTTCAATTAGTGCCACATCCTCTCAGACACAGAGCACTGGAGAGCAGCCATCTGTCTCTTCACCACCTGCCAAATTGCCCAGGCAGACAGAGAGCCCAGGACAGGAGCCGTCTCTACTTCTGTTCTCTGAATCTCTTGGCTTGGAAACAGGGGGCCAGCCAAGCAGCATTGGAGAAATGGAAGAAGAGGCAGGGTGCAGTGATGCCCAACAGCTTTTTCTCTCTTCCTCTGAAGAGGCGGGTGGGCCAGTGGCTCCGGTCACCACATCGCAGGCCGCATCAGCTGATGATGACACTCAGGTGCCACTTACTGGTGCGTGCTCTGCTGCTGAAACTACCCAGGAGGAGCAGTTGGGGGCAGAGGGTAGTGTAGATGATGAGGTCCTTGACCCATCTTGGCGTGAGGGACAGGAAGGAGGTGGGAGCAGCTCTGAGAAAGAGATTCCCCGTACGGCCCAAAGAGGGAGAGGGAGGGGGAAGACTGCGGATCCTGCAGCCTCCGCTTTGGCACCCGTTAGGAGCATGTCTCTTCCAAAAGCCAAAAAGGGCGCTCCCAAGACTTGCAGTGCCTGGTCCTTTTTTGACACAGTTGCAGATGACATTTGCTATGTCAGATGCAAGGTGTGTCATCAAAAAGTCAAAAGAGGGAAAAATGTCAGCAACCTCAATACCTCCAACATGTGGAAACATGTGCGCAACAGGCACCCGGCGGAGTTAGAAAAACACACTGAAGAGCTAGGCCAACCAACAGCGGCAGCTACCACCTCTTCAGCTCGTGTTGCCTCTTCCTCTAGCTCACACGCAGCTGGTTCGGCTTCCTCCCAGGATCGCCGTGGAAGAACCTCTGGCCCTGTTGTCCAGAGACCCGCTGTAATTCCACCCGCAGCACCACTTTCCCAGTCATCCACACACTCCCAGCCCATTCTACAGCCATCGGTAGTACAGGCATGGGAGAAAAGGCGGCCTTTCTCGTCAAACCACCCACGAGCACAGGCTCTGACTGCAGGCATTGCCAAACTTCTTTCACTGGAAATGCTGTCATTCAGGCTGGTGGAGACTGACAGCTTCCGTGACTTGATGTCATTGGCAGTCCCACAGTACAATGTGCCCAGCCGCTTTTACTTCAGCAGGCAAGCCGTCCCTGCCCTGCACAAGCATGTGGAGGGACACATAAAACACGCGCTACTGAACGCCGTCAGTAGCAAGGTCCACCTCACCACCGATGCGTGGACCAGTCAACATGGACAGGGGCGATACCTTTCCCTCACTGCCCATTGGGTTAATGTCGTTGAGCCGGGTACAGACCGTGCGAGTGGCGCAGGACGTGTCCTGCCCACTCCAAGGATTGCAGGAATCCATTCTGTACGCATTGACTCCTCCTCTTACACCAGTTCCTCAGAATCATCGCTGCAGGAGCCGTCACAGTCCACCTCCACATGGACCCGTGATGAACGTGTACCTGTTACGACCGACATGAGCACAGCCGTGGCCAAACGTCAACAGGCCGTGTTGAAATTAATTTTTGGGGGGAATCGTAGCCACACAGCGCAGGAGCTCTGGAATGCCATCAAGCAGGAGAGCGATGTGTGGTTTGTGCCAGCAAATCTCCAGCCAGGCATGGTAGTGTGTGATAATGGCCGAAATCTGGTGGCAGCTCTGGGCCTCGGCAACCTCACTCACATCCCATGTCTGGCACATGTGCTCAATTTGGTCATGCAGAGCTTTTTGAGGGACTATCCGGATCTTGATGCACTGCTGCACAAGGTCCGCCTAGAGTGTGCTCACTTGCGGCGTTCCAGCACGGCAAAAGCGCGCATTGCGGCTCTGCAGCGCCGACACCGCCTGCCGGAACATCGCATCATATGTGACCTACCTACCAGGTGGAATTCCACGTTACATATGTTGGAGCGGTTGTGTGAGCAGCAGCAAGCTGTAATGGAGTACCACCTGCTTCAGGCGCAAAGAAGTCGCACTCAGCGCCGTACAGACTTCACAACCACAGAGTGGGCCATGTTATGGTTCTCAATGGCAAGAGAACATAGCCCAGCATACATATGAACTAGCTCTTGGAAGGATGGAAACTTAAACTGACCATGAACTAAACCTGCCGCACAACTAACAGTAGCCGGGTAGCGTGCCTACGTTTTATCCCTAGACGCTCAGCGCCAGCCGGAGGACTAACTAATCCTGGCAGAGGAAAATACAGTCCTGGCTCACCTCTAGAGAAATTTCCCCGAAAGGCAGACAGAGGCCCCCACATATATTGGCGGTGATTTTAGATGAAAATGACAAACGTAGTATGAAAATAGGTTTAGCAAAATTGAGGTCCGCTTACTAGATAGCAGGAAGACAGAAAGAGCACTTTCATGGTCAGCTGAAAACCCTATCAAAACACATCCTGAAATTACTTTAAGACTCTAGTATTAACTCATAACATCAGAGTGGCAATTTCAGATCACAAGAGCTTTCCAAACACAGAAACGAAACTGCAGCTGTGAACTGGAACAAAGTGCAAAAAACAAACAAGGACAAAAGTCCGACTTAGCTGGGAGTTGTCTAGAAGCAGGAACATGCACAGAAAGGCTTCTGATTACAATGTTGACCGGCAAGGAAGTGACAGAGGAGCAAGGTTAAATAGCGACTCCCACATCCTGATGGGAACAGGTGAACAGAGGGGATGATGCACACAAGTTCAATTCCACCAGTGGCCACCGGGGGAGCCCAAAATCCAATTTCACAACAGTACCCCCCCCTCAAGGAGGGGGCACCGAACCCTCACCAGAACCACCAGGGCGATCAGGATGAGCCCTATGAAAGGCATGGACCAGATCGGAGGCATGAACATCAGAGGCAGTCACCCAAGAATTATCCTCCTGACCGTATCCCTTCCATTTGACCAGATACTGGAGTTTCCGTCTGGAAACACGAGAGTCCAAGATTTTTTCCACAACGTACTCCAACTCGCCCTCAACCAACACCGGAGCAGGAGGCTCAACGGAAGGCACAACCGGTACCTCATACCTGCGCAATAATGACCGATGAAAAACATTATGAATAGAAAAAGATGCAGGGAGGTCCAAACGGAAGGACACAGGGTTAAGAATCTCCAATATCTTGTACGGGCCGATGAACCGAGGCTTAAACTTGGGAGAAGAAACCCTCATAGGGACAAAACGAGAAGACAACCACACCAAGTCCCTGACACAAAGCCGAGGACCAACCCGACGCCGGCGGTTGACAAAAAGCTGAGTCTTCTCCTGGGACAACTTCAAATTGTCCACTACCTGCCCCCAAATCTGATGCAACCTCTCCACCACAGCATCCACTCCAGGACAATCCGAAGATTCCACCTGACCGGAGGAAAATCGAGGATGAAACCCCGAATTACAGAAAAAAGGAGACACCAAGGTGGCAGAGCTGGCCCGATTATTGAGGGCAAACTCCGCTAAAGGCAAAAAAGCAACCCAATCATCCTGATCTGCAGACACAAAACACCTCAAATATGTCTCCAAAGTCTGATTCGTCCGCTCGGTCTGGCCATTAGTCTGAGGATGGAAAGCAGACGAGAAAGACAAATCTATGCCCATCCTAGCACAGAATGCCCGCCAAAATCTAGACACGAATTGGGTTCCTCTGTCAGAAACGATATTCTCCGGAATACCATGCAAACGAACCACATTTTGAAAAAACAGAGGAACCAACTCGGAAGAAGAAGGCAACTTAGGCAGGGGAACCAAATGGACCATCTTAGAGAAACGGTCACACACCACCCAGATGACAGACATCTTCTGAGAAACAGGAAGATCCGAAATAAAATCCATCGAGATGTGCGTCCAAGGCCTCTTCGGGATAGGCAAGGGCAACAACAATCCACTAGCCCGAGAACAACAAGGCTTGGCCCGAGCACAAACGTCACAAGACTGCACAAAGCCTCGTACATCTCGTGACAGGGAAGGCCACCAGAAGGACCTTGCCACCAAATCCCTGGTACCAAAGATTCCAGGATGACCTGCCAATGCAGAAGAATGGGTATAAGGATCACTGCACACGTACAAGAGAAAATTATGCTTGCAAGTGGAAGTTTATTAATAGTGGCTGTGAGGTCAAGCGACTGGTAAATTAACGTTTCGGCTAATACATAGCCTTGGTCACAACGTCGCTGCAAAAAACATAAAGATACAACTATTTACAATCTAATATTTACAAAATGGCAATAAAATCATAAATTGTACATTATATACATGGTTCATAGGTGATAATCATGTACAGAATGGTAGTTCTGTAAGACTGTGTAACGAAGTATGCTAGAATTGGGATAGTTTCTAACCAAGGGTTATATAGAAAACAAGGGAATTGAAGAAGGGGTTCCATGTTGGGACGAATGGATTTGCTTTAAATAGTGTATGCAACTCAACATCTCCATGTATATTAGAAAATCATGAGGGATTTTAGATGATGCCAAGTTCTAGAGGTGCATGTAAGGCAAAAGGAGAGGGGAAGCCCACCTAATAAGCAGAGTCAAGTCTCCGTTCGGGGTTTGACAGGTGCTGCTGACAGGTTATGTCCTGGTAGATTTGAAAGGTAAATGCATAAGGATGAATGTTATTGCTATTATTAAAATATAAGGAGTTATAATGTAAATTGTTACCATGTAGTTTCCATGGAAACCCAAAAAAAATTAGGGTTGAGGGATTGCTCCTTAGACCAAGTGCAGTGGATGGAAGTCGTGGTCACGTATCAGAAGCCTGTTGGAAAGTATAGTCATAAGGATGTGTCATGGAAATGCCGTGCTATAGAAACTCAGGCACGGAAGGCATCTGACCTGTGGTAATAATTGGTACAGGAGATATGGAGTCCAAGAATGATTGCCAAGATACTCCTAAGGTTGCGACGCCCCTGTGTATATTACTATCAAAAAAATGAAGCAGTGTAAGATATGTGTTATAAAGTAGCCAATAAGGGGTAAGTAGAATGTAGGAATACTTATCTGGTGCATAAGACATACGTCCACAAAAAGGCATGTCAGCATAATGCTGACATAGTGGTGAGGTCCTCTGGGATGTGCCTGACGTCCTGCGGCAAAATGTAGCGGTCCTGACACAGCCGTGTCTAGGTCAGTGTTGGCGCTGGCGTCAGGGCTAGGTGCTGACACTTCCGTGTCCTGCGGTGTGGACGGCGTGGTAATGTCTCCATGACAGGCATTCTGTTAAAGAGCGCCAGTGGAGCATGTGACCGGAAGTGTTACGGACGCCGGCGCATGCGCACTGGGATAGAAAAGCGTTCTCTCTCAGGGAGGGTGCTGGTAGGATCTGCGCGTGCGCGCGTCAGGTGGCAGGACAGGAAGAAAGTCTAGCATTAGTGAGGAGCCCTGGAAAAGATGGCGCATGCGTATATGTGGGCAAAAAGGCTGGATGGGACCATGACAATATCACTCCATCCTTAAGGATACCTGTAGGTTCAGAATTACCAGGGGAGTCAGGCTCAAAACTCCTAGAAAGGGCATCCGCCTTAACATTCTTAGAACCCGGTAGGTATGACACCACAAAATTAAACCGAGAGAAAATCAACGACCAGCGCGCCTGTCTAGGATTCAGGCGTCTGGCGGACTCAAGATAAATTAAATTTTTGTGGTCGGTCAATACCACCACCTGATGTCTAGCCCCCTCAAGCCAATGACGCCACTCCTCAAAAGCCCACTTCATGGCCAAAAGCTCCCGATTCCCAATATCATAATTCCGCTCGGCGGGCGAAAATTTACGAGAAAAAAAAGCACAAGGTTTCATCACGGAGCAGTCGGAACTTCTCTGCGACAAAACCGCCCCAGCTCCGATTTCAGAAGCGTCGACCTCAACCTGAAAAGGAAGAGCAACATCAGGCTGACGCAACACAGGGGCGGAAGAAAAGCGGCGCTTAAGCTCCCGAAAGGCCTCCACAGCAGCAGGGGACCAATCAGCAACATCAGCACCCTTCTTAGTCAAATCAGTCAATGGTTTAACAACATCAGAAAAACCAGCAATAAATCGACGATAAAAGTTAGCAAAGCCCAAAAATTTCTGAAGACTCTTAAGAGAAGAGGGTTGCGTCCAATCACAAATAGCCTGAACCTTGACAGGATCCATCTCGATGGAAGAGGGGGAAAAAATGTATCCCAAGAAGGAAATCTTTTGAACCCCAAAAACGCACTTAGAACCCTTCACACACAAGGAATTAGACCGCAAAACCTGAAAAACCCTCCTGACCTGCTGGACATGAGAGTCCCAGTCATCCGAAAAAATCAGAATATCATCCAGATACACAATCATAAATTTATCCAAATAATCACGGAAAATGTCATGCATAAAGGACTGAAAGACTGAAGGGGCATTTGAAAGGCCAAAAGGCATCACCAAATACTCAAAGTGGCCCTCGGGCGTATTAAATGCGGTTTTCCACTCATCCCCCTGCTTAATTCGCACCAAATTATACGCCCCACGGAGATCTATCTTAGAGAACCACTTGGCCCCCTTTATGCGAGCAAACAAATCAGTCAGCAGTGGCAACGGATATTGATATTTAACCGTGATTTTATGCAAAAGCCGATAATCAATACACGGCCTCAAAGAGCCATCTTTCTTAGACACAAAGAAAAAACCGGCTCCTAAGGGAGATGACGAAGGACGAATATGTCCCTTTTCCAAGGACTCCTTTATATATTCTCGCATAGCAGCATGTTCAGGCACAGACAGATTAAATAAACGACCCTTAGGGTATTTACTACCCGGAATCAAATCTATGGCACAATCGCACTCCCGGTGCGGAGGTAATGAACCAAGCTTAGGTTCTTCAAAAACGTCACGATAGTCAGACAAGAATTCAGGAATCTCAGAGGGAATAGATGATGAAATGGAAACCAAAGGTACGTCCCCATGCATCCCCTTACATCCCCAGCTTAACACAGACATAGCTTTCCAGTCGAGGACTGGGTTATGAGATTGCAGCCATGGCAATCCAAGCACCAACACATCATGTAGATTATACAGCACAAGAAAGCGAATAATCTCCTGATGATCCGGATTAATTCGCATAGTTACTTGTGTCCAGTATTGTGGTTTATTACTAGCCAATGGGGTGGAGTCAATCCCCTTCAGAGGTATAGGAGTTTCAAGAGGCTCTAAATCATACCCACAGCGTTTGGCAAAGGACCAATCCATAAGACTCAAAGCGGCGCCAGAGTCGACATAGGCGTCCGCGGTAATAGATGATAAAGAACAAATCAGGGTCACAGATAGAATAAACTTAGACTGAAAAGTGCCAATTGAAACTGACTTATCAAGCTTCTTAGTGCGCTTAGAGCATGCTGATATAATATGAGTTGAATCACCACAATAAAAGCACAACCCATTTTTTCGTCTAAAATTCTGCCGTTCGCTTCTGGACAGAATTCTATCACATTGCATATTCTCTGGCGTCTTCTCAGTAGACACCGCCAAATGGTGCACAGGTTTGCGCTCCCGCAGACGTCTATCGATCTGGATAGCCATTGTCATGGACTCATTCAGACCCGCAGGCACAGGGAACCCCACCATAACATCCTTAATGGCATCAGAGAGACCCTCTCTGAAATTCGCCGCCAGGGCGCACTCATTCCACTGAGTAAGCACAGACCATTTACGGAATTTTTGGCAGTATATTTCAACTTCATCTTGCCCCTGAGATAGGGACATCAAGGCTTTTTCCGCCTGAAGCTCTAAATGAGGTTCCTCATAAAGCAACCCCAAGGCCAGAAAAAACGCATCCACATTGAGCAACGCAGGATCCCCTGGAGCCAATGCAAAAGCCCAATCTTGAGGGTCGCCCCGGAGCAAGGAAATCACAATCCTGACCTGCTGTGCAGGATCTCCAGCAGAGCGAGATTTCAGGGACAAAAACAACTTGCAATTATTTTTGAAATTTTGAAAGCAAGATCTATTCCCCGAGAAAAATTCAGGCAAAGGAATTCTAGGTTCAGATATAGGAACATGAACAACAAAATCTTGTAAATTTTGAACTTTCGTGGTGAGATTATTCAAACCTGCAGCTAAACTCTGAATATCCATTTTAAACAGGTGAACACAGAGCCATTCCAGGATTAGAAGGAGAGAGAGAGAGGAAGGCTGCAATATAGGCAGACTTGCAAGTGATTCAATTGAAATCACACTCAGAACTGAAGGAAAAAAAAAAATTTTCAGCAGACTTCTTTTTTCTCTCCTTTCTCTGCCAATTAATTTAACCCTTTGTGGGCCGGTCAAACTGTTATGGTTCTCAATGGCAAGAGAACATAGCCCAGCATACATATGAACTAGCTCTTGGAAGGATGGAAACTTAAACTGACCATGAACTAAACCTGCCGCACAACTAACAGTAGCCGGGTAGCGTGCCTACGTTTTATCCCTAGACGCTCAGCGCCAGCCGGAGGACTAACTAATCCTGGCAGAGGAAAATACAGTCCTGGCTCACCTCTAGAGAAATTTCCCCGAAAGGCAGACAGAGGCCCCCACATATATTGGCGGTGATTTTAGATGAAAATGACAAACGTAGTATGAAAATAGGTTTAGCAAAATTGAGGTCCGCTTACTAGATAGCAGGAAGACAGAAAGAGCACTTTCATGGTCAGCTGAAAACCCTATCAAAACACATCCTGAAATTACTTTAAGACTCTAGTATTAACTCATAACATCAGAGTGGCAATTTCAGATCACAAGAGCTTTCCAAACACAGAAACGAAACTGCAGCTGTGAACTGGAACAAAGTGCAAAAAACAAACAAGGACAAAAGTCCGACTTAGCTGGGAGTTGTCTAGAAGCAGGAACATGCACAGAAAGGCTTCTGATTACAATGTTGACCGGCAAGGAAGTGACAGAGGAGCAAGGTTAAATAGCGACTCCCACATCCTGATGGGAACAGGTGAACAGAGGGGATGATGCACACAAGTTCAATTCCACCAGTGGCCACCGGGGGAGCCCAAAATCCAATTTCACAACAGTACCCCCCCCTCAAGGAGGGGGCACCGAACCCTCACCAGAACCACCAGGGCGATCAGGATGAGCCCTATGAAAGGCATGGACCAGATCGGAGGCATGAACATCAGAGGCAGTCACCCAAGAATTATCCTCCTGACCGTATCCCTTCCATTTGACCAGATACTGGAGTTTCCGTCTGGAAACACGAGAGTCCAAGATTTTTTCCACAACGTACTCCAACTCGCCCTCAACCAACACCGGAGCAGGAGGCTCAACGGAAGGCACAACCGGTACCTCATACCTGCGCAATAATGACCGATGAAAAACATTATGAATAGAAAAAGATGCAGGGAGGTCCAAACGGAAGGACACAGGGTTAAGAATCTCCAATATCTTGTACGGGCCGATGAACCGAGGCTTAAACTTGGGAGAAGAAACCCTCATAGGGACAAAACGAGAAGACAACCACACCAAGTCCCTGACACAAAGCCGAGGACCAACCCGACGCCGGCGGTTGACAAAAAGCTGAGTCTTCTCCTGGGACAACTTCAAATTGTCCACTACCTGCCCCCAAATCTGATGCAACCTCTCCACCACAGCATCCACTCCAGGACAATCCGAAGATTCCACCTGACCGGAGGAAAATCGAGGATGAAACCCCGAATTACAGAAAAAAGGAGACACCAAGGTGGCAGAGCTGGCCCGATTATTGAGGGCAAACTCCGCTAAAGGCAAAAAAGCAACCCAATCATCCTGATCTGCAGACACAAAACACCTCAAATATGTCTCCAAAGTCTGATTCGTCCGCTCGGTCTGGCCATTAGTCTGAGGATGGAAAGCAGACGAGAAAGACAAATCTATGCCCATCCTAGCACAGAATGCCCGCCAAAATCTAGACACGAATTGGGTTCCTCTGTCAGAAACGATATTCTCCGGAATACCATGCAAACGAACCACATTTTGAAAAAACAGAGGAACCAACTCGGAAGAAGAAGGCAACTTAGGCAGGGGAACCAAATGGACCATCTTAGAGAAACGGTCACACACCACCCAGATGACAGACATCTTCTGAGAAACAGGAAGATCCGAAATAAAATCCATCGAGATGTGCGTCCAAGGCCTCTTCGGGATAGGCAAGGGCAACAACAATCCACTAGCCCGAGAACAACAAGGCTTGGCCCGAGCACAAATGTCACAAGACTGCACAAAGCCTCGTACATCTCGTGACAGGGAAGGCCACCAGAAGGACCTTGCCACCAAATCCCTGGTACCAAAGATTCCAGGATGACCTGCCAACGCAGAAGAATGAACCTCAGAAATGACTTTACTGGTCCAATCATCAGGAACAAACAGTCTACCAGGTGGGCAACGATCAGGTCTATCCGCCTGAAACTCCTGCAAGGCCCGCCGCAGGTCTGGAGAAACGGCAGACAATATCACTCCATCCTTAAGGATACCTGTAGGTTCAGAATTACCAGGGGAGTCAGGCTCAAAACTCCTAGAAAGGGCATCCGCCTTAACATTCTTAGAACCCGGTAGGTATGACACCACAAAATTAAACCGAGAGAAAATCAACGACCAGCGCGCCTGTCTAGGATTCAGGCGTCTGGCGGACTCAAGATAAATTAAATTTTTGTGGTCGGTCAATACCACCACCTGATGTCTAGCCCCCTCAAGCCAATGACGCCACTCCTCAAAAGCCCACTTCATGGCCAAAAGCTCCCGATTCCCAATATCATAATTCCGCTCGGCGGGCGAAAATTTACGAGAAAAAAAAGCACAAGGTTTCATCACGGAGCAGTCGGAACTTCTCTGCGACAAAACCGCCCCAGCTCCGATTTCAGAAGCGTCGACCTCAACCTGAAAAGGAAGAGTAACATCAGGCTGACGCAACACAGGGGCGGAAGAAAAGCGGCGCTTAAGCTCCCGAAAGGCCTCCACAGCAGCAGGGGACCAATCAGCAACATCAGCACCCTTCTTAGTCAAATCAGTCAATGGTTTAACAACATCAGAAAAACCAGCAATAAATCGACGATAAAAGTTAGCAAAGCCCAAAAATTTCTGAAGACTCTTAAGAGAAGAGGGTTGCGTCCAATCACAAATAGCCTGAACCTTGACAGGATCCATCTCGATGGAAGAGGGGGAAAAATGTATCCCAAGAAGGAAATCTTTTGAACCCCAAAAACGCACTTAGAACCCTTCACACACAAGGAATTAGACCGCAAAACCTGAAAAACCCTCCTGACCTGCTGGACATGAGAGTCCCAGTCATCCGAAAAAATCAGAATATCATCCAGATACACAATCATAAATTTATCCAAATAATCACGGAAAATGTCATGCATAAAGGACTGAAAGACTGAAGGGGCATTTGAAAGGCCAAAAGGCATCACCAAATACTCAAAGTGGCCCTCGGGCGTATTAAATGCGGTTTTCCACTCATCCCCCTGCTTAATTCGCACCAAATTATACGCCCCACGGAGATCTATCTTAGAGAACCACTTGGCCCCCTTTATGCGAGCAAACAAATCAGTCAGCAGTGGCAACGGATATTGATATTTAACCGTGATTTTATTCAAAAGCCGATAATCAATACACGGCCTCAAAGAGCCATCTTTCTTAGACACAAAGAAAAAACCGGCTCCTAAGGGAGATGACGAAGGACGAATATGTCCCTTTTCCAAGGACTCCTTTATATATTCTCGCATAGCAGCATGTTCAGGCACAGACAGATTAAATAAACGACCCTTAGGGTATTTACTACCCGGAATCAAATCTATGGCACAATCGCACTCCCGGTGCGGAGGTAATGAACCAAGCTTAGGTTCTTCAAAAACGTCACGATAGTCAGACAAGAATTCAGGAATCTCAGAGGGAATAGATGATGAAATGGAAACCAAAGGTACGTCCCCATGCATCCCCTTACATCCCCAGCTTAACACAGACATAGCTTTCCAGTCGAGGACTGGGTTATGAGATTGCAGCCATGGCAATCCAAGCACCAACACATCATGTAGATTATACAGCACAAGAAAGCGAATAATCTCCTGATGATCCGGATTAATTCGCATAGTTACTTGTGTCCAGTATTGTGGTTTATTACTAGCCAATGAGGTGGAGTCAATCCCCTTCAGAGGTATAGGAGTTTCAAGAGGCTCTAAATCATACCCACAGCGTTTGGCAAAGGACCAATCCATAAGACTCAAAGCGGCGCCAGAGTCGACATAGGCGTCCGCGGTAATAGATGATAAAGAACAAATCAGGGTCACAGATAGAATAAACTTAGACTGAAAAGTGCCAATTGAAACTGACTTATCAAGCTTCTTAGTGCGCTTAGAGCATGCTGATATAATATGAGTTGAATCACCACAATAAAAGCACAACCCATTTTTTCGTCTAAAATTCTGCCGTTCGCTTCTGGACAGAATTCTATCACATTGCATATTCTCTGGCGTCTTCTCAGTAGACACCGCCAAATGGTGCACAGGTTTGCGCTCCCGCAGACGTCTATCGATCTGGATAGCCATTGTCATGGACTCATTCAGACCCGCAGGCACAGGGAACCCCACCATAACATCCTTAATGGCATCAGAGAGACCCTCTCTGAAATTCGCCGCCAGGGCGCACTCATTCCACTGAGTAAGCACAGACCATTTACGGAATTTTTGGCAGTATATTTCAACTTCATCTTGCCCCTGAGATAGGGACATCAAGGCTTTTTCCGCCTGAAGCTCTAAATGAGGTTCCTCATAAAGCAACCCCAAGGCCAGAAAAAACGCATCCACATTGAGCAACGCAGGATCCCCTGGAGCCAATGCAAAAGCCCAATCTTGAGGGTCGCCCCGGAGCAAGGAAATCACAATCCTGACCTGCTGTGCAGGATCTCCAGCAGAGCGAGATTTCAGGGACAAAAACAACTTGCAATTATTTTTGAAATTTTGAAAGCAAGATCTATTCCCCGAGAAAAATTCAGGCAAAGGAATTCTAGGTTCAGATATAGGAACATGAACAACAAAATCTTGTAAATTTTGAACTTTCGTGGTGAGATTATTCAAACCTGCAGCTAAACTCTGAATATCCATTTTAAACAGGTGAACACAGAGCCATTCCAGGATTAGAAGGAGAGAGAGAGAGGAAGGCTGCAATATAGGCAGACTTGCAAGTGATTCAATTGAAAGCACACTCAGAACTGAAGGAAAAAAAAAAATTTTCAGCAGACTTCTTTTTTCTCTCCTTTCTCTGCCAATTAATTTAACCCTTTGTGGGCCGGTCAAACTGTTATGGTTCTCAATGGCAAGAGAACATAGCCCAGCATACATATGAACTAGCTCTTGGAAGGATGGAAACTTAAACTGACCATGAACTAAACCTGCCGCACAACTAACAGTAGCCGGGTAGCGTGCCTACGTTTTATCCCTAGACGCTCAGCGCCAGCCGGAGGACTAACTAATCCTGGCAGAGGAAAATACAGTCCTGGCTCACCTCTAGAGAAATTTCCCCGAAAGGCAGACAGAGGCCCCCACATATATTGGCGGTGATTTTAGATGAAAATGACAAACGTAGTATGAAAATAGGTTTAGCAAAATTGAGGTCCGCTTACTAGATAGCAGGAAGACAGAAAGAGCACTTTCATGGTCAGCTGAAAACCCTATCAAAACACATCCTGAAATTACTTTAAGACTCTAGTATTAACTCATAACATCAGAGTGGCAATTTCAGATCACAAGAGCTTTCCAAACACAGAAACGAAACTGCAGCTGTGAACTGGAACAAAGTGCAAAAAACAAACAAGGACAAAAGTCCGACTTAGCTGGGAGTTGTCTAGAAGCAGGAACATGCACAGAAAGGCTTCTGATTACAATGTTGACCGGCAAGGAAGTGACAGAGGAGCAAGGTTAAATAGCGACTCCCACATCCTGATGGGAACAGGTGAACAGAGGGGATGATGCACACAAGTTCAATTCCACCAGTGGCCACCGGGGGAGCCCAAAATCCAATTTCACAACAGGGCCACTATGAATGACGTCTGCCAGGTTTTTCGTCCCTTTGATTATTCCACGCGGATGGCGAGTGCAGATGATGCACTAGTCAGCATGACTGTCCCCCTTATCTGCCTGCTTGAAAAATCACTGCAAGCGCTAAGGGATAATGTTGTGGAAGAGGTGGAGGATGAGGATTCACCATTTCCATCATCTTCTGGACAGTCAGCGCCACGTGGTTCCTCACAAACGCGTAGGCAGGGGACAGTTTGTGAGGAGGATGAGGAGGAGTCAATGGAGGAGGAAGACATCCGTCCAGAGGAGGGAGTTACCGAATTGTCCAGTACTCAGTGTGTACAGCGAGGGTGGGGTGATGACGAGCGGGCAGAGACCACACCTCCAGCAGGGGACAGCGTTTCTTGGGCAGTTGGCAGTCTGCAGCACATGGTGGATTACATGCTGCAGTGCCTGAGAAACGACCGCCGCATCGCCCACATTCTCAACATGTCTGATTATTGGGTGTTCACCCTCCTCGATCCTCGCTACCGGGACAACGTAGAAAGCCTCATCACACCGTTGAACCGGGAGCGAAAAATGCGGGAGTACCAAGACACACTGGTCAATTCCATCATCTTCTCCATTCCAACTGAGAGAAGTGCTGCTAGTGCATTCCAAAGCAGCTCAGTGCGTCCAGGCAGTGGTGGAGGCTCTGCACAAAGAGGGAGCAGAAGCAGTGCCTCTGCCCAAGGCAAGACCAGTATGGCCCAACTGTGGCACAGTTTTCTGTGCCCCCCACAAAAGTCTACACCATCACAGACGGCTCCAGTCAGCAGGAGGCAACGGTTCCGTCAGATGGTGACAGACTACATGTCTTGCCCTCTTGCTGTACTCCCAGACGGCTCTTCCCCTTTCAAGTTTTGGGTCTCAAAGCTGGATACATGGCCAGAGCTAAGCCAGTATGCATTGGAGGTGCTGTCTTGCCCTGCGGCCAGTGTATTATCGGAACGTGTCTTTAGTGCTGCAGGTGGTGTACTAACTGACCGTTGCATGCGACTATCCTCCGATAACGTTGACCGGCTTACTTTCCTGAAAATGAACAAGGCCTGGATCTCGCAGGAATTTGCCACTCCTCCTCCTGATTAAATAATTAGGTCACTGTATACGTTATCCAGGTCTCCTGTTGTGTTCATCTTTCTACCACCTGAACTTAAATTCCTGGGCTCCATCACCGCCAGTTGAGGCTCAGAAGTGCCGTCTGCACAGTCAAAACATACGACCCAGTGTTATTGGGTTTCAGTAACGTCAGCTGATCCCCAGCTGTGTAGCTGGCAATGTGTCATGCGACCGCCACGCTGACACAACAACTGAAATGTAAGGGAATCTGTCCCCCCCCCCCAAGGCGTTTGTTACTGAAAGAGCCACCTTGTGCAGCAGTAATGCTGCACAAGGAAAAGGTAGCTATTTTGGTTTAGCTCCTTGCACACGCAGAACTTAACACTTATAAAATGTGTCCACTGATACCGTAAAACCGTCCCGGAGGTGGGACTTTCCTTCGTAATATGACGCAGCACAGCCATCATTCCTACCCCCCCGGCGCTGCGCCCCGGCTCCTCAGCGTTGTTTGATTCCGTCCCGGAGCCTGCGCTGTTATGTTATCCCGTGGCCAGGCACACTTAGCGCTGCCCGTCTTCTGGCATCATTTGGTGTCAGGATGGCTGCGCCTGTGCGGCCGCGCTGGCCGAGAGCCCGCCTCGCAGTGTCTTCTGATTTAATCCCACTGGGGGCCTGGGATCCATGGACATGCGCATTGCATATCTGAACCTCCACCTCTCACTCATCTCCCTATGGCTTCTTCAGTCTGTTCGGTGTCAGCTGGTCCCTAATAGCATGCCACGGTCGTGACACCGCACAGTCTTAAGAAGCCGTAGGGAGGGGAGTGAGAGGCGAGGATATGCACTGCGCATGGCCATGGATCCCAGGCCCCCAGTGGGATAAAATCAGAAGACACTGCGAGGCGGGCTCTCGTCCAGCGCGGCCGCACAGGCGCAGCCAGCCTGACACCAAATGATGTCAGAAGATGGGCAGCGCTAAGTGTGCCTGGCCAAGGGATAACTTAACAGCGCAGGCTCCGGGACGGAATCAAACAACGCTGAGGAGCCGGGGCACGGCGCCGGGGGGGTAGGAATGACGGCTGTGCTGCGTCATATTACGAAGGAAAGTCCCACCTCCGGGACGGTTTCACGGTTTCAGGGGACACATTTTATAAGTGTTTAGTTCTGTGTTTGCAAGGAGCGTGATGAAAAGAGCCACCTTTTCCTTTTGCATCTTTTGTGCTGCACAAGCTGGCTCTTTCAGCTACAAACGCCTTGGGGGGGGGTTAAAGGTTCCCATTCGACTTTCTCAGGCTTCGGCCTACATTGTGTTCCTCTGCTTTTCCACCTGTCCCTGGGCTCCAACACCGCCAGTTGCCGTCCAGAAGTGCTGTCCGCACAGTCCCAACAGTCGCTCCTCTGTTATTGGGGTTCAGTAACGTCAGCTGTTCCCCAGCTGTGTGTGTGGCAATCCCTCCTACCTCCTCCACCTCCTCCTCCTCCACCTGTCCCTGGGCTCCAACACCGCCAGTTGCCGTCCAGAAGTGCTGTCCGCACAGTCCCAACAGTCCCTCCTCTGTTATTGGGGTTCAGTAACGTCAGCTGTTCCCCAGCTGTGTGTGTGGCAATCCCTCCTACCTCCTCCACCTCCCCCACCTGTCCCTGGGCTCCAACACCGCCAGTTGCCGTCCAGAAGTGCTGTACGCACAGTCAACAGTCCCTCCTCTGTTATTGGGGTTCAGTAACGTCAGCTGTTCCCCAGCTGTGTGTGTGGCAATCCCTCCTACCTCCTCCTACCTCCTCCTCCTCCACCTGTCCCTGGGCTCCAACACCGCCAGTTGCCATCCAGAAGTGCTGTCCACACAGTCCCAACAGTCCCTCCTCTGTTATTGGGGTTCAGTAACGTCAGCTGTTCCCCAGCTGTGTGTGTGGCAATCCCTCCTACCTCCTCCACCTCCCCCTCCTGTCCCTGGGCTTCAACACCGCCAGTTGCCGTCCAGAAGTGCTGTCCGCACAGTCCCAACAGTCCCTCCTCTGTTATTGGGGTTCAGTAACGTCAGCTGTTCCCCAGCTGTGTGTGTGGCAATCCCTCCTACCTCCTCCCCCTCCCCCTCCTGTCCCTGGGCTCCAACACCGCCAGTTGCCGTCCAGAAGTGCTGTACGCACAGTCAACAGTCCCTCCTCTGTTATTGGGGTTCAGTAACGTCAGCTGTTCCCCAGCTGTGTGTGTGGCAATCCCTCCTACCTCCTCCACCTCCTCCTCCTCCACCTGTCCCTGGGCTCCAACACCGCCAGTTGCCGTCCAGAAGTGCTGTCCGCACAGTCCCAACAGTCGCTCCTCTGTTATTGGGGTTCAGTAACGTCAGCTGTTCCCCAGCTGTGTGTGTGGCAATCCCTCCTACCTCCTCCACCTCCTCCTCCTCCACCTGTCCCTGGGCTCCAACACCGCCAGTTGCCGTCCAGAAGTGCTGACCGCACAGTCCCAACAGTCCCTCCTCTGTTATTGGGGTTCAGTAACGTCAGCTGTTCCCCAGCTGTGTGTGTGGCAATCCCTCCTACCTCCTCCACCTCCCCCACCTGTCCCTGGGCTCCAACACCGCCAGTTGCCGTCCAGAAGTGCTGTACGCACAGTCAACAGTCCCTCCTCTGTTATTGGGGTTCAGTAACGTCAGCTGTTCCCCAGCTGTGTGTGTGGCAATCCCTCCTACCTCCTCCTACCTCCTCCTCCTCCACCTGTCCCTGGGCTCCAACACCGCCAGTTGCCGTCCAGAAGTGCTGTCCGCACAGTCCCAACAGTCCCTCCTCTGTTATTGGGGTTCAGTAACGTCAGCTGTTCCCCAGCTGTGTGTGTGGCAATCCCTCCTACCTCCTCCACCTCCCCCTCCTGTCCCTGGGCTCCAACACCGCCAGTTGCCGTCCAGAAGTGCTGTCCGCACAGTCCCAACAGTCCCTCCTCTGTTATTGGGGTTCAGTAACGTCAGCTGTTCCCCAGCTGTGTGTGTGGCAATCCCTCCTACCTCCTCCCCCTCCCCCTCCTGTCCCTGGGCTCCAACACCGCCAGTTGCCGTCCAGAAGTGCTGTACGCACAGTCAACAGTCCCTCCTCTGTTATTGGGGTTCAGTAACGTCAGCTGTTCCCCAGCTGTGTGTGTGGCAATCCCTCCTACCTCCTCCACCTCCTCCTCCTCCACCTGTCCCTGGGCTCCAACACCGCCAGTTGCCGTCCAGAAGTGCTGTCCGCACAGTCCCAACAGTCCCTCCTCTGTTATTGGGGTTCAGTAACGTCAGCTGTTCCCCAGCTGTGTGTGTGGCAATCCCTCCTACCTCCTCCACCTCCCCATCCTGTCCCTGGGCTCCAACACCGCCAGTTGCCGTCCAGAAGTGCTGTACGCACGGTCAACAGTCCCTCCTCTGTTATTGGGGTTCAGTAACGTCAGCTGTTTCCCAGCTGTGTGTGTGGCAATCCCTCCTACCTCCTCCTACCTCCTCCTCCTCCACCTGTCCCTGGGCTCCAACACCGCCAGTTGTCGTCCAGAAGTGCTGTCCGCACAGTCCCAACAGTCCCTCCTCTGTTATTGGGGTTCAGTAACGTCAGCTGTTCCCCAGCTGTGTGTGTGGCAATCCCTCCTACCTCCTCCACCTCCCCCTCCTGTCCCTGGGCTCCAACACCGCCAGTTGCTGTCCAGAAGTGCTGTACGCACAGTCAACAGTCCCTCCTCTGTTATTGGGGTTCAGTAACGTCAGCTGTTCCCCAGCTGTGTGTGTGGCAATCCCTCCTACCTCCTCCACCTCCTCCTCCTCCACCTGTCCCTGGGCTCCAACACCGCCAGTTGCCGTCCAGAAGTGCTGTCCGCACAGTCCCAACAGTCCCTCCTCTGTTATTGGGGTTCAGTAACGTCAGCTGTTCCCCAGCTGTGTGTGTGGCAATCCCTCCTACCTCCTCCACCTCCCCCTCCTGTCCCTGGGCTCCAACACCGCCAGTTGCCGTCCAGAAGTGCTGTACGCACAGTCAACAGTCCCTCCTCTGTTATTGGGGTTCAGTAACGTCAGCTGTTCCCCAGCTGTGTGTGTGGCAATCCCTCCTACCTCCTCCTACCTCCTCCTCCTCCACCTGTCCCTGGGCTCCAACACCGCCAGTTGCCGTCCAGAAGTGCTGTCCGCACAGTCCCAACAGTCCCTCCTCTGTTATTGGGGTTCAGTAACGTCAGCTGTTCCCCAGCTGTGTGTGTGGCAATCCCTCCTACCTCCTCCACCTCCCCCTCCTGTCCCTGGGCTCCAACACCGCCAGTTGCCGTCCAGAAGTGCTGTACGCACAGTCAACAGTCCCTCCTCTGTTATTGGGGTTCAGTAACGTCAGCTGTTCCCCAGCTGTGTGTGTGGCAATCCCTCCTACCTCCTCCACCTCCTCCTCCTCCACCTGTCCCTGGGCTCCAACAACGCTAGTTGCCGTCCAGAAGTGCTGTCCGCACAGAGCAAAACACCTCGCCAATGTGTTAGTGAGGTTCAGCACCGCCAGCTGTTCCCCTGCTGTGCAGCCGGCAACGTGTACTGCGACCGCCACGCAGGCACAACAAGTTAAATTTAAGGGAACCTGTCCCCCCCCCCCCAGGCGTTTGTTACTGAAGGAGCCACCTTGTGCAGCAGTAATGATGCAAAGGGAAAAAGTGCTTCTTTTCGTGGTGCTCCTTGCACATGCTGATCCTAACACTTATGAAAAGTGTCCCCTCCTACCGTGATACCGTCCGGTTGGTGGAACTTTCCTTTGTGATGTGACGCAGCACAGCCGTCATTCTTACCCCCTTGGCGCCGTGCGCCGCCTCCTCAGCGTTGTTTGAATCAGTCCCGGAGCCTGCGCTGTTAGGTTAGCCCTTGGCCATGCACACATTTTGCGCTGCCCGTCTTCTGACATCATTTGGTGTCAGGCTGGCTGCGCCTGTGCGGCCGCGCTGGCAGAGAGCCCGCCTCGTACTGTCTTCTGATTAAATCCCACTGGGGGCCTGAGATCCATGGACATGCGCAGTGCATATCTGAACCTCCACCTCTCACTCATCTCCCTACGGCTTATTCAAACTGTGCGGTGTCAGCTGGTCCCTAATAGCATGCCACGGCCGTGACACCGCACAGTCAGAAGAAGCCGTAGGGAGATGAGTGAGAGGTGGAGGTTCAGATATGCACTGCGCATGTCCATGGATCTCAGGCCCCCAGTGGGATTTAATCAGAAGACAGTACGAGGCGGGCTCTCTGCCAGCGCGGCCGCACAGGCGCAGCCAGCCTGACACCAAATGATGTCAGAAGACGGGCAGCGCAAAATGTGTGCATGGCCAAGGGCTAACCTAACAGCGCAGGCTCCGGGACTGATTCAAACAACGCTGAGGAGGCGGCGCACGGCGCCAAGGGGGTAAGAATGACGGCTGTGCTGCGTCACATCACAAAGGAAAGTTCCACCTACCGGACGGTATCACGGTAGGAGGGGACACTTTTTATAAGTGTTAGGTTCAGCATGTGCAAGGACCATAATTAAAAGAGCTAAGTTTACCTTTTCCAGCATTAGTGCTGTACACGATGGCTCTTTCAGCTACAAACGCCTGGGGGGGGGGTTAAAGTTTCCCTTTCAACTTGCTCCAGTGCAGGCTTCGGCCTACACTCTGCTCCCTCTCCTCCTCCTGCTGACCCTGGGCTCTAACACCGCCAGTTGGGGCCCAGATGTGCTAGCTGCACAGAGCCAAACACCAGCCAATGTGTCAGTGGGGTTCAGCACCGCCAGCTGTTCCCCTGCTGTGCAGCCGGCAACGTGTCCTGCAACAGCCACGCAGGCACAACAGACCCAAAGCTGTCGCCAGTGCAGGCTTCGGCCTACACTCTGCTCCATCTCCTCCTCCTGCTGACCCCGGGCTCTAACACCGCCAGTTGGGGCCCGGTACTGCTAGCTGCACAGAGAAAAACACCAGCCAATGTGTCAGTGGGGTTCAGCACCGCCAGCTGTTCCCCTGCTGTGCAGCCGGCATCGTGTCCTGCAAAAGCCACGCAGACACAAGAACTGAAATTGAAGGGAACCTGTCCCCCCTCCCCCAGGCGTTTGTACGTTTTTAAGGCCACCTTGTACAGCGGTAATGCTGCATGTGTGCAAGGTGGCTCATAAACGTATTCTCCTCGCACATGTGGAACTGAAAACACGTCTGAAATGTGTCCTCTGTGTGACCATTTAACCGTCCCGGGGGTGTGACTTTCCTTTGTAATGACACGCTGCAACCCCCTTGGTAGCGCTGCCCGTCTTCTGGCATCATTGTTTGGCTGCCTGCGCCTCTGCGGCCGCCCTGACCCACACAACGCCCCTCGGTGTCTTATTTCTTGGGACTGCGAGGGTGTGATTGATGGGCATGAGCAGTGCATCAGTTCGCCTGTCCCTCATTTCCTTCCGCCTTCTTCAGACTGTGCGGCTTCATGGCCGTGGCATGCGATAAGGGATCAGCTGACGCCGCACAGTCTGCAGCGGGTGTAAGGACCCGAGTGCGAGAGGCGAACATATGTGCTGCGCCAGGCCATGAATCCCAGCCCCGCAGTGTTTTAACAATGTTAAGACACCGCGGGGCTGGGATTCATGGTCATCGTGAACCGCAGCGGCCGACATTAAATGAGGTCAGAAGATGGGCAGCGCTAACAGCGCTAGGCCAGGGGATAACACGACAGCGCAGACTCCTGTACAGCAAATAACAACGCTCAGGAGGCTGCACCCAGCACCAAGGTGGGATTCTTGACATCTGTGCTGCGTCTCATTACAAAGGGAACTCGCGCCTCCAACACAGTTTGACTGTATAAAGGGCTAAATGTTATACGTGTTTCATTCAGCGTGTGCAAGGAGCAAAATTAAAAGAGCAACCTTTGACTTGTGCAGCACTACTGCTGCATAAGCTGTGGCTCTTCTACTTTGTAACCCCTGAGGGGGGGTTAAAGGTTACCTTTGAAATTGGTTCAAGTAGGCTTCGGCCTACACTCTGCTCCCCCTGCAGAGCCCGGGCTCCAACACCGCCAGTTGGGGCCCGGTACTGCTAGCTGCACAGAGCCAAACACCAGCCAATGTATCAGTGGGGTTCAGCACCGCCAGCTGTTCCCCTGCTGTGCAGCCGGCAACGTGTCCTGCAACAGCCACGCAGGCACAACAGACCCAAAGCTGCCGCCAGTGCAGGCTTCGGCCTACACTCTGCTCCATCTCCTCCTCCTGCTGACCCCGGGCTCTAACACCGCCAGTTGGGGCCCGGTACTGCTAGCTGCACAGAGAAAAACACCAGCCAATGTGTCAGTGGGGTTCAGCACCGCCAGCTGTTCCCCTGCTGTGCAGCCGGCATCGTGTCCTGCAAAAGCCACGCAGACACAAGAACTGAAATTGAAGGGAACCTGTCCCCCCTCCCCCAGGCGTTTGTACGTTTTTAAGGCCACCTTGTACAGCGGTAATGCTGCATGTGTGCAAGGTGGCTCATAAACGTATTCTCCTCGCACATGTGGAACTGAAAACACGTCTGAAATGTGTCCTCTGTGTGACCATTTAACCGTCCCGGGGGTGTGACTTTCCTTTGTAATGACACGCTGCAACCCCCTTGGTAGCGCTGCCCGTCTTCTGGCATCATTGTTTGGCTGCCTGCGCCTCTGCGGCCGCCCTGACCCACACAACGCCCCTCGGTGTCTTATTTCTTGGGACTGCGAGGGTGTGATTGATGGGCATGAGCAGTGCATCAGTTCGCCTGTCCCTCATCTCCTTCCGCCTTCTTCAGACTGTGCGGCTTCATGGCCGTGGCATGCGATAAGGGATCAGCTGACGCCGCACAGTCTGCAGCGGGTGTAAGGACCCGAGTGCGAGAGGCGAACATATGTGCTGCGCCAGGCCATGAATCCCAGCCCCGCAGTGTTTTAACAATGTTAAGACACCGCGGGGCTGGGATTCATGGTCATCGTGAACCGCAGCGGCCGACATTAAATGAGGTCAGAAGATGGGCAGCGCTAACAGCGCTAGGCCAGGGGATAACACGACAGCGCAGACTCCTGTACAGCAAATAACAACGCTCAGGAGGCTGCACCCAGCACCAAGGTGGGATTCTTGACATCTGTGCTGCGTCTCATTACAAAGGGAACTCGCGCCTCCAACACAGTTTGACTGTATAAAGGGCTAAATGTTATACGTGTTTCATTCAGCGTGTGCAAGGAGCAAAATTAAAAGAGCAACCTTTGACTTGTGCAGCACTACTGCTGCATAAGCTGTGGCTCTTCTACTTTGTAACCCCTGAGGGGGGGTTAAAGGTTACCTTTGAAATTGGTTCAAGTAGGCTTCGGCCTACACTCTGCTCCCCCTGCAGAGCCCGGGCTCCAACACCGCCAGTTGGGGCCCGGTACTGCTAGCTGCACAGAGCCAAACACCAGCCAATGTGTCAGTGGGGTTCAGCACCGCCAGCTGTTCCCCTGCTGTGCAGCCGGCAACGTGTCCTGCAACAGCCACGCAGGCACAACAGACCCAAAGCTGCCGCCAGTGCAGGCTTCGGCCTACACTCTGCTCCATCTCCTCCTCCTGCTGACCCCGGGCTCTAACACCGCCAGTTGGGGCCCGGTACTGCTAGCTGCACAGAGAAAAACACCAGCCAATGTGTCAGTGGGGTTCAGCACCGCCAGCTGTTCCCCTGCTGTGCAGCCGGCATCGTGTCCTGCAAAAGCCATGCAGACACAAGAACTGAAATTGAAGGGAACCTGTCCCCCCTCCCCCAGGCGTTTGTACGTTTTTAAGGCCACCTTGTACAGCGGTAATGCTGCATGTGTGCAAGGTGGCTCATAAACGTATTCTCCTCGCACATGTGGAACTGAAAACACGTCTGAAATGTGTCCTCTGTGTGACCATTTAACCGTCCCGGGGGTGTGACTTTCCTTTGTAATGACACGCTGCAACCCCCTTGGTAGCGCTGCCCGTCTTCTGGCATCATTGTTTGGCTGCCTGCGCCTCTGCGGCCGCCCTGACCCACACAACGCCCCTCGGTGTCTTATTTCTTGGGACTGCGAGGGTGTGATTGATGGGCATGAGCAGTGCATCAGTTCGCCTGTCCCTCATCTCCTTCCGCCTTCTTCAGACTGTGCGGCTTCATGGCCGTGGCATGCGATAAGGGATCAGCTGACGCCGCACAGTCTGCAGCGGGTGTAAGGACCCGAGTGCGAGATGCGAACATATGTGCTGCGCCAGGCCATGAATCCCAGCCCCGCAGTGTTTTAACAATGTTAAGACACCGCGGGGCTGGGATTCATGGTCATCGCGAACCGCAGCGGCCGACATTAAATGAGGTCAGAAGATGGGCAGCGCTAACAGCGCTAGGCCAGGGGATAACACGACAGCGCAGACTCCTGTACAGCAAATAACAACGCTCAGGAGGCTGCACCCAGCACCAAGGTGGGATTCTTGACATCTGTGCTGCGTCTCATTACAAAGGGAACTCGCGCCTCCAACACAGTTTGACTGTATAAAGGGCTAAATGTTATACGTGTTTCATTCAGCGTGGCAAAGGAGCAAAATTAAAAGAGCAACCTTTGACTTGTGCAGCACTACTGCTGCATAAGCTGTGGCTCTTCTACTTTGTAACCCCTGAGGGGGGGTTAAAGGTTACCTTTGAAATTGGTTCAAGTAGGCTTCGGCCTACACTCTGCTCCCCCTGCAGAGCCCGGGCTCCAACACCGCCAGTTGGGGCCCGGTACTGCTAGCTGCACAGAGCCAAACACCAGCCAATGTGTCAGTGGGGTTCAGCACCGCCAGCTGTTCCCCTGCTGTGCAGCCGGCAACGTGTCCTGCAACAGCCACGCAGGCACAACAGACCCAAAACTGCCGCCAGTGCAGGCTTCGGCCTACACTCTGCTCCATCTCCTCCTCCTGCTGACCCCGGGCTCTAACACCGCCAGTTGGGGCCCGGTACTGCTAGCTGCACAGAGAAAAACACCAGCCAATGTGTCAGTGGGGTTCAGCACCGCCAGCTGTTCCCCTGCTGTGCAGCCGGCATCGTGTCCTGCAAAAGCCACGCAGACACAAGAACTGAAATTGAAGGGAACCTGTCCCCCCTCCCCCAGGCGTTTGTACGTTTTTAAGGCCACCTTGTACAGCGGTAATGCTGCATGTGTGCAAGGTGGCTCATAAACGTATTCTCCTCGCACATGTGGAACTGAAAACACGTCTGAAATGTGTCCTCTGTGTGACCATTTAACCGTCCCGGGGGTGTGACTTTCCTTTGTAATGACACGCTGCAACCCCCTTGGTAGCGCTGCCCGTCTTCTGGCATCATTGTTTGGCTGCCTGCGCCTCTGCGGCCGCCCTGACCCACACAACGCCCCTCGGTGTCTTATTTCTTGGGACTGCGAGGGTGTGATTGATGGGCATGAGCAGTGCATCAGTTCGCCTGTCCCTCATCTCCTTCCGCCTTCTTCAGACTGTGCGGCTTCATGGCCGTGGCATGCGATAAGGGATCATCTGACGCCGCACAGTCTGCAGCGGGTGTAAGGACCCGAGTGCGAGAGGCGAACATATGTGCTGCGCCAGGCCATGAATCCCAGCCCCGCAGTGTTTTAACAATGTTAAGACACCGCGGGGCTGGGATTCATGGTCATCGCGAACCGCAGCGGCCGACATTAAATGAGGTCAGAAGATGGGCAGCGCTAACAGCGCTAGGCCAGGGGATAACACGACAGCGCAGACTCCTGTACAGCAAATAACAACGCTCAGGAGGCTGCACCCAGCACCAAGGTGGGATTCTTGACATCTGTGCTGCGTCTCATTACAAAGGGAACTCGCGCCTCCAACACAGTTTGACTGTATAAAGGGCTAAATGTTATACGTGTTTCATTCAGCGTGTGCAAGGAGCAAAATTAAAAGAGCAACCTTTGACTTGTGCAGCACTACTGCTGCATAAGCTGTGGCTCTTCTACTTTGTAACCCCTGAGGGGGGGTTAAAGGTTACCTTTGAAATTGGTTCAAGTAGGCTTCGGCCTACACTCTGCTCCCCCTGCAGAGCCCGGGCTCCAACACCGCCAGTTGGGGCCCGGTACTGCTAGCTGCACAGAGCCAAACACCAGCCAATGTGTCAGTGGGGTTCAGCACCGCCAGCTGTTCCCCTGCTGTGCAGCCGGCAACGTGTCCTGCAACAGCCACGCAGGCACAACAGACCCAAAGCTGCCGCCAGTGCAGGCTTCGGCCTACACTCTGCTCCATCTCCTCCTCCTGCTGACCCCGGGCTCTAACACCGCCAGTTGGGGCCCGGTACTGCTAGCTGCACAGAGAAAAACACCAGCCAATGTGTCAGTGGGGTTCAGCACCGCCAGCTGTTCCCCTGCTTTGCAGCCGGCATCGTGTCCTGCAAAAGCCACGCAGACACAAGAACTGAAATTGAAGGGAACCTGTCCCCCCTCCCCCAGGCGTTTGTACGTTTTTAAGGCCACCTTGTACAGCGGTAATGCTGCATGTGTGCAAGGTGGCTCATAAACGTATTCTCCTCGCACATGTGGAACTGAAAACACGTCTGAAATGTGTCCTCTGTGTGACCATTTAACCGTCCCGGGGGTGTGACTTTCCTTTGTAATGACACGCTGCAACCCCCTTGGTAGCGCTGCCCGTCTTCTGGCATCATTGTTTGGCTGCCTGCGCCTCTGCGGCCGCCCTGACCCACACAACGCCCCTCGGTGTCTTATTTCTTGGGACTGCGAGGGTGTGATTGATGGGCATGAGCAGTGCATCAGTTCGCCTGTCCCTCATCTCCTTCCGCCTTCTTCAGACTGTGCGGCTTCATGGCCGTGGCATGCGATAAGGGATCAGCTGACGCCGCACAGTCTGCAGCGGGTGTAAGGACCCGAGTGCGAGAGGCGAACATATGTGCTGCGCCAGGCCATGAATCCCAGCCCCGCAGTGTTTTAACAATGTTAAGACACCGCGGGGCTGGGATTCATGGTCATCGCGAACCGCAGCGGCCGACATTAAATGAGGTCAGAAGATGGGCAGCGCTAACAGCGCTAGGCCAGGGGATAACACGACAGCGCAGACTCCTGTACAGCAAATAACAACGCTCAGGAGGCTGCACCCAGCACCAAGGTGGGATTCTTGACATCTGTGCTGCGTCTCATTACAAAGGGAACTCGCGCCTCCAACACAGTTTGACTGTATAAAGGGCTAAATGTTATACGTGTTTCATTCAGCGTGTGCAAGGAGCAAAATTAAAAGAGCAACCTTTGACTTGTGCAGCACTACTGCTGCATAAGCTGTGGCTCTTCTACTTTGTAACCCCTGAGGGGGGGTTAAAGGTTACCTTTGAAATTGGTTCAAGTAGGCTTCGGCCTACACTCTGCTCCCCCTGCAGAGCCCGGGCTCCAACACCGCCAGTTGGGGCCCGGTACTGCTAGCTGCACAGAGCCAAACACCAGCCAATGTGTCAGTGGGGTTCAGCACCGCCAGCTGTTCCCCTGCTGTGCAGCCGGCAACGTGTCCTGCAACAGCCACGCAGGCACAACAGACCCAAAGCTGCCGCCAGTGCAGGCTTCGGCCTACACTCTGCTCCATCTCCTCCTCCTGCTGACCCCGGGCTCTAACACCGCCAGTTGGGGCCCGGTACTGCTAGCTGCACAGAGAAAAACACCAGCCAATGTGTCAGTGGGGTTCAGCACCGCCAGCTGTTCCCCTGCTGTGGAGCCGGCATCGTGTCCTGCAAAAGCCACGCAGACACAAGAACTGAAATTGAAGGGAACCTGTCCCCCCTCCCCCAGGCGTTTGTACGTTTTTAAGGCCACCTTGTACAGCGGTAATGCTGCATGTGTGCAAGGTGGCTCATAAACGTATTCTCCTCGCACATGTGGAACTGAAAACACGTCTGAAATGTGTCCTCTGTGTGACCATTTAACCGTCCCGGGGGTGTGACTTTCCTTTGTAATGACACGCTGCAACCCCCTTGGTAGCGCTGCCCATCTTCTGGCATCATTGTTTGGCTGCCTGCGCCTCTGCGGCCGCCCTGACCCACACAACGCCCCTCGGTGTCTTATTTCTTGGGACTGCGAGGGTGTGATTGATGGGCATGAGCAGTGCATCAGTTCGCCTGTCCCTCATCTCCTTCCGCCTTCTTCAGACTGTGCGGCTTCATGGCCGTGGCATGCGATAAGGGATCAGCTGACGCCGCACAGTCTGCAGCGGGTGTAAGGACCCGAGTGCGAGAGGCGAACATATGTGCTGCGCCAGGCCATGAATCCCAGCCCCGCAGTGTTTTAACAATGTTAAGACACCGCGGGGCTGGGATTCATGGTCATCGCGAACCGCAGCGGCCGACATTAAATGAGGTCAGAAGATGGGCAGCGCTAACAGCGCTAGGCCAGGGGATAACACGACAGCGCAGACTCCTGTACAGCAAATAACAACGCTCAGGAGGCTGCACCCAGCACCAAGGTGGGATTCTTGACATCTGTGCTGCGTCTCATTACAAAGGGAACTCGCGCCTCCAACACAGTTTGACTGTATAAAGGGCTAAATGTTATACGTGTTTCATTCAGCGTGTGCAAGGAGCAAAATTAAAAGAGCAACCTTTGACTTGTGCAGCACTACTGCTGCATAAGCTGTGGCTCTTCTACTTTGTAACCCCTGAGGGGGGGTTAAAGGTTACCTTTGAAATTGGTTCAAGTAGGCTTCGGCCTACACTCTGCTCCCCCTGCAGAGCCCGGGCTCCAACACCGCCAGTTGGGGCCCGGTACTGCTAGCTGCACAGAGCCAAACACCAGCCAATGTGTCAGTGGGGTTCAGCACCGCCAGCTGTTCCCCTGCTGTGCAGCCGGCAACGTGTCCTGCAACAGCCACGCAGGCACAACAGACCCAAAGCTGCCGCCAGTGCAGGCTTCGGCCTACACTCTGCTCCATCTCCTCCTCCTGCTGACCCCGGGCTCTAACACCGCCAGTTGGGGCCCGGTACTGCTAGCTGCACAGAGAAAAACACCAGCCAATGTGTCAGTGGGGTTCAGCACCGCCAGCTGTTCCCCTGCTGTGCAGCCGGCATCGTGTCCTGCAAAAGCCACGCAGACACTTGCTCTTGTACCTTCTGCTCCCCATCCTGGTTCCAGTACCGTCAGCTGGTTCCGGGCAGAGCCTTTGGCTTAGGTGCCTCCCTCTGGGTATCCGAGTTCCACCAACGTCAGGTGGTCCTTGGTAGTGCTTTCAGGCACGGGTACCTCCTGCTTAGTAACCGGGTTCCAGTAACGTCAGCTGGTCTTCGGTAGTTCCATTGGCTCTTGGACCTTCGGCTACCCATCCGGGTTCCAGCACCGTCAGCTGGTTCTCGGCAGTGTCTTTTGCTCTTGTACCTTCTGCTCCCCATCCTGGTTCCAGTACCGTCAGCTGGTTCCGGGCAGAGCCTTTGGCTTAGGTGCCTCCCTCTGGGTATCCGAGTTCCACCAACGTCAGGTGGTCCTTGGTAGTGCTTTCAGGCACGGGTACCTCCTGCTTAGTAACCGGGTTCCAGTAACGTCAGCTGGTCCTCGGTAGTTCCATTGGCTCTTGGACCTTCGGGTAGCCATCCGAGTTCCAGTTCCATCAGCTGGTTCTCGGCATTTTCTCAGCCTTCTTGTACCTTCTGCTACATTTCCAAGTTCAAGAGACTAAACACGATGACCCGGAAGACCACCCCTAAGATGACGACGACACCAGAGACGACAACCACCGTGATGACGACGACCCTGGAGACGATGACCCCGAAGACCACCCCGATGACGACGACCCTGGAGACGACGACCCTGAAGACCACCCCGATGACGACGACCCCGGAGACGACGACCCTGGAGACGACGACGACCTGGAAGACCGAGAAGCAGAAGAACAAGAGGCTGCAGAACAAAGAGCAGAAGAACATTAAGCATAACACTAAATATCAGAGCAAAAAATATTATCTAAATTATAAGCAGAAGAAGACTAAGCAGTGTATGGGGGTGAGTCCGTTCCTCCTCGTGGTGCCCCTGGATAAAGCCTGATGCTGCAGGCCAAACTGAACGTGGACAAATGTAACTCTTTTGTGACAGGCAGAACGGAAGGTGTAATCTTCAAACTTTTATAGATAACAACTACGGGAATGCCTGTCACAAATAAGAATATGATGAAGAAGTAGAATATGATGAAGATAATAGTAAAATAAAAAGAATATGAACAATGTAAGAAAAAAAATAATAGGTAGAAGATGAAGAAGATGAATAAGGTGAAGAAGTTGATGTCAAAGAAGCTGATGATGAGGATAATGAAGAAGAAAGTGTGGGAGAAGTAAAAAAGAAGGTGAAGGGCGTGGAAGTAGTGAAACATCAATATCTGACAAAATAAAAAAAATTTAACATAGTCAAAATCTTTCTACCGCCGAACGTCATAAAAAAAAAAAAAAAACTGCTATTCTATTACATTGGGCTAAACCTCTGTGCCTTTAATGTCTCCGCCACGTCCCCCAATACATCCTACATTATTCTTAGTTGTTTTCCTTCATGTAGAATGAACCTACAAGTTTATAAAGGGTTTATTTTAATTCCGATATTTTCGTCCCATTGACTTGCATTGGGATCGGGTATCGGTATCGGATTAGATCCGATATTTTGACGGTATCGGCCGATACTTTCCGATACCGATACTTTCCGATATCGGAAAGTATCGCTCAACACTACTCGTTATTAATTGAACTACGGTGGACAGGTAGTATACGGTTTACTATTTTACGTTTTTTGCAGGCGCTGAAGTATGGTAAGTATGGTGAAATAAAGAATATTAAAATACTTTTTTCCTAATGTGTGTGTGTTTTATTAACCCTCTACTAGTATTGGATTAATAATGGAGAGGCGTCTTATTGACGCCTCTCCATTATTAACCCAGCTTAATGTCACCCTACGATAGCAAGATGACATTAACCCCTTATTACCCCATATCCCACCGCTACACGGGAGTGGGAAGAGGGGCTAAGTGCTGAAATTGGCGCATCTTACAGATGCGCCATTTCCGGGGTGGCTGCGGACTGGTATTTGTAGTCGGGGGGGCAATATCCATGGCCCCTCTCTAGGCTATGAATATCAGCCCGCTGCTGTCTGCCTAGCCTTTCTGGCTATAAAATATAGGGGGACCCCACGTCATTTTTTTTTGGGTCCCCCTATTTTAATAGCCAGTAAAGGCTACGCAGACAGCTGCAGGCTGATATTCATCGCAGGCTACAAATATTGGCCCCTGGCCGTCGGCTTTCCCCCTCTAGCACAGAAAATTGCGCGGGAGCCCACGCCGTTTTTTCCATTTTTTTTTTTAATTCAACACTCATTAAGGCCTCTTTCACACTTGTGTCAGTACGGGTCCGTCGCTATGCGTCGGGCCGACGTACCGATGCACGTTGTGAAATTTGTGCACAACGTGGGCAGCGGATGCAGTTTTTCAACACATCCGCTGCCCATTCTGAAGTCCGGGGAGGAGGGGGCGGAGTTTCGTCCGCGCCTGCAGGGTAGAAAATGGCGGATGCAACGGACAAAAAAGTTCACTTGAACGTTTTTTCGTGCCGACGGTCCGCCAAAACACGACGGATCTGTTGCTCGACGGACGGGACGTGTGGCCATCTGTCGCGATCCGTCGCTAGTACAAGTCTATGGGTAAAAAAAGCATCCTGTGAGCCCATTTGCAGGATCCGTTTTTTTCCGCCGGATCCGTTTTTTCCGCTGGATCTGTTTTTTTCTGCCGAATCCATTTTTTTCTCATAGAGTTGTATTAGCACCAGATTGCGCCTGATGGCCACACGTTTCATCCATTTATTGCAGGATTCGTCAAAAAAGCTGTTTCCGCCGGACCAAAAACACATACAGAGGAACATTTTTTCTGTCCAGCGAATAAATGCAGCAACGGATCCGGCAAAAAACATATAAAACTGAGATGTGAAATGTTGAATTCAGCCTCCGAATCCGTTTTTTCATGCATTTTTCCATTCAAATCATGCACATTTTCAGTTTATTTATTTATTTCCAAAAACTGAATCAAAACCGCACCAAAAACTGCATCAAAAGTGCATCAAAAACTGCATCATAACTACACCAAAAACTGCATCAAAACTGCACCAAAAACTGCATCAAAAACCGCATCAAAAACCGTACCAAAAACCTGCATCAAAAACCTGCATCAAAAACCGCACCAAAAACCTGCACCAAAAACTGCATCAAAATCTGCATCAAAATCTGCATCAAAAACTATCAAAAACCGCACCAAATACCTACACCAAAAACTGCACCAAAAACAACATCAAAAACTGCATCAAAAACTGCATCAAAACTGCACTAGCAGAAAAAACGGATCATGCAAATGTGCTCGCAGGATGCGTTTTTTTACCCATAGACTTGTACTAGCGACAGATCGCGACGGATGGCCACACGTCGCATCCATCTTGCAACGGATCCGTCGTGTTTTGGCGGACCGTCGGCACGAAAAAACTTTCAAGTGAACTTTTTTTGTCCGTCGCGTCCGCCATTTTCTACCCCGCATGCGTGGACGAAACTCCGCCCCCTCCTCCCCGGACTTCAGAATGGGCAGCGGATGCGTTGAAAAACTGCATCCGCTGCCCACGTTGTGCACAAATTTCACAACGTGCATCGGTACGACGGCCCGAAGCATAGCGATGGACCCGTACTGACGCAAGTATGAAAGAGGCCTTAATGAGCTTTGAATTTTTAAAAAAAGGAAAAAAAACGGCGTGGGCTCCCGCGCAATTTTCTGCGCCAGAGGGGGAAAGCCGACGGCCGGGGGCAAATATTTGTAGCCTGCTATGAATATCAGCCTGCAGCTGTCTGCGTAGCCTTTACTGGCTATTAAAATAGGGGGACCCAAAAAAAAATGACGTGGGGTCCCCCTATATTTTATAGCCAGAAAGGCTAGGCAGACAGCAGCGGGCTGATATTCATAGCCTAGAGAGGGGCCATGGATATTGCCCCCCCCGACTACAAATACCAGTCCACAGCCACGCCAGAAATGGTGCATCTGTAAGATGCGCCAATTCTGGCACTTAGCCCCTCTCTTCCCACTCCCCTGTAGCGGTGGGATATGGGGTAATAAAGGGTTAATGTCACCTTGCTATCATAAGGTGACATTAAGCCGGGTTAATAACGGAGAGGCGTCAATAAGACGCCTCTCCATTATTAATCCAATACTAGTAAAGGGTTAATAAAACACACACATTAGGAAAAAGTATTTTAATATTCTTCATTTCACCATACTTACCATACTTCAGCGCCTGCAAAAAACGTAAAATAATAAACGGTATACTACCTGTCCACCATAGTACAATTAATAACGAGTGTCCAATGACGATCTCTCCTATAGAACAGTGACATCGGGTGATGGCTCCTGCAGTGCATCACTGAGAAGTTACTATAGTTCAAAGTCTCACTTTATGGCAATTGCTGCGTGGGAAACTTTCTCACACAGCAATGGAATAAAGTGAGACTAGGGACTATTTTTTTTACAGTGGCGGAGGAATACAGTGCGGAAGGATACCTTCCTCCCATCATTGTGTTCCTGGGGCCTCTGGAGAGCGGTTGCATCAGCTGATGCTGCCGTTCTCCACGGGAGATCGTCGTGGGACACTCGTGGATTTCTGCGGACAGGGAGTATATTGGTTGTTTGTTATTTTAATCTTTTTTACAGATGACACTGGATTCGGGGAACAAAGTGACAAGTAATGGTGAGTATGTAATCTATGTTTAATGCACTGTATGTGTAATAATTATAGGGGATAACTCAGGAGACTCTTTGCGTGGAACAAGACAACTACAGGACACAGTTTTATAAGTGGTAAAGTCTATATTATCACACGGTGATTCATACAGGTGCAGAGAGAAACTCAAGTCCACAACACTTGGTGCAAATAATAAACGCAGCTTAGCAGTCTATAGGAAACTTCAGAGGAAATGCAATCAAGCAGAAAGTCTATGAAGCACAGTTATTCTTGAGGATACTTGACACGAATAAATCCTTGTCTTAGTCCAGGCACAGATAGATATGCTTATTAGGCAGTTCAAATCATATCTTAGCTCAACCAGGGGGGCCTGGTTAATAGTCTCAGGTTATTGCAAAGCAGCAACAGCTTACATGACCAGCTAATGCAGATGGAAGTAAACACGAACAGCAGATGAAGGAGGATTACTGGAAACTTGTGTATGCAGCAGGAACTCAGAGCAGAGTAGCAGGATCACCACACAGGTTCACAGGAGCAGGTGTATAGCCAGGGAGTAATCAGAGGTCAGGAGCTGGATGCAAGGCAGAATACTCCAGCACAGACTGAAGGCTGGGGTGGAGTTTTATAGCAGGAGACACAGTGCACATGAGACCAAAGACGCCATCTTGAAAAAGGGCAGTAATGCACAAAAGGTAAAAAATGTTCAGAGTCCTGACAGTATGTCTATATGTATGTATTGTATGTAATGTATAAATGTATTGTATGTAATGTACGAATGTATTGTATGTAGTATGTATGTATGTATGTATGTATGTATGTAGCATGTATGTATGTATGTAGTATGTATGTAGTATGTATGTAATGTATGTAGTATGTATGTTGTATGTATGTAGTATCTTGTATATATGTATGTAGTGTGTAGTATGTATGTGTGTAGTATGTATGTTGTATGTATGTATTGTAGCATGGCTAAAGGGTGTCTAATCGACGGGAGGTATGTATCACAGAGAAGGCTTGTCGCTGTGATGTGACCCGGAGTGTTTTCTGTAATGCTCATAAAGTAATAAGGAATTGTGTAGTATATTTGGGTCTGAGTTACGGGTAGCTATGAGAGATGGGAGGGTCTGGCTACCCATATACCTCACCCCTGGGTAAGGGGCATAACCATGCCTGTCTATGTTTGTGTCAGGACCTGTGGTGATGTCACAACCACATGTCTAATCATGTGATGGGTTCTGGGTGTGGTTTCAGGCTACTTAATGGAGGTGTGTTTGGCACATGGGAGTGAGTGTGGGAGTCTGTCATGGTGGACAGATTTCCATGTGTCCAGGGCGGACACTACAGACAGGAGTCTGTGTGTGTGGAGGGGCAAGCCTCCACAGTGTGTTAAGGCTTCAGGACTGAGCCTGAAGGAACGGACATTTGTTTCCCTATGCCTGAGCCAAAGGCTATTTGTAAGACTGTTTACCTTTATTTTGCTGACTTAAATGGTTTATGGAGCGAATAAACCTACATGAACACTGAAGAGAATGTGCCTCCTGTTTCATCCTACGCATCTGAGCGAGTGAACCCCTACAATTGGTGTTTGGAATGCGGGCAAAAATCCAAGGAGCACATGTTGCAGTGCTAGCTGGTCTGAGCCAGAAGATTGGATGGTCTTGAAAAACTGTGAGTAAAAACTGACCGGGGTCAGTGAGAACTGCAGTTTGTGGATACCTCTGAGGAGAAGAGGGATCCGGGAACCTGTGTGGCTGCCACCAACAGGTAACGGTCTGGAAACCGTGTGATACTGACCGGGGTCAGTGAAAAACTATGTTTGGGCTGTGTGTAAAGCCGGGTGTGAAACAGACCGAAGTCTGTGTGCTGTACTGACCGGGGTCAGTGAAAGACTGTGTTTTTTTTTCTATAAAGCACATGTGCAGGTGTTTGCTGTAACTCGGCGGGGTTACGAAGGTTGCTGTGGATCGGCGGGTCCACGAAGTCTGCGGTGGGTACGTGCAGTGCAGTTGCAGCAAGAGGTTCTGCAGCAGCCGGAGCTGCAGTTGCAGCAAAAGAAAAAAAAACAAAACATTGCTGGTTTAGAGTGTGCAGACTCTTAAAGGGCCAGTGCCAGGCCAAAGTCACATTGGTGTCCTGTGCGAACTGGGGCCTGAGAGTACTGTGGGAAGTCCACAGGGTGTACCCCAGAGTGGGGTGGAGTCCCAAAACGGAGCGGTGACCCCAAATAATTATGGTTGGCCAAAAAGGGGCTGCGTCTCAAAAGGGGGTAGTTGCCCAAAAGGGGGTGGAGTCCCTAAAAGGGGTGGTGGCCCTAAAGGAGAAAATGGTCCACAAGGGGTGGCAACCCAAAAGGGGGTGGAGTACAAAAAGGGGGCAGCGACCCAAATAGGGGTGGTGGCCCAAAAAGGGGCGGCAGCGAATTTGCTGATGAACTGTTGTCGGGTTCACTGTTCGAACAGCGCATGTCCCGAATATTGTACTGACTTTCCATCTGACAAGATGTCACAGAGCTGTTCTGTAGAAGTCAATGGAGTGTGCGTGACTGGACTTCTGGACTCAGGGAGCCTGGTGACGCTGGTGAGCGCCACACTCCCTGTGTATCTGATTCCCGGAAAGAAGATGGAAGTCCACTGGGTTCATGGGGTCGCTAGGGATTATCCGGTGTCCAGGGTAATCATTGAGACGCCCACTGTTATTTCCAGCCATGATGTACCTGTAGTCTCAGACTTGCCATTCCCTGTTGTAATAGGCCAGGACTTTGAAAGGTTTTGGGACTTGTGGGAGGAAAGGGGAGTGTCTGATTGCTCAGAACAGAGTCGGAATGACCCTAAGGGAGCCCCATCACAACTGGCGGCTGTAGTGTTTCCGAATGGTGTGATGTATGAAAAGGAGATAGCGACACCTAAGGTCGACAGGCCAGAGTTCCGGGTGACTGGAAGAAAGTGTGGGTCTGACACCTGTTTAAGTGGGGACTTGTTGTTCCAGGATGACAGGGTGAGAAGGGGTGACTCCTGTTCAGACTGTGACTCAAGCGCAAAGGGAAAAGAGTGCAGTAAGGAGGAGCCGAGTAAAAATCGCAGGTCTTCATCTCGCTCGTTGCGGGGGACGCAAAAAGGCGGGACACGTTACACCCTCTGAGAAGAGAGATGATGAGGAAGAGACAGGGTCAGGTACAGATCAGGTTACTGTCCTTGATGAGAAGGTCACTTTATCTCTGACAAACCCTAGCACTGAGATAGTTAGTGACGGGCTGGGGATAGAACAGACCTGTAGTAGACCCACATCTGCAATGCCTGGAAAGAGTGAAGTGGCTCAGTATGAAGAAGTACCTGATGCTGAAGAAATGGAGAACTCTGAGGTTACCAAGAGTCCAGAGGTACCAAAGAGTAAACAGACAGAGAGCCCAGGAGAGACCATAGAGCTGGATGCAGAAACGGGTGGAACTCTGAAGAGGCAGAGTCTGGGTGGGCAAGAGACCCCATCTGAAAGTTTAATTAAAGAACTGGTGGTGCGACATGTGCTAGCCAAAAGAGAGCAGGACCATAACATAGAGCTGCTTAGAGAAACAGTCGAACGAGAAAGGGTCCTGAGGCAAGCAATTGAGCACAAAGTGGGTGACCTAGAGAAGGAAGTCTTTGAACTCAGAGGTCACCTATCAGCGTGTCAGGCCATGAATAGGGCCATATTGAAAGATATGGATGTGCTCAGAATGGCTCAAGAAAAACATCAGCAGGAGCTTCTCCAGGGAGAGGAGGAACGTCGCTGCCTGGCAGAGGAGTTGCCAATGCCCATTTTGGCGAAGGCTCAAGCAGAAGAAAAGACTGACGAAAAGTTTGTGCTAAAAGTGGAACAAGAGAGTCACCCGGTCGTGACAGACGTCTTGGTGGAAAGGTCAGAGGCAAAAAGGGAGCCGTCTGTCTTTGAAGAGAGTGAGACCCTGCTCTTCAAGACCGTGATTGATGTACCCGAAGAGGTGCAAGAAGCCTGTACCGGTGAAGGTGTGCATGAGGCATTTAGAAAGGCAGTAGAGGCGTGTAGTGTGCACTGGGCGCCTGAGACTCATGAACTGGTCATACTTTCGTCTAGAGAAGTCACAGTGAAGCGGGTGGCTGTCCTGAGAGAGATGCATCTACAATGCCTCCGCACAAACAAATGATCACGTTGAAGAATGAGGAAGCTGCTCGACATCTGGAGCTAGCGAGAGAAGCTCAAAATCGGCTTGGCTTGGTGGAAGACATCATTCTGGTACCCAGAAATTTGGTGGGAAAAGTCATCGGGAGGCTTGGCCGAGTGATGCAGGAGATTGTGAATAGGTCTGGTGTGAAGAGACTGAGGGTTCTGGGTGATGACGAGGCCCAGGTCGTGGGTGAAGATAAGATGGTTCCGTTCCTTGTTGTCGGATCCATGGAGAGTCTTGAAAACATCCGGATGCTCCTGCGGTATCGCATGAGTTACCTAATAGAAGTTGAGCAGCTAAGACGTGAGAGGGAGCAGGTCAATATAGAGCTGCGGGAATTGGCAAACAGATTGCCACCACCTTCAACTTGCGGTATAGAGAGACGAAGAGGTTCTCTAAAGATTCGAAGCCCCCAAGCTAACAGAGGATATAGAGATACAGGGAAGAACTGCTCTTCAGGCAATAAAGACCATGGGAGAAGATGGCCTGATGAAACAGGTAGAAGCAGTGGTGCCTCAGTTAGCTCAGGGTTAAGTGACCTCAGCAGGAGATCCTGTAGCAGACGAGGTGACAAGGGTTCAATAACAGGCCCTGACTTAGACAGATGGTTTGACTGTCAGGGACGACTGAGAGGGGTCTCTAGTCGGTTAAGGACAAGTGCCAAGCCCCACGGCTTTAGGCAGAGGGGGGAGGTATGTAGCATGGCTAAAGGGTGTCTAATCGACGGGAGGTATTTATCACAGAGAAGGCTTGTCGCTGTGATGTGACCTGGAGTGTTTTCTGTAATGCTCATAAAGTAATAAGGAATTGTGTAGTATATTTGGGTCTGAGTTACGGGTAGCTATGAGAGATGGGAGGGTCTGGCTACCCATATACCTCACCCCTGGGTAAGGGGCATAACCATGCCTGTCTATGTTTGTGTCAGGACCTGTGGTGATGTCACAACCACATGTCTAATCATGTGATGGGCTCTGGGTGTGGTTTCAGGCTACTTAATGGAGGTGTGTTTGGCACATGGGAGTGAGTGTGGGAGTCTGTCATGGTGGACAGATTTCCATGTGTCCAGGGCGGACACTACAGAGAGTAGTCTGTGTGTGTGGAGGGGCAAGCCTCCACAGTGTGTTAAGGCTTCAGGACTGAGCCTGAAAGAACGGACATTTGTTTCCCTATGCCTGAGCCAAAGGCTATTTGTAAGACTGTTTACCTTTATTTTGCTGACTTAAATGGTTTATGGAGCGAATAAACCGACATGAACACTGAAGAGAATGTGCCTCCTGTTTCATCCTACGCATCTGAGCGAGTGAACCCCTACAGTATGTATGTAGTATGTATGTAGTGTGTACCATGTATGTAGCATGTATGTAGCATGTATGTAGTATGTAGTATGCATGTAGCATGTATGTAGCATGTAGTATGTATGTAGTATGAATGTAGTATATTTTTTTTTACATTCAACACATTAGCCGGATGATGGGACTACTACTGTCCCATCATTGGCTAATGTGTCAATCACTGTCATTGTAGCAGGCATCGTCCGATGGGACTTGTAGTCCCATCGGATGATGCCTGCACAGACACAAAGACCCCCCGGCAGCCCGCACAGACCCCAGAGAGGCCCATACAGACCCCCCGGCAGGCCGCACAAACCCCCCCGGCAGGCCGCACAGACCCCCTGGCAGGCATGCACAGACCCCCACGGTCCCACACAGACCCCGCCCGCACAGAGACACGCAGTTTCCGCCCACGCACCGCCCAAACTCCATTATAGTGCATTATTGCACTATGGGAACTTCCGATTCCGATATCGCAAAAATATCGGAACTCGGTATCGGAATTCCGATACAGCGAATATCGGCGATAACCAATATTTGCAGTATCGGAATGCTCAACACTAGTCTTTACCACTCCCACCACATGCTTTATTTCTAAACATGGGGTGGAAAACCTAACCTCCGCGGTTGGGTACTCTCAGAGTTCCCCATGTATGCACAACACCCCCACCTTCCATCCATTAGGACTGTCCCCAGCAACCAGGGACCCGTGCACCAGAGTCACCAAGCTCCCCGAGTCCAAGAGAGTGTCCGCCTGGTACCCATTAACAAGTACCTGGCACAGCTTTTCAGTACCGGCAGGTCCTGTAGTGGCAGTGCAGACTGGATGGGCAAAAACATAGATATAAGGGGCGTATACCCACAGTCCATGGGTTCTGTTGTTAGGGGGCAGTTGGCAACCACATGTCCAGGCCCTTGGCTTAGCCAACACAACTGCAATACGAGGGAATCTTGGGGACGATTTAGAGGACACGGGTCTGTTGTCACTCTCCTTCCAAGATATCCCCTCAGTACAGGCCCGATCCGTATTGGCTCCGGTGGTGGGTTGTGAACTTTTCCCCGGCTCCTGGGTCGGCAGGGCCTTACGTAACAGCCAAAGTGGAGCAGTGTCCCATATAAAGTCCTGTGTGGCTGTATACCGCTCTACCAGACCTACCACCTGGTCTAGAGTGCCTGCGTCCCCTTGCCCCACCCAACGCTGTATGGCTGCTGGCAGAGCCCTCACCAGCCAGTCACCCACCACCCTCTCTACCATCTGGAATAGGTTTAATGTCTCAGGCTGGAGCCATTTATTAAACAGTTGCAGCAAGTCATAGGCCTGAGATTGGGCAGGGCGAGTCTCAAAAAAGGACCACTGGAACACCTGTTGGGCCTGCACATATGCATTAACCCCCAGTCTGGCAAGGATCTCACCTTTCAGCTTCTCATAGTCCAGGGCATCATCCCGACTGAGGTCCAGGTCGGCCTTCTGTGCATCTCCCGTCAGGAACATGGCCACCACTTCAGCCCACTGGGTTACCGCAGTGCGTTTGAAAATGGTGAGGAAGGTCTCCATGTCGTCCTCAGGCACCATCTTCCTCAGTGCTGACCAGACCTTGCACCGGAATGCTGTCACTGGTGGACCTGCCTCTCGCATAGTCGCGATCTGCATCTACAATTCATTTGTCTGCTGCTGTTGCCGACTCTGTAGCTCCTGCTGCCATTGCTGCTGCTCCAGCTGCTGCTGCTGCAACTGCAGTGCCTCCTGCTGTTGCACATGAGGGACAGCTAACTGTCTAGTAATTCATCTATATTGTCCGCAGGCTTAAGCTGCAGTGTTGCAGGCCTGATCACCGACATGCAGCATGCTTTAGGGTATGCCTCAATTCACACTGCCCGCATTCTCTCCACCATATGTGTTATGAACTGGTGGCCTAGGAGCAACATGGACGAGCTCTGGAGTAGGTGGCCTCTATACTGACCGCAGACCCTGAACTTAACACATCAACTAGAAGTAGCCATGGGATGTTCCTGTCACTCCCTAGACACCTCGTCACGGCCGGAGGACTAATTACACCTAAAGCAAGAAACAGGAACACTATCTTGCCTCAGAGAAAATTCCCAAAGGAAAGGCAGCCCCCCACAAATATTGACTGTGAGAGGAGAGGGAAATTACAAACGCAGACTGAAAACAGAATTTAGCAAAGGAGGCCACGCTACCTCGAAAGAAAAGACAGGAAAGAGTACTGTGCGGTCAGTATAAAAAATACTACAAAATCCAGCACAGAGAATACAAAAATCTCCACACCTAACTAAAGGCATGGAGGGTAACTCTGTGACTCCAGAGCTTCCAACTTGGCTGAGTAAATCTTAACACAGACAAAGCTGGACAAGAAAAAACATAGCAATTCACAGAACTATTAAGTCCACCTCATGTGGACTGCAAAAACAGAGCCAGGACTTATCTTTGATGATTTGGACAATCCAGAAGGAGAAACCAAGCAGAGATGTGGATCCTTAGAAAACAATGGACAACTGGCACTCACTAAAGGAAGGAGCCAGACTAAATAGCCCCGTCCAAAGTGGAAGCAGCTGATGACTGTTGTGAAGGACAAACAGCAGCACTACCACTTATAACCACCGGAGGGAGCCTAAGAGCAGAACCCACGACAGAATTCACAACAGTACCCCCCCCTTGAGGAGGGGTCACCGAACCCTCACCAGAGCCCCCAGGCCGATCCGGACGAGCCAAATGGAAGGCACGAACCAAATCGTCAGCATGAACATCGGAGGCAACAACCCAAGAATTATCCTCCTGGCCATAACCCTTCCACTTGACAAGATACTGAAGCCTCCATCTAGAAAAACGAGAATCCAAGATCTTCTCCACAACACACTCCAACTCCCCATCAATCAACACCGGGGCAGGAGGATCAACAGAGGGAACCACGGGCACCACATATTTCTGCAACAAAGATCTATGAAAAACATTATGGATGGAAAAAGAGGCTGGAAGGGCCAAACGAAAAGACACTGGATTGATAATCTCAGAAATCCTATAAGGACCAATAAACCGAGGCTTGAACTTCGGGGAAGAAACCTTCATAGGAACATGACGAGAAGACAACCAGACCAAATCCCCAACCCGAAGCCGGGAACCCACACGCCGACGACGGTTGGCAAAACGCTGAGCCTCCTCCTGAGACAACACCAAATTATCCACAACATGAGCCCAAATCTGCTGCAACCTGTCAACCACAGAGTCCACCCCAGGACAATCAGAAGACTCAACCTGCCCTGAAGAAAAACGAGGATGAAACCCAGAATTACAAAAGAATGGTGACACCAAGGTAGCAGAACTAGCCCGATTATTAAGGGCAAACTCGACCAATGGCAAGAATGCCACCCAATCATCCTGATCGGCAGACACAAAGCATCTCAAATAAGTTTCCAAAGTCTGGTTAGTTCGCTCGGTTTGGCCATTTGTCTGAGGATGAAATGCGGAAGAAAAAGACAAATCAATGCCCAGCTTAGCACAAAAGGACCGCCAAAACCTAGAAACAAACTGGGAACCTCTATCGGACACAATATTCTCCGGAATGCCATGCAAATGAACCACATGCTGAAAAAACAACGGAACCAACTCAGAAGAGGAAGGCAACTTAGGCAAAGGTATCAAATGAACCATCTTAGAAAACCGGTCACAGACCACCCAGATAACAGACATCCTCTGGGAAACAGGAAGATCCGAAATAAAATCCATAGAAATATGCGTCCAAGGCCTCTCAGGGACCGGCAAAGGCAAAAGCAACCCACTGGCGCGGGAGCAGCAAGGTTTGGCCCGTGCACAAGTTCCACAGGACTGCACAAAAGAATGCACATCCCGTGACAAAGAAGGCCACCAAAAGGACCTACTAACCAAATCTCTGGTACCAAAAATCCCAGGATGGCCAGCCAACACAGAACAGTGAACCTCAGAAATCACTTTACTAGTCCATCTGTCAGGAACAAACAGTTTCCCCGCTGGACAGCGATCAGGTTTATCAGCCTGAAACTCCTGAAGAGCCAGTCGCAAATCAGGGGAGATGGCAGAAAGAATCACCCCCTCCTTAAGAATACCAACCGGCTCAAGAATCCCAGGGGAATCAGACAAGAAACTCCTAGAGAGGGCATCAGCCTTAACATTCTTAGAACCTGGAAGATACGAGACAACAAAATCAAAACGGGAGAAAAACAGGGACCATCGGGCCTGTCTAGGATTCAGCCGTTTGGCAGACTCGAGGTAAATCAGATTCTTATGATCGGTCAAGACCACAATACGGTGCTTGGCCCCCTCAAGCCAATGTCGCCACTCCTCAAATGCCCACTTCATAGCCAACAACTCACGATTGCCGACATCATAATTGCGTTCCGCAGGCGAAAACTTTCGAGAAAAGAAGGCACACGGTTTCATCAAGGAACCATCAGAATTCCTCTGTGACAAAACGGCCCATGCCCCAATCTCAGAAGCGTCAACCTCAACCTGAAAAGGAAGAGAAACATCCGGCTGACGCAACACAGGGGCAGAAGTAAATCGGCGCTTAAGCTCCTGAAATTTGGGGGCAGTGTTCTGGATCACTGCGTTGAGAAACACGTGATGGTGTCTCCGCAGTGTTGGATGTTTTGGTCTCCACGAGGTCAATCATCCGTGCCTTTATAGTCTTTCTACTAGGCACTGCTCCTGATAGCCAGTTTCCTACTCCACACTGATGAGGGGCAAAACCCCCGAAACAGCTGTCTGTGGATGGATACCATGCTTGGCATAGGTGGTTTTCCTTTATTGGATGTTTTCCTTTATTGGATGCTGCCCTTCCCTTGGTTGTTCCTTCCCGGGGAAAGGCCTGGCTATTCACTGCCTGCGTTGAGAAACACGTGATGGTGTCTCCGCAGCTCCTCTACTTGCATTTGCATATTTGGGGGCAGTGTTCTGGATCACTGCGTTGAGAAACACGTGATGGTGTCTCCGCAGTGTTGGATGTTTTGGTCTCCACGAGGTCAATCATCCGTGCCTTTATAGTCTTTCTACTAGGCACTGCTCCTGATAGCCAGTTTCCTACTCCACACTGATGAGGGGCAAAAACCCCGAAACAGCTGTCTGTGGGTGGATACCATGCTTGGCATAGGTGGTTTTCCTTTATTGGATGTTTTCCTTTATTGGATGCTGCCCTTCCCTTGGTTGTTCCTTCCCGGGGAAAGGCCTGGCTATTCACTGCCTGCGTTGAGAAACACGTGATGGTGTCTCCGCAGCTCCTCTACTTGCATAAGCTCCTGAAAGGCAGAAACGGCCTCAGAGGACCAATTAGCTACATCAGCGCCCTTCCTCGTCAAATCGGTCAGGGGTTTAACCACACTGGAGAAGTTGGCAATGAAACGGCGATAAAAATTAGCAAAGCCCAAAAATTTCTGAAGGCTCTTCACGGATGTGGGCTGGATCCAATCATGAATGGCCTGAACCTTAGCCGGATCCATTTCTATAGATGATGGAGAAAAAATGAAGCCCAAAAAAGAAACCTTCTGTACTCCAAAGAGGCACTTAGACCCCTTCACAAACAAGGCATTGTCACGAAGGACCTGAAATACCATCCTAACTTGTTTCACATGAGACTCCCAATCATCTGAAAAAATCAAAATATCATCCAAATATACAATCATGAATTTATCAAGATAATTCTGAAATATATCATGCATGAAGGACTGAAACACAGATGGAGCATTAGAGAGTCCGAATGGCATCACAAGGTATTCAAAATGGCCTTCGGGCGTATTAAACGCAGTTTTCCATTCGTCCCCCTGCTTAATACGAACCAGATTATATGCCCCTCGAAGGTCAATCTTAGTAAACCAACTAGCCCCCTTAATTCTGGCAAACAAATCAGAAAGCAAAGGCAAAGGGTATTGGAATTTGACCGTGATCTTATTCAAGAGGCGATAATCAATACAGGGTCTCAAGGAGCCATCCTTCTTGGCAACAAAAAAAACCCCTGCTCCTAATGGAGAAGAAGATGGCCGAATATGCCCCTTCTCCAAAGACTCCCTTACATAGCTCCGCATAGCGGCATGTTCAGGCACAGACAGGTTGAAAAGTCGGCCCTTAGGAAACTTACAGCCTGGAATCAAATCAATAGCACAATCACAGTCCCTATGCGGTGGAAGGGAACTGGACTTGGGCTCATGGAAAATATCCTGGAAATCTGACAGAAACTCAGGAATTTCAGAAGAGGGGGAGGAGGAAATTGACATCAGAGGAACGTCATCGTGAACCCCCTGACAACCCCAACTAGTAACAGACATAGATTTCCATACCAACACCGGATTATGTACCTGTAACCATGGAAACCCCAGCACAACAGCATCATGCAAATTATGTAACACCAGGAAGCGACAATCTTCCTGATGGGCTGGCGCCATGCACATGGTTAACTGTGTCCAAAACTGAGGTTTATTTTTAGCCAATGGTGTAGCATCAATCCCCCTCAAAGGGATAGGACTCCGCAAAGGCTGTAAGGAAAAACCACAACGTCTGGCAAATTCTAAATCCATTAAATTTAAAGCGGCGCCTGAATCCACAAATGCCATGACAGAGAATGACGATAATGAGCAGATCAGGGTCACAGATAACAGAAATTTAGGTTGTACAGTACTGATGGTAACGGAATTAGCGATTCTCTTGGCACGCTTAGGGCAATCAGAAATAACACGAGCAGAATCGCCGCAGTAAAAGCACAACCTATTCTGACGTCTGAATCCTTGGCGTTCCGCTCTAGACACAATCCTATCACACTGCATAGGCTCAGGACTCTGCTCGGAAGACAACGCCATAGTGTGCACAACTCTGCGCTCACGCAAGCGCCGATCAATTTGAATGGCCAGAGACATAGAATCACTCAGACCTGCAGGCGTGGGGAACCCCACCATAACATCTTTAACAGATTCAGAAAGACCCTTTCTGAAAATTGCTGCCAAAGCATCCTCATTCCACTTAGTAAGCACAGACCATTTTCTGAATTTCTGGCAATATGACTCTGCCGCTTCTTGACCCTGACACAGGGCCAAAAGTGTTTTCTCAGCATGCTCTACAGAGTTAGGTTCATCATACAATAACCCAAGCGCCTGAAAAAAGGTGTCTACATTAAGCAAGGCCGGATTCCCAGATTCCAGGGAAAATGCCCAATCCTGCGGGTCACCGCACAACAGAGAAATGACAATTTTTACCTGCTGGATGGGATCACCAGAGGAACGGGGCTTAAGAGCAAAAAACAGTTTACAGTTATTTTTAAAGCTCAAAAATTTGGACCTGTCCCCGAAGAACAGATCGGGGGTAGGAATTCTAGGCTCTAAAACAGGAGTCTGCACGATATAATCAGAAATACCCTGTACTCTAGCAGCAAGTTGATCCACCCGAGAAGCAAGTCCCTGAACATCCATGTCAACGCCTAACTCCTGAGCCACCCAGAAGTGAAGAGGGAAAAAAAAACACAACAGAGTACAGAAAAAAAAATGGCTCAGCACTTTCTTTCCCTTCTTTTGAGATGCGGTTAACTCATTGTTGCCCAGTTGTACTGTTATGAACTGGTGGCCTAGGAGCAGCATGGACGAGCTCTGGAGTAGGTGGCCTCTATACTGACCGCAGACCCTGAACTTAACACATCAACTAGAAGTAGCCGTGGGATGTTCCTGTCACTCCCTAGACACCTCGTCACGGCCGGAGGACTAATTACACCTAAAGCAAGAAACAGGAATACTATCTTGCCTCAGAGAAAATTCCCAAAGAAAAGGCAGCCCCCCACAAATATTGACTGTGAGAGGAGAGGGAAATTACAAACGCAGACTGAAAACAGAATTTAGCAAAGGAGGCCACGCTACCTCGAAAGAAAAGACAGGAAAGAGTACTGTGCGGTCAGTATAAAAAATACTACAAAATCCAGCACAGAGAATACAAAAATCTCCACACCTAACTAAAGGCATGGAGGGTAACTCTGTGACTCCAGAGCTTCCAACTTGGCTGAGTAAATCTTAACACAGACAAAGCTGGACAAGAAAAAACATAGCAATTCACAGAACTATTAAATCCACCGCATGTGGACTGCAAAAACAGAGCCAGGACTTATCTTGATGATTTGGACAATCCAGAAGGAGAAACCAAGCAGAGATGTGGATCCCTAAAAAACAATGGACAACTGGCACTCACTAAAGGAAGGAGCCAGACTAAATAGCCCCGTCCAAAGTGGAAGCAGCTGATGACTGTTGTGAAGGACAAACAGCAGCACTACCACTTATAACCACCGGAGGGAGCCTAAGAGCAGAACCCACGACCGAATTCACAACACATATGTAGTGGAGCAATAGCACACTTATGCATTGAGGAGGCAGTGGCTTCAGTAAGTTCCAAAACAAAAGTCTCTTTAATATTCAGAGTACTCACGAAGTAGAAGCACCAAAATGATATCCTCCGGATCCCAGCCGGTGTTGTGATTCGGTTCGTGGGCTCCCCCGGTGGTCTCTTGTGGTACTGGTGTCCTGCAAGCTTTGCCTTCAGTTCACCTGTTCCTATCAGGATGTGGGAGTATCCTATTTAACCTTGCTCCTCAGTCATTCTAATGCTGGCCATCAATGTATCCAGAGTGATTCTGTTGCATGTTCCTGCTCCCAGTTTTCTGCTCAGCTAAGTTGGACACTTTAGTCCTTTAGTCTATTTTTGTATGTTTTGTCCAGTTTGCACTTATGTGAATCTCTGCAGCTGGAAGCTCTTGTTGGGCTGAAATTACCACTCCAGTGGCATGAGTTGTCACATGAGTTAAGGTAATTTCAGGATGGTGTTTTGAAGGGTTTTGCAGCTGACCGCGAAGTCCTCTGTTGTATCTTTCTGCTATTTAGTTAGCGGGCCTCTCTGTGCTAAATCTGCTTTCATACTACGTGTGTCTTTTCATCTGCTCTCACCGTTATTATATGTGGGGGGCTGCTATCTCCTGTGGGGACATTCTCTGGAGGCAAGCCAGGACTGTGTTTTCTTCTACCAGGGGTAGTTAGTTCTCCGGCTGGCGCGCGGCATCTAGAGACAACGCAGGAATGCCCCCTGGCTACTTCTAGTGTGGTGTGTAGGTTTAGCATCGCGGTCAGCTCTAGTTTCCATCACCCGAGAGCTTGTCCGTTTATTCTATGCTTCTGATGTTTCCTTGCCATTGGAAACCATAACAGTATGGCCAGCCCAAATGTTTAATCTATAGGCTGAAGCAGGAGAGAAAAGGAACTGTGTGAAACCTTTTTTTTTTTTTTTTTTTTTCCTTCCTCTGAAGTTGCACTCCAGCTCTAATTGCAGTCTGTTTTCCTCTCCTCTTAACCCCTGAATGGCTCAGACTTTATCTGTTGAAATATGGATCCCCAGAGTCTGGCTACCAATTTGAATAATCTTGCCTCTAAAGTTCAGAATATACAAGATTTTTTGTTACATGCTCCTCGGTCTGAACCTAAAATTCCTATACCGGAGTTTTTTTCTGGAGATCGATCTTGTTTTCTAAATTTTAAATACAATTGTAAATTGTTTCTTTCGCTGAGATCTCATTCTGCTGGAGATCCTGCCCAGCAAGTAAAAATTGTTATTTCTTTACTGCGGGGTGACCCCCAAAATTGGGCATTTTCATTGGCACCAGGGGATCCTGCGTTGCTCAATGTGGATGCGTTTTTTCTGGCTTTGGGGTTGCTTTATGAGGAACCGAATTTGGAGATTCAGGCTGAGAAAACCCTAATAGCCCTCTCTCAGGGGCAAGATGAAGCCGAAATATATTGCCAAAAATTTCGAAAATGGTCTGTGCTTACTCAGTGGAATGAGTGCGCTCTGGCGGCAATTTTCAGAGAGGGTCTCTCTGATGCTGTAAAAGACGTCATGGTGGGGTTTCCTGCGCCTACTGGTCTGAATGAGTCCATGACAATGGCAATTCAGATTGATCGGCGTTTACGGGAACGCAAACCTGTGCACCAGTTGGCGGTGTCTTCTGAAGAGGCACCACAGAGTATGCAATGTGATAGCTTTCTGTCCAGAAGCGAACGACAGATTTACAGGCGCAAAAATCATTTGTGCTTCTATTGTGGAAATTCTACTCATGTTATATCAGCATGCTCTAAACGAACAAAGAAAGTTGATAAATACTCTGCTATTGGCACTTTGCAGTCCAAGTTTATTTTGTCTGTAACTCTAATTTGTTCGTTATCTTCTATTGTTGCGGATGCGTATGTGGATTCTGGCGCCGCTTTGAGTCTTATGGATTGGTCCTTTGCCAGGCGCTGTGGGTTTGATCTAGAGCCTCTGGAAGTTCCTATACCTTTAAAGGGTATTGATTCTACACCATTGGCTAGTAATAAACCACAATACTGGACACAAGTGACTATGCGTATGACTCCAGACCATCAAGAGGTGATTCGCTTCCTTGTACTGTATAATCTACATGATGTGTTGGTGCTGGGATTGCCATGGTTGCAAACTCATAACCCAGTCCTTGACTGGAAAACAATGTCTGTACTAAGCTGGGGATGTCAGGGAAATCATGGGGACACACCTTTGGTCTCCATTGCTTCATCTATTCCCTCTGAAATTCCAGAGTTTTTGTCTGATTATCGTGAGGTTTTTGAGGAATCTACTCTTAATTCTCTTCCTCCTCACAGAGATTGCGATTGCGCCATAGATTTGATCCCTGGCAGTAAATTTCCTAAGGGTCGTCTATTCAATCTGTCTGTACCTGAACATGCTGCCATGCGAGAGTATATTAGGGAGTCCTTGGAAAAGGGACATATTCGTCCTTCTTCGTCTCCTCTTGGAGCGGGGTTCTTTTTCGTAGCTAAAAGTGATGGTCCTTTGAGACCTTGTATTGATTATAGACTCTTGAATAAGATCACAGTCAAGTATCAATATCCTTTGCCATTGCTGACAGATTTATTTGCTCGCATTGAGGGGGCGAAGTGGTTCTCTAAGATTGATCTTCGCGGTGCGTATAATTTGGTGCGAATTAAGCAGGGGGATGAGTGGAAAACCGCATTTAATACGTCCGAGGGCCATTTTGAGTATTTGGTGATGCCTTTTGGTCTGTCAAATGCCCCTTCGGTCTTTCAGTCTTTTATGCACAATATTTTCCGTGAATATCTGGATAAATTTATGATTGTGTATTTGGACGATATCTTGATTTTTTCGGATGACTGGGAATCTCATGTTCAACAAGTTAGGAGGGTTTTTCAGGTTTTGCGGACCAATTCTCTGTTTGTTAAAGGTTCAAAGTGTGTTTTTGGGGTTCAGAAGATTTCTTTTTTGGGGTACATTTTTTCCCCCTCTTCTATTGAGATGGATCCTGTGAAGGTTCGGGTTATTTGTGACTGGACGCAACCGACTTCTCTTAAGGGCCTTCAGAAATTTTTGGGCTTTGCTAACTTTTATCGTCGATTCATAACTGGTTTTTCTAGCGTTGTCAGGCCTTTGACTGATTTGACTAAAAAGGGTGCTGATGTTGCAGATTGGTCTCCTGCTGCTGTGGAGGCCTTTCGGGAGCTTAAGCGCCGTTTTTCTTCTGCTCCGGTGTTGTGCCAGCCTGATGTTTCTCTTCCTTTTCAGGTGGAAGTTGATGCTTCCGAGATCGGAGCGGGGGCGGTTTTGTCGCAGAAAAGTTCAGATTGTTCAGTGATGAGACCTTGTGCGTTCTTTTCTCGAAAATTTTCGCCCGCCGAGTGAAATTATGACGTCGGTAATCGGGAGCTTTTGGCGATGAAGTGGGCATTCGAGGAGTGGCGTCATTGGCTTGAGGGTGCTAAACATCAGGTGGTGGTCTTGACTGATCACAAAAATTTGATTTATCTTGAGTCGGCCAGACTTCTGAATCCTAGACAGGCGCGCTGGTCGTTGTTTTTCTCCCGGTTTAATTTTGTGGTTTCGTATCTGCCAGGTACTAAGAATGTGAAGGCGGATGCCCTTTCTAGGAGTTTTGAACCTGATTCCCCTGGTGATTCTAAACCTACGGGTATACTTAAGGATGGGGTGATATTGTCTGCTGTCTTCCCAGACCTGCGACGTGCTTTACAAGAGTTTCAGGCGGATCGGCCTGATCATTGTCCGCCTGGTAGATTGTTTGTGCCGGATGAGTGGACCAATAGAGTCATCTCGGAGGTTCATTCTTCTGCGTTGGCAGGTCATCCGGGAATTTTTGGTACCAGAGATTTGGTGGCAAGGTCCTTCTGGTGGCCTTCCCTGTCTCGGGACGTGCGTACTTTTGTGCAGTCTTGCGATGTTTGTGCTCGGGCCAAGCCTTGTTGTTCTCGGGCTAGTGGGTTGTTGTTGCCCTTGCCTGTTCCTAAGAGGCCTTGGACACACATCTCTATGGATTTTATTTCTGATCTCCCTGTTTCTCAGAAGATGTCCGTCATTTGGGTGGTGTGTGACCGCTTTTCTAAGATGGTTCATTTGGTGCCCTTGCCCAAGCTGCCTTCCTCATCTGAGTTGGTGCCCCTGTTTTTTCAGAATGTGGTTCGGCTGCATGGTATTCCGGAGAATATCGTTTCCGACAGGGGATCCCAGTTTGTGTCCAGATTTTGGCGGGCGTTTTGTGCCAGGATGGGCATTGATTTGTCTTTTTCGTCTGCATTTCATCCCCAGACAAATGGCCAAACGGAACGTACTAATCAGACCTTGGAGACTTATTTGAGGTGTTTCGTGTCTGCTGATCAGGATGACTGGGTCTCCTTTTTGCCGTTGGCTGAGTTTGCCCTTAATAATCGGGCCAGTTCTGCCACTTTGGTCTCCCCTTTCTTTTGCAATTCAGGGTTCCATCCTCGTTTTTCATCTGGTCAGGTGGAGTCTTCGGATTGTCCTGGAGTGGATACCATGGTGGATAGGTTGCATCGTATTTGGGGGCAGGTGGTGGACAATTTGGAGTTGTCCCAGGAGAAGACTCAACGTTTTGCTAATCGCCATCGTCGTGTTGGTCCTCGTCTTCGTGTTGGGGACTTGGTGTGGTTGTCCTCCCGTTTTGTCCCTATGAGGGTCTCTTCTCCTAAGTTTAAGCCTCGGTTCATCGGTCCTTATGGGATTTTGGAAATTCTTAACCCTGTGTCTTTTCGTTTGGACCTCCCAGCATCCTTTGCTATCCATAATGTCTTCCATCGGTCATTATTGCGGAGGTATGAGGTACCACTTGTGCCTTCTGTTGAGCCTCCTGCTCCTGTGCTGGTTGAGGGTGAATTGGAGTACGTGGTGGAGAAAATCTTGGACTCCCGTGTTTCCAGACGGAGACTTCAATATCTGGTGAAATGGAAGGGCTACGGTCAAGAGGATAATTCTTGGGTTACAGCTTCTGATGTTCATGCTTCTGATTTGGTCCGTGCCTTTCATAGGGCTCATCCAGATCGCCCTGGTGGTTCTTGTGAGGGTTCGGTGCCCCCTCCTTAAGGGGGGGGGTACTGTTGTGATTCGGTTCGTGGCCTCCCCCGGTGGTCTCTTGTGGTACTGGTGTCCTGCAAGCTTTGCCTTCAGTTCACCTGTTCCTATCAGGATGTGGGAGTATCCTATTTAACCTTGCTCCTCAGTCATTCTAATGCTGGCCATCAATGTATCCAGAGTGATTCTGTTGCATGTTCCTGCTCCCAGTTTTCTGCTCAGCTAAGTTGGACACTTTAGTCCTTTAGTCTATTTTTGTATGTTTTGTCCAGTTTGCACTTATGTGAATCTCTGCAGCTGGAAGCTCTTGTTGGGCTGAAATTACCACTCCAGTGGCATGAGTTGTCACATGAGTTAAGGTAATTTCAGGATGGTGTTTTGAAGGGTTTTGCAGCTGACCGCGAAGTCCTCTGTTGTATCTTTCTGCTATTTAGTTAGCGGGCCTCTCTGTGCTAAATCTGCTTTCATACTACGTGTGTCTTTTCATCTGCTCTCACCGTTATTATATGTGGGGGGCTGCTATCTCCTGTGGGGACATTCTCTGGAGGCAAGCCAGGACTGTGTTTTCTTCTACCAGGGGTAGTTAGTTCTCCGGCTGGCGCGCGGCATCTAGAGACAACGCAGGAATGCCCCCTGGCTACTTCTAGTGTGGTGTGTAGGTTTAGCATCGCGGTCAGCTCTAGTTTCCATCACCCGAGAGCTTGTCCGTTTATTCTATGCTTCTGATGTTTCCTTGCCATTGGAAACCATAACAGCCGGGAAACAAAAAACAGTCCATTAATGTCCAGTTGCTCAGGGCAACTGCACCACCGTATCAAGCAGCAGAGTGCCAGGAGTTTGGTCTGCTTGGCCTTGTGTTTCCTCACAGATGGAGCCTTCTTGCAGAGCCAACTGCTCCACAGATTGCAAACTCCAACACTGACAAGCCGAACCCTTCCTGCAGGGTTTTTTTTCCTCAACTCGACTCTGTGGCCATGGGCCACTTGTAAGATCTGAGTTGGAGGAAACGGACCGGCCTCACTACCTTCCTGTAGTCCGTTTAAAAAATAAAAGCCCATACCGGGTATTCCTGAATATATCCTTGGCCAAAACACTTGACCAGGTTCAACTTACTTTTATTCTGCCTTGTGACTCACAGGCGTCCTGCTGTGACCACAAGGCACTCCAGCTGTCTAATATGCTTCTGAGCGCATCCTAGTGGACACACAGCGACCATCGCAAATCACACCAGTTGCTGCCTCACAGATGTTAGAAAGGTTTCAATTTATTAAATCTATTTTTTACAAAAATATTTTGCTTTAAAGTGACTTAACTTGACTTGACTGAGGAACTCATGGCGGACATAAAAAGTCTGCACACCCTTGTTAAAATGCCAGCACAACAATGATAATATCTAGAACTGAATGTCCCTCAAAGATTGATGGAACACAAGAAGAAAATTGGCCTGGGAAGCTGCCAAGAGGCTTACGGTAACATTAAAAGGGCTGTGCACTACTCAGACAGCCCCTTCTCAATCACTACGCTCCTCCCCTTATAAAATAACAACAGCTATAATCACCCCCATGTGCGGGTGCCATTCCAGCTGTATCATAACTGGCTCTCCTGAACCTCATTTGACATTGTTATGCCATGTGAGCCCTACAGTCAATCAGTAGTAGCATCACTCTCCCTTCTTTTGGACAAATTAGACATCTGGAGGAAGTGAAAGAGCAGCCTCAGTGAGTCACAAGAGCCCTGAGAGAGCAAATCCTGAGACCACTATAACAGCACCGAAGTTGAGTATACCTGTTATTATTTTATAAGGGGGGAACATAGTGATTGAGAAGTGGTTGTCTATTTTAACCCCTTCCCCACACACGTCATACATGTACTGCTCTGCGGAAACTGCTTTCATGCAAACAGCAGTACATGTACGCAGGGCCGGTTTTAGGCAAAGTGGGGCCTTAGGCAAAAGTCTAAAATGGGGCCCCAAATGCTAACATATTGCACATCACATAGAAGCATTTCTATTGTATTTACATGCGCTGAGTTCAGGCCGCTAAACGAGTGTGATCAACACTACTGAAGTCGTTCGACACTTGTTTCCCGGCCTCTTTACACCAACTGAAAAAGAATGTCAGGAACAGAACAAACACTATTAGATTAATCTGTCCCCATACAGTATCATGTTATCAGTAGTTTACACCGGGCAATGTGCTGCTGAGTACAATGACTTTTGTTCCGGCATAAACAATCCAATCACTCGATGAATATGCAGCATTTTCCTTGTTTAGTATAATACACCCCATAGTCCTCCATATATTATAATGTGCCCCATAGTCCTCCATATAGTATAATACACTCCCCATAGTCCTCCATACAGTATAATACACTCCCTATAGTCCTCCATATATTAAAATACACTCCTCAGTCCTCCATATATAATAATAATAATAATAATATAGTATTATACACTTCCCATAGTCCTCCATATAGTATAATACACTACTCAGTCCTCCATATAGTATAATACACTCCACAAAGTCCTCCATATATTAAAATACACTTCACAGTCATCCATATAGTATAATACACTCCTCAGTTCTCCATATAGAATAATACACTCCTCCATCCTCCATATATTATAATACACTCTTCTGTCCTCCATAGAGTATAATACACTGCTCAGTCCTCCATATAGTATAATATACTCCTCATAGCCCACCATATATTACAATACACTCAGTCCTCCATATAGTATAATACACTACTCAGTCCTCCATACAGTATAATACACTCCTCGTAGTGCTCCATATAGTATAATGCACTGCCTTAGTCATCCATGTAGTATAATTCACTTCCCATAGTATAATGCACCCAATAGTTCTTCATATAGTATAATGTATTCCCCATAGTCCTCGATACAGTATAATGCAGCCCACATATAGAATAATGCAGCCACCCCATAGAGCATATTGCAGCCATCCCACAGAGTATAATGCAGCCATCCTAGGGTATAATGCAGCCACCCCACAGAGTATAATGCAGTCACCCCACAGAGAATAATGCAGCCACCCCAGAGTATAATGCAGCCCCACCATACAATATAATGTAACCCGCATAGAATAGAATGCAGCCCCCCATATAGTATAATGCAGCCACTCCATAGAATATATGGTAGCCCCCTCATAGAGTATAATGCAGCCCCCCACAGAATATAATGCAGCCACTCAATAGAATATAATGCAGCCCCATTATATAGTATAATGTAGCCCCTTCATAGAATACAATGTAGCCCTCTTCATAGCATATAATGCAGCCCCCATAAAATATAATGAAGCCCCCATACAATAAAATCTAGCCCCCATACAATAAAATGCAGCCCCCCATAGAATATAATACTGCTCCCCAGAGAATATAATGTACCCCCATAGAATATAATACAGCCCCCATAGAATATAATACAGCCCCCCATAGAATATAATACAGCCCCCCATAAAATATAATGTACTCCCCATAGAATATAATACAGCCCACCCATAGAATATAAAACAGCCTCCCCCATAGAATGTAAGTCCGCAAGGACAGGGTCCTCTCCCCTCTGTACCAGTCGGTCACTGTAAACTTGTTTACTGTAAACGATATCTAAACTCTGTATGTAACCCCTTTCTCATGTACAGCACCATGGAATTAATGGTGCTATATAAATAAATAATAATAATAATAATAATAATGCACCCCCCATAGTATATAACACAGCCTCCCTCATAGAATATAATGTGTAATGTACCCTCCATAGTATATAGCACAGCTTCCCCGTAGAATATAATGTACCCCCCATAGTATATAACACAGCCTCCTCCATAGACTATACAGCTCTGGCAAAAATTAAGAGACCTCTGCAAAATTTTAAGTTTCTCTGATTTTTCTCTTTATAGGTATATTTTTCAGTAAAATGTAAATTGTTCTTATAGTCTATAAACTTCTGACAACGTGTATCGGAATTTCCAAGCATTACATTTTGTATTTTTTTTTCTGAAAAGGAGAAATGGTCAAAATTTAAAAAAACAGTGTTTTCAGACCTCAAATAATACCAAGAAAACAAGATCATAATCATTTAGAAATAACACTATTAATGTTATAACTCAGGAAGAGTTCAGAAATCAATATTTTGTGGAATAACCATGATTTGCAATCACAGCTTTCATGCATCTTGGCATACTTTCCACCAGTTTTCCACACTGCTTCTGGCACAAAAATTTAAGCAGTTCTTCTTTGTTTGATGGCTTGTGACTATCCATTATCCTCTTGATTACATTCCAGAGGTTTTCAATGGGGTTAAGGTCTGGAGATTGGGCTGCCCATGACAGGGTTTTGATGTGGTGGTTTCTTAATTTTTGCCAGAGCTGTAGTGTAGCGCCCCCATAGTATATAACACAGCCTACCCCATAGAATATAATGTGCCCCCCATAGTATATAACACAGCCTCCCTTGTAGAATATACTGTACCCCCATAGTATAAAACAAAGCCTCCTCCATAGAATATAGTGTAGCGCCCCCATAGTATATAACACAGCCTCCTCCATAGAATATAATGTACCCCCATAGTATATAACACAGCCTTCCCCATAGAATATAGTGTACCCCCATAGTATATAACACAGCCTTCCCCATAGAATATAATGTACTCCCCATAGTATATAACACAACCTCCTCCATAGAATATAATGTGCCCCCCATAGTATATAACACAGCCTCCTCCATAGAATATAATGTACCCCCCCATAGTATATAACACAGCTATCCCCATAGAATATAGTGTACCCCCATAGTATATAACACAGCCTTCCCCATAGAATATAATGTACTCCCCATAGTATATAACACAACCTCCTCCATAGAATATAATGTACCCCCATAGTATATAACACAGCCTCCTCCATAGAATATAAAGAATAATGTACCCCCATAGTATATAACACAGCCTTCCTCGTAGAATATACTGTACCCCCCATAGTATATAACAAAGCCTCCTCCATAGAATATAGTGTAGCGCCCCCATAGTATATAACACAGCCTCCCCTATAGAATATAATGTACCCCCATAGTATATAACACAGCCTTCCCCATAGAATATAGTGTACCCCCATAGTATATAACACAGCCTTCCCCATAGAATATAATGTACCCCCCATAGTATATAACACAACCTCCTCCATAGAATATAATGTGCCCCCCATAGTATATAGCACAGCCTCCTCCATAGAATATAATGTACCCCGAGAGTATATAGCACAGCCTCCTCCATAGAATATAATGTAGCGCCCCCCATAGCATATAACACAGCCTCCTCCATAGAATATAATGTAGCACCCCCATAGTATATAACCCAGCCTCCTCCATAGAATATAATGTGCCCCCCACATAGTATATAACACAGCCTCCTCCATAGAATATAATGTGCCCCCCGTAGTATATAACACAGCCTCATCCATAGAATATAATGTACCCCCCATAATATATAACACAGCCTCCCTCATAGAATATAATGTACCCCCATAGTATATAACACAGCCTCCTTCATTGAATATAATGTGCCCCCCATAGTAAATAACACAGCCTTCTCCATAGAATATAATGTGCCCCCATAGTATATAACACAGCCTCCTCCACAGAATATAATGTGCCCCCCAGTATATAACACAGCCTCCTCCATAGAATATAATGTGCCCCCCACATAGTATATAACACAGCCTCCTCCATAGAATATAATGTGCCCCCCGTAGTATATAACACAGCCTCATCCATAGAATATAATGTACCCCCCATAATATATAACACAGCCTCCCCCATAGAATATAATGTACCCCCATAGTATATAACACAGCCTCCTTCATTGAATATAATGAACCCCCCATAGTAAATAACACAGCCTTCTCCATAGAATATAATGTGCCCCCATAGTATATAACAGAGCCTCCTCCACAGAATATAATGTGCCCCCCAGTATATAACACAGCCTCCTCCATAGAATATAATGTACTCCCCATAGTATATAACACAGCCTCCTCCATAGAATATAATGTACTCCCCATAGTATATAACACAGCCTCCTCCATAGAATATAATGTACTCCCCATAGTATATAACACAGCCTCCTCCATAGAATATAATGTAGCGCTCCCCAATAGCGCCACAGTACAGTATTCACGGATATATTAAAGAAAAAAACACACACAATCCTCACCTCTCCTCATGCCCCGCGCTGCTCCCAGCTTCAGTCTCAGAGGCTGCACTGCCCAGGCCCGGCACAGAGTGGGTGCGTCATGATATGAGCTGCCGCTCTCTCATCCATCATTGCTTAGAACTGTACCGACGTTAAAGATGCCAGTATAGTTCAATGCGGTGGGAGGAGTCAGTGCTGGCGGCACACGGGCCCCCCTGCCTCACGGGCCCCATAGCGGCTGCGTGATGTGCCACTAGCTGGGCGCCCCTGGGGCAGTGGGGGCCCTAGGCAGCTGCTTGGTCTGCCTGCCGCTAACGCCAGCCCTGCATGTATGGCGATCGGGTGTGGGTGTTAGCTCTGTGTGAGAGCTGACACCCTGTAGCAATGCCCATGATTGGTATTAGCACCGATGGCAGGCACTCAGCCACTCTGGTGCAGCTGTCATTAGTGACACCGACATAGAGGAGCATCGTGCAGGGAAAGAGTTCCCTGCTCGCTTCCATCAGGACAACGCCTTGTCCTGATGGTCTCCATGGAGACCCCTGGCCTCAAGATGGCCACAGGGTCCTTCAGGGTCCTGCAGGGAAGATGGCCAATAAATACATTTATTTATATAAATTAAAAAATTAACAATAAAAGTACACATATTTGGTATCGCTGCATCCGTAACGGCCCGCTTTAAAAACTTTCCCACTAGTTAACCCCTTCAGTGAACACCATAAAAAAGGCAAAAAAACAATGCTTTATCATCATACTGTTGAACAAAAAGTGCAATAAAATGTGATAAAGATGAATGTAAATAAAAATGGTACCAATGAAAATGTCACACAAAAAACAAGCCATCATGCAGCTCCAATAGCAGAAAAATATAAAAGTTATACCTATTATTATTATTATTATTATTATTATATTATTATCAGAATATAGAGTTGCAAAAATAATTATTTTTTCTATAAAATAGTTTTTATTGTGGAAAAGCGCTAAAACAGAAAAAAATATATATAAATTGGGTATCGCTGTAATTGTACTGATCCAAAGAATAAAGCTGCCTTATCAATTTTACCACATGCGGAATGGTATTAAAAAAAAAAAAAAAAGCAATTCCTAAATTGCTATTTTTTCTTCATTCTGTCTCCCAAAAATTGGAATACAAAGAGATCAAAAAATGTCATGTGCCCGAAAAGGGTACCAATAAAAATTTTAGCTCGTCCCACAAAAAAAAAGCCATAACATGACCCTGTCGGCCAAAATATGGAAAAATTATGGCTCTCAAAATATGGTGATGCAAAAACTAGTTTTCGCAATAAAAAGCGTATTTTAGAGTGTGACAGCAGCCAAACTTAAAAACCTGATATAAATCTGGTATCAACTAATCACTTATACTGCACGAGGTACGGCATAAAAAATATATTAAACCAATTCTTCGCATGCTGTTGATTTTTTCATTCTGCCTCCCATAGATCGCAGTAAGGCTGGATAGCTAACTATATTGTCTAGTAATTACTTTAAATCTCAAGTGTTTGTAGGATGCTAGCAGGTGCATAGGATGCAGTGACACACAGGAGGCAGAGCAAGGGTTAACAGGGATTTTATGTAACACAATAATAAATCAAGCAGGGGTATCATGGAAAAGATAACAACAATTCAACTTATCAGTCTCTGTGCCTTGGTAGGAGGTGGCTGGAAGATCCATCGGTGGCACCGCAGGCAGCTCGAGAAGTCTCCAATCTAGTCCCACAGAAAGGCGATGCACTGGCTCCTTGCGGTGGTGAATCCTCCGGGTCCTTCGGCACGTGGTCTCCTGGTCCCGGCAAGAGATGTTGTAGAGGTGTTGGTCCGTGGTACGGCGGATGTAGTGAACAGTTCAGTAGACAAAGCCCCAGAAGTAGTATGCATCCAGCGGTCACAGCCACAGGAACAGACCGGCAATCAGTAGGCACCACAGGGATAGAACTGAGCGGTGCCTTTGCGGTGGTGAGCGAAACAATGCTCTGAAGTCTGTACTGGTCACTGTATGGTGCGGGGATCTCTCTGGGCCCTGGGTCGTCAGTTGGGATGGCGCTGCTAACCGGGTGAGAAGGAACGGATAGCTGGCATGGCTAAGTCGAGAGGGAGTCAACCATCTCTGCGGTCTCATGCTGATTCTCCGCCAAAAACCCCGTCTTCCCGTGCACACTGCTATTTAAGTCAGACCCGTCCCCATCAGTCAGGTGTCCTGAACTACTCCAGTCAGAAATCTCTTCCCCCGAAATAATGGTGACACCCTCGACAGTTCCGTCCCAGACACGCAAGAAGGACCGTTAGCCTGGCTCTCCTCCCTACATCTTGTTACCCACTTTTGGTTTAGTCTGGGAAGAAGAAGACTCTTGTGTTTGTTCCACTACTTAGAGAGACTCCACACTAGAACTAAAAAGAATTCTTGAGTTCAAAATGCCACCTCAACACTTCAGGCAACCCTCAACCATTTGCTATTGTTAAAGTGTTCCTCTAAAATAAGGTAATAAATGGAGGTTGGTCACTGACTTGACTTGCCTAAAATTGAAAATATAAGTATGAAAATAGTCACCATAAATTTGGTAGTACCCCAACCTTTAAAGATACCATTTCCTTACCACAATCAATTTGACAGATAGATGTATATCTATATATTTCAGTGCTTCTTACTCACAGAAAGTATCCCAGGGTAGTGTTGAAGAAAAATAATCACATCTGGGATCTTTACTAACCGGATCTTTCATTTGGGTTATCATCTGTGCCACAGCTATTCACAAAAATAGCTGCAGTTCTAAGATAAACCTTCAGAATGCATGAAATATTTCTCATCCTTTATCTCGATGACTGGCTGATAGAAGCCTATTGAGACTCACTTATTCATTTTCATCTTCATATTGCTCTAGATGTTTTCCACTGCCACTGCATCTTCATCAACTAAAGGAAGCATCATCTTCTCCCTATTCAGTGTAAATACATTTATGCCCAAAAAAGACAAAAGGTTTTTAGGAGTGATTCCTTTATTGGCTCACCAGAAAAATTATATTTGCAGCTTTCAGAGGCTTCTTCATCAGATGAAAGATTGCAAATATATTTTTTTAGCTAGCCAATAAAGGTATCACTCCTAGAATACCTTTGACTTTTTTGGCATTATAGTATTTACATTGATTTTTCTGGCTGACACAGTTACAGCAGGAGCGCCGCTTAATACAGCGAACCTGACAGAGTTACAACGACTGGCCATTATCAACTACATGAGGGCAGTTGCATTCTAATTAGTATATGTGTCACCACTGGGATCCTCTTCCTCTACCCTCTCTTCCATATGTTTCTCTCACACTGGAATAAGCGATTACGTTTAAAAAGCTCCGGTGGAGCCGAAACGTTGTGTAAGATCGCATGAGCTGCATTATTCTGTTACGCTCCCAGATTTATAAATAAATTTATACTTTAGTTTGCATGACCTATTGTACGAAATTCAATTAGAGTGTGCGGTGAATTACAATATTCATTAATATTTGGGACCTATTGGTCCATTACACCAGCACCTCGCTTGTTGTAGACTGAGTGCGCGCCAAAATCTTTCTTTACAGTTACATAATACACTTTTTATTGTACATCTCCATATTAAGGAAATTTATTAATTAGAAATGGTCCTTAAAGGGAACCTGTCACCCCGTTTTTTCAATATCAGATAAAAATACCGTTAAATAGGGCCTGAGCTGTGCTTTACAATGGTGTATTTTTTGTCCCCTGATTCTCCACCTATGCTGCCGAAATACCAGTGAATAATAACAGTGAAATCACTGTTTCTCCCACCGCTCCTCGGCGTGTCTGACGTAAATAGATCTGTGAATACCACAGATCGCGCTCTTTTTTTTCAGTTGCGCAGTGCATTCGGCTCTTGCGCATGCGCAGTATGTATTGGCCAACTGTTGGCATGCGCAGTGATGTAATGTATGCTATGCCCACAGTTGGGCAAAGCATAATGCGCAGGCGCGAGATTAGACTTTACTGCGCAGGCGCAAAACACTACGCCAATGCCAGGAAGCAGGGCCGGCTCCAGGTTTTTGAGGGCCCCGGGTGAAAAAGTCTCAGTGGGCCCCCCCCCTTTAACACATACCATGATTCATGATGCCCAGATACAGCAGAGAGATATAGGTATAGTACAATGCCAGATTTCACTTCTTAGGCTACTTTCACACTAGCGTCATGCACTGCATGTCGCTATGCGTCGTTTTGAAGAAAAAACGCATCCTGCAAAAGTGCTTGCAGGATGCGTTTTTTCTCCATTGACTTGCATTAGCGATGCATTGCCACACGTCGCAACCGTCGTGCGACGGTTGCGTCGTGTTGTGTCGGACCGTCGCCACGAAAAATTGTTGAATATAACGTTTTTTGGTGCGTCGTCTGCAGCATTTCTGACCGCGCATGCGCGGCCGTAACTCCACCCCCGCCTCCCCGCACCTCACAATGGGGCAGCGGATGCGTTGAAAAACAGCATCCGCTGCCCCCGTTGTGCGGCGCTTTCAACGCTAGCATCGTTGCGTCGGCACGTCGCATAGCGACATGCAGTGCACGACGCTAGTGTGAAAGTAGCCTTACATGAGTGATAGCTATTGTAAATTCTGCAGTGTATATATACAGGACAGGAGGAGTGGTACTGTGCGGTGTATATATACAGGGGAGAGGTACTGTGCAGTGTATATATACAGGGGAGTGGTACTGTGCGGTGTATATATACAGGGGAGAGGTACTGTGCAGTGTATATATACAGGGGAGAGGTACTGTGCGGTGTATATATACAGGGGAGTGGTACTGTGCAGTGTATATACTTCAACAGCCGCCCAGCCCAGGCCCCCAGCACCTGTCCTGTATATATATTATATACACTGTATCTATACAGGCTGTGCTGGGGGCCTGGGCTGGGAGGCTGCTGTAGTATATATATATATATATATATATATATATATATATATATATATATATGTCAGCTGCAGCCGCCCAGCCCATGGCCACCCCAGGTCACCCAGACTGTCAGAGTATACAGGGATAGCATCGCACTCACTCAGGCGCAGGCAGCAGCTCCTCCAGAATCTGCCTGATAAAGTTCAGCAGTGCAGGCAGCAAGGGACAGGAGAGCAGAGCAGGAGAACGTGCTCTCTCCGCCCACAATGTCACGCTGGCTGTGTCCTTAACCCCCTATGTGCCTGGCCCTGCACTGACTGAGAAGATGCTTGTGTCAGCGCAAATTGAAAGGGTAAGCGGCCAGATGGATCTCTGACTGCGTGAGTGGGCCCCCCCATCTCGTCAGGGCCCCGGCACTTGCCCGGGTGCGCCGGGTGCTGACGCCGGCCCTGCCGGGAAGACATTTCTTAGGGAAAAGCAAGAGGTGGGGGAGAAACAGTGATTTCACAATGCCCATTTGACCGGACCAGCGTGATTGACAGGCGAAAAAGGCGACTTTAGCAAGATATTTCGGCAGCATAGGTGGGGAATCAGGGGACAAAAAATACACTATTGTAAAGCACAGCTCAGGCCCTATTTAACGGTATTTTTATCTCCTATTGAAAAAACAGGTGACATGTTCCCTTTAAAAGTTGTGTAACGCTGGTATATGCAGACCCACTGTGCCACGGGCTGGGCATACCCTGGAGGGATGTGACTAAATGACTGTTGGGTATCATCTAAAGCTTCTGATAGAGAGGATATGCTTGGCCGCTGTAGTCACCAGGGCAGTCCCCGTATATGCAGCAGCATACCGGAGGATCAGAGACACGAGTACAAGGTACAGGCGCAATAATTAGAATATCATCAAAAAGTTAATTTATTTCAGTTCTTCAATACAAAACGTAAAACTCATATATTATACAGTCATATTCAAAGGTCATTATCTCAGTAAATTAGAATACTTTATAACACCAGATTGAAAAAATTATTTCAAAATCCGAAATGTTGGCCTACTGAAATTGGTCGGGACTCCTTTAGCATCAATTACTGCATCAATGGGGCATGGCATGGAGGCGATCAGCCTGAGGCACTGCTGAGGTGTTATGGAAGCCCAGGTTGCTTTGATAGCAGCCTTCAGCTCGTCTGCCTTGTTGGGTCTGGTGTCTCATCTTCCTTTTGACAATACCCCATAGATTCTCTATTGGGTTAAGGTCAGGCGAGTTTGCTGGCCAATCAAGCACAGTGATACTGTTGTTTGTAAACCAGGTATTGGTACTTTTGGCAGTGTGATCAGGTGTCAAGTCCTGCTGGAGAATGAAATTTCCAACTCTAAAAAGCTTATCGGCAGAGGGAATCATAAAGTGATCTAAAATTTCCTGGTAGATGGCTGCGCTGACTTTGGTCTTGATAAAACACAGTGGACCTGCACCAGCAGATGACATGGCTCCCCAAACCATCACTGATTGTGGAAACTTCACACTAGACCTCAAGCAGCTTGGATTGTCTGTCTCTACTCATCCTCCAGACTCTGGGACCTTGATTTCCAAGGTCTAGTGTGAAGTACATTTCAGTAGGCCAACATTTTGGATTTTAAAATAATTTTTCAAGCTGGTGTTATAAAGTATTCTAATTTACTGAGATAATGACTTTTGGGTTTTCATTGGCTGTAATCATCAACATTAACAGAAATAAACACTTGAAATAGATCACTCTGTTTGTAATGACTCTATATAATATATGAGATTCACTTTTTGTATTGAAATACTGAAATAAATTAACTTTTTAATGATTTTCTTATTTTGTGAGATGCACCTGTAATGTGGGAAAGTTTAGTTACCAATTACAAATACCCAGGGACTCCAACTTACAGTTTGCCAGGTGGCTTTCTCAAGGAGAATTGACGTCTTTGAGTAGGTATGTGTTTGGAAATGGTACAAGAGGCCCCATTGTAAGACAGCCCATGACTGGGGACAGCAGAGATAGGGTCAGGAAAATTATTCATGAAGTGCCAGCATAGGCAATAAGTCTTTAATTCACTCATTGTGTCATTACCTTTCTCCATGTCTCTTCGCCATACTTGTCCTACAACAAGAGGGACAAGGTACACATATATTGGTAGTCATGTGTGGTGTGACCTTTAATCTTGCAGAAGGATTATATTTTATTTTCAGAATCATTCTTTAAAACTGAGGTACTATTTTCTAAAAATGTGTAAATATTGAGTCCACCCAGCTCAAGAGTTTTATCCCTGGAAAAAGCCTCTTTCGTGAAACTCTGAGTTGGGCGGATGATCTCACCATCGATATGAGTGTGCAAGCAGAAATGAGATCCTTTTGCAAGACAAAAGATACAGCAATGCATTACTATTGAAGGACATGTCCGTCCTCTCTCTTTTTGCAGTACAGGTGTGACTGGGTTGCAAGAATTTTGCATTTGAAGGCCTAGATTCTAGAATATGAAAGACATTTCAGTCCAAGTTTGCCAATTCTCCTGCCAAGGCTTTGCAGGTTTTTTGAATTTTCATTTGTTTCTCTTTCAAAGAGTCATGCCTTTTATTTATTACTAGATGGTGGCCCGATTCTAATGCATCGGGTATTCTAGAATATGTATGTATGTATGTATATAGCAGCCACATAGTATATATAGGAGTACTACGTGGCCTGTGGTATATACCATATGGCTGCTATATACATACATATTGTAGAATACCCGATGCGTTAATATAGGCCACGCAGTAAATAACACAGCCCACGTAGTATATAACACAGCCCACACAGTATATAGCAGTCACGCAGTATATAACACTGTCCACGTAGTATGTAACACTGGCCACATAATATATAACATAGCCCACGTAATATATAGCACAGCCCACATAGTATCTAACAGTGGCCAGGTAACATATAGCACGCAGTATAGAACACAGCCACGTAGTATATAACACTGCCCACGTAGTATATAGCAGCCATGTAGTATATAACGCAGCCCACGCAGTATAGAACACAGCCCACATAGTATCTAACACTGGCCAGGTAGTATATAGCAGCCACGCGGTATCTAACACAGCCCACGTAGTATTTAGCAGTGTGGACACCATATCCCTGTTAAAAAAATAAAATAGTTATATACTCACCCGCCGGGATCCAGCGTAGATCCAGCGAACCTCTGGCGATGCGTGCGCGGCTGCCGCCATCTTTCATTTCCAGGATGCATTGCGAAATTACCTAGATCACTTAGCGGTCTCGCGAGACCGCGAAGTCTTCTGGGTAATTTCGCAATGCATCTCTGGGAACGGAAGCTGGCAGCAGGCGCGAGCGCATCGTCGGACTACGGAAGGTGAGAATAGCAGGTTTTTTTTTATTATTATTTTTAACATTAGGTCTTTTTACTATTGATGCTGCATAGGCAGCATCAATAGTAAAAACTTGGTCACACAGGGTTAATAGCGGTGGTAACGAAGTGAGTTACCCGCGGCATAACGTGGTCCGTTACCACTGGCATTAACCCTGTGTGAGCGGTGACTGGAGGGGAGTATGGAGCTAGTACTGACTGCAGGGGAGTAGGGAGGGACTAATCGGACTGTGGCCATCGCTGATTGGTCGCGGCAGCCATGACAGGCAGCTGGCAAGACCAACCAGCGATTTGGATTTCCATGACAGACAGAGGCTGCGACCAATGAATATCCGTGACAGACAGACAGACACACAGAAAGACAGACAGACAGACGGAAGTGACCCTTAGACAATTATATAGTAGATGCTTTGTCTATATAGCATTATCTTATTCCGCAGCATTTTATATACATTATCATAGATGGTGGCCCGATTCTAACGCATCGGGTATTCTAGAATATGTATGTAGTTTATTTATGAAAATTTCAGCATAATGCAATGAATACACAGGATTCGGCCGGCCGGGTGCCACCAATTAGCGCGGGTGCGACCAATTAGCGAAGCGTGGTTCAAATCCCGTGCCAATTCGTGGGCAGTAGTATATTGCACAGCCCACGCAGTATATTGCACAGCCACGCAGTACATTGCGCAGCCCACGTAGTACATTGCGCAGCCATGCAGTACATTGCACAGCCCACGCAGTACATTGCGCAGCCACACAGTACATTGCGCAGCCCACGCAGTACATTGCACAGCCCACGCAGTACATTGCGCAGCCCACGCAGTACATTGCATGTCCACGTAGTATATTGCCCAGTCACGTAGTATTTTGCCCAGTCACGTAGTATAATGCTTCATGCAGTTATGGCCCCATAGATGCCCCATATAATGCTCCATGCAGTTCTTTATGGCCATGGCCCCATAGATGCCCCATATAATGCTCCATGCAGTTATGGCCCCATAGATGCCCCATATAATGCTCCATGCAGTTCTTTATGGCCCCATAGATGCCCCATATAATGCCCCATATATTGCTCCATGCAGTTATGGCCCCATAGATGCTCTATATAATGCTCCATGCAGTTATGGCCCCATAGATGGCCCATATAATGCTCCATGCAGTTATGGCCCCATAGATGGCCCTTATAATGCTCCATGCAGTTATGGCCCCATAGATGCCCCATGCAATGCTCCATGCAGTTCTTTATGGCCCCATAGATGCTCCATACAGCATTGTGCCACATGTAATGCTGCTACTGAGGCAATAAAAACAAAATATCACATACTCCCCTCTCGTCGCTGCTCCTCAGCGACCCGTCTCTCCGCACTGACTGGTCAGGCAGAGGGCGGCGCAGTTATATACTGCGTGGGCTGTGCTATATACTATGTGCCCTGTATTATATACTGCGTGGCCTGTGTTATATACTGCGTGGCTGCTATATACTGCGTGGGCTGTGTTATATAGTAAGTGGGCTGTGTTATATATAGTGCGTGGCCTGTATTAAAGCATCTGGTATTCTGGAATATGTATGTATGTATATAGCAGCCACATAGTATATAGCACAGGCCACGTACTATTTGTCTGCTATATACTACATGCCTCCTATATACTAAGTATATAACACTGCCCATGTAGTATAGCACAGCCCCTGCAGTATATCACACAGCCCACGTAGTATATAACACTGCCCATGTAGTATATAGCACAGCCCCCGCAGTATGTCACACAGCCCACGCAGTATATAACACTGGCCACGTAGTATATAGCAGCCCCTGCAGTATATCACACAGCCCACGCAGTATTTAGCAGTGTGGGCACCATATCCCTGTCGCTGATTGTTCGCGGCCGGCCACGTAGTATATAGCGTAGTATTCTAGAATATGTATGTAGTTTATTTATGAAGATTGAAGAATAATGCAATAATGGGTAAAATATATTTATTATCATTAAATTTTATTAGTCATAGAACTTAATACAATTGAATGAAATTATGAAACAGATCATCAAAATTCTTCTTGAAGTTCCTTGTTGGTTTAGGTTTTCATGCCACCCTTGTTCACCTCTTGGAAAGAATAGCGGATACAGAAGAGCATCAAGGTTGCTGTGCAAAATGCTAATTCGTTGTGTCTTAGGAACCAAAGGGTTGTTTTCATCTGGCTTAAGATGAACTAATATATCCCTTTGAAAAGGAGGTTCTCCATCATCGTTTTGAAAAACAACTGCGACCTCACTTACACGTGGTTTGTTGTAAAGTCGAGGATTCTGTTTACGTTCTTGTTTAATGGCCATGACAATAGAAGGCATTTCAGTACCATTTTGTATAGCCCTCTGTTCCTCCTCAGCTTGAACGTCTTTTAGCATGCGATATGCGGCAGCAAATGGGCTTATTTTTTGTAAATGTACAGCAATTTGGTTCATCAGTTCAGCATCACACTTTTCGTTTTCTTTTAGGTTCATCCTTTGTTCTGTAGCCTCATTTGTATCAATGATGTATAATTGTGCAAATTTTGTTGGTTGTCCTATTTCTGGGTGAAGTGTTCCAGTGCGGTGGTAGATCTGGCCGTGAGTTTTAAAACAATACGGTCCGAATCCAGGGGGCGGTGCAATGTTGGCACCGAATGAAGCAAACGCATGAGAACTGTTGATGCTTCTGATATTTTCCATGAAATTTCTACTGTGTTGATGCATTCCTTTCATTAACTGCTCAAACAGATCTGAGTAGTGAGGTTTCGGTAGCATAACTTTTCCTTTTTGGCAGCATTGAGTAAACTGATTGTCAGATGGTTTTTCATCAATGAAATTCAGAGAGTCGCATTTAGAGCAAACTGCATTCATATTCCCACAGTAATGTTCATGAATTGTACTTTCATTGTCTGTTACGTAATGTGCAAGTTGTTGAATATTGTCCTGGTCGTGCCTTAGGCTATGTTCACATTTGCGTTGTGCGCCGCAGCGTCGGCGACGCAACACACAACGCAAACAAAAACGCAGCAAAACGCACGCTAAAACGCTGCGTTTTGCGACGCATGCGTCCTTTTTGGCCGAAATTGGACGCAAAAAAAATGCAACTTGCTGCGTCCTGTGCGCCCTGACGCGTGCGCCGCAAAAAACGCATGTGTCAAAAAACGCATCACAACGCATGTCCATGTGCCCCCATGTTAAATATAGGGGCGCATGATGCATGCGGCGACACAGCGGCGCCCGACGCTGCGTCGCACAACGCTAATGTGAACTTAGCCTTAGTTGGTAGAGCATTCGTTTTTTATGAATTTGGCGATCATGTTGTTCCTGTTGTACAACAGTTTGTTGTGGTGTCTCCGGTTGGCGACAGTGTCTGTGAGATTCCGCATCCTGGGCTTGTCTAGCAGGATGTATGTCTTTGGAGTGTGGGAGGAAACCGGAGAACCCGGAGGAAACCTACACAAACACTGGGAGAACATACAAACGCCTTGCAGATGTTTTCCTTTGGTGGGATTTGAACCCAGTACCCCAGCACTACAAAGCTGCAGTGCTAACCACTGAGCCACCGTTCCTTTTTTATTTTTCCATTGACATATCATATTGTATGTTGTATGAAGAATTCTTTTTTGCAAGGCACCCTTAACGTTACTGTATCAAATAATGAAAAAGAGACCAAAAAATAGTTTATGGTAGAATGTGGTGGAAAAAATGCAATTTAGCCACTGTTGCTGTGATTTTATTTTCAAGGCATTCACTTTTGTGGTAAAAAAAATTTCCTGGTAACTAGAGATGAGCTAACTAAGTTTGCCAATCTTAAAGTCGTCATGAATGTTGCACATTCAGATTCTTGTCCGGTTTCCCAAGCATTTTCCACAAAATTTGGTAAATGATCGAGTTTCCACTAAGGCTGTGATCTTACCAGCGGTTTTGATCGTGGTAAGAGCATTACAGTCGGTTAGAGTGCTGAGGAGACACGCTGTCAGATGTTTGCGTGATCTTGTAGCTGTGACTGTGACCGGTGGTACGGTAAATCATTACTGCCTGTCAGACAGCTGCGGTTAATTAGCTTGTATGCAAATCTTTTCAGGGACAGACCAATGAAATACTATGGAAGAGCTATAAAACTGGCAACAGCATGTTCCCAGGCTAGATCATGAATAAGACGAAAGTCGAAACTCGTTGATCGTGCTGTTCCCACTAATGTGTCATAGGGCTGGCTGCAATATGTTGGTCTTTTTTATCTTTATGGAATAAAAGTTATTTTTTAGCAACACAATCGCTGGAATTTTTCTGTTGGATTTTGCTGTGACTGCTTCACCCTTGTCCGTGCGAGGCGATGGCTTTAGTGATGAGGGAACGTGCTCGCCACTACTCGTACAACATCATCCCGAGTATAAGAGACCTGGTGCCACCCTGCTCGCCGCATTCAGCTACGGATTCAGCGAGTGTAGGGAGAGCTGCTGCAGAGATAGGGTCAGAATCATGGTTTTTATAGTTAGTGTAGGTCTGCAACTGTTAAATCCACAACTCCTGAGAAACCAACAGTCCTTTTTAGGGCTAATTCGTGGGTCCCGATATTGCAGCGCTAGGTAGGCCGAGCACGGCATATCCACATCAGTGCAAGGCCTGCAGGCACTGTATGTGCGTACATAGCTTCCACTGCATCCCTCCCAAAGCTCCATATCTGTCTGCTGCTGCTGCCGCTTCTTTACTATATACCTAGTTGCAATTTTTTTTTTCCCAAAATATTAATCCACCCCCCAAAAATACAGTCTGTTCTGTCAGACAGAGGCCTGTTTAAAAATCATAGATTTTCAGGCATACGCAGCATAGTTGTGTGTGCTAGCCTTGTTCTACAATTTTTTTTGTGTGTTTTAAATTCACCAAAAAAGGCCTCATATATCTGCGTGCTCCAAGTTGGGCATTTTATGTCGTTTTGCCACTGGTTTTGCTGTCTGTTACTCTACTTATATACAGCACTATTTGGCACATATTTGCCAGTGTGGTATTTCTGTGACAGCCCTCATATATCTGCGTGCTCCAAGTTTGGGCATTGTAGGCCGGTGGACCACTTTTTTTGCTGTCTGTTACTCTAATTATATACAGCACTAATTAGCTTTAAAAAATATAAAAAGTCCACATATTTGCCAGTGTGGTATTTCCGTGACAGCCCTCATATATCTGCGTGCTCTGTTACCCTAGTTCGGTACACTATTTTAGTTTAAAAAATTAAAAAATACAGGCCACATATCGAACAGTGTGGTATCTCGTTAAAAATACTTCTCTTTCAAGTTAGTCAGTCATATGCACCCCATTATGCCTTGTAACCCACATGCTGGATGGGCCCATGAAAATCCACTCGTATATTTTAATGGTATGATGGTTCCCACTTTGCAGAAATATTTACAGGAGAATTTGGCAATTTTATTTGCCATGTTTTTAACAAAAAAACCTGCTCAAATGACACAGGGACATCATGGGGATCACCCCTGGAAGTATTCCTGACTCTTAGTTCACAGCTGTAAACATTTTCCGACATTCATGCCATTTTTCCCGGTGCAACAAAAAACACACTAAAACGAAACCAAAACGGATTTTGCTTGGAAATATGTTAAGGTACATCCTTTGCAGGTTAATGACTTGCCTGTAAGGCCAAATAATTAACCACAGACCGAAAATTTCCTCCCCCACTTAGGCTTAGTTCAGATGCAGCATTTTGAAGTGTTTTCAACTTTAACATTGCTTTCAACCACTACAAATGGATTCACTGGGAAATGTCATTGTAACATTTAACAACCCTAGCTGGCCATGTGGTGTGTGACACATACGCAGACCCATATTGTTTCATGTACGAAGGAGGGACTCTTAAAGTCACAGAGCCTATTTTTACTGGTGCATCAGGCGGCATTAATCTTCTTAAAGAGCCATTATTAACCAATGGGTCTCCTAAGCTGTTGTAGCCTATGCTGTGAGTGGATGGGCTGCCAAGAATTACGACGCACCACAATACCCCTGTCATAAGATGTCCAGGAGGGCCTCCTGAAAAAGTGTTGCATTGAATTCAAGGCCTGCCCTGCTACCAATTCATATACACCCCAATAAGCCTTTGAAACCACATACTGGATGGGCCCCTGAAAAACCACTTCACAATATGCATTTAGTACTCCGTACTCCTTTGTTTTACACATTGGCAGCAAGGCCAGCCCTGCTACATAGTCAGTCATATGCACCCCATTACGCCTTGGAACCAACATACTGGATGGGCCCATGAAAATCCACTTCACAATATGCATTTTGTACTCTGTACTCCTTTGTTTTACACAATGGCAGCAAGGCCAGCCCTGCTGCATAGTCAATAAATATGATAAATTTTGGCACTCAACTTGTCAACTGAAAGGATTTTATTGGCAGTCACTTGTATAAACGTTTCGGTCAATAGCAATGACCTTCCTCAGTATACTCGCTGCTATGCAGGAAAAAATGTATGTGTGTGGCTCACGCCAACTTTTAGGAGGTCCTACGATGGATCCTATAGCTTAGTGTAGATAAGGATAATAGGATGAATGTCCCGTGATGGTCCTCAAAATCATGTGAGGATCCCCGGATAACTACGTTTAGAGTAAACGTCTCCTCATACATCAAGGTCAGAGGAATAAATCCTGTATACTACTATGAGTTGTTCAGATCCATATAGTGGACCAGTCTAGTATTTGTCCCTGTCTAGGGAGGGTAGCGGTATCGTCTGTCAGGGGGGAACGCGGTGTCCGCCGCTTGTTCCAGGGTAGGACACCGCGTTCCCCCCTGACAGACGATACCGCTACCCTCCCTAGACAGGGACAAACACTAGATTGGTCCACTATATGGATCTGAACAACTCATAGGAGTATACTGGATTTATTCCTCTGACCTTGATGTATGAGGAGACATTTACTCTAAACGTAGTTATCCGGGGATCCTCACATGATTTTGAGGACCATCACGGGACATTCATCCTATTATCCTCATCTACACTAAGCTATAGGATCCATCGTAGGATCTCCTAAAAGTTGGCGTGAGCCACACACATACATTTTTTCCTGCATAGCAGCGAGTATACTGAGGAAGGTCATTGCTATTGACCGAAACGTTTATACAAGTGACTGCCAATAAAATCCTTTCAGTTGACAAGTTGAGTACCAAAATTTATCATATTTAGTTTCTGGTGTGGGAACCTTCTTTTGAGCACCACCACAGCTGTACCTCGATATACTTTGACACTGCTGCATAGTCAGTCATATGCACCCCATAACACCTTGGAACCCACATACTGGATGGGCCCATGAAAATCCATCAATGTAACTCAAGCTATTGCACAACAATTAAGGTCATCAAACACCTGGGTCATGGTTGCTAGGAAGGCCTCCAGATCATTAAGTCGATCATCGTGAGTTTCAATAAGGGGCTTGCCTAGGCTAAAGTTTTATGTGTCAGTAGCATAATGATATACAATAGTTTTGATTTGTCAGTAGGGAAGTGAGCAGGGTGTGCATCAAAGTACAATCTGCACTGGTTGATGAATCCACAACATTTGTCCCAGTCTCCACCAAATCTGAAAGGTGGAACAGATAAGGTGGTTGATAGACCAGAGCTGTACACTGATGAGCAAAAGGCTAACAATGTTTAGCACTTTTGACTTTCAAGCTCCATATCTCACCAACCACTACTGCTTTCAAAAGTGAAACTACCATCATTTTATAGACAATCATCCTGGCTATCTCATACATAAATTTGACTTGCAACTATTTAGCATATCATTGGTTATGCAGATTCTTATCATGTCACTGCATTGTTACTGTTTTGCTCCTAAAAATCAAAATTAAAATTTTTATTATTTTGTTAGTATTTTGTAAATCCACCTTTTGGCTTTCAACACTGCCTGAATCCTTCTGTATGCAAATTGCCTCTGCTGAAAAAAAGAGGACTTAACTCTATAGCGCCACCTATTGGAAGTAGCGATCCTACAAGTCACAACCAACCCTTTAACGAGTCGTGCAATATGACTTAGGATAAAAGCCAAATCAGTATCTCAATTCGCAGACACGGTGTTTCGGGCTGTTCTGGGCATACTCTCAATCAGATTCAAGCATGTCTCAACCAAAATCTGATCTTGTACAAGTTCCCAAAATTGGCGCATAATTGTCGACTCACTTGGTTATGTATCCAGCTTTTTCTTCAGCTCTACCCAAAAGTATATGATTGGGTTAAGGTCTGGGGACAGTGGGGACCAATCCAGCACCTCTACTTCATTGTCGTTCACCCATTTTTTTGGCCAATCTTGAAGTATGTTTTGGGTCATTGTCCTGCTGGAACACTATGTCATCCTTTTTATACCCACAGTACTTGAGTGTATGAAGTAACTCATCTTGTAGGATACTCACATATAGCTCACCATCGATCCTGGTCAAGTATCCAATGCTTTTGGCTGTGAAACAACCCCAGATCATCAGGCTTCCTGCACCGAACTTGACAGTTCCTTTAATTTCTTGATCCTTTAGCCAATTTTTCCCTTGTTCTTTCCAGACCCATTCGCTCCCATCAGAGCCTAGTCTATTGACTTTCATCTCATCGCTCCAAATCACCCGTTTCAAATCTTCTATTGTCCCCTTTTGGTACTTTGGCTTCTTATGACGGTATTGAAGTTGAGGCTTTTTCACTTTTTTGGGGCCACCAATTCAGACTTGTGTAACATGTGTAGCACAGTGCTTGCATGGTCGTCTGTGATCTCAATATTATGAAGCATATGAGCCACCTCCACTGCCGTGTTTGTCGAGCCAAAACTGATAGACCATGGTATGAGCCAACTACTTGACTCCAATATTTTGCCTGGATGTCCACCTCTTGGCTTATGAATGGATGGATGGACTATTGTCTATAAAATGATGGTTCAAAACAGTAGTGGATGGTGTGATATAGAGCCTGAAAGTCAAAAGTTCAAAACATTGTTACCGTTTTGCTCGTCAGAGTATGTTGGTTTTGTAATTGAAAGATCTGCTTGGACTCCTGTGCAATCTTATTGCTAAAGTCTTGTACAAAATTCTGTAGCTCCTGTGTAGCTTGTCCAAAAATTTGAAGATTATGGAATGTCTGAGTATCAAATGCCATGTATTTTGTTTTTGGTGTTTGAATGTCTGCATAGATGTTGGTAAGCAAACAGTTCATCTTTTTTACAGAAACCTCCAATTTTCCTCCCTCGGCAGATTCCATGATGAAGGATTGAGTATCCTGTTACGATACTGGTGTAGCACTGCTGGAAAGCAGGGGCCAGAGAAGCATGAGCAGTAACAGAAAGCGGTACTAGAAGTTCTTGGAAGTATCAAAAGGAGTTGAAGGAAACAATCTGGAGATAAGTGGGAACAATCTGCATAAGACAGTTCAAGACCCGGAGACTGGAACTAGACTAACAGCTACACACAATAACACCATGTGGCTTTAAGTAGGCCCAAACATGAATCAGTATCTGCCATCTTAGTAAAGGACAACTTTAGAACACAACAGCAGCATCCAGTGGTAAGGAGTGGAAATGCAGCACAAGTATCAAGGTGAACAAGAACAGCCACTAGTGGCCAACCCGCAGAAGGATAACAGAATCCTGACATCATATGTGCATCCAGATCTGCTCTTTTGTGAATTCTACTCTCAAAATTCACCATCTGGAGACCTGCTCTTCATATTTTTTATAAGGTCTGGTACTAATGCAACAAGCTGGCCAGTGGCCATGAGCCACACATCATGGGCTTGTGAGTCACATATGGCTTCCCAGCTACAGGTTAGGGACCCCTGGATTACAGTAATACCAAATGTATATAGTTTTTTATTAAGTTTTGCAGATTTTAAAGTTACATCAAAATATCGTAAAAAATAGATAATTGACTCAGATCGATTGAAAGGATTGTCCAAGATATTTTGTTTAATTCACAGTGATGCAGATGATGAAAATAACAAACTCAGCTATACTCACCTTCCATTGCTCCAGTGGTGCCTGTCTGCTGCTGATCTAGTCTTTGTTGACAGGCTGCAGTGCTGATGTCCTGACTACAAAGCATTTGACTGCTGCACCCAATCACTAGGCTCACTTATTCCTGCAGTTTACCCAACCTGTGGATTCTATTCTTTAAACAAGCCTCTTAAAGCCGTGCTTCTTTGGTTGACCGAGAAACTGAATGCCAGAATAATGAGACTAGATGATCCTAAACAGATTCCACCAGTTGTTTGAACTGTGTGCCAACACTCTGTCGCTCTATGTAAAAATCGTATAACATTCCAATAATTACCTGTGCACATTGGGGACGCAATGTAGCTATGTTTTACTTATAAAGTCAGCAATTCAATTTAGTTAATGTTTTCCACTGTGCTTAACATGTAATTGTCACATGTTGTTCACCCACCCGTTGTCTAAACAAGTGGAACAACAAGAGGAACTGCTGCCCTGGAGAAAAGTTCCAGCTGAGTGATTAGACACTTTTTACTAAGTGGTGGGAACATTTACTTACACATTTGCTGTTTGTATTGAAATTACTCTGCTAGAGTGTTTCAGATTTCCAGTGTTTGCTTTCAGATCTGCTGGCAGGCTTCATTTAACATCTTTACTTGGCCTCTTTTTTATTATTATTTTATGAGGTGATTTAATAAAGTGACAAATAAGCATTGTAACTTTAAAAAAAATAGGTGAAGGAAGACATTGTCCTACTTATTTTGTTGGGTAGCAGGTGCAGCATTCAAGAGTGACGGTACTTGCTGAGGGAACAGCGAGTGCCAGATTTCATCTCCACTCGATAACTTGTTACAAGAAACATAAATCTTTTTTTAACTGGTGGAGTAACAAAAAATAAAGTCTAAGGTTTTACTTATAGCAAATGTTTCCAAGAAAATAAATGAAGCAGCATAGTAATGCAGCAAACCTGTAAATCAAAATCAACCAGAAAAAAACAAGTGTACTACCACACCAGACTTTATGGGAATTTTTGTGAATTATTTCAATCATCAAAAGGAGGTTGAGGAGTAAGGGAGAATCCTATCTATGACAATCTATTTTGATTTTATTTTTATACAACTACTTTCTCAGCTTCTACTTCATCATCCAGGTCAATGGTAATTAAAAGGAGATCTCCAAAGCTTATTTCAACATTTCTGTAATCTGAATTAAATGTACTGCTTTTATTTTATGCTAATAAATAAAAATATTATTTTATATATTTTTTTAGCTTTTTAATTGTATGATTCAAATAAATCTAATTATGTTCATTTATGCATTTAAATAATAAAGTTGGACCAGGATATTAGAAAGTAAGCAGCTTGGTAAGCTCTAACGTTCAAAAGGAAATGTAGTTAACAATTGATTCATGCTGCCCAAACCAGAGGCACCATGAATGAAACACCTGCTTCAATAATGCATTTTTGGACATTTTACTCTGAAAAGCATTGTTTCAGAAAACACATACTTTGAAACGCTGTCAGGGAAACATGCTTCTCAGATGACTAGTCCAGGAGGCTGGTCCCCGAGCGAGATTCTCCGTGTCTCGCTCCCTTAGACAGTACACCGTGTTCCAAATTATTATGCAAATTGGATTTAAGAGTCATAAAGATTTAACTGTTTTGATTTTCAAATAAACTCGTGGATGGTATTGTGTCTCAGGGCTCAATGGATCACTGAAATCAACCTTAAACACGTGTGATAATTAGTTTTCGAGGTGATTGCAATTAAACGAAAACTACTTAAAATGATGTTCCACATTATTAAGCAGGCCACAGGCTTCAAGCAATATGGTAAATAAAAAGAAATCTCTCTACTGCTGAAAAGCGTTAAATAGTGCAATGACTTGGACAAGGTATGAAAACATTAGATGTTTCACGAAAACTTAAGAGTGATCATCATATTGTGAAGAGATTTGTGACTGAAACAGAGCACAAATAAATAGCAAAAATCCACCGCACACTCTAATGGAATGATTTGCAACCATCCATGGAATTTTATTTTAGACAAATTTTTTTTTGGTCTAGAATAAAATTTCACAGATGGTTGCAAATCATTCCATTAGAGTGTGCGGTGGATTTTTGCTATTGATTTCAGGGACCACCACAATCCGTTCCACCAGCACCTTGCTTCTACAGTGACCTTGAGTGCACACCAATACCAACTCTACTTGAAACAGAGCACAGACAGAGTTCATGCAGATAAAGGCATAATGAGGAAGGTTTCTGCCAGACAAATTCATTGGATTAAGCAGTTGCCAAAATACCATTACAAAGCAGCAAACAGTTATTTGAAGCTGCTGGTGCCTCTGTAGTCCCTCGAACCTCAAGGTGTGGGATCCTTCAAAGGCTTGCTGTGGTGCATAAACCTACTATTCGGCCACCCCCTAAACAGTGTTCACAAGCAGAAACGGTTGCAGTGGGCCCAGACTAATTTTCAAGCAGTCTTGTTTACAGATGAGTGTCGAGCAACCCTGGATGGTCCAGATGGATGGAGTAGTGGAAGGCTGGTGGACGGCCTCCATGTCCCAGCAAGGCTACGATGTCAGCAAGGAGGTGGAGGAGTCATGTTTTGGGCTGGAATCATGGTGAAACAGCTGGTAGGGCCCTTTAAGGTTCCTGAAGGTGTGAAATTGACCTCTGCAAAGTATATAGAGTTTCTGACTGAAAACTTGGTATAAAAAGCAGAAACGTGCCTTCAGGAGCAAAATCATCTTTATCCATGACAATGCACCATCTCATGCTGCAAAGAATACCTCTGAGTCAGTGGCCGCTATAGGCATAAAAGGAGATAAACTCATGGTGTGGCCACCATCTTCCCCTGACCTCAACCCTATAGAGAACCTTTGGAGTATCATCAAGCAAAAGATCTGTGAGGGTGGGAGGCAGTTCACATCAAAACAGCGCTCTGGGAGGCTATTCTGACTTCATGTAAAGAAATACAAGCAGAAACTCTCCAAAAACTCACAAGTTCAATGGATGCAAGAATTGTGAAGGTGACATCAAAGAAAGGTTCCTATGTTAACATGTAACTTGGCCTGTTAGGATGTTTTGAAGTTAAATAGTTTTTTTGTTCATTGAATGTGACCTCCTAATGCTGCATATTCCACAAATGAGCATTTTCAGTTCTTTAAAACATATCAAATGTTTAGAAATTCTACTGAGCCTAATAATTTGGAATATTGCATTTAGAGTTTTTATTCATTTTTGAGATTATCCTGTTATCAATAAAATTCGATGTATACTCTAACGAGTGATGACTTTTATTAGACTGACTGTCATTTGCACCGACCATTTACGAAAATCCGAGAAAAATGTCATTTGCATGATAATTTGGAACATGGTGTAAGGTCTCTCCCTACACACACATATAGGAAGAGACCTGTCAGTCATGGGTAACAGGGTTGGCGGGAGGCTGCCGGGGACTGGGGTCTTGGACTAGTTATACAAGAAGCAATATCCTCAGATGGCTTTTCAATACATACACGGCTATAATAACGCAGCCAGTGTCTGATGGATCCAGCTCATGATTTGGGCCACATGAGTCAACTATCAGGTCCACTTTAAAAAAGCCATCCCATGAAGCTTTTTATACATTAAATGCATGGTGGCTCAGTGTTCAGAGTCCTGGGTTCAAATCCCACCAAGGACAACATCTGCAAGGAGTTTGTATGTTGTCCCCGTGTTTGCGTGGGTTTCCTCTGGGTTCTCCAGTTTCCTCCCACATTCCAAAGACATACTGATAGGGAATATAGATTGTGAGTCCCATCGGGGACAGTGATGATAATGTGTACAAACTGTAAAGAGCTGCGGGATATGTTAGCACTATGTAAAAATAAAAAAATAAAGATAAAGATTAAATGTGTTTATGTGCATGTAATGTAGTGTGAGTGTATACATATACTCACCTACCGCTTCTCTCTCCAGTGCCCAGCGCGGATCTTCTCCTTTTTTGAGCAACGTTACCACAATTCTGACTATCTGGCTCACTCTATGCATGAGCCGGAAGTCTCTTTTACAATAAAAGCCTATGGAGCCTCGTTTTAATGCTCCACAGGCTTATACTGTAAAAGTCACTTTTGGGTCATGCAGAGCACAGTGTGCCCCGAAGGGTCTGAAGAGCAGTGATGTCATCGAGAAACAGAGAAGAGTGGATGCTAGAGAGAGCAGTGGTAGGTGAGTATAATAACACACTCACACTACATTACATGCACATACACACATTTACTGTATACAAAACCTAGTGGGAGGGCTTCTTTAAAAGGAATCTGTCATCTGAGAGCAGCATGATGTAGAGGCAGGCATTGATTCCAGAGAAATGTCACTAAGGCTACTTTCACACTAGAATCGGGCCCGGCCCGTCGCAGTGCGTCGGGCCGAGGTTACCGACGCTAGCGTTCTCTGCGCCGCACAACGGGGGCAGCGGATGCATTTTTCCAGCGCATCCGCTGCCCCATTGTGAGGTGCGGGGAAGTGCGGGGAGGTGGGGGCGGAGTTCCGGCCGCGCATGCGCGGTCGGAAAAAGCGGACCGTCGGGAGCAAAAAACGTTACATGTAACGTTTTTTGTTCCCGACGGTCCGCCACAACACGGCGCAACCATCGCACGACGGTTGCGACGTGTGTCAATGCGTCGAAAATGCGTCGCTAATGTTAGTCAATGCAGAAAAAACGCATCCTGCAAACACTTTTGCAGGATGCGTTTTTTCGGCAAAACGACGCATTGCGACGTATTGCAGTTAACGCTAGTGTGAAAGTAGCCTTAGTTTACTGGGTGCAGCAGTTGTTACACAATCAGAGTCCTTATATGCAACATGCACCAGAGCTCAAAAGCGAACCCTGCCCACGCTAGGCCCTGTATGTACATAGTCTATTGACAGTAAGCTGCTTATCACAGAAAGGAGAGGAGACACTCAGCAGCTAGTCAGGGCAATGATGTCCTAGTGATAAAACTTTCATTACAAATAAACTACAGCACACAGCCTGATAAGTGACACATTGCTGAATTTGGCATCTTAACCCTTACATCATGCCGTCCTCAGATTACATAGCAAAAACCTGATGATCAATTCCCTTCAAGTATATTATAATTACCTGCAAATAGTCATTGAAGGAAGATTTCTAATTTGGGCTTCATGCTCACAACCATTTTACGGCTCAGCACAAGCTCTCTGAGCTCCATGGAGATCGAATACAGCACAGGTGGAAGCCTTTAGGTTAGACTGTTCTCCGTAATATATTGCCATATGTGGGTAGTGACATACAGAGTTCATGGCATATGGCAAAAATCTATGAAAGTGATTTCATTATTTTATGCTGCATAATAAATAAATAACAATTTATTAGATTAATATTGCATTATATAACATTTCCCAAGGTATATAACTATGTACTATTGGCTAACTGTACTAATTCTGTTAAAGAAAATAACCTTGAGAGTTTCCTGTGTTCTGCTGGGAAAACTACTGTGCATTTTATGAACAGTTGTAGATTCTTTGTTTTCAGCAACCATCACCTAAATTGTATCAGGAGAACCAACTGGGTGACGACAGTCTCCCTGGAAACATTGACACAAAACACTTCTCATCGAAAACATCCCTACACAGTCAGCCACTGCTTCATTTCTAATAAACTTCTCTGTCATCTACCTCGGAATTGTATGCAGACCTCTATTGGCTTCTACTGGATGCCAAGGAAATGACATTTTACATAAGGGCATAAAGAGGTTTTAATGTTTCTATTACATTATATTCGGATAGAGAGACACATCACAGAGCATCAAAACAACATTAGCGTAATTCTTCAGCTCTCTACTGAAATAAGCTTTAAAGATTTCCTTTCTGAGAATATCTCAACATTTTAGGCCACCATCAATCTTTAGGCTCTGCTGCCACAGTGCAGTTTTGTCGCGTTTATGTCACATTTTTTCTGCGCAGATTTGTCACAAACCCTAAAGGATTTCCTATTATCAGCAAACTGAATGAGATTCCTGAAGTCTCATGAACACATTGCTTATTTTTTTCTTTAAATTGGCCTTATGTCAATTCTTTTGGCTTTGCAGATTTTATCCATTCAAAAATGTAACAAAAACGCAGATATTTTATGCAGCACATCAGGCTTTGCAGCAGAAATTTTTCCTGGACATCCTGAACATGTGCATTTAACCTTCTGTTTTGCCACATGTAACGGATCGTACAGGGGAAGGGGTGTGTTGACTTCACTCACCTCTGGGGAGGGGAGAGAATGACCCAGCAGGGATCAGCTCTCTGGCGCCACCACTTACCCCAGGTCAGTCAGGGAAATGCACCGAGGGCAAATAGGCGCTGGAAAAGCTTCTCTTATAGGTACGAGTTATTGAGGCGCTCCCAGTGAGGGGGGATATACATTACCAGTCCAGGCTGGGGATATATATGTAAACCTCCCGGCCTTCACAGTCTGAGTTCCTCACTAACACAGTACAGTATGCTGCCACCAGTTCCTCGTTAGATATAAGCCCGACCAACAACAGGCTTATATCGGGTCAGAAACCAACCCCGGGTAGCGTATAATATGACCAACTGAGCGTGCGGACGTGGGAATTCATGAATCGAGATAAAAGAGCAGCCCAAGATTAATTTTATATTTAATCACCGATAGGCATACTAGAAAGATACAGGTATATATACACAAGAACAAATATACAAGCATACAATCAAGAGCGTAGTACAAGGGTAGAGTACAGATACATTACAATTACCGTGTTATGTAGCATGTGACAACAGGGAGGCGCTGATAAATCAGAGGTCCAAATCATTGTTATGTAATTCTCTGGCTGTGTCAGCTAACGGGCCTCCTGCCAGTAGAAAAACTGAGTCCAAAATGAGGAGCTGCCTATTATCCCCTAGGCTGCATGCTCCCACATGCTGCTCCAACCCCTGGGCTGTGCAGCCTCTCTCATCCCATATCTGAGAGTATGGTTTTCCGGCTAGAACCGTGGAAACTCATAACTTTCCACCCAAAGCTCCAAATAGGACGGCGGCGGTGGCTCCACTAGATTCTTCTGGATTTTATCTGTGCAGGGAGACCAAATACGACTACCGTATTTAATTCCTGGTAGCTATGCTTTATAACTCAATAATGCAGAGTTCTAAAGGTGACTGCATGGTATGGGCGTGTGGGGGAAGGAATGCAGATTCCAATTATGTGCTCGGCTAGATTCAGAGATATTGCGTTCTTTTATTTTAGGTCGTTTTCTAAATTCAATAAATTCAAAGCCTGTGCTATTGAACCTGGAATCTGTGGTGCCAATATGTCTGAGTCCAACAAAGGAAGCCAGTTGGCTGGCAAATGCACAAGAGTTCACACCCCCTGTGATAATTGCTGGATTTGGTGCTGGGGAACACAGGGTCTATGCTTTTGCCCCCCCCCCTCCCCCGGAGAGAGCTTCAAAGGCCAATTTGCTTGAGCTAATTAAAAAAAAAAGCCATTGGCCTGAGGGAATGCCAAAGGGGGTTGAGTTTGAAGCAAATATTTTTGGGCCAAACTGTATCTGATAGGGAAATTCATCAGATATCAATTAGATATCATTTTCCCATATCTCATACCAGACCTGACAAATGAACAGTTTTTCTGACACATAATTCTCACAAACACATCCATTCCCTTCCACTTCCTACCTCACACCATCAGATCTCATAATAATTAGTGATGAGTGAGTGTGCTCGTTACTCGAGTTTCTCCAAGCATGCTCGGGTGGTCTCAGAGTATTTTGGCATGCTCGGAGATTTAGTTTATATCGACGCAGCTGCATGATTTGCGGCTGTTAGACAACCTGAACACATGCAGTGATAGCCTGTTAGGAAATCCCCACATGTATTCAAGCTGTCTAGCAGTCGCAAATCATGCAGCTGCATCGACAAACTAAATCTCTGAGCATGCCAAAATACTCGGAGACCACCCGAGCATGCTCGGGAAATCTCAAGTAAAGAGTATACTCGCTCATCACTAATAATATTAGCCAATACTTCCAATTAGAGATGTAGTATAGTTCTTCCGAATCACTATGTTGCTTACCCCATGTGTAGGGAATTGCAGTAGAATAGGTATCCATGGTTACAACCACTAACAGGTAACTATATGAGTGGTAGTAACCATGGATACCTAAGCTACTGCAATGCCCTTTATATGGAGTAAGCAACATAGGTTATCAGGAAAACTATACTATATTTCTAATTGGAGGTATTGACATATATTATTATTATTACAACTACTACATATTGGGATAGGATCTTGAAGGTGGAAGCACTCCTTTAAGTAAGTCTGTCATCTTGGTAGTTTCCAGAGCAGTAGGCTGGAGCCATCCGTTATTTCACTATCAGTTACATAATTTAGGATTGATTCTCATATCTGTAACATACGGTCCGACTTTAGACCACAACACCTGACACAGCCGTGGGTCTCCTAACCCAACCTGAACTATTTCATAATAATATTACGGCTGTGTGTATCCAGCCTTATATGCAGTATTTTTTATGCCATGGTCCACAAGGCCGATTCTGGTTGTTTCAGATATAAAAAAAATATAAAATTACTGCCTTTGATGCAATAGTTATCTATTTCTTTATTGTATATAGTATTTACAGTATGTGTCTTGTTTTTGTTGTTGTTTGTGTTGAGAGTGTGGCTCCATCCATCTATCCTAAAAGGTTTCACAACAATCTAAGTTTGATGCCTATGTTGTCTTCATTTCATTTAAGGCTTGGTGGGAACATAAACAGGTGAGCTATTAGAGTTAGGGACCATCCATATGAGGAATACCTTCTCACGACTGGAAGGCTTTCCCGTTTCTTGATCAATAAATTTTTGCTATATTCCTCAAGTTTTTATTTGTATACAGCAATAGTGAAGTTGTGCTGGCATATATGATATATACAGTATGCGTTTGGATATTGACCACAGCCTATTTGTGCCTCTGCATATTAATTTAATACTATAGGTGTGTGGGTCCATATATATATATACTAGATGGTAGCCCGATTCTAAAGCATCGGGTATTCTAGCCCCTTCCCGACCCATGACACCACATAGGCGTCATGAAAGTCGGTGCCAATCCGAACTGTGACGCCTATGTGGCGTCATGGAATGATCGCGTCCCTGCAGATCGGGTGAAAGGGTTAACTCCAATTTCACCCGATCTGTAGGGACAGGGGGAGTGGTACTTCAGACCAGGGGGGGTGGCTTCACCCCCCCGTGGCTACGATCGCCCTGATTGGCTGTTGAAAGTGAAACAGTCAATCATAGCGATTTGCAATATTTCACCTATAAAAATGGTGAAATATTACAATCCAGCCATGGCCGATGCTGCAATAGCATCTGCCATGGTTGGAGACTCCGATCTGTCCCCCCACCGCCACCGATCGCCTCCCCAGTCGTACTTTCTGCCCAGTCCTTTGCTCCGCTCCCCTCCATCCTCCTGTCCGCTCCCCTGTCCTCCTGTCCGATTCGATCCACCCCCCGTGCTCCGATCCCCCCCGTGCTCCGATCTCCCCCCCCCTCATACTTACAGAGCCTCGCGGTGTCCGTCCGTCTTCTTCATGGGCGCCGCCATCTTCCATAATGGCGGGCGCATGCGCAGTGCGCCCGCCGAATATGCTGGCCGGCAGATTCGTTCCAGGAACATTTTGATCACTGTGATCAAAATAAAAAAATAGTAAATGAACCCCCCCTTTATCACCCCCATAGGTAGGGACAATAATAAAAATAAAGAAAATATATTTTTTTTCTTCCCCCACTAGGGTTAGGGTTAGGGTTAGGGTTAGGGCTAGGGTTAGGGTTAGGGTTAGGATTAGGGCTAGGGTTAGAATTAGGGTTAGAACTAGAGTTAGGGTTAGATTAGACTATGTGCACACATGGTGCGGATTTGGCTGTGGATCCGCAGCGGATTGGCCGCTGCGGATTCGTAGCAGTTTTCCATCAGGTTTACAGTAAAATGTAAACCTACTGAAAACCAAATCCGCTGTTCCCATGGTGCGGAAAATACAACGCGGAAACGCTGTGTTGTATTTTCCGCAGAATGTCAATTCTTTGTGCGGATTCCGTTTTACACCTGCTCCTCAATAGGAATCCCCAGGTGAAATCCGCACAAAAAACACTGGAAATCCGCGGTAAGTGCGCAGGTAAAACGCAGTGCCTTTTACATCCGGATTTTTCAAAAATGGTGCGGAAAAATCTCACACGAATATGCAATGTGGCACATAGCCTTAGGGTTAGGATTGGAATTAGAGTTAGAGTTGGAATTAGGGCTAGGGTTGGAAATAGGGTTAAGATTAGGCTTGTGGTTAGGGTTAGGGTTGTGGTTAGGGTTGGGATTAGGGCTGTGTTTAGGGTTGGGATTAGGGTTAGGGGTGTGTTGGGTTAGGGTTGTGGTTAGGGGTGTGTTGGGGTTAGGGTTATATCTAGAGTTGGAATTAGGGTTTGGGGTGTGTTGGGGTTAGTGTTGGAGTTAGAATTGAGGGGTTTCCACTGTTTAGGCACATCAGGGGTCTCCAAACGCAACATGGCGCCACCATTGATTCCAGCCAATCTTGCATTCAAAAAGTCAAATGGTGCTCCCAACATTCCGAGCCCCGACGTGCGCCCAAACAGTGGTTTACCCCCACATATGGGGTACCAGCATACTCAGGACAAACTGGGAAACAATTATTGGGGTCCAATTTCTCCTGTTACCCTTGCGAAAATAAAAAATTGCTTGCTAAAACATAATTTTAGAGGAATTAAAAATTATTTTTTATTTTCATGTCTCTGCGTTGTAAACGTCTATGAAGCACTTGGGGGTTCAAAGTGCTCACCACATATCTAGATAAGTTCCTTGGTGGGTCTAGTTTCCAAAATAGGGTCACTTGTGGGGGGTTTCTACTGTTTAGGCACATCAGGGGCTCTGCAAATGTAACGTGACACCCGCAGACCATTCCATCAAAATCTGCATTTCAAAACGTCACTGTTTCCCTTCCGAGCCCCGACGTGTGCCCAAACAGTGGTTTATCCCCACATATGGGGTACCAGCGTACTCAGAACAAACTGGACAACAACTATTGGGGTCCAAGTTCTTCTGTTACTCTTGCGAAAATAAAAAATTGCTTGCTAAAACATAATTTTTGAGGAATGAAAAATTATTTTTTATTTTCACGGCTCTGCGTTGTAAATGTCTATGAAGCACTTGGGGGTTCAAAGTGCTCACTAGTGTTGAGCGATACCGTCCGATACTTGAAAGTATCGGTATCGGAAAGTATCGGCCGATACCGGCAAAGTATCGGATCTAATCCGATACCGATACCCGATACCAATACAAGTCAATGGGACACCAAGTATCGGACGGTATCCTGTATGGTTCCCAGGGTCTGAAGGAGAGGAAACTCTCCTTCAGGCCCTGGGATCCATATCAATGTGTATAAGAAAGAATTAAAATTAAAAAATAGGGATATACTCACCCTCCGACGCAGCCTGGACTTTACCGCCGTAACCGGGAGCCGTTGTACCTAAGAATGCGCGCTTGAAAGGCCTTAGATGACGTCACGGCGCTCTGATTGGTCCGTAGCGGTCACGCGACCGCTACGGACCAATCAGAGCGCCGTGACATCATCTAAGGCCCTTCAAGCGCGCATTTTTAGGTACAACGGCTCCCGGTTACGGCGGTAAAGTCCAGGCTGCGTCGGAGAGGTGAGTATATCCCTATTTTTCATTTTAATTCTTTCTTTTACACATTGATATTAATCCCGATACCGATTCCCGATACTTGCGGTATCGGAATGCTCAACACTAGTGCTCACCACATATCTAGATAAGTTCCTTGGGGGGTCTAGTTTCCAAAATGGGGTCACTTGTGGGGGGTTTCTACTGTTTAGGCACATCAGGGGCTCTGCAAATGCAACGTGACACCCGCAGACCATTCCATCAAAATCTGCATTTCAAAACGTCACTGCTTCCCTTCCGAGCCCCGACGTGTGCCCAAACAGTGGTTTATCCCCACATATGGGGTACCAGCGTACTCAGGACAAACTGGACAACAACTATTGGGGTCCAAGTTCTCCTGTTACTCTTGCGAAAATAAAAAATTGCTTGCTAAAACATAATTTTTGAGGAATGAAAAATTATTTTTTATTTTCACGGCTCCGCGTTGTAAACGTCTATGAAGCACTTGGGGGTTCAAAGTGCTCACCACATATCTAGATAAGTTCCTTGGGGGGTATAGTTTCCAAAATGGGGTCACTTGTGGGGGGTTTCTACTGTTTAGGCACACAGGGGCTCACCAAACGCGACATGATGTCCGCTAATGATTGGAGCTAATTTTTCAAAAAGTCAAATGGCGCGCCTTCCCTTCTGAGCCTTGCCGTGCACCCAAACAGTGGTTTACCCCCACATATGAGGTATCGGCGTACTCAGGAGAAATTGCCCAATAAATTTTAGGATCAATTTTATCCTGTTGCCCATGTGAAAATGAAAAAATTGAGGCTAAAATAAATTTTGTGTGAAAAAAAAATACTTTTTCATTTTTACGGATCAATTTGTAAAGCACCTGAGGGTTTAAATTGCTCACTATGCTTCTAGATAAATTCCTTTGGGGGTCTAGTTTCTAAAATGGGGTCACTTGTGGGGGAGCTCCAATGTTTAGGCACACAGGGGCTTTCCAAACGCGACATGGTGTCCGCTAACGATGGAGATAATTTTTCATTCAAAAAGTCAAATGGCGCTCCTTCCCTTCCGAGCCTTATCATGTGCCCAAACAGTGGTTTACCCCCACATATGGGGTATCATTGTACTCAGGACAAACTGGGCAACAACTATTGGGGTCCAATTTCTCCTGTTACCCTTGTGAAAATAAAAAATTGCTTGCTAAAACATCATTTTTGAGGAAAGAAAAATGATTTTTTATTTTCACGGCTGTGCGTTGTAAACTTCTATGAAGCACTTGGGGGTTCAAAGTGCTCACCACATATCTAGATAAGTTCCATGGGGGGTCTAGTTTCCAAAATGGGGTCACTTGTGGGGGGTTTCTACTGTTTAGGCACATCAGGGGCTCTGCAAATGGAATGTGACGCACGCAGACCATGCCATCAAAGTCTGCATTTCAAAACGTAACTACTTCCCTTCCGAACCCCGATGTGTGCCCAAACAGTGGTTTACCCCCACATATGGGGTATCAGCGTACTCAGGAGAAACTGCACAACAACTTTTGGGGTCCAATTTCTCCTGTTACCCTTGAAAAAATAAAAAATTGTGGGCTAAAAAATCATTTTTGAGAAAAGAAAAATTATTTTTTATTTTCATGGCTCTGCGTTATAAACTTCTGTGACGCACTTGGGGGTTCAAAGTGCTCACCACACATCTAGATTAGTTCCTTGGGAGGTCTAGTTTCCAAAATGGGGTCACTTGTGGGGGAGCTCCAATGTTTAGGCACACGGGCTTTCCAAACGCGACATGGTGTCCGCTAATGATTGGAGCTAATTTTCCATTCAAAAAGCCAAATGGCATGCCTTCCCTTCTGAGCCCTGCCGTGCGCCCAAACAGTGGTTTACCCCCACATATGGGGTATCATCATACTCAGGACAAACTAGACAACAACATTAGCGGTCCAATTTCTCCTGTTACCCTTGGGAAAATAAAAAATTCTGGGCTAAAAATCATTTTTGAGGAAAGAAAAATTATTTTTTATTTTCACGGCTCTGCATTATAAACTTCTGTGAAGCACCTGAGGGTTTAAAGTGCTCACTATGCTTCTAGATAAATTCCTTGGGGGGTCTAGTTTCCAAAATGGGGTCACTTGTGGGGGAGCTCCAATGTTTAGGCACACAGGGGCTTTCCAAACGCGACATGGTGTCCGCTAACGATGGAGATACTTTTTCATTCAAAAAGTCAAATGGCGCTCCTTCCCTTCCGAGCCTTACCATGTGCCCAAACATTGGTTTACCCCCACATGTGAGGTATCGGTGTACTCAGGAGAAATTTCCCAACAAATTTTACGATCCATTTTATCCTGTTGCCAATGTGAAATGAAAAAATTGAGGCTAAAATAATTTTTTTTGAAACAAAAAGTACGTTTTCCTTTTTACGGATCAATTTGTGAAGCACCTGGGGGGTTTAAAGTGCTCACTATGCTTCTAGATAAGTTCCTTGGGGGGTCTAGTTACCAAAATGGGGTCACTTGTGGGGGAGCTCCAATGTTTAGGCACACGAGGGCTCTCCAAACGCGACATGGTGTCCGCTAAAGATTGGAGCCAATTTTTCATTCAAAAAGTCAAATGGCGCTCTTTCCCTTCCGAGCCCTGTCGTGCGCCCAACCAGTGGTTCCCCCCCACATATGGGGTATCAGTGTACTCAGGACAAATTGTAAAATAACTTTTGGGGTCCAGTTTCTCTTTTTTCATTTTTGTGACTAAAAAGTTAAATGTTAATTTTTTCCTTCCATGTTGCTTCTGCTGCTGTGAAGCACCTGAAGGGTTAATAAACTTCTTGAATGTGGTTTTGAGCACCTTGAGGGGTGCAGTTTTTAGAATGGTGTCACTTTTGGGTATTTTCAGCCATATAGACCCCTCAAACTGACTTCAAATGTGAGGTGGTCCCTAAAAAAAATGGTTTTGTAAATTTTGCTGTAAAAATGAGAAATCGCTGGTCAAATTTTAACTCTTATAACTTCCTAGCAAAAAAAAAATTTGTTTCCAAAATTGTGCTGATGCAAAGTAGACATGTGGGAAATGTTATTTATTAACTATTTTGTGTCACATAACTCTCTGGTTTAACAGAATAAAAATTCAAAATGTGAATATTGCTAAATTTTCAAAATTTTTGCCAAATTTCCATTTTTTTCACAAATAAACTCAGAAATTATCGACCTAAATTTACCACTAACATGAAGCCCAATATGTCATGAAAAAACAATCTCAGAATCGCTAGGATCCGTTGAAGCGTTCCTGAGTTATTACCTCATAAAGGGACACTGGTCAGAATTTGAAAAAACGGCCAGGTCTTTAAGGTCAAAATAGGCTGGGTCATGAATGGGCTAGAATGTGTATGTAGTTTATTTATGAAGATTTTAGAATAATACATTGAATACACAGGATTCGGCCGGCCATGACCAATTAGCGAAGCGTGGTTCAAATCCCGTGTCAATTCGCAGCCGGACTGCGCCTGTCGCTGATTGTTTGCGGCCGGCCATGTAGTATATAACAGCCTACGTAGTAAATAGCACAGCCACGTAGCCGGACTGCGCCTGTCGCTGATTGTTTGCGGCCGGCCATGTAGTATATAACAGCCTACGTAGTAAATAGCACAGCCACGTAGTATATTGCACAGCCACGTAGTATATAGCACAGCCACGTACTATATAGCACAGCCACGTAGTATATAGCACAGCCACGTAGTATATAGCACAGCCCACGGAGTATATAGCACAGCCCACGGAGTATATTGCACAGCCACATAGTATATAACACAGCCCATGGAGTATATAGCACTGCCACGTAGCATATAGCACAGCCCACGGAGTGTATAACAGCCTACATAGCATATAACACAGCTCACGTAGTATATAACAGCCCATGCACGCAGTGTATAACACAGCCCACGTAGTGTATAACACAGGCCACGTAGTGTATAACACAGCCCACATAGTGTATAACACAGCCCACATAGTGTATAACACAGGCCACGTAGTGTATAACACAGCCCACGTAATGTATAACACAGGACATAGTGTATAACACAGCCCACATAGTGTATAATACAGCCCACATAGTGTATAACACAGGCCACGTAGTGTATAACACAGGCCACGTAGTGTATAACACAGGCCACGTAGTGTATAACACAGGCCACGTAGTGTATAACACAGCCCACGTAGTGTATAACACAGGCCACGTAGTGTATAACACAGCCCATGTAGTGTATAACACAGCCCACATAGTGTATAACACAGGCCACGTAGTGTATAACACAGCCCATGTAGTGTATAACACAGCCCACGTAGTGTATAACACAGGCCACATAGTGTATAACACAGCCCACATAGTGTATAACACAGCCCACGTAGTGTATAACACAGGCCATGTAATGTATAACACAGCCCATGTAGTGTACAACACAGGCCACATAGTGTATAACACAGCCCATGTAGTGTATAACAGTCCACGTAGTGTATAACACAGGCCACATAGTGTATAAAACAGCCCACGTAGTATATTGCACAGCCCACGTAGTATATAGCACAGCCCATATAGTATATTGCACAGCCAAGTAGTATATTTCACAGCCCATGTAGTATATTGCACAGCCCACGCAGTATATAGCACAGCCCATATAGTATATTGCACAGCCAAGTAGTATATTGCACAGCCCATGTAGTATATTGCACAGCCACGTAATATATTGCCTAGCCCACGTAGTATATTGCACAGCCACGCAGTATATAGCACAGCCCACGTAGTATATTGCACAGCCCACGCAGTATATAGCAATGTGGGCATCATATCCCTGTTAAAAAAAGAATTAAAATAAAAAAATAGTTATATACTCACCTTCCGTTGGCCCCGGATGCAGGTGAAGCGGTTACCGATGCTCCTCGCACGCTCCGGTCTCAAGAGTGCATTGCGGTCTCGAGAGATGATGACGTAGCGGTCTCGCGAGACCGCTACGTCATCATCTCACGAGACCGCAATGCATGGAGCGGTCACCGGGGCGTCGTGAGGAGCGGGAAAGGCCGGTTCTGGATCCGAGGGGCCGACGGACGGTGAGTATATAACTATTTTTTATTTTTTTTAATTATTTTTAACATTAGATCTTTTTACTACTGATGCCGCATAGGCAGCATCAATAGTAAAAAGTTGGTCACACAGGGTTAATAGCAGCAGTTACCGCTGCCATTAACCCTGTGTGAGCGCTGACTGGAGGGGAGTATGGAGCGGGCACTGACTGCGGGGAGTAAGGAGCAGCCATTTTGCCACCGGACTGTGCCCGTCGCTGATTGGTCATGGTCGTTTTGCCGCGACCAATCAGCGACTTGGATTTCCATGACAGACAGAGGCCGCGACCAATGAATATCCGTAACAGACAGACAGACAGAAGGACAGACAGACAGACAGAAGTGACCCTTAGACAATTATATAGTAGATTGTCAATTCACACCACTACAATTCGAGGACACTCCCATAGTCCATGTAAATGGTTAGTTTTCTATGAAATGCATTTAGTGCAGTGTCTTAATATGCCAATGCAGAAACACATATGCGATTTAATTTATCAAACTGAAATCCATCTTCCTCTATTCATTAAGGAGTGGCATACCTTCTCCCATCCTGAATGAACTCTGACTGACTGGTCTGGGTCACCCAGCTCGGCTTACCACTTTCTAAAAGAAGAAGACCCTACTGCCAGTAACATTTGGTGCCTCAGTTTCCGATGAAGAAATACCAAAGAATCATATCTCATTTTTGCTTTGTTCTGAGCAGATCATCAAAATGTCCTGACTTTTCACCAAGGATTTACACCAATTGTCAGCATATTCATCTTGCTTTTTTCAATGCAAATTACTGCCAAGTCATTACCCTACATAACTCCTACTATATCTTCTAAATAATCTGTCTCTTTTTGTGTTCAGTAGTTACATTCTGCCATCCATGGTGAATGGCTGGATTTGCTCAAAGGCTAGAATATTTTGCAAGATAGAATATTAGTTTTTTAAGACTAACAAATTTCCATGCTGCTATTGTATCTTTTAGAAGGAGATTTTACATCGTAAGGCAAATTACCATATTTCAGATGTAGCAATTCTCTAAGATATTGTGGGGCAGCCAACAAACAATGGGAGATTTGGTTAGAAGTACATAACATGATTCCAATCCCTGTTATGTTCAAATAATGCAGCTGAAATTATAAAATTTTGTTTGTATATAAATAGCATGTAAAAGTTTGGGCAAAATTACTGTTGTGAACAGTAAAGGAAGTTGAAGATGATTTGATCTCTAAAAGGCCTAAAGTTCAAAGTGACACATTTCCTTTGTATATTAGGCAAAAACATATACCGTATTTTCTGGTGTATAAGACGACTGGGCGTATAAGACGACCCCCAACTTTTCCATATAAAATATGGAATTTGGGATATGCCCGCTGTATAAGACATCTTATACGCCCAGTCATCTTATACGGCGTGTGGTTCCCAGGGTCTGAAGGAAACCCTGATCTTCCCCCCCCCACCGCCACTGATCGCCTCTTAGGAACGGAGGCAGACGCTTGCAGCGGTGACAGCCAGGCTTCTCGGAGGGGTGAGTATATACATATTTTTTATTTTTATTCTTTATTTTTTACATGAATATGGATCCCAGGGCCTGAAGGAGAGTTTCCTCCCCTTCAGACCCTGGGAACATCCAGGATCGCTCCCTGCACATGCCGTACCTGGCGTATAAGACGACCCCCGACTTTTGGGACAATTTTTAGGGGTTAAAAAGTCGTCTTATACGCCGGAAAATATATTTTCATCTTCTACATTTTAAAAATTACAAAAAGTAAAATGGGCAAAGAGATTTGTGTGCTCAGATATCTTTAACCAAGGTTTCAGACCTTTATCAGCCTGTTATGGTCATGGTTTGGTCACTATCAGTGTTCGAAAAGGCCAGATGATTCAAATTTTCTAGCTTTATAAAAATCCATTGGTAAACATAATACCCTAGCCCGAATCTCCTATATATACGCTGGGCAACACTTTATCAAATATGCAAACATACTGACCATTTAGGTATTAAACCAAATGAAATCAAAAAGTGTCTTTTACTTTTTAGTTAAAAAATAACCTTTATTTACATCTATAAAAACAATACATACAACAATAAAATAGTGCCTCTACACCAGTGAAGAAATAATTCTGAAAGGTCAGCTAAATAATGTGCATATTATTATTAAAGGCTGCAATTTGGGAATGACACAAAAATCTGCTGCTTATGCACTCATCATATTAACGTTAATATTAACGTATTTTTCTGACCATAAGACGCAAAGACTCCAAATTTGGGAGGAACGTGTGGGTGCGTCTCATGGTCGGAATGTAGCATGTGGGGAGGGGGGTCAGCGGCTAATGGGATCGCACTGTGATCTTGCAGGAGCCAGAGAAATGTCCACTTCCAGCACTGGGGAAACCACATGGTCCTGATGATCAAGTGCAGTGAATATTTATTAGCCGCTTCTTCGCCCACCTGTCAGCTGAGCAGTGAGTGAGGAGCAGCAAATGAATAGTCCTTCACAGGGACACACACGGTTTCCCCAGCGCTGGATTCCTGCAACTGCTGGAGAGATCTGTGTGTCTGGTGGAGGAGGCAGCAGCAGGGGCCAGAGGGGACAAGATTGCTGCATACCTGCCTGCCGGGCTGTGCTGGATGCTGAGTGCTCTGTTGTGAACTGTGTTTCTGGGCTCCCTCTGGTGGTCACTAACTGTATTGTGTTAGGCATGTCTTGTTGCAGGCCTGAGCTCCAGCTGTGTCGTTAAGCAGCGGGTGTTCCCTATTTAAGTCTCCTCCGGACTCAGTCTCTTGCCTGGCATCGTTGTATCCAGACCTATATGGTCTCCTCCGGATTCCTTTCAGTCTGTCTCATGCAAGAAAAGCTAAGTCCGTTTTGTATAATTTGGATCGTTTGCATTTTTCAGTGTCTTTGTCCAGCTTGCTTAATATTTGATTTTCTGGCTCGCTGGAAGCTCTAGGGGGCTGATATTCTCCCTCCGCACCGTCAGTCGGTGTGGGGGTTCTTGAATGTTCAGCGTGGATGTTTTTGTAGGGTTTTCTGCTGACCGCATAGTCCACTATCTATTTTCTGTCTATCTAGACTAGTGGGCCTCACTTTGCTGAATCTAGTTCATCTCTACGTTTGTGTTTTCCTCTTGCCTCACCGTTATTATTTGTTGGGGGCTTTCTATATCTTTGGGGTTCAATTTCTCTGGAGGCAAGTGAGGTCTTATTTTCCCTCTAGGGGTAGTCAGTTCTCCGGCTGGCTCGAGACATCTAGAACCAACGTAGGCACGTTCACCGGCTGCTTCTAGTTGTGTGTGTTAGGATCAGGTATGCGGTTAGCCCAGTTTCCACCTCCCTAGAGCAGTATTTATGTTTTTGCTATCTTGCCGGAATATCAGAGATCCTCTACCACTGGGATCATAACAGTATGCCAGGCCAAAAGAAAATGTTTATTGCATCGCAGAAGCGGGATTAAAAAGAAGTTCTGAGTTGTTTTTTTTTGTTGTTGTTGCTGCAGTTTGCCTACCTTCTTCCATTCCCTTTTTCTCTGAGTGGCTGGAACTCTGCTGCAGATATGAATGTCCAGACTCTGACTTCTAGTGTGGATCAGCTTGCTGCTAGGGTGCAAAGCATTCAGGATTTTGTTATACATAGCCCTATGTCTGAACCAAAAATACCTATTCCTGAGCCGTTTTTTGGAGATAGATCTAAGTTCCTGAATTTTAGGAATAATTGCAAATTGTTTCTGTCTCTGAAACCTCGTTCCTCTGGTGATTCCGCTCAGCAAGTTAAGATTGTTATTTCCTTCTTGCGCGGCGACCCTCAAGATTGGGCCTTCTCTCTGGCGCCAGGAGATCCTGCATTGGTGAATGTTGATGCGTTTTTCCTGGCACTTGGTTTGCTTTATGAGGAGCCTAATCTTGAAAATCAGGCTGAAAAGATGTTGCTGGCTATCTCTCAAGGTCAGGACGAAGCTGAGGTATATTGTCAAAAGTTTCGGAAATGGTCCGTGCTTACTCAATGGAATGAGTGTGCACTGGCCGCAAATTTCAGAAATGGTCTTTCTGAAGCCATTAAAGATGTGATGGTGGGGTTTCCTATCCCTACAGGTCTGAATGATTCAATGGCTCTGGCCATTCAAATTGATCGACGTTTGCGGGAGCACAAATCTGTTAATCCTTTGGCGGTGCTGTCTGAACGGTCACCTGATTCTATGCAATGTGACAGAATTTTGACCAGAGCCGAGCGACAAAAATCATAGACGTCAAAATGGGTTGTGTTTCTACTGTGGTGATTCAACACATGTTATCTCAGCATGCTCTAAACGCTTAAAAAAAATTGTTAATCCTGTCGCCATTGGTACTTTTCAGCCTAAGTTTATTTTGTCTGTGACTTTAATTTGTTCATTATCTTCTTACTCAGTTATGGCTTTTGTGGATTCTGGTTCTGCTTTAAGTCTGATGGATTTGTCGTTTGCCAAGCGCTGCGGTTTTGTCCTGGAGCCTTTGGAAAATCCTATTCCTCTTAGAGGAATTGATTCTACGCCATTGGCAGAGAATAAACCTCAGTATTGGACGCAAGTGACCATGTGCATGACTCCTGTACATCAGGAGGTGATTCGTTTTCTGGTACTGCATAAAATGCATGATGTTGTCGTTTTGGGTCTGCCATGGTTACAGGCCCATAATCCAGTTTTAGATTGGAAAGCTATGACTGTGTCTAGTTGGGGGTGTCAGGGGATTCATGGCGATTCTCCATTGGTGTCTATTGCTTCTTCTACTCCTTCTGAGATCCCTGAGTTTTTGTCAGACTTTCAGGATGTATTTAATGAGGCCAGGTCCAGTGCCCTTCCTCCTCATAGGGACTGTGATTGTGCTATAGATTTGATTCCTGGTAGTAAGTTTCCTAAGGGACGACTCTTTAATTTATCTGTGCCAGAGCATGCCGCGATGCGGAGTTATATAAAGGAGTCTTTGGAGAAGGGACATATTCGCCCATCCTCTTCTCCTCTTGGTGCAGGATTCTTTTTTGTGGGCAAGAAAGACGGGTCTTTGAGACCTTGTATAGATTATCGACTTCTGAATAAGATCACGGTTAAATTTCAGTATCCTTTGCCATTGTTGTCTGATTTGTTTGCTCAGATTAAGGGATCCAGTTGGTTCACCAAGATAGATCTTCGTGGTGCGTATAACCTTGTGCGCATAAAGCAGGGAGATGAATGGAAAACGGCATTTAATACGCCCGAGGGTCATTTTGAGTACCTGGTGATGCCTTTTGGATTATCGAATGCCCCTTCTGTGTTCCAGTCCTTCATGCATGACATCTTCCGGAAATATCTGGATAAATTTATGATTATTTATCTGGATGATATTTTGTTTTTTTCTGATGATTGGGAGTCCCATGTGAACCAGGTCAGGATGGTGTTTCAGGTTCTGCGGGAGAATGCTCTATTTGTGAAGGGCTCAAAATGTATCTTTGGGGTACAGAAGGTTTCTTTTTTGGGTTTTATTTTTTCCCCTTCTACTGTGGAGATGGACCCAGTCAAGGTCCGTGCCATTCATGACTGGACTCAGCCCACGTCTGTTAAGAGCCTGCAGAAGTTCTTGGGCTTTGCTAATTTTTACCGTCGTTTTATCGCTAATTTTTCCAGCGTGGTTAAACCTTTGACGGATATGACCAAGAAGGGTTCTGATGTTGCTAATTGGTCTCCTGCGGCCGTGGAGGCCTTTCGGGAGCTGAACGTCGGTTTACTTCAGCGCCAGTCTTGTGCCAGCCGGATGTCTCTCTTCCCTTCCAGGTTGAAGTTGATGCTTCTGAGATTGGTGCAGGGGCTGTTTTGTCGCAAAAAAGTTCTGATGGCTCCGTGATGAAGCCATGCGCCTTCTTTTCAAGAAAATTTTCGCCTGCTGAGCGGAACTATGATGTTGGTAATCGGGAGTTGTTGGCTATGAAGTGGGCATTTGAGGAGTGGCGACATTGGCTCGAGGGAGCTAGACATCGTGTGGTGGTCTTGACTGATCATAAAAATCTGATTTACCTCGAGTCTGCCAAGCGCCTGAATCCTAGACAGGCTCGTTGGTCGTTGTTTTTCTCCCGTTTTGACTTTGTGGTCTCGTACCTGCCTGGTTCGAAGAACGTGAAGGCTGATGCACTTTCTAGGAGTTTTGTGCCTGACTCTCCGGGAGTCTCGGAGCCGGCTGGTATTCTCAGAGAGGGAGTGATTTTGTCTGCCATTTCCCCAGATTTGCGACGAGTGCTGCAGAAATTTCAGGCTGATAGGCCTGATCGTTGCCCACCAGAGAGACTGTTTGTCCCTGACAGATGGACCAGCAGAGTTATTTCTGAGGTTCATTCTTCAGTGTTGGCAGGACATCCTGGGATTTTCGATACCAGAGATTTGGTGGCTAGGTCCTTTTGATGGCCTTCCTTGTCGCGGGATGTGCGTTCTTTTGTGCAGTCCTGTGGAATTTGTGCTCAGGCTAAGCCTTGCTGTTCTCGTGCCAGCGGGTTGCTTTTGCCCTTGCCTATCCCGAAGAGGCCTTGGACGCACATTTCCATGGATTTCATTTCGGATCTTCCGGTATCTCGGAAGATGTCTGTCATCTGGGTGGTGTGCGATCGTTTTTCTAAAATGGTCCATTTGGTGCCCTTGCCTAAGTTGCCTTCCTCCTCTGATTTGGTCCCTTTGTTCTTTCAGAATGTGGTTCGTTTGCACGGCATCCCTGAGAATATTGTGTCTGACAGAGGATCCCAGTTTGTGTCCAGATTCTGGCGATCCTTTTGTGCTAAGATGGGTATTGATTTGTCTTTTTCGTCGGCTTTTCATCCTCAGACTAATGGCCAGACCGAGCGAACTAATCAGACGTTGGAGACTTATTTGAAATGTTTTGTTTCTGCTGATCAGGACGACTGGGTTACCTTTTTGCCACTGGCCGAGTTTGCCCTTAATAATCGGGCTAGTTCTGCCACTTTGCTTTCACCCTTTTTCTGCAACTCTGGTTTTCATCCTCGTTTCTCCTCGGGCCAGGTTGAACCTTCTGACTGTCCTGAGGTTGATTCTGTGGTGGATAGGTTGCAGCGGATTTGGAACCATGTGGTGGACAATTTGAAATTGTCACAAGACAAGGCCCAGCGTTTTGCCAACCGCCGCCGCGGTGTGGGTCCCCGACTTCGTGTTGGGGATTTGGTTTGGTTGTCTTCTCGGCATGTTCCTTTGAAAGTCTCCTCTCCTAAGTTCAAGCCTCGCTTTATCGGTCCTTATAAGATTTTGGAAATCCTTAACCCGGTGTCTTTTCGCTTGGACCTTCCAGCGTCATTTGCTATTCATAATGTGTTCCATAGGTCCTTGTTGCGGCGGTACGTGGTGCCTATGGTTCCTGCTGTTGAGCCTCCTGCCCCGGTTTTGGTTGAGGGCGAGTTGGAGTACGTGGTGGAGAAGATTCTGGATTCTCGTATCTCTAGACGGAAACTCCAGTATTTAGTTAAGTGGAAAGGCTATGGTCAGGAGGATAATTCCTGGGTTGTCGCCTCTGATGTTCATGCGGCTGATTTGGTTCATGCCTTTCACGCTGCTCATCCTAATCGTCCCTGGGGGTCTTGGTGAGGGTTCGGTGACCCCTCCTCAAGGGGGGGGTACTGTTGTGAACTGTGTTTCTGGGCTCCCTCTGGTGGTCACTAATGGTATTGTGTTAGGCATGTCTTGTTGCAGGCCTGAGCTCCAGCTGTGTCGTTAAGCAGCGGGTGTTCCCTATTTAAGTCTCCTCCGGACTCAGTCTCTTGCCTGGCATCGTTGTATCCAGACCTATATGGTCTCCTCCGGATTCCTTTCAGTCTGTCTCATGCAAGAAAAGCTAAGTCCGTTTTGTATAATTTGGATCGTTTGCATTTTTCAGTGTCTTTGTCCAGCTTGCTTAATATTTGATTTTCTGGCTCGCTGGAAGCTCTAGGGGGCTGATATTCTCCCTGCGCACCATCAGTCGGTGTGGGGGTTCTTGAATGTTCAGCATGGATGTTTTTGTAGGGTTTTCTGCTGACCGCATAGTCCACTATCTATTTTCTGTCTATCTAGACTAGTGGGCCTCACTTTGCTGAATCTAGTTCATCTCTACGTTTGTGTTTTCCTCTTGCCTCACCGTTATTACTTGTTGAGGGCTTTCTATATCTTTGGGGTTCAATTTCTCTGGAGGCAAGTGAGGTCTTATTTTCCCTCTAGGGGTAGTCAGTTCTTCGGCTGGCTCGAGACGTCTAGAACCAACGTAGGCACGTTCACCGGCTGCTTCTAGTAGTGTGTGTTAGGATCAGGTATGCGGTTATCCCAGTTTCCACCTCCCTAGAGCAGTATTTATGTTTTTGCTATCTTGCCGGAATATCAGAGATCCTCTACCACTGGGATCATAACAGTGCTCCAGCACAAAGACCTGTGTGATTTCAGGAGTGGGTGGGCTGGAGCATCACATGGCAGCACAGAGCCCTCCCTCTTCTGATGTCATCACAGGTCCTTCAGACACCACACCACAATCTGCAAGCTTCCTCCTGTGCTGTGGAGAGGAAGGGAGCGCTCCATGTGGCTGGCTGGCTGCCACAATTAACCCCTTCCGGACCTGTGACGCCACGTAGGCGTCATGAAAGTCGGTGCCAATCTGACCTGTGACGCCTATGTGGCGTCACGGAGGGATCGCGTCCCTGCAGATCGGGTGAAAGGGTTAACTCCAATTTCACCTGATCAGCAGGGACAGGGGGAGTGGTACTTCACCCCCTCGTGGCTACGATCACTCTGATTGGCTGTTGAAAGTGAAACAGCCAATCAGAGCGATTTGTAGTATTTCACCTATGAAAATGGTGAAATATTACAATCCAGCCATGGCCGATGCTGCAATATCATCGGCCATGGCTGGAAACCCTGATCTTCCCCCACCGCCACTGATCGCCTCCCCAGTCCTCCGTCCTGTGCTCCGCTCCCCTCCATCCACCTGTCCGCTCCCCCGTCCTCCTGTCCGCTCCCCCCGTGCTCCGATCCCACTTCCCATGCTCCGATTCCCCCCCTCATACTTACCGAGCCTCCCGGTGTCCGTCCGTCTGCTCCATGGGCGCAGCCATCTTCCAAAATGGCGGGCGCATGCGCAGTGCGCCCGCCGAATCTGCCGGCCGGCAGATTCATTCTAGGTACATTTTGATCACTGTGATAAAACCAGATCACAGTGATCAAAATAAAAAAAAATAGTAAATGAACCCCCCCTTTATCACCCCCATAGGTAGGGACAATAATAAAAATAAAGAAAATAAATTTACTTTTATTTTTACACTAGGGTTAGGGTTAGAACTAGGGTTAGAACTAGGGTTAGGGTTAGAGCTAGGGTTAGGGTTAGAATTAGGGTTAGAATTAGAATTAGGGTTAGGGTTAGAATTACACCAAACAACAGATCCAGAATTGAGCGGCACCAGGTAATGTGGATAATCTTCACAGGCTGTGACTATAGAGGACAGATTTTTCCAAAGACTTCTAACACAAAGCTCTATTCTTGCATGTACGGGAGGTGCTCTTCATATAACAAGAAAATAGAAATCCACATAATGCAAAGTTTAAACAGATGCAGCACTCACCCGAATGTTGCAGAAATCAGTGTCTTTTATTCGCTTTATGCGCATTAGACATTTGCGGAGAGGCAGCAGGAGACAGAGAGGGGTGCGGGGAGAAGAAAGTGGATGACGGCCGTTTCACACGGATGCGCTTCTACGGGTCCAGGACAATAACAAAAATAAAGAAAATAAATTTACTTTTATTTTTACACTAGGGTTAGGGTTAGAACTAGGGTTAGGGTTAGAGCTAGGGCTAGGGTTAGGGTTAGAATTAGAATTAGGGTTAGGGTTAGAATTAGGCTATGTGCACACGGTGCGGATTTGGCTGCGGATCCGCGGCGGATTGGCCCTGCGGATTCGTAGCAGTTTTCCATCAGGTTTACAGTACCATGTAAACCTATGGAAAACCAAATCCGCTGTGCCCATGGTGCGGAAAATACCGCGCGGAAATGCTGCATTGTATTTTCGCAGCATGTCAATTCTCTGTGCAGATTCCACAGCGTTTTACACCTGTTCCTCAACAGGAATCCGCTGGTGAAATCCGCACAAAAAAACCGCTGGAAATCCGCAGGTAAAACGCAGTGCATTTTACCTGCGGATTTTTCAAAAATGGTGTGGAAAAATCTCACACGAATCCGCAATGTGGGCACATAGCCTTAGGGTTAGGGTTGGAATTAGAGTTAGGGTTGGAATTAGGGCTAGGGTTGGAAATAGGGTTAAGATTAGGCTTGTGGTTAGGGTTATGGTTAGGGGTGTGTTGGGGTTAGGGTTGTGGTTAGGGTTGGGATTAGGGTTAGGATTTGGGTTAGGGGTGTGTCAGGGTTAGGGTTGTGGTTAGGGGTGTGTTGGGGTTAGGGTTGTGATTAGGGTTATGGCTAGAGTTGGGATTAGGGTTAGGGGTGTGTTGGGGCTAGTGTTGGAGTTAGAATTGAGGGGTTTCCACTGTTTAGGCACATCAGGGGTCTCCAAACGCAACATGGCGCCACCATTGATTACAGCCAATCTTGCGTTCAAAAAGTCAAATGGTGCTCCTTCCCTTCCGAGCCCTGACATGCGCCCAAACAGTGGTTTACCCCCATATATGGGGTACCAGCATACTCAGGACAAACTGGGCAACAACTATTGGGGTCCAATTTCTCCTGTTACCCTTGCTTAAAATAATTTTTGAGGAAAGAAAAATGATTTTTTATTTTCACGGCTCTGCGTTATAAACTTCTGTGAAGCACTTGGGGGTTCAAAGTGCTCACTACACATCTAGATAAGTTCCTTGGGGGGTCTAGTTTCCAAAATGGGGTCACTTGTGGGGGGTTTCTACTGTTTAGGCACACAGGGGCACTCCAAACGCGACATGGTGTATGCTAAAGATTGGAGCCAATTTTTCATTGAAAAAGTCAAATGGCGCTCCTTCCCTTCCGAGCCCTTTTGTGCACCCAAACAGTGGTTCCCCCCCCGCATATGGAGTATCGGCGTACTCAGGACATATTGTACAATAACTTTTGGGTTCCAGTTTCTCTTTTTACCCTTGGGAAAATAAAAAAATTGTTGCTAAAAGATCATTTTTGTGACTACAAAGTTAAATGTTCATTTTTTCCTTCCATGTTGCTTCTGCTGCTGTGAAGCACCTGAAGGGTTAATAAACTTTTTGAATGTGGTTTTGAGCACCTTGAGGGGTGCAGTTTTTAGAATGGTGTCACTTTTGGGTTTTTTCAGCCATATAGACCCTTCAAACTGACTTCAAATGTGAGGTGGTCCCTAAAAAAAATGGTTTTGTAAATTTCGTTGTAAAAATGAGAAATCGCTGGTCAAATTTTAACCCTTATAACTTCCTAGGAAAAAAAAATTTTGTTTCTAAAATTGTCCTGATGTAAAGTAGACATGTGCGTAATGTTATTTATTAACTATTTTGTGTCACATATCTCTCTCGTTTAACAGAATAAGAATTCAAAATTTGAAAATTGCGAAATTTTCAAATTTTTCGCTAAATTTCCATTTTTTCACAAATAAATGCAAAAATTATTGACCTAAATTTACCACTAACATGAAGCCCAATATGTCACGAAAAAACAATCTCAGAACCGCTAGTATCCGTTGAAGCGTTCCTGAGTTATTACCTCATAAAGGGACACTGGTCAGAATTGCAAAAAACAACCAGGTCATTAAGGTCAAAATAGGCTGGGTCATGAAGGGGTTAAAAGGTTAGTCTTTACAACACACAATAAAGAACTATGCCACTCCTGTGTTGAACTATAACTCCCAGCATGCCATAGGATCTGCAGGACATGCTGGGAGTTATAGTTCTCCCAATGGGATCTCCCCCTCCAGCGTCTTCACATAGTACTATACAGACACCACATGGTCCCGCAGCACCATCTTTTACCTGCAGCTTCCAATATAATAACATACTATTATATATAATAATACCACATATAATAGTATGTTATTCAAATATGGCCTTGATGGAAGAGTCATCAAAGGAAAACCTCTCCTGTGTCCTCACCATAAAATTCAGCATCAGAAGTATGTCTTCCACAGTGAATGCATGACACACTGTGTGGACATCATATGAATAGCCTGATGACACAGGCCCCATTGATGCTACCAGGCAACCCATAACCACCAATGTATTAGCTTACGCACTTACCTTCTCATCAGAAGCTCACTGCTATATGCGAGGTACCAGCTCAACTCCAGCTTATCTCTACTACTACTCACACTTGCGAATTTGAGAAAGACCCAGGCTCGGGTCGAAATGTTAAGAAATTGCTTGGATAAAAAAAAAAATGTCACTCTTCTGTCATTTATCACTGTGGTGAACTTGTGTGCAGAATAATAAAAAGTATATATTTTGAAGGAACCCTCACGAGTGTGGCTGTATATTATAAGCCTTAGTACTTGGGTCTGATCTCATCTAGCCAGCACCGCTACCTATTTTTTTAGGGGAAAACATCTTTAAGACTGTGCTTTTTGTAGCTGGAAATGTTCGGCCGAGCCTGCTGGATCCAAACATTCAGGTGTCTGCCCATCTCTAGTTGGGACCAGTAAGGAAAATGCCATTCAGACATATACCAAGATGCTTGGCGCTTGAATCGAACATCACTCTGATTTCTAAAGGCTTTCTTGATGATATACACCAAAGGAAAGTAGACACCAGTGTTCTTAATTTTCTTGCCAGGGTGGAGCTGGCTCTACATGGTCATTGCGAAATATCTTGTCCATAAAGGCTACAAAATGGTCCTTCGTTTCAGGCTTGTTTCTTAATGTTCTCTGCAGTGGGATGAACCTGGATAAAACCTGTTCTTGGTTGTTAGGAAGCTTGACTCTTGCTGCCTTGAAGGGTAAGAGAGCAACTCAACGGTCAGATTCGTTCTTGAAGAATTCACTGTCCATTTTTTAAAATAAACTTTTTGTCTTCTATAGATAAGGTAATTTTGCTGTCATCTTGTGTTGTGCGAAGCACTGTTCCCCATAAGTAGTCACTCTTGGATGAGGTTGGAGAACCTTTCTTTCACTTCATACTGAAGAGATCAAGGCTTAAAGTGAGTTGAGAAACAATTTTGGAGCACATAAGTTTTAAATAAGTCAACTTCGGATGCCCTTTGACTCTTATTACGCCACCTCCCTGGCAGGAAAACCGACTTACTCACCACTGCAGCCCCCGTACCGTACTTCTTACTTCTCTTCTTGCTGCTGTTGCTGCCCGGGGTTTGTGCACAGGGTGCAGATCACCAGGTACTGTGCTTAGGGTGCACGTGCTCCCACCATCATAAAGGGATAGAGCGTGCCATCCTAAAGTGTCTCCAACCAATGGCTGGGAAGCACTTATTATTTAAGGTATCTCCACATGTTGGGAGGTGCCTGAGAAACGTGTTTAGTCTGCACACTTGCTAGTTCTCAGGCCCCTTGTCTATGTTTACATGCCAATACCCACTAGTTCCTGCTTGCTCATTCCTGCTTGTCCTACTTGTGCCTTCCAGCGTACCTGCCTGCACATGCCGTGCCAGTCTGTATACCAGCCATACCTGCCTGCACCTGCTGTGCCTGTCTGTATACCAGCTGTACCTGCCTGCACGTGCCATGCCAGTCTATATACCAGCTGTACCTGCCTGCACCTGCTGTGCCTGTCTGCATACCAGCCATACCAGCCTACACCCGCCTTCCTTCCCATATTCCTGCCAAGCCTGCCTGTACTTGTCAAGTCTATCCATTCTTGGGAGTTCCACCTTCCTGCCCCTTTTGGGGTCAGCTGCCGTGCGTCCGAGTTCTGCCCTGGAGTAGCACCTGGCATCAATCGGGAGTTAAGTCTAACCCCACCATCAGTAGCTCTAGCAAAGAGTCAGGGGTTCGCCTAGTCATGCCCCTCCAGGCTCCTTGGGTCACGGCACAGAGATTCCACTACCTTGGACGTTACAAATGTCTTGGCCTAGTGCTTGCTCAAGGACTTTAAGTTTAGCGACAGCTGCTGCTTCTTCTATTTCTGCTTGCAGTATTTTTAATTGGGCTTCCATGTCTGCTTCCTGCCTTTTTAATAGGGCTTCCATCTTTACTTCCTGCCTTTTAATTAGGCTTTCATCTCATTTCTTTGAGCTTCTAGTTTTGCCTATTGTGTTTTCCTTTGGGCTTCTACCTCTGCTTCCTTCCTAGCAAAGGAGCTTCTGTCTCCACCTTCATCTGCAGTCACACGGATTTCCAGTAGCCTGTCAGACAATTTTGACTTCCTAGAGTGAGATGATCTGTAAGATCACGATATGATTTTTGTCGATGTCGTACGGTGTGCCCTAACCTCTTGGATGTTTGCGATCCACAGTTCTGCCTTATCCTGGGCATCTCCCACTAGAGCGGTCTTTTCCTTAAGTAAGCTAGCTCTGCTGTGGCATAATTCATGTCAGAGTTACTCAGATACAGACAGTCTCTAGTAGTGATCATAAGCGGCAGTTAAACAATTAAAGCATGGAAGAGCTTCTAAATAGTGATCAACTCTGCCCAATAAATCATCTAGGTTGTCGTTAAACTCATCTCTAGTTGTCTCAAATTTCTCTCTGACCTGTGGTGTTGGCTTGGTTACACGTTTGGGACGTGTGCCATGTTCTGCAGTAAAAGTAGACTTTGCGCCTGATGCATCTGTGGTGTCAAGAACATGATTTGCTTGCCTAACAGAGGGATCCATGGAGCTTTTCGTGAACATGCCTTAGCTAAGATGGTGAATGGTCATAGACTTGCTAGCAGACAATGCATGTGCACATAGACACTATAGGCTTAGGTCTCCTGTTACTATTCTGCCACTGATGTACATGGTTGAGATGTGTCTGAGGGATGTGAGCAAGGATCTCTATACAAGCAATGGTAGATATTGCTACTTGTTACTCTTTTCCTCCTATGCTTGACCAGCTGCACGTGGTTAATTCGGAAAGGACGATGCAGTGATGAACGCTAAACAATTTTATTCACTGTACCTTGATGAGGTGAGGTAAGATGTCAAGGAAGATTAAGATGAAGATGAGGTAGAACATGGAGGATAGAGGTAACAGAAGAATCATCTCTTCAGTCCTGATGCACGTACTACCAAAATGGCATGATGGGAGGAGTTTCAGAGAGAAGCATTGTGGGAATTACAGTTTCAGAACATGAAAGCATATAATAACAATGGCCAGTAGATGACAAAGTACAGTATAACAAGCACTGTAATAATAATAATAATAATTTTTATTTATATAGCGCCAACATATTCCGCAGCACTTTACAATTAAGCGGGGACATATACAGACAATAAATTCAATACAAGTTAACACAATTTAAACAGTGACATTAGGAGTGAGGTCCCTGCTCGCAAGCTTACAATCTACAAGGAAATGGGGGGACACAATAAGTGAAAAGTGCTTGTTATTTCAGGTCTGGCAATTATAATAAATAGGGATCTATAATATAACGCTGGGAGCGTCACTCTGTCCGAAGCCTTTATAGACTGCGCAAGCGCCGGCGCAGTCTGGACCCCACAGAGTGACGCTCCCAGGAGATCGTGGTATGCGTAAGCGCTGAACGCACACCGCGATCTCCAACGGAGAAGGGACGAGCCAGGAGGGTGAGTATGCAATACTTACCTGTCCCGTTCCACCGACGTGATTCCGGGCTATGAATGTCCCCCTGCTCCCGAAATCGGCGCCTGCGCTTTCTGGCGCCATTTTCTTGAAGACACACTGCGTGTCTTCAAGAAAATGGCGCCGGAAACCGCGGACGCCTGTGACGTTCAGTTCAGAGGGCGCGATGACGCGCTTAATGCACGCCGCCCTCTGACTGAACAGTCACAGCCAGAGGACCCGGAAGACGGAGCGGTGGAACGGGGGACAGGTAAATATAGCAAGTGCCGGGGGCCTGAGCTAGCAGCGACTCCGGCACCTGACTCCCACAGCGCGCCGGTGTCCCCGCCTGCTCATGTCCCCAGCACAGCCGCCCGCACTCTCAGCACCACCACGCACAGCCGCCCGTACTCACCACCACCACGCACAGCCGCCCGCACTCACCACCGCCACGCATAGCCGCCCGCACTCACCACAGCCACGCACAGCCGCCCGCACTCACCACCGCCACGCACAGAAGCCCGCACTCACCACTGCCACGCACAGCCGCCCGCACTCACCACCGCCACGCACAGCCGCCCGCACTCACCACCGCCATGCACAGCCGCCCGCACTCACAACCACCACGCACAGCCACCCGCACTCACCACCGCCACGCACAGCCGCCCGCACTCAGCACACCCGCCCGCACTCAGCACGGCCGCCCGCACTCAGCACAGCCGCCTGCACTCACCACCGCCACGTACAGCCGTCCGCACTCACCACCGCCACGCACAGCCACCCGCACTCACCACAGCCACGCACAGCCACCCACAGCCGCCCGCACTCAGCACAGCTGCCCGCACTCAGCACAGCCGCCCGCACTCAGCACAGCCGCACTCGGGCAGTAGAGCCGGAGAGAGAAAGATGGGAGCAACATATGGCAGAATGGAAACAGGAACAGGCAGAATGGGTGCAGCACATTACAACAGAATGGGGGCACAGGATGGGAGCAGCATATGACAGAATGGGGGCACAGGATGCGAGCAGCACATGACAGAATGATTGCGCACAATGGGAGCAGCACATGACAGGATGGGGGTGCAGGATGGGAGCACATGACAGGATGGGGCGCAGGATGGGAGCAGCACATGACAGAATGAGGGCACAGGATGGGAGCAGCACATGACAGAATGGGGGCACAGGATGGGAGCAGCACATGACAGAATGGGGGCACACACATGACAGGATGGGGGTGTAGGATGGAGCAGCATATGACAGGATGGGGGCGTAGGATGGGAGCACATGACAGGATGGGGATGCAGGATGGAGCAGCACATGACAGGATGGGGGCGCAGGATGGGAGCACATGACAGGATGGGGATGCAGGATGGAGCAGCACATGACAGGATGGGGATGCAGGATGGAGCAGCACATGACAGGATGGGAGAGCAAGATGGGAGCAACACATACCAGGATGGAGGCCATATACCAATATAAATGCTCGCCGGGCATAGAACGGGTTCAATAGCTAGTTTTCATATAAAGCTGCATGATCCGGTCATCAGCCCGTGTGTTTAAGTGCAATAGTCAAGTATCAAGTGCAGTTATCGTGTGCATGGAGGGTAAGGAGACAGATGAATAGTAGGGTGCAGATTCAGAATAATATTTGGAAGGAGGGAACAGGACAAAGTTAGTTTACTGAGTAGTTGATGTGGTAGGCTTGTTTGAAGAGATGGGTTTTCAAAGCGAGCTTGAATAGGTCGGGGCTAGGTATCAGTCTAATCGTCTGGGGAAGTGCATTCCAGAGAGCTGGCGCAGCACAAATCTTAATATCTATAGATGACAGATGAAGTAATACATATAACATTAGGCAAATGTCCCTGAAATGGCTGAAAGACCTTGCGGACGATTAACTGAACAGAACACAAAGTGTGTATACCTTGACTAATGAATTAGCATAGAGATCATCTAGGTAGGTTTAAAAAAAAAATGACATTCCAAATTTGGATAACACCATATGCTTCCATTACCAGGTTACTTTATCAAAGGCCTTTTGTGTAATGTTAGCATCAAGCAACACAATCCTACATATCTCGAACTGTCCTTGCTACTTCTGAAAATCCAACAAATTGGGAACAACAAAGTCAGACTATTTGCTAACATTTTTTAGAAGATCTTGACATCTTGGTTGCTTAATGATATAGGCCTATATGAGGCCTAATTAGTTTGGTCCTTATAAATTACTAGATGGTGGCCCGATTCTAACGCATCGGGTATTCTAGAATATGTATGTCCACGTAGTATATTGCCCGTCCACGTAGTATATTGCCCAGCCACGTAGTATATTGCACAGCCACGTAGTATATTGCACAGCCACGTAGTATATTTCCCAGCCGACGTAGTATATTGCCCAGCCGACGTAGTATATTGCCCAGCCACGTAGTATATTGCCCAGCCACGTAGTATATTGCCCAGTGACGTAGTATATTGCCCAGTGACGTAGTATATTGCCCAGTGACGTAGTATACAGCACAGAGCCACGTAGTATATTGCACAGCGACGTAGTATACAGCACAGAGCCATGTAGTATATTGCCCAGCCACGTAGTATATTGCCCAGTCACGTAATATATTGCCCAGCCACGTAGTATATTGCCCAGCCACGTAGTATATTGGCCAGCCACGTACATAGTATTTTGCCCAGCCACGTAGTATATTGCACAGCGAAGGAGTATACAGCACAGAGCCACGTAGTATACAGAGTTAAAATAAAAAATAAACATATACTCACCCTCCGAAGGCCCGTTGAAGTCCTGGCCCTGTGCGCGGTGCAGGTGTCAGCTTCCAGTCCCAGGGTGTGATGACGTCGCGGTCACACGACCGTGACGTCATGGCAGGTCCTTCTCGCGCAGGACCTGTGATGATGTCGCGGTCACATGACCGTGACGACCGCAGGCGGCAGCTTCCGGTCCCAAGATGGTATGCCAGAAGGACCTTCCATGACGTCACGGTCATGTGACCGCGACGTGATCAGAGGCCCTGCGAGAAGGACCTTCCATGATGTCATGGTCATGTGACAGCGACGTCATGGAAGGTCCTTCTCGCAGGGCCTGTGATCACGTCGCGGTCACATGACCATGACGTCATGGAAGGTCCTTCTGGCATACCATCCTGGGACCGGAACCTGCCGCTTGCATGGAGCGGTCACCGTAGCGTCGCTAGGAGCGCGAAAGGCGGCAGATGGTGAGTATAGCAGGTTTTTTTTGTATTATTATTTTTAACATGACATATTTTTACTATTGATTCTGCATAGGCAGCGTCAATAGTAAATAGTTGGGGACACAGGGTTAATAGCAGCGGTAATGGAGTGCGTTACACCGCGGCCCGTTACCGCTGCCATTAACCCTGTGTGAGCAGTGACTGGAGGGGAAGGGGATTATGGAGCGGGCGCCGGGCAGTGACTGCAGGGGAGTAGGGGAGGGACTAATCGGACTGTGCCCGTCGCTGATTGGTTGCGGCAGCCATGACAGGCAGCTGCCGAGACCAATTAGCGACTTGGATTCCATGACAGACAGAGGCCGCGACCAATGAATATCCGTGACAGACAGACAGAAGGACAGACAGACAGACGGAAGTAACCCTTAGACAACTATATAGTAGATTTTATTGAGTACGATATCAAAAGTTAGTTTTTTCCTATAAGATGTGGTTCCTCTAGGGGTACGATCTTTGCACAATTCTTCTGCAAATCAATGTGGTCCGGGTGCTTCATTATTCATTTAGGATTTTATTGCTGCAGTTACTTCATTTTTTGTCACCAGGATATTTAGTTCAGCTTTATAGGATTCTGAATTTGAGCAATCCCCACAACCTCGGCAACATCAGTACAGTTCTTGATTATCACTGGGTCATGATGAAGCTCCTAGTATAAATAAGGACAGCGACACTCAGTTAATTTTGTTGGTAAGGATCCTGCTTTGTTACCCTGTCTAAAATATTCAGTTGATTTATGGCTACACCCCAATGTTTCCATTTTGTGAATCCACATTTCAAAAACCTTTTTGCATTTAGCCCGGTCCCTCTATATGATTCTTTAAAATGTGTATGCCTTCTTCATACATTTATTTTTATTCTTTAAGATATTTTGCCTTTAAAGCAGTTATACACTATGCCACATCCTTGGCTGTATCCCAATATAAAAGTGAAAAATGTAATGTATCTTCAGTGTGATATTCCAGCATATTAGGGAAACACCATAATATGTCAGTTCGGTTCTGAAATACATCAAAGAGCACACCTGTCAACGGCGCATGGTTAGAGATCAGCAAATCTCTTAGCTCTGTCTCCTCAAGCTGAAAAAGCTAAGAAATAGTTGATTCTTGGCCATGTACTGTTAACACAAAAATAGTGAATGCTTTACTGGCCTATCAATCTCTACCCATGGCGATGGCAGTTAGGTGTAATTTATGGTTATTTTTTTTCTCTTTATCAGAACACTTTCCAAATTTACATTGCATATATATTCATTTACTTTACCAAATGTCAGATTTTGGTTACTATTATTTTGGTTACCATTTTGCACATTAAAAAATCATTGTAATTACAATTTGTACTACTACTTATGCATTATCATCAATGATCCAATCCCACAGACTGAAAAAAACTATATAGTTTATTTCATTGGACCAAAAATTGGGATCATATAACCTTTCCTTTTACCTTTCCCATTCTTAGGTTGAACTTAATAGACATTTGTCTTTTTTCAACCATTAACAATATTACTTATACAACTATGTGCTAGAGGGAGTCTTCATTAAAAAAGTTCTCCTCTTTTACTATCTGCTTTGCGATGCCCAATGTTCTCTTCCTGTGTAGTCTATCTGAGGATATTCATGAACTGAACAGATTTCACAGCTTTCAAGAATATTTTTAATCAGGCTGCAGATTTTTAAGACTGCTTAAAAGTACAGAAAATAGTACACCCTATTCCACTCTAAAGGTGTGAAGATGGTGCTAAATACATATTGTGGAGAGCTAAGGGTCAGTGGGTGCTCTCATACGCAGGTCTGGCTGTCTTTATAAAGACATCCCACTGAACGCTCGTATTCCTTTCCCAAGGGCAGACTATTCAGACAACACAGAATGAGAGTAAAACAGTGTGATAACACTTTAATGAATCACTAGCAGTCAATAACATGTAATACAGTCCAAGCAAGTACACAAGATGGTACTGTGAAGGAGAAAATGTCTAATGATATCAATTATTAAACCTTATATAAGTCAGTTCAGATATGGTGTAGCAAGATGGAGTCTATTTCCTGATCAGCAGCACACTGGAAGGAACTTTTGGAATGTGAAGACTTCGCTGGGTATTGGACTGGACTGAATACCATATATGGAAGTGAAGTTGGAAACGAAGTTGGAATGAACCAATCAGAGTGACACTAACTATTCAGAAGTTGTGCGACCTCCCCTATTTCCTGTTTTTAGTATCTTCCTTTGTTCAGAATAAAGCAGTTGTGAGTAAGCCATTGCTGAGAGAGGAAGTCTGTCTCTGTGTATCTGATACATTCTTTGCCTCTAAGCTAGCACTCAGCTTATATTTGGTCAGGTACAAGCAATCATATTGATCTCGCTTTAAGAGATCACCCTCACATTTTTGGCACCTCAACGTGTGGCTCATTGAGGATGTACACTCCCCAGACATTGACACCCGGAATGGATCGAGGAAGAACGTCCAGAGTGGTTCGACTAGGAGACTGATCACCTCCATAAAAACAAAGTAAGTCTGCTGATTCCTTTATGAATCTGTAGTACTTGCCTGTGTTTCTCGAACCATTCTGTGTGTTCTGCACTCGTGCTTGCCGAGTGTCTGTGCCGCCCTGACACAGTGGGTGTGGGATACGTACACCTGGTGGTCTTAAAAGAACCCACGGCTACTGGCTGTGAGGAACACAAACCGTGATTGACTGCTTGTAACCTGCTGCATGTCTTGTCTCAAACCAGCACTGTACTGGGCTATCTGAGTCTCTGCCTGTGTGTAGCAGGCAGGGGAGAGGAGGTTGTCTATGATACGGTGAGTGCAAAGTTGCTCCTAGAGTCTCGGTGCGGAGCATGGCGTGATAGAATCACGGGTGGTCGAACCACATAGTGCAAAAAACGGTAGAAACCTCTTTGAACCCTAGCATTGTGCACAAGGTCTGAGATAGAAATCCCAGTTACAGAGGACGGTAAGTTTTTGTGTTTGTCCGTCCGTCTGGTTATGTGTGTCTGAGAGTGTTGACCCTCTTCCAGAATTAGCTGTCCTGTCTGTGACCACACGTGAGGAACGGTGAGATTTAGTGTTTGTGCTGGGGTGAGCGCAATTCTGTGTGGTACAAGGTAACTCGGTGCGGTTCGAGGGGAGACACCGCGTTAATACAGCAGACACGTCTCATCCTCTGTGCGGTTCATAGATTTGGGCTAGGGCTTCTGGTGACTGGATATCACTCAGTCTTTTTGTTTGTCTAAAGCCAGCAGAAAGTGGAGAAGTTTTTGCAGTTCCGTAAGAGAGGAGGAAAATGTGATGATGGCAGATACGACTGCTGTATGATAGTGTTTGCTAGAGGGGGGAAGAAGTATATATAGAATATGAGGTGATTAATGAAAATATGTGTATTCCCCGAGAAAGGCAGATTACAGTAGTTAGAACGGCAGGGAGTTATTAAAGGAAAGAAAGGTAGTTGGAAGATGAGGAATTGCTGCAAGTAAGTTTAGCATGGTGCAGAACAACAGAAAATCTGTCTGTCTAAGTAAACTTGGGTGACTGACTTAATGAGGGTTTTCTGGAAATGTATTGAAGTAAAAAAGAGGATCTTTAAATGATGCTGGCTTGTTAGATCAGGCTGAGATATTATGGAAAAACCTGTGAAATTAGAGGTGATGTGCAGGAAGAGAAACATGGTGATAAGTTTTAGTATAAGAAAGTATGAAACAAGATGGTGCTGAACGCCATGCTGCTCCCAGTTTGTCTCCACCCCTTTCATTGTCCCTAGAGGATGGACATGTTGTGTATGTAGGAACTAGAATTTAGTTTGGGTGGAGACCTGTCCTGTATGTGGTGCCCACTGTTGGCACATAGGAACTATTAAACCTATTTCTAAGCTAGGATTGTATCCTTTGTTATGTCCCCCTCCTACCATTCATGTGCATAGTGTGCCTCTTGGCCAGTGCACTAGTCAGGGCAGAGTTAGGTATCAGTGAGGGATGAGGTTCCTGGCGACGGTGGGGGGAAGGACCCACGTAGGGCGTTAGGGCAGTGCAGGGACAGGCTCAGGTTAAATTCAGGTGGTGACCATTCCCCATTTTCCTATTGCTAAGGCCTTCCTTTCCCCATTTTCCATCCCTTTCTGTGTGTTGTGCATTCATTGACCGACCACCTATTGGATCATGTTACATTGTGACATCAGGTTAATAATGATTTAGGGGGGACTGTGAAGGAGAAAATGTCTAATGAAATCAATTATTAAACCTTATATAAGTCAGTTCAGATATGGTGTAGCAAGATGGAGTCTATTTCCTGATTAGCAGCACACTGGAAGGAACTTTTGGAATGTGAAGACGTCACTGGGTATTGGACTGGACTGAATACCATATATGGAAGTGAAGCTGGAATGAACCAATCAGAGTGACACTAACTATTCAGAAGTTGTGCGACCTCCCCTATTTCCTGTTTTTAGTATCTTCCTTTGTTCAGAATAAAGCAGTTGTGAGTAAGCCATTGCTGAGAGAGGAAGTCTGTCTCTGTGTATCTGATACATTCTTTGCCTCTAAGCTAGCACTCAGCTTATATTTGGTCAGGTACAAGCAATCATATTGATCTCGCTTTAAGAGATCACCCTCACAGTACAAATGACCATTCCATACACTGGCTCGATAGGAATTAGAACATCTAGGGCCAACTACCCACCCTGTAACACACCACTTTGGTGGGCACCCAAAGAGAGGAGGTAGTGGCAAGCCTAGGAAGCTGACAGAGTAATCTGAGGTATGTGGCCGGGCAGCGTCGGACTGGAGTACCTTAGGCCCACCAGAGAAAAATCATTCTTGGGGCCCACCTTACATTTATACTGTATAGAAATAATACCAATTCTGCTTTTTCACATGTAAAGTGCCATGGAATAAATGGACCTCTAATAGTGAATAATAATAATAATTAGCCAATAAATAACCAATTTAACTTAATATATAAATAACAAACTAAAGAAACACTCCAGGCAAAAAAAACACTTATGTCTCGTTCAGGGCCTGTCGGAAAGTTGCATAACACAACAATAAATACACTGCTCAAAAAAAATAAAGGGAACACTAAAATCCCACATCCTAGATATCACTGAATGAAATTTTCTAGTTGTAAATCTTTATTCATTACATAGTGGAATGTGTTGAGAACAATAAAACCTAAAAATTATCAATGTAAGTCACAAATAATATCCGACGGAGGTCTGGAGTTTGAATGATGCTCAAAATCAAAGTGAAAAATGAAGTTACAGGCTGATCCAACTTCAGTGGAAATGCCTCAAGAGTCAAGACAAGGAAATGATGTTCAGTAGTGTATGTGGCCTCCACGTGCCTGTATGATCTCCCTACAATGCCTGGGCATGCTCCTGATGAGGCAGCGGATGGTGTCCTGAGGGATCTCCTCCCAGACCTGGACTAAAGCATCCGCCAACTCCTGGACAGTCTGTGGTGCAACGTGACGTTGGTGGATGGTGCGAGACACGATATCCCAGATGTGTTCAATCGGATTCAGGTCTGGGGAACGGGTGGGCCAGTCCATAGCTTCAATGCCTTCATCTTGCAGGAACTGCTGACACACTCCAGCAACATGAGGTCTGGCATTGTCCTGCATTAGGAGGAACCCAGGACCAACCGCACCAGCATATGGTCTCACAAGGGGTCTGGGGATCTCATCTCGGTATCTAATGGCAGTCAGGCTACCTCTGGCAAGCACATGGAGGGCTGTGCAGCCCTCCAAAGAAATGCCACCCCACACAATTACAGACCCACTGCCAAATCGGACATGCTGAAGGATGTTGCAGGCAGCAGATCGCTCTCTAAGGCATCTCCAGACTCTGTCACGTCTGTCACATGTGCTCAGTGCAGTAGCGTAGCTACCGGGGGGCAGGGGGTGCGGTCACCCAGGGCCCCGCACTCTGAGGGGGCCCACCGGGAGCTATGCTACTGTAACTTGAGAATTGGGAGAATCGATCTCCCTGCTCTGCTGCTATGGGGTGTCTAAGCAGGCAGGGGGGGGCGCGCTGCCAGCAGTGGGCCCCCCGCCTGTCATCGCAAGGTCAGCTGTATCAGCATCTAGCCGATACAGCTCACCGCATTGATGAGAGGAGCATTACGCTCCCTCTCCCATCATCCCCGTTAGCGTCTGGCATTGCCGACACTGACAGCAGGCGCGATAACATCACTGCCCAGCGCCTGCTGTCAGGAGATGAGCGGGAGCGGGAGCTCGGAGCACCGTTGGGACAAGGAGGAAGAGAGGTATTGTGTTTTTTTATGGGGGCTGCCTTACACTACAAGGTCTGCCTATGGGGGTACTGTCTTATACTACTGGGTCTGCTTATGGGGGTGCTGCCTTATACTACAGAGTCTGCCTATAAGGGTACTGTCTTATACTACATGGTCTGCCTATGGGGTGCTGCCTTTTACTACAGGGTCTGCCTATGGGGGTACTGTCTTATACTACAGGGTCTGCTTATGGGGGTGCTGCCTTATACTACAGAGTCTGCCTATAAGGGTACTGTCTTATACTACAGGGTCTGACTATGTGGGTGCTGCTTTATACTGTAGGGTCTGCCTATAGGGGTACTGTCTTATACTACAGGGTCTGCCTATGGGGTGCTGCCTTATACTACAGAGTCTGCCTATAGGGGGAACTGTTTTATACTACAGGGTTTGCCTATGGGGGTGCTGCCTTATACTGCAGGATCTGCCTATGGGGTGCTGCCTTATACTGCAGGGTCTGCCTATGGGGGTGCTGCTTTATACTACAGGGACTGCCTATGGGGTACTGTCTTATACTACAGGGTCTGCCTATAGGGTTACTGTCTTATACTACAGGGTCTTCCTATGGGGTGCTACATTATACTACAGTGTCTGCCTATAGGGGCACTGTCTTATACTACAGGGTCTGCATATGGGGTGCTGCCTTATACTACAGGGTCTGCCTATGGGGGTGACGCCTTATACTATGCGATCTGCCTATAGGGGTGCTGCCTTATACTACAGGGTCTGCCTATAGGGGTGCTGCCTTATACTACAGTGTCTGCCTATATGGGTACTGTCTTATACTACAGGGTCTGCCTATGGGATGCTGCCTTATACTACAGGGTCTGCCTATGGTGGTGCTGCTTTATACTACAGGGTCTGCCTATGGGGGTACTGTCTTATACTACAGGGTGTGCCTATAGGGGTACTGTCTTATATTACAGGGTCTGCCAATAGGGGTACTGTCTTATACTACAGGATCTGCCAATGGGGTGCCGCCTTATACTACAGAGTCTGCCTATAGGGGTGCTGCCTTATACTACAGGGTCTGCCTATAGGGGTGCTGCCTTATACTACAGGGTTTGCTTATAGGGGAGCTGTGTTATACTACAGGGTCTGCCTATGGGGTGCTGCTTTATACTACAGGGTCTGCGTATAGGGGTACTGTCTTATACTACAGGGTCTGCCTATATGGGTGCTGCCTTATACTACAGGGCCTGCCTATGGGGGTGCTGTCTTGTGCTATACTGAGGACTATCTGATACATTATACTATATGGAGGTTATCTATGGGGCCATCATACAGTGTGGGGATTGCAGTGAAGGGGCCATCATACAGTGTTGGAGCCATCAAACAGTTTGGAGGCTACTAAGGGGTCAGTGTACTGTGTGGGTGGTACTATACAGTGAGGGGGCATTATACTGTGTATAGGGGAGCTGTACAGGGGGGAGTCTCATGACATTAACCCTGCTATTGTCTTCGGTCAAAAACGACCGATTTTGAACTTTAATATTTTTTAAAAAATTCAAGATGCGGTTTTGAAACTTGTGGTTGATTGACTTTTCCTCATTTGAGGGGTTCTTACTATGCATATTTTTATATTTTTTTTATGTTTACTTTTTGCTCCACAAATTTTTATACACTTGTACTCTTCGGTCAAAAATGACCGATAGCCCTTTATAGTGATCTCCAGCCATTTTATGAGTAAAATAAAGGAGCTGTAATCTCATTTTGGACTATATATTACATCTACTACTATTTATCAATTTATTTAGGTCCTTTTGGTCCATGCAGATTTACACATACATTTATTGTTATTAGTTATAGTTTACAGTTGGATGAATCATTATTTTTGTATGTGAAAATGTGCAATATGCATAAATATTCCAATAAAGCCATGTTAAATGTTTTGACAAAAAAAAGTAAGTTTTTCTTTCCATTTTTCATTTGTTTATAAACAACCAGGTTCACATACAATATAGTACTGCAAAAATTATTCAATTAAAACACTTAAATTAGCTAAAAATCAAGACTTTATTAGGTCCGGTCAAAAATGACCGGAAGATAACAAGTGTATAGTGGTAACCAGGAGAATAGCAGGGTTAAATGTAAAGTGGGCACTTATTGTTATAGGGGAACTCAGGTTACTGTGACTATCAAAGGGGCACACAGGGCATTATTACTTTCTAGGGGGCAAAATATGGGCAGTGTTTTCTAGGGCATTACTATATTATGATGTGCCCTCCGCTCCGCTAATGACCTCAGGTTAGCATCCTCAATAATCAGAACCTCCCACTCCCGTCTCCAAGACTTTACACGTGCTGCGCCGATTCTTTGGAATGCACTACCTAGGTTAATACGATTAATCCCCAATCCCCACAGTTTTAAGCGTGCCCTAAAAACGCATTTGTTCAGACTGGCCTACCGCCTCAACCCATTAACCTAACTATCCCTGTGTGGCCTATTAAAAATAGAAAAAAAAACAAAACACATAATCAGGTTCCTTGCATCGTGTTCTCATACACTTTATGCAGTTAATAGCCCTCTGTGTCTGTACTGCTACATACTTAGGCAGTTAACTGGTTCATGCAGCTTTACATGAACACCCGAGCCTTACACTATGGCTGGTCCAAATAACTAAAGCAATTGTTACCATCCACCTCTTGTGTCTCCCCTTTTCCTCATAGTTTGTAAGCTTGCGAGCAGGGCCCTCATTCCTCCTGGTATCTATTTTGAACTGTGATTTCTGTTATGCTGTAATGTCTATTGTCTGTACAAGTCCCCTCTATAAGTTGTAAAGCGCTGCGGAATATGTTGGCGCTATATAAATAAAAATTATTATTATATATTATTATTATAGAGGGTTGCTTTAGAATTTAGAGGGCACAGAGAACCACACAGCAGGTGCAGTATTAGGGACACATACGGCAGAAGCGGCTCAGTATTGGGGTATCAGCAGGATGAGGAGTTTGTGCAGGTTGGGAATAGATGGTGATGGCTGGAATGTGAGAAGAGAAACGTGTCTTTGTTGTATTCTCTGCAGTCGAGTCCTGGGTGGAAGAAGTTGTCGTGTCGGTCTGGGCCAGATGGAAAAGACGGGAAAAATGAACTATTCCATCAGAAAGAACGTCAGCGGTAAGTCATTATCTGTAACTTTACTGTGATCTCTTATATGTTCTGTAGGGCTGGTATCTTCCACTGACCATACGGCGGTAATATCCATGCTGGTCTTTATATAGAGATTATCTTCAGTAATAGCATGGTCATCTGCTGAGGTTCTCCTCCACTGTTAGATGGTGTCACCGAGTTGTAATCAAGGTTACCTGGCTGGGGGCCCACTCAGAAGCTTCGCCCCCCCTGAACCAAAATCCTAGCTACGCCTCTGGCTCAGTGTGAACCTGCTTTCTTCTGTGAAGAGCACAGGGTGTGATTGTCAAATTTTCCAATCCTGGTTGTTTGTGGCAAATGCCAAGCGTCCTTCACGGTGTTGGGCTGTGAGCACAACCCCCATCTGTGGACGTCGGGCACTCGGACCATCCTCAAGGAGTCAGTTTCTAACCGTTTGTGCAGACAAATGCACATTTGTGGCCTGCTGGAGGTCATTTTGCAGGGCTCTGGCAGTGCTCCTCCTGTTCCTCCTTGCACAGAGGCTTAGGTAGCGGTCCTGCTGCTGGGTTGTTGTCCCTCCTACGGCCCCTCCACGTCTCCTGGTGTACTGGCCTGTCTCCTGGTAGCGCCTCCAGCCTCTGGGGACTACGCTGACAAACACAGCAAACCTTCTTGCCACAGCTTGCATTGATGTGCCATCCTGGATGAGCTGCACTACCTGAGCCACTTGTGTGGGCTGTAGAGTCCGTCTCATGCTACCACGATTAAGAAAGCACAACCAACATTCAAAAGTGACCAAAACATCAGCCAGAAAGCATTGGTACTGAGATGTGGTCTGTGGTCCCCACATGCAGAACCACTCCTTTATTGAGTGTGTTTGATAATTGCCAATAATTTCCATCTGTTGTCTATTCCATTTGCACAACAGCATGTGAAATTGATTGTCAAACAGTGTTGCTTCCTAAGTGGACAGTTTGATTTCACAGAAGTTTGATTTACTTGGAGTTATATTCTGTTGTTTAAGTGTTCCCTTTACTTTTTTGAGCAGTGTATATATAGACTATATATATATATATATATACATACATATATATATATATATATATATATATATATATATATATATATACATATATATATATATATATATATATATATATATATATATATATATATATATATATATTTGCATGGGTATTTGAGGCCATGGATCCATTATATGTCCATTTTGCAAACAGGCGATAAAATCTCGCCATACGGATGCCATAAGGATGTCACACGGATACTTTAATAAGAAAAAATTGCATCCTCGCATTGCACATGGATGACATACGGATCACTGTTGGGGAACATTTCTGCGAATCTTGGCCGTGAAAAACTGACCTTTTTTTATAAATTGTGTGTGATGCAGGCCTAAGAGCGAATGTTTCTCCTTGTCTAGAGTGCCAGGCGAGCACAAGAAGACTTATACACCATGCAATGCTCCTCTAGGACTTTAAATATGGAAAAGTCAATGTTAAAGATTTCCGTCTTAAGAGGCTATTTGCGTATTTAATTTGAGTTGAGCAAAGATTCGCAGGATCCTGGTCTAAAGGTCACATTGGTGACCTATGGCCACAGGACCACAACTCTACTATGGTGTTAGTGTGACCACAGCCTAAAGGGATTGGTACTAGTGATGAGCGAATATACTCGCTACTCGAGATTTCTCGAGCATGCTCGGGGGTCCTCCGAGTATTTTTTAGTGCTCGGAGATTTAGATTTTCTTGCCGCAGCTGTATGATTTACATCTGTTAGCCAGCATAAGTACATGTGGGGATTCCCTAGCAACCAGGCAACCCACACATGTACTTATGCTGGCTAACAGATGTAAATCATTCAGCTGCAGCAAGAAAAACAAAATCTCCGAGCACTAAAAAATACTCAGAGGACCCCTGAGCATGCTCGAGAAATCTCGAGTAACGAGTATATTCGCTCATCACTAATTGGTACACAATTAGAAAACATGAGAATTTTCTTTCAAAAACAGGGTCACCCTAGCTCTTTCATTTCAGAAGAGCTTAGGTTCAATATTGGTAAAAATCCAAAAAATAGTTTGGGACTGTTTCTGAAAAAAGCAAGCCATTTTTCTACGCAAGTGAAATCCCTACAAGGAATTTTACTATTTTAAAATGCTGAGTTTTCCTTTTATAGTTTCTCATAGGTAATGCTCCTGGAAAACTGTTATATTTCTGATGGACTATAGAGATTGTTCTAATGTGTAATTTACATGTCTAGTGAAGATCTAAATGCTGCTAACCTCTGCTTTTGTAACCATTCTAAATTCTTAATTAACCTAACTATATACCAATGAAGAACCAATAGCAACCTGACCCTACTCCTGAAGAAAGTACACAGTGTGGTACAAACAAGAACAACAGCTTTATGCGGTAGCACAGAGAATGATCACACAATGCAAATACGTTATTGCACCCAAAAATCCTCAACTTTTCAGTATAATAATAATATTTTTCATTTCTATTGCCCCTACATATTCCGCAGCACTTTACATTTTAGAGGGGATTTGTACAGACAATAAAGAGAATACAGAATAACAAATAACTCAAATACCAAGAGGAGTGAGGTTGCTGCTCGCAAGCTTACAATCTATGAAAAATATGTAAACACTGTGTGCACAATTATTAGGCAAATGAGCATTTTGATCATATTATTTTTAGGCAGATTTTCCAACTCTGAGCTGTGTAAATTAGAATGCTTATTGGATGAAGCAAATCAGGTGATGTGTATTTGTATAATCAGGTAGGGTGTGGCCTTAGCATACCAACATCCTTTATCAGGATGTGCAGAATTATTAGGCATCTTATTTTCCCCAGGCAAATTGGGCCAAAAAAAATTTACCAGCTCTGAAAAGTCAAAAATAGTTAACAGTCTTACACCGAGGAGTATATAAGGGGTGTGTAGCCAGGGCATGTCAGGTCGCCTACTGTGGCAGTTTGCAGAACATCCCCCAACGACTGCATTCTGCCACCTCCTGGACTGGGAGTCGGCAGTTCTCGGTGCCAGCTGTCAAGCTGACAGCAGGCACAGACAAGCTGCAGCGCGCCAGCTCCCAGTGTTCAATTGTACTTACTACTTACAGACACAAGTACAATTGAAGCTCTGACGCCAGCAACGTGATCAGGTCATGCGATCATGCTCCTGACGTCACTCGCTCACGCTGAGGAGGCGCATATTGGTGATAAGTGCTCCTGTGGATCTGAAGGCACCGAAGATTAAGTGCATGGTGGGGGGGGGGAGATTTAATGAGTTTGGGGAAATTTGGAGTGGGGATGGGAAGAGCTAATGAGTTTGGGGAGTTTTCATGTGTGGGGGGGAGATTTGAAGTGAGGATGGGGAGATTTAATGTGTGGAGGGAGATTTGTAGTGGGGATGGGGAGATGTAATATGTGAGGGGAGATTTGGAGTGGGGATGGGGAGATTTAATGTGTGGAGGAAGCTTTGGAGGGGGATGAAGAGATTGAATATGTGGGGGGAGATTTGGAGTGGGGATGGGGAGATTTAATGTGTGGAACGATTTGGAGTGGGGATTAGGAGATTTAATGTGTGGGGGGGAGATTTGGAGTGGGGATGGGGAGCTTTAATGTGTTGGGGGATATTTGGAATTTGGATGAGGTGATTTAATGTGTGGGGGAATATTTGGAGAGGGGATGGGGGATGTAATGTGTGTGAGGAGATTTAATATGTGTGAGGAGATTTGGAGTGGGTTATGGAGATTTAATGTGTGTGGGGAGATTTGGTGTATGGATGGAGGATTTAATGTGTGGGGGGATAGGGATATGAGGACACAAAATGGGGAGCAATGGGGGAGATGCAGGGCATGTGTGAGGAACAAGTATGGGGTAATGTATGAGGAAACAGTATGGTGGAATGGGGGCATGGATGAGGAAACAGTATGGGGAAATGGGGGGCATGTATATGGAAACAGTATGGGGGATGGGTGCAGACATGGTATGGTGAGTAGGGGGATGGTTGCAGCCAGTATGGGGAGTGAACGGGGGAATGTATGCAGACAGTATGAGTAGCGAAGGGAAAAATGTATGTGGACACAGTATGGGGAGTGAGGGTGATGGGATGTGTGCAGACACAGTATGAGTCGGATGTATGTGTGAGCAGGCAGCATAGAGAGTGAGGGGCTAAATATATGAGGAGGCAATATGGTGAACAGGGCAGATGTGAAAGGAGACAGTTGAGGAGGGAGGGTAAATAGTGTGAGGAAACAGTATGGGGAGAAAAGTGAATGGGCACAGAATAGAGACTGAGTAGTGAAAGGAGAAGTCAGTGTGAAGAGCATGTACCATAAGAGGAACAGTGTGGGGGTCATATTTTGTGCAGACAATATAGTACGGGGCAATTATTTATTCAGGTTCTCAGTGTAGGTGTCACGCTAAGGCCCTGACTGGTGGGCGTGAGTCAGGGGGTTTGTGGCCCCACTGTGCCACAAACCAGACTTCCCTGGAAGGGGCGTGACTAGGACAGCTGCCTTGGTTTTCACTGGAGCCTCTGATGGTGAGGTCAGGCTTGTGCAGCAGGCGGCTGCCAGGTGCCACTCGAGGGTGGTGTCTGGCTGTGGCTGCTGATCTCACTTGGGGAGATGGCACACTAGGATAGGTATGAGTAGCAGAGGGCCTAGTGAGCACAGCTCGTACTCTGGCAGGTGGTCACGGCTGAGATACAGGGCAGGTGGGCACGGCTGAGACACAGGGCAGGCGGGCACGGCTGAGACACAGGGCAGGCAGGCACGGCTGAGACACAGGGCAGGTTGGTGTGGTGTATGAAAGAACAGGTAGTGACCTGTTCACACAGGAGATGCAGGTACGGAAACAAGCAGGAAGAAATGAAGTATGAAGGAACAGGTTGGGAACTGTTCACACAGGAGGAGAACTGCAAGTCTGTGGATAAAAGTGGTAGAGCAGCAAGAGATAGTGCAGCAACAGAGGCTAAGCAGAGCGGAACCACAAGGAATGCGGAAAGGAGCTGCAGCAAGAGATTTCTGCAGCAGCAGGAGCGGAGCGGAGCAGAGTAGAACGGAGCAGAACCGTAGGAGTGCAGAGCAGAGGTAAAGCAGCAAGAGAGCGGAGCACAGGCAAAGTCACAAGGGTACAAAACAGGCAGAGCTGCAAGAGTGCAGAGCATAAGCAAACAGAGAGGACACAAGGAAAGACACAGCAGGGAAAGAAACCACAGAAAGGAGACAGAGGTAGGACAAAGTTCAGACAAGGTAAAGGAACGAGACAAGGTACAAGAACAAAGACACAGGGACCAGGATATTCTGCCTCCTGGAGGGCAGACAGACAGGTGCAAAGCAAGGCTAGAACAAAGACACTGAGACCGGGATATACAGCCTCCTGGAGGCCGGACAAACAAGATCAAGGCAAGGCAAAGAGAAAAGCCTCCAGAGTAGGCAAAACACAGAGCAAGGCCTGGCAGCTCAGAAGCAAAACACTAACTGAGTTAACACATTGCACAGGAAAGGTCCACAGGGTGGAGCAGCCCTAAATACTAGAGGCCTCTTGATAATTGGTCAGGGACACATTAGACAGGTGCTCCCTGATTCCATAAGAAACAGAGAGTTCTGGCGCCGCCCTCCTATGCACACTGCCATGAAGCATGCAGAGAGCAGTCAGAAAGCAAGAGACACAGAACATGGAGCTGGCAGCAGATAGAAATCACAACATGACCTGGAGCAGTAAGTAAGATGGTGTGTGTGAGATGAGAGACCATGCTGTGATGCCAGCAGAGTTGTTACAGTAGGGCAGATATTTTTATTCAGGAGCATTATAATGACACTGCTATCTTTAAGGGCATCATGTGGAGATTTTCTGCAGAAGACCGGAGAAGATGGAAGTCTGGAGAGACAAGCTATTGATGGGAAAACTCATCATGGGGTCTGGACAAAATGAAGAAAAGAAGAAGGACTCCAGAGACGACATCTTCTATTAGGTACCTGGATGTAAATGTTATTTGTGATACTGACTAATTCTCATGTTTTTATTTATGTTAGGAGCATTAACCCCTTAAGACCGCCGATACACCCTTTAACGTTGGCAGTTAAGGGTACTTAATCCACAGCACCGCTTTTTAATGGCGCTGAGGTCTAAGGTTATAGCGCCCCCTAGCCTCAGAATTTCTCTAGGGTCTTGGCTTCCGGGGGTAGCTGAGACCCCAGAGAACATGATTCGGGTTGGTTTTTACTGACCTCGGTGTTGCGATCGCCGTTATTAACGGTATAAGAGCAACCACAAAAAAAACAGATTTTCTATTTAATTTCTCTTTCCTCTGATGTGATATCACATCAGAGGAGAGAGAAATATGGTCCCCCAATCACCCCTCTGTACCTCTGGAGTCCCTGCCATCCCCCTGTGATGTCCCCTGGGCCGCCAGAGTCTTCTTCCGGTACAAAATGGCGGGTGCATGCGCAGTGCGCCCGCCGAGATCTGCCGGCTGGCACTCGGCAACAATAGGAAATTATTCCTATTGGTTCATTAGTAAATAAAAACCCCTTTTATCACCCCCTTAGTTAGGGAAAAATAATAAAATAAAAAATATATATTTATTTCCATTTTTCCATTAGGATTAGAGTTGGGCTAAAGTGAGTTGGGCTAAAGTTAGGATTAGGCTTAGGGATAGGCTTAGGGTTAGCGTTAGAGTTAGGGTTGGGATTAGGGTTAGGGGTGTGTTAGGGTTAGGTTTGTGTTTAGGGTTATGGTTGGGATTATTGTTAAGGGTGTGTTGGTGTTATGGATAGAGTTGTGATTAGGGTTAGGGGTGTGTTGAGGTTACGTTTGTGGTTAGGGTTGAGATTAGGGTTAGATTTGGGATTAGAGTTAGGGGTGTGTTGGGGTTAGGGTTGTGGTTAGGATTATAGTTTGGGTTGGAATTAGGTTTAGGGGTGTGTTAGGGTTAGGTTTGTGGTTAGGGTTATGGTTGGGATTAGGGTTAGGGGTGTGTTGGGTCAAGGTTGTGGTTAGGGTTGGGATTAGGGTTAGGGATGTGTTGGGGTTAGGGTTGGAGTTAGAATTGGGGGATTTCCACTGTTTAGGTACATCAGGGGGTCTCCAAACGCGACATGGTGCCACCATTGATTCCAGCCAATTTTTGCGTTCAAAAAGTCAAATGGTGCTCCCTCCCTTCTGAGCCCTCCCATGCATCCAAACAGTAGTTTACCCCCACACATGGGGTATCAGCATACTCAGGACAAATTGCACAATAAATTTGGAGGTCTAATTTATCCTGCTTCCCTTGGGAAAATAAAAATTTGGGGGCGAAAATATCATTTTTGTGGAAAAAATATATTTTATTTTCACGGCTCTACATTATAAACTTCTGTGAAGCACTTGGGGGTTCAAAGTCCTCACCACACATCTAGATAAGTTCCTTTAGGGGTCTATTTTCCAAAATGGGGCCAATTGTTGGGGGTTTCCACTGTTTAGGCACATCATTGGCTCTCCAAACGCGACATAGTGTCCGATCTCAATTCCAGCCAATTCTACGTTGAAAAAGTCAAACGGCACTCCTTCCCTTCCAAGCTCTGCTGTGCGCCAAACAGTTGTTTACCTCCTCATATCGGGTATCGGCGTATTCAGGAGAAATTGCACAACAATGTTTATGGTTAATTTTCTCTTTTTACACTTGTGAAAAGGCAATATTGAATATTGAAGGCAATATTGCCTTGCGCAGGCGTGTACTCCGGAGGACAGAGAATGAACTTCAATCCAATATTGCGGCCAGCATGCAGCCAGCGGGTAAGGAACGGGTGAATCAAACACCCGAAAACCCCGCCCATATGACCCAAAACTGGTCCCGTCAAATTCAGGAGACAGGTTCCCTTTAAGTACCAAATTGGCTCTGTCACTAGGGGGTTAAAGTTGTCCAGGTTTCTGATGAGTTTGCAGTCATTTTGCATCTCAAAAATATTTCTAGAATTCACCCTTTTCTTACTTTCGACACTGCAAAAACTCTTACTGTTTCACTCATTCATTCTCATCTGGCCTATTGTAACTCTCTCTTAATTGGCCTCCCTCTTACCAAACTCTCCCCGCTCCAATCTGTCCTGAATGCTGATGCCAGGATTATATTCCTCACCAACCATTACACCGATGCCTCTACCCTGTGCCAGTCATTACACTGGTTACCCATCCACTCAAGAATCCAGTACAAAACTATTACCCTCATCCACAAAGCACTCCATAGCTCAGCACCACCCTACATCTCCTCCCTGGTCTCAGTCTACCACCCTACCCGTGCTCTCTGTTCTGCTAATGACCTGAGGTTAACATCCTCAATAATCCAGTCTCCAAGACTTTTCATGTGTTTCGCCAATTCTTTGGAATGCACTACCCAGGTTAATAAGATTAATCTCCAATCCCCACAGTTTTAAGCATGCCCTAAAAACGCATTTCAGACTGGCCTACCGCCTCAACGCATTAACCTAACTATCCCTGTGTGGCCCATTCAAAAAAAAAAAAAAACTTGAACCTTAATCAGGTTCCTCACATCATGTTCACATATATTTCATGCAGTTAATAGCCCTCTGTGTCTGTACTGTTACATACTTAGGCTGTTAACTGGTTCATGCAGCTGTACATGAACACCCGATCCTTACACTATGGCTGGTCCGAACAACGAAAGCAAATATTACCATCCACCTCTCATGTCTCCCTTTTCCTATAGATTGTAAGCTTGCGAGCAGGGCCCTCACTCCTATTATTATCTATTTTGAACTGTGATTTTTATTATGCTGTAATGTCTATTGTCTGTACAAATCCCCTCTATAATTTGGAAAGCGCTGCGGAATGTTGGAGCTATATAAATAAAATTATTATTATAATATTATTCTATGTGTGGCCTCACTCAATGAAAATGAACTGAGTGAGGCCAGACACGTTTAGTCCTAATGTGGCCAGAAGTATACAAATTTCATGTTTTTTCTGACATGACTGTCCACTCTTGCCACCGGCAAGGGAGAATCCTAAAAGTGTGCAGTGCATTCGTTGTGAGATTTCAGAAGCCTGCAATGTCAGAATTCAGCTCACTGTCAGGATTCAGCTCTGCACTCTCCAGCAGTCATCACATGGACAATTCACTCATATGCGATTTTCATACTTATGGTACTGTGACAATGAGCTTCTCTTAGTTTTTTTATTGAACATTGAGAGTATTAGAGAAAGCAGCTCATCGGTACATGACTAAGTGTGCAAATCCCATATGTGCTTGGGTGGGGTGGGGGGCGCCAAACTGAATTCTTGCCTTGGGTATCTGAAAACATAGATACACCTCTGGTTTTACAGAGAGATGCAGCTCTCTTTTGAACCATCACAGAACCATAAAAGTTTTGATGCACAGAGTCAACAGGGTTGCAAAAAATGTGTTGACAAAGAATATGTGCTTGGGTGGGGGGGGGAGGGCAAACTGAATTTTTGCCCTGGGTGTCAGAAAACCTAGATACACCTCTGGTCTTACAAAGAGATGCAGCTCTCTTTTGAACCATCACAGAGCCATAAAAAGGTTTTGATGCAAATAGGCAACAGGGTCGCAAAAAATGTGTTGACAAAGTAGACACACATTTACTGTAAAAGATTTGAGAAGTACCAAACATGAAGCGACAAGGAACCCATTATGCTCTAGTGATATCATATTCCAGAACTGCAACCTCCCTGGAGTGTCCAGAAGTACAAGGTGTTCAGTGCTCATAGACATGGCAAACGTAAGGGAGACTGAAACATGATCATTACTGAACAAGACACAAAGGTTAAAATATCAAGACTGGGCCAAGAAATATCTGAAGACAATTTTTTATAAAGGTTTTATGGACTGATGAGATGAGAGTGGCTCTTAATGAACCAGATGGATGGGTCTGTGACTGGATCAGTAATTACCTCAGTAGTGACCTTTACATCGAATCAGGCACCAGCACGGTGGAGATGGGGTACTGCTATCAGCTGATATTATTAAAGATGAACTAAATGGACCTTTTGGGTAAAAGATGGACTTGCAGTAGTGCATCTTTCAAGAAAACCATGATTTTTATGAGGGACAATGCTTCATCGCATGCATCAAAGTCTCCACTACTTGGCTAGCCAGTAAAAGCCTTATAAAGTTGAGAGAATAAATGACATGGCCCCTTCCTCACCTCACCTAAAACCTATGGAGAACTTCTTAAACGTGAGATTATGGTGAAGGAAAACAGTACACCTCTCTGAACAGTGTCTTGGAGATTGTGGTTGCCCCTGTCTACAAGTAAAAAAAAGACAAATAAATAACATCTTGAAAATTATCAGTCAGTCATGTAATGTATCATCCTTTTATTTTAGTTCAAGATGTGATCTTCATATCTTTGTGTGATATGGATCTCAAGTTCAGTCACATTCATAAAGAAGTCGTTTTCATGTTCGCTGATGATCTTTAATTATGAAACAGAAGTGGCTGTTCTTCATACGGGTGTCCATTTTACAAAGATCTCCTTATTTCACAAGTTGTGGATGCCAGTCTTTTCTATTCTAGGTTGCTAGGTAGAAAGCAGTGAATTACTGAAGATTCTCAGCATTCCTAGCAAGATTATGGGGATCAGTTAAATATTCCAATATCGGTCTAGTGAAGTGTCCAGCATTGTCCTGGACAGCAGGGTCCTATTAAACCTTATATTAAATAAGACTAAACATAATGCTTACATTAACTTACACCAATTTTATTAGTAATTACAGTAAAAGATAATTACAGCAGGTTTATAGAAGCCTCATAACATATTCATTAACTAAGCATTTTACTCAGCACATAGCCCTGTGTAATACCAACTGCTATATAATTAGGTTATTCAATAAGTGCCTATACAAGTACCAAAGCAGAAAACTATATATAAGGCACAGACTGTCATAAATCAAACAGAAATATTTTGTTCTCTTCCCCATCGGTACTGATAGATTGCTTGTCACTGCAGATAGGAGTTTCAAGGTAACAGAATTTGGAGGCAGAAGTACATATAATTTCATATAAGTACCAGTAAATTCAGTATTTGTAGCCTTTAAGGTGTGGGCAGCATGAATCAGCTGTTGTGATATATGATGCTGACATCACACAAGATATGAAAAGCCTGAGGTCTTCTTCAAAATTCACTGTATCATCATTTCATAGAGCTGAGAACAAAGAACAGGAAAGTGGCATAAAAGAAAGGAAGATATAGATAGACATTCTGAGGATTCTTAAGACACATTGTAGCAAGATTTGAATTTAAAGAGTAACCATCGGTTTAATTTTTAGTTCATAAATCAATAGTAGACATGAAAATAAGCAACTTTGTAATATATCTTATCAGAGAAATCTGCTTCTTTCTCCTGCTGGATTAATATTTTCTTCAAAATTCATGAGTAAAATCTGTATTCAGTAAAGAACAAAATTGCCATCACTTACTACGGAGAGGGGAGAACCTAGAGGCACAGACATTCTCCCAAAATGACAGGTACAGTTCTCCATAGAGTACTCCTATCTCAGTAATGGGAAAATCGGTATTCACTAAAGACAGATTTTATTGGTCAGCTGAGAATTTGGAGAATGATCAATCAGTCCAAGAGGGGAACGATGCAGATTTCTCTAATAAGATACATTACAAAGTTTCTAATTTTCACAAGTCCTCTTAATTCGTGAGAAAAATAAAAATAAAACGAGTTACTCTTTAAATATGGCACTACTGTATCTTCTCCATTTGATGGAGTTCTTTGACCAGCATGTTGTAGATTAATAATTAAAATGTCACACCATACTTCTATGGGTCACCATGTGGCACCAGCACTAGATGTTATCAGTCACTTTGCACTTGTATCTATTCATCATATTTCTACTTCTATGGGAAGATGTGGTTTTGCTGTTAATAAAGTGGTGGGTTTGCATAAGCACCGGTTTTGTTGCCTGGATGGATATAGAGGACTATGTTCTCCAGGTAATCGGAGACCCGCAACTTCCTTTTTCTCCATCTCATTGAAGCTGACATGGTGGTGGGGTCTACAAGACATGGCTGTCAAAAAAGTATGTACTAACTTTTTAATATATGCCCAAAGAGTAATCTATTGCCATAAACCAGACGATACTTTGCATAGTACCTCAGATACGGTTCTGAATTCACTCTATTTTTTATTATATTTTGTTTTATATTAGATTTTGGATAAAGAAATAGAAGTTTGTACTGTAATAGTGCATGACATTAAACCTGTGAAAGCATACGAGTCTAGGACTTTGATGCATTCTGCGTACATAATAATTTACAATCATACCCAACATTGCTTTATGTCTTACATAAAATAGGATAACATTTAAATACAGGCAATAGTAAAATGAACCGAAAAGCTCTCAGGCAGTTTAGTAAAGCTCATAGCTAGCACTTTATTTTTTCAAACCCAATGTTGTCATTCAAGATGCTCGAAATACAAAGAGTTGAGAAAATTCACTGTTTGCGTCAAGACCACTCGCTTTCCTGACGAACCTCAGGTTACTACTTCGAGCAGTTCATTTTTGTCATTCTGATTTCACAAAGTAATTTTGTCACCATCAACGCTCTATGTTCTTTCAACTGTACGAGTCATACCTTGATCTACAAAGCCATCCATAACCTGTCCCCTCCCTATATCTCTGAACTAATCTCCCACTATCTTCCCTCACGTAATCTTCGATCCTCCCAAGACCTCCTACTCTCCTCCACACTTATTCGTTCCTCACACAACCGCCTCCAAGATTTCTCCTGAATATCCCCCATCCTCTGGAATTCCACGCCTCAACAAGTCCGATTATCCACCACCCTCGGATCCTTCAGGCGGAACCTGAAAACCCATCTCTTCAGGAAATAACCATTCTGCGCCTCACCAACCACCCGAGCTGCCGCCTCACCAACCACCCGAGCTGCTGCCCGACCAACCACCTGAGCTGCTGCCACGTCACCAACCACCCAAGCTGCTGCGTCGCCACCGCCAGAGCTGCCGCCTCACCGACCACCCAAGCTTCCGCCTCACTGACCACCCAATCTTCCGCCTCACGAACCACCCGAGCTGCCACCTCAGCCCCACCAGAGCTGCCGCACCCCCGACCTCCTGTCTCTTCCCCATTATCCCGAAGAATGCAAGTCAGCAAGGACAGGTTCCTCTCCCCTCTGTACCAGTCTCTCATTGTAAATTTGTTTACTGCTAACGATATCTATAACCCTGTATGTAACCCCTTTTCACATATACAGCACCATGGAATTAATGGTGCTATATAAATAAATAATAATAATACCCTGTCCCACAAGACAAAAACATTCATATCTCCCTTCTACAATCATTCTAGGAAAGCAAGCAAGAGTGTACAGAACATCAAGCTGCCCTAAAAAGAGACACATTGCTAAACTGTTCTAATGACAGGAAATGCAAAGGATTAAGTTAGTACATCCCATGGCCACTGGAAATAAAACTAGAGCTATGGTAAGGCTTAACATGCTTTACTACCCTGATGGAAGCAGGTTACTGCTATAGTGCAGGAACCCACAGCTCCCAATACAATTTACAGTTCTACAGTGCGTTGGTATCCGTTCTTGGATGCCGTCCAATGCTCTTATTTGTGAGCTTTACTATTGGAAAAAAAAGGGTTGACACCTTTATGAAAAAGATTTCATGAAGAACGTACTACGCAAACAACGGAAAATGGAATGCAAAATATGGTAGAGTTTAGCAAATCTAGCAAAGCTTAAACGAGCAGATAATGGAATAAAAGTTTTAACAGGCGGGGGAGTTTTGTTGTAGTTGACCCCAAAAAATGTAAAACATTTAACTAAACTTTCTCTACCCAAGAACTGCCCTACACTGTTTATTTAAAGGAGTTTCCACTACTAGACCTTATCCATAAAACAATGTCTACTCCTGTCCTGCACTGTTCCCAAATAGTGACATGACATTGGTTTCACGTGACAGCTCCAGCCAAGGACCTACTGTTCAATTCTCCGTCAGTCGGACGTCTGCTCTGACAAAATCTGCACATGACTTTAGCATTAAAGTTGTATCAAAGCTAAGTAACTGGAAGCAGTTTTATTTTAAACATGACGTACCAAAAAGAGACAAACTGAAGCTGAAAAACGGCGATAAAAACCTTGCGTAGGTTAATTATTATTGGCTGCAACCCAGCACATGACACACCAATGTCATGTCTCCATCCGGGAAAGTCTGTGCAACCATCGTGGAAACAGCGGCGCTGCTGGAGGCGATTACACAGAGCTTTTATACTAATTGGGCTCCTGAACTGACTAAGATGGGGTCGTCCCATAGTGGTCAACCCCACTTACTTCTGACATATTGGAACATTTCTCTAAAAATAAGCGCGCACTATAAGAATTCAGTGCAATTTTGATGCTGCAGACTTTGTCTCATTTCTGCACTAATTAACCTACGCAATGTTTTTATCGCCGTTTTTCAGCTTCAGTTTGGTTCTTTTTGGTACACCATGTTTAAAATAAAACTGCTTCCAGTTACTTAGCTTTAATACAACTAAAGTCATGTGCAGATGTGCAATATATTAATCAAGATTTTTCTCATATCATTCAAGTCTATAGGGAAAATTCACAAATAAAAAACACTGCAGATAAGAAAAAGAAACAAAAAGCCCAGAAGGGGACATGAACTTTATATAAATCCCATAAAGAATTGCAATGTGCTGCATTTTTTTTGGCAAAAAAGGCACCAAATACGCATTGCGGGAACTTAGCCTAAAACAACTAAATACAATCATGCAACCAAACCCACGTGGTGCATTACTGACGGGGGGGTAAATATTGGTACACAAGTAATACCTATCCATGTCTAGCCTTGTACTCGCACACATTATTCTATAGTTTAGGCAAATCAAGACCTATTACAGATTGCTTCTTGCAAATAGGACATTTGCATTCGCTCCACTTCCTGTGACCTGGCTCACCCACTTGATCTTGCAATACAATAGATCCTAATCCTCCCCCACCCCTTGTGGCAACGATTATGGGTTTTTCTCTTTTACAACTATCCTTTAAGAAAAAAAAAATCTAAAACATCTTGAGAATGAGACAAGAGAATGTGCTTCCCTGTCCCTAGATCAGAGCCTGGACATCTGCACAGCAGACAACAGTTGTTTGTCATTATGTCTGAGTAAGATACAATCATCAAGTCTGGGAAATACGCTGGATATTCAGAAGACACTTTCACAGCTATGCTTAGTATTTAGTTGTGATATTCTGCCTCTTCCACGTGATGATTAAACATTTTAGGTCGATTTCCCTATTAACAAAAGTATCAACAGTGACATCTGCAGGTTTGGAAAAATGCTAGAATCGCTCCGAACACTCCCATGGAGGCCCATCAGAGCACCACTAAGAAATGGTGTTCTGGTTTTAGATAATTCATCCCGTTAAATACATTAGGGTGACAATAAGCAGCTTGGAGAATACATTAGGGTGACAATAAGCAGCTTGGAGATGTTATTAGCACCAAGGCTCTGTAACATGGTAAGAAAACCTTCAATAATAAGAGACAAAATATCGGTCCTCCAACTTCTTTTAGGATCACTATATTTTAAAATTTTATAAATTGTCACTTCCATCCCTAACCACTGGCTTATCCCTAGAATCACATCGATCAGAAGCAGACTGCCCACACCGACACCGCAGACTTTATTTTCTCCAGAATAAACCAGATTCCAGACTTCAACTCTATTCACTTCTGTGTCAAATTTTCTCGACAATATGGCACAACTGGCAGTACCCCCCCCCCCACTTAAATTGACAACCACCATGACAGACACCCATCAGTGTATTTTATTGTCAATGGGGATAATGGGGTACTGCTTGTGTCTGTCCAGTCACAGATCCATCCCCTACATGAATTTCATTGTAGTGTTATTAGAATGTACAGTAAAACGGACTTATCGCTGAGGTGTACTTTGCCTTGACAATCTTTAAGTCTTAATGATTATTCTTCCCTATTTAAAAATATTTAGCAAATACAACTTGATCAGTTTTCCCTTCTACCCTGACACTGAAACAGTGTCCATTCCAGGTCATATGATTTAGGGTGTACGGTCCAGTAGCTCAGGAAACTTCAGAAGATTTAGAAATAAACTAAACAGCACTTCATAATTAGCAGGTTTGCTTTAGTACATCTTTACTGATTTTTTCCAGATCCAAAACAGCAGCCCACATTTATGGATATGCTGTGTTGTGAGTGCAACATTTCTGATCAAAGACACTTGGTCCAGCGAGAGCGAATATCAGAATATATCAAAAGATCATGGTGGTCTCAGTGAGGTGGCACTCTACGTCTAAGGCCGGGATCACACATGCGATAAATACGGCCGAGTCTCACATGTTAATACCCGGCATTGCCGCCGTTACTCAGGAGCAGAGCGTGCATGTATTGCTATGCGGCCGCATGCTCCGCTCCTGAGTGGCGGCAGCAATGCTGGGTATTAACATGCGAGACTTGGCCGTATTTCTCGCATGTGTGATCCCGGCCTAAGACCATGTATAGGTTTGGCCAGAGAGCTGGAGCAGTGAGCACCCTGATCATCTCATGTATCCTGCCATTGGCTCCTGCCTGATGAAAACTCTGGACTTGAAATGTTGCACGTACACGAAAGTATATTCTAAATGTGACGTGTCTTGTTTGATCTGGAGAAAAACCTCAAAAAAAGATTTAATGCAAGCAAGCCTGCCAATTATAGAGTGCTGTTCCGTTTTTCTGAGACTACATTCACACAAATGTATTTTTGATCCGATTACTGTCTGTGAAAATAAATAAAACGGACAAAACACGTACAGCAATATACAGATGAAAAATCATCCATTTTTCTTTGGATGAAAATTGGACAATTCACTTTTTATATGCTTGTGTGAATTTAGCCTAGATGTTCTGTATACTTTTCACAGACCGATAAAGAACTAAAAAAAGTGTTATCTTACTGTAAAGGAGGACATTGCTCTAAGCGTTTTACATCTAGTAATCTGGGTAACACAGATCACTGGCTGTCATGCAGTTCTGGGCATCGAAAGTCACAAAATCAAGATTTCCAGATATCTCATTCTGAATAGATTTACTTTCAATGCAACATAATACTTCAGATGGAATGTCCCTTTAAACAGTGATTACAACCACAAAGAAAACAAAAAGAAATATCAAACCAGATTAAGGACATGTACCGTAATAATATTGAACCAGTGTGGGTACAGGCTTCTGCTGAATCACTCCATCGATTGGGAGAATTCATACAACCACTGGTACATTGACAGCGACATATATAAAGAAAAGCAAATGGTAAAGTTTATTTGTCACAAAACCCAACACAATTACAGTATTACTAGGATATTCTGATACTCCATGTGCAAATACACTGACAAAAAATAATTGGAAGCAAACAGAATAGCCCCCGGGGGATCCAAGAGATATTTAATGTATCCATCAGACTGCACAAGGCTCAAAAAGTTCAGGCACAGCCTTAACCCCATTAAAGGGGGGATATCACATTACAATACACACAGTGCTTTCATCCTCAATTGTCCCATAGCCCTAGCACTTAGATGGGATTAATACTCCAGGGTAGGCATGAAAAACTGCTGAGATTACCTTCTCCATGTATAACAAAAGAATGTAATTACTGGCTTTGGTTGTCTTGACCAGAAAATCTACCACTACTAAAGACACAATTTATATGTTGATGACCAACATCAACTTACCATTTTAATTCACAAAAGACGAGAGATTATTTGAGAATTATTCCATTATTGTGTATGAAAATTAAACATTTCCTAGTAAACCTCTAAAACCCAAGATTAAACTTTAAAATTCACATCTGCATAGAAAGATCGGCACATTTTTTTTTTCATTCTATTCACGTTAAATCAAGCAAAAAATGTTGGCAAATATCAGCTAAAAAGGTTTCATTTGTCCTTGATGTCAAAGGACCAGCTCAAAGTATGGAAAAAAAATGCTTTAAAAAGCTCCAGAGCAGCAGTAATACATGAGGCATCCGGGCAGGCTATTCACTGGACAGGATGACAGACCCCTCTGATAATTACTGGAAGAGATAAATGCTTGCATTGCCCCCCTGCCCCACTATAGAACTGAACATTCCCATGCAAGCACTGGGCACACATAAAGGGTTAACAGAACACGGTATGATTCAGCCTACTGCTATTACATACTCCCATTTTACTATTTGGCTTTGAACAGTTTACAGATATTTCAGGTCAATGCATGTTCAAGCACACATTAGCAAATTGGCATCATAAAAAAATACAAGATATATTTCATACAGCGCAAAAACATAAGTTTTATCCTGTCCTTCTCCTGACAATAAAGCAAACATTGTATCACTCTCACTTGCTGTACAAAACCCCATGGAGGACATGGCAGATCGTTTGGCAGAAACCATCCACACACTGATTATTTTAATATATTCTTTATTGAGTCTTGAGTTATTAAAATCAGGCGCAGTTTATAGAAATTCGGGTCTGATATAAACTGCATCTCTCTCTTTTTTACAAAAAACAGTGCAAAAGTGTTACTGTCGATGTTTTCCAATTAAGGAGATCAAATAATTACCAAAAAATAAAAGAAATATTGTACATGCTGCTGTATAAGTCCTCATGTTATACATGCAAAGAATTGGAACTTTGGAAGCATTCTCACAACCTGGTATAAAAGAAAGAGAAAAAAAAACTGAAAGTTGAGGCAGTTATTGTTGACTGGTATCTGGATTGGCAATGGGTGGTACCAAAAAAAACAGGAAACCAACGGAAGGATAAAAAGCAAAGTATGTGGCTCTGCTAACGTCTTGTACAATAACTGTCATTTTTTATAGGAATGGATTCCTTATGGATGTTGAGCATGCGAAGTCCAGACTACAGTACAGAGAAAACTCGAATGCAGCAATAAATTCACAGTCAGATGGAGCATTCAGGAGCCCTGCACGGAGGGGGGAGACGTTGGATTCTGCTTCTCCAGCAGGGAATGAGGAGAGCAAGCGCAGGGTTAAATGCATCATCTGTACATTAAGTTCATGCATAGATAAAGTGTTGCACTGGTCCAAAAAAAATATATAGATGTTTTTTATACATCAGAGTTTGTGCTCAAGTTTGTCAGTCTGGGATCGGCGTTGATCTCGTATCTGTAGTGATAGCCCTCCATGTGATCCCTGCAGGCATCTCGGATGTTGTATATCCACTTTTTAATACCTTTCCTGTTTAGATACAGGACAAGCAGGAAGATGACTCCGATGAGGGCCAGCACTATACCCAGAAACACGTAGGAGGTCTGTAAGCTGGTGTCCACTATAAATGGCGGGCACTCCAGGTCAGAAACTTTGACAGAAAGCAACGAGACGTTCTGCATCTTCTCTGGGTCGGAGCAAAGCAAACTGGAAGAGTCCTTGACTATCGTGGTGTCCTTGAGCCAAGTGAGAAACGGCTCGATTTCACAGTCACAGACCCAGCTGTTGTCACCGAGAAACACCGACAGACCGGGTTGGCTGGAGAAATCGAGAAGTGTTGTGTTTTTCAGGTTTTTTAAAAAGTTTTGCCTCAGATCTAACGTCTCCAGGCTTTCGAGGTGGGTGAAAATTCCAGATCGGAAGCTGACCAGAGTGTTGTTGCTCAGGTCAAGGTGTTTGAGGCTGGGCAACGAGCTGAACATGCCGGTTGGTAAGTACATGAGGTTGTTCCCGCTCAGGTCTAGCTTTTGGAGGTTTCTTAAGGAGCCGTTGTGCAAGGCACCAGCCATGAAGAAGATCATGGACTCGTTGTAGAGAGAACTGCTGAGATGGAGCTCCAGGAGAGGACTGCTAAGGTCACCACCAACCTGGAACGCCAGGTCGCTGACATAAGCCAGCTTATTGTTACTCAGATCCAGATGTCTCAGAGCCGGCAGGTTCCTGAAGGTATGCCTGCCCAAATCTTCAAGCTGGTTATTACTGAGACCAAGATTGCTCAGATTTGTTAGGACTTCATTAAAGGAGGTCTCCTGCAAAGTTCTTATGTTGTTGTATGTGATGAAGAGGTTCTTCACGTAGGCGGGAATATTTCTGGGCACCTCATGTAGGGTCTTGTTCACACATTTCACAGTCCGGGCTATGTCCGAGCACTCACATGACAGGGGACATGGCGTCTGTTCGGACTGTGCCCATACGCTGCCCACCAGATGTACAACCACCAGGACCAGTAACAGCGACCCCTTCACAACTCTGCCATCGCCACCCGGTCCAGACCCCGTCCTCCAGAGTCCAGATAACAAGGGCACAGGAGAGGAAGCCATCGCCCCTGTTGTTGTCTTCTCACCCCAGGGCTCCCCTTTAATGAGGGCGTCCGTCCTCGTTGTTCTTCCCGGCGTGTGGCGAGCGGAGCGGTCCTCCTGGTGCCAGCGTCTTCTCCGGATGATCCCACCTGAAGTAAACAGACAAGAGTCAGACATGGCAGCGAGCTCCTGACCCCACCGGTAACCATGGCCGCCCTACAGCCTGGGGTCACCTCAAGCCCTTCACCATCCTCACCAATTAACCCCTTCTCCCCAGCTGACTAATGCACACCCCGGAGAAGTGACTGGAGCGGCCACCGGGATGTGCCCCAACTCCACACAAGTGTGCACACAACTTCTCGCCGCTCTCAGACTCTTCCCCCATCACTCCGCTCCCGCCCTGCCCGCGCTGCGCCTTCTCTGCCACTTTACCTGGAGTCGTCCCTTGTTTATCCACAATTCCTGGCGCTGGTCTCTCGGCAGCGACTCCTCCACATCCAGCCGCTCACACCAGCCTCTCACTCCGAACTCCTGCTGCTCCCCGGTCCTGCCTCTCCGGGAGGTACCACCAGCTGTAGGGGGGATGGAAAAGAGCGGCTGCAGAGCACCGGTTCTCTAGAGATGCGCTCCTCCACCTGCTCAGCGCGCTGCCTATATGACACATCGGGTCCTGGTGGCACAGGAGAGCGCGACTCCTCCACAGCTAGCTTCATAAAGCGGCGCGCGCGGCATGAGAACACCCCTCCGAGGAATGGGAGCGTCCTGCGCCCGGCCCCGCCCCTCCGCCTTGTACTGGCTGCTGGAGATAGAACAGATGAATGTGCAGAGCAGAGCTGGTTGCCGAGCAGCGCAGTCACTGGGACCGGCCACTAATCCTCCCTCTAAACTTTGCTTCTTAGCTGCAGGGAGCAGGCACTGCTGGGGTCCGTGTCCTGGGAGCTGGGGGTTCGTGTCCAGGGAGCTGGGGGTTCGTGTCCAGGGAGCTGGGGGTCCGTGTCCTGGGAACTGAGGGTCCTTGTCCTGGGAGCTGGGGGTCCTTGTCCTGGGAGCTAAGGGTTCATGTCCAGGAAGCTGGGGGTCCGTGTCATGGGAGCTTGGGGTCCATGTTGTTAGAGCTGGGGTCCGTGTCTTGGGAGCCGGGGTCCGTGTCCTGGAAGCTGGGGGTCCGTGTCCTGGGAGCTGGGGGTCCTTGTCCTGGAAGCTGAGGGTTCATGTCCTAGGGGCTGGGGTCCGAGTCCTGGGAACTGAGGGTCCATTTCCTGGGAGCTGAGGTCCGTGTCCTGGGAGCTGGGAGTCCGTGTCCTGGGAACTGAGGGTCCTTGTCCTGGGAGCTGGGGGTCCTTGTCCTGGGAGCTAAGGGTTCATGTCCAGGAAGCTGGGGGTCCGTGTCATGGGAGCTTGGGGTCCATGTTGTTGGAGCCGGGGTCCGTGTCCTGGGAGCCGGGGTCCGTGTCCTGGGAGCCGGGGTCCGTGTCCTGGGAGCTGGGAGTCCTTGTCCTGGGAGCTGGGGGTCCTTGTCCTGGGAGCTAAGGGTTCATGTCCAGGAAGCTGGGGGTCCGTGTCATGGGAGCTTGGGGTCCATGTTGTTAGAGCTGGGGTCCGTGTCTTGGGAGCCGGGGTCCGTGTCCTGGGAGCCGGGGTCCGTGTCCTGGGAGCCGGGGTCCGAGTCCTGGGAGCCGGGGTCCGAGTCCTGGGAGCTGAGGGTCTGTGTCCTGGGAGCTGAGGGTTTGTGTCCTGGGAGCTGGGAGTCTGTGTCCTGGGAGCTGAGGGTTCGTGTCCCGGGAGCTGTGGTCCGTGTCCTGGAAGCTGGGGGTCCGTGTCCTGGAAGCTGAGGGTTCATGTCCTAGGGGCTGGGGTCCGAGTCCTGGGAACTGAGGGTCCATTTCCTGGGAACTGGGGTCCGTGTCCTGGGAGCTGAGGGTCCGTGTCCTGGGAGCTGGGGGGTCTGTGTCCTGGGAACTGATGGTCCATGTCCTGGGAGCAGGGGTTTGTGTCCTGGAAGCTGGGGTCCGTGTCCCAGGAGCTGGGGTCCGTGTCCTGGGAGTTGGGGTCCGTGTCTTTGGAGCTGGGGTTCGTGTCCTGGAAGCTGGGTGTCTGTCTTGGGAGCTGGGTTTCTTGTCCTCAGAGCGCAATGTTTCAGGGTGGCTGTGTGATAATGTATGGATGCCGCATGCACAGAGAGCAGCACTGCGAGTAGCTCTCACACCCTCAGCTCTCTGGAAGGGGACAGCCATCTGGAAATCCAGCAGAGCTGTGTGTGTGAATAAAGCTTACACATTACAGCAGAGCTATGTGCGAATATAACTTACACAGTACAGCAGAGCTATGTGTGAATATAACTTACAGTACAACTGTATGAGAATATAACTTACACAGTACAGCAGAGATGTGTGTGAATATAACTGACACACTACAGCAGAGCTGTGTGTGAATATAATTGACACAGTGCAGCAGAGCTGTGTGAATATAACTTACTGTTCCTCTGTTGTTCCTCCTAAAATTGTATGCATAAATTTACAACTGGGTGTTACTTGTTGGAGCAGTGTCCCCTTCCAGTATGATATTGTCCAATCAGTGCTGACTGTAAGGAGGTGCATTTTGTCTAGACATGTGCGATCCCAAACTTACCTTAAAGAGAACCTGTCACCAAGTTTGACCGATAAGAGATACGGCCCCAACCTGACCTGCAAGACAAGAAAAATAACTTTTATTATACTCACCTGTGGGGCAGTCCGCTTCCATGGGCGTCATTCTTTTTGGTCTGGCGCCTCCCTTTTTCTTGTGATGCCACCCTCCTTGCTGCATGTGGATGATGCTTCTCGGCATCGCGCTGCTGCGCAGGCGTACTTCTCTGCTCTGTTGAGGGCAGAGCAAATTACTGCAGGCGGCGCCGGGAGTGGTCAAAGAGACCAGCGCATGTTCACTGCAGTACTTTGTCCCTCGACAGGGCAGATTGGTGTGCCTGCGCAGGAGCGTTGTGCCATGAAGACTGTGTGGATGACGAAGGGATGGGTCATCCACACAAAGAAAGCAGGAGGACAGGGATCGTAAGAAGATGGGAGGCGCCGGACCAAGACCAGTGATGCCCGTCTGACCCCCGGGTGAGTATAATAAAAGCTCTTTTTCTTCTCTTGCAGGTCGGGTTGGGGGCAGATATAAAGCATTATAAAATACTGTATATCAGCCCTGAAAGGTGGTGGCCATATCTTTTATAGGCCAAAACTGGTGACAGGTTCACTTTAAAGAAAATCTGTCAGTAGGATGAATACTCCTAATCTGTCTATATGTGCATGCAGGTCACAGGGAGCTGTGTGCAAATATAACTTACACAGTACAGCAGAGCTGTGTGTGAATATAACTGACAGTACAGCAGAGCTGTGTGTGACTATAACTTACACAGTACAGCAGAGCTGTGTGTGAATATAACTTGCACAGTACCGCAGAGCTGTGTGTGAATATAACTTACACAGTACCGCAGAGCTGTATGAGAATATAACTTACACAGTACAGCAGAGCTGTGTGTGAATATAACTTACACAGTACAGCAGAGCTGTATGAGAATATAACTTACACAGTACAGCAGAGCTGTGTGTGAATATAACTTACACAGTACAGCAGAGCTGTGTGTGAATATAACTTACACAGTACAGCAGAGTTGTGTGAATATAACTTACACAGTACAGCAGAGCTGTATGAGAATATAACTTACACAGTACAGCAGAGCTGTGTGTGAATATAACTTACACAGTATAGCAGAGCTGTATGAGAATATAACTTACTCAGTACAGTAGAGCTGTGTACGAATATAACTTACACAGTACTGCAGAGCTGTGTGCTAATATAACTTACACAGCACAGCAGAGCTGTGTGAATATAACTTACACAGTACAGCTGTATGAGAATATAACTTACACAGTACAGCAGAGCTGTGTGTGAAAATAACTTACACAGTACAACAGAGCTGTGTGTGAATATAACTGACACACTACAGCAGAGCTGTGTGTGAATATAATTGACACAGTGCAGCAGAGCTGTGTGAATATAACTTACACAGTACAGCAGAGCTGTGTGCAAATATAACTTACACAGTACAGCAGAGCTGTGTACGAATATAACTTACATAGTACAGCAGAGCTGTGTGCGAATATAACTTACACAGTACAACAGAGCTGTGTGAATATAACTTACACAGTACAGCAGCTGTATGAGATTATAACTTACACAGTATAGCAGAGCTGTGTGTGAATATAACTTACACAGTACAACAGCTGTGTGTGAATATAACTTACACAGTACAACAGAGCTGTGTGTGAATATAACTTACACAGTACAACAGCTGTGTGTGAATATAACATACACAGTACAACAGAGCTGTGTGTGAATATAACTTACACTGTACAGCAGAGCTGTGCTTTGTCTCCATACAACCACATCAGCAGTTGCAGCTCTTCTATAATTTTACTGTCAGCTCTGCTATACTGTGTGATACACACACAGCCATGGTTGCCTACCGTCAGTAAATGAAAGGACAGTCCATAAAAACACAGTGCTTTTCTCTGCCGTGCAGCAGAAAAAAGCACCGTCCGTGTTTTTTTAAAAAAAATTGCCTAAGTTTGTATTGTGTGTCATGATCTCTGCAGGCAGAGATCATAGCAAGCCTATAGAGGGACAAGCTCTCGGAAGATGGAACTATACTGACCATGAACTAAGCCTGCCGCGCAACTAGAAATAGCCAGGTAGCATTTCCTATTTATCGCTAGATGCCCAGCTCTGGCCTAAGACCTAAATAGCTAGCAGAGGGAAATATAAGACCTGGCTCACCTCTAGAGAAATATTCCAAAGAAGACAGTAGCCCCCCACATATAATGACGGTGAGTTCAGATGAAACAACAAACGCAGCAGGAAAATAGTCTTAGCAAATTTGAGGTCCGCTTACTAGATAGCAGAAGACAGATAGTATACTTTCATGGTCAGCAGAAAAACACTAACAAAACACCATCCAGAGATTACCTTAAACTCTGGCATTAACTCATAACGCCAGAGTAGCAATCCCTGATCAACGAGAGCTTTCCAGACACAGTAACAAAACTTCAGCTGTGAACTGGAACAAATAGGCAAAACAAAACATGGACAAAAGTCCAACTTATCTAGTAGTTGTCTAGAAGCAGGAACAAGCACTGAGAGGCATCAGATAACATTGTTGACCGGCAAGAAACCACCAGAGAAATGAGCTTAAATAGCGACACCCACTACTGATGGAACCAGGTGAAACAGGAAAGAGGATGACAAGTCCAATTCCACAAGCGGCCACCGGGGGAGCCCAGAATCCAAATTCACAACAGTACCCCCCCCTCAAGGAGGGGGCACCGAACCCTCACCAGATCCACCAGGGCGACCAGGATGAGCCCTATGGAAGGCACGAACAAGATCAGAAGCATGAACATCAGATGCATTGACCCAAGAATTATCCTCCTGGCCGTAACCCTTCCAGTTGACCAGATACTGGAGTTTCCGTCTGGAAACACGAGAGTCTCCAAAGGCTCTAAATCAAAACCACAACGATTGGCAAAGGACCAATCCATAAGACTCAGAGCGGCGCCAGAGTCAACATAGGCGTCCGTGGCAATGGATGACAAAGAGCAAATCAGGGTTACAGACAAAATAAACTTAGACTGAATGGTGCCAATGGAAACAGACTTATCAAGCTTCTTTGTACGCCTAGAGCATGCTGATATAACATGAGTAGAATCCCCACAATAGAAACACAATCCATTCTTCCGTCTAAAATTCTGTCGCTCGCTCCTGGACAGAATTCTATCACACTGCATACTTTCTGGCGTCTTTTCCATAGACACCGCCAGATGGTGCACCGGTTTGCGCTCCCGCAGACGCCTATCAATCTGAATAGCCATTGTCATGGACTCATTCAGACCTGCAGGCAAAGGGAACCCCACCATAACATCCTTAACGGCATCAGAGAGACCTTCTCTGAAAGTTGCCGCCAAGGCGCACTCATTCCACTGAGTAAGCACAGACCATTTACGGAATTTTTGGCAGAAAACTTCAGCTTCGTCTTGCCCCTGAGATAGTGCCATCAAAGTTTTTTCTGCCTGAAGTTCCAAATGAGGTTCCTCATAAAGCAAGCCCAAGGCCAGAAAAAACGCATCCACATCGCGTAACGCAGGATCCCCTGCTGGCAATGAGAAGGCCCAATCTTGAGGGTCACCCCTGAGCAAGGAAATCACAATCCTAACCTGCTGAGCAGGGTCTCCAGCTGAACGAGACTTCAGGGACAAATAAAGCTTACAATTATTTCGGAAATTCTGGAAGCTAGCTCTATTCCCTGTGAAGAACTCCGGCAAAGGAATTCTCGGCTCAGATACCGGAGCATGTACCACAAAATCTTGTAAATTTTGTACTTTCGTGATGAGATTATTCAAACCCGCAGTTACACTCTGGAGATCCATTATTGTCAGGTGCACACAGAGCATACAGAGATTAGGAGGAGAGAGAGAAAAAAGACTGCAGCAAGGCAGACTGGAGGAAAAAAAAAAAAAAAAAAATTCCAGCAGACTTCTTATAACTCTCCTTTCTCAACCTGGGTCTTTAACACTTTATTGGCCGGTCAAACTGTCATGATCTCTGCAGGCAGAGATCATAGCAAGCCTATAGAGGGACAAGCTCTCGGAAGATGGAACTATACTGACCATGAACTAAGCCTGCCGCGCAACTAGAAATAGCCAGGTAGCATTTCCTATTTATCGCTAGATGCCCAGCTCTGGCCTAAGACCTAAATAGCTAGCAGAGGGAAATATAAGACCTGGCTCACCTCTAGAGAAATATTCCAAAGAAGACAGTAGCCCCCCACATATAATGACGGTGAGTTCAGATGAAACAACAAACGCAGCAGGAAAATAGTCTTAGCAAATTTGAGGTCCGCTTACTAGATAGCAGAAGACAGATAGTATACTTTCATGGTCAGCAGAAAAACACTAACAAAACACCATCCAGAGATTACCTTAAACTCTGGCATTAACTCATAACGCCAGAGTAGCAATCCCTGATCAACGAGAGCTTTCCAGACACAGTAACAAAACTTCAGCTGTGAACTGGAACAAATAGGCAAAACAAAACATGGACAAAAGTCCAACTTATCTAGTAGTTGTCTAGAAGCAGGAACAAGCACTGAGAGGCATCAGATAACATTGTTGACCGGCAAGAAACCACCAGAGAAATGAGCTTAAATAGCGACACCCACTACTGATGGAACCAGGTGAAACAGGAAAGAGGATGACAAGTCCAATTCCACAAGCGGCCACCGGGGGAGCCCAGAATCCAAATTCACAACAATTGTGCATGCGTGAAAAACGCTAACATACGCAGTACAAACAAAAAGGTGTCCACAGCACACTGTGAACCCTGCAGAGAGCAAGATTCCTTGACTCAGTATTCAGGTACAGTCAGGATGACAGGCTTGGTAAGTATGGCTGATGTTCTCATCCGATCCTCCGAGTAGTCAGTGCATCTGATAACTCTCCTTCCATCTGAGCACTTCTGACAGATAAATAGCCTGACCAATGTTTACATGAGCTGTCACATCAATGCCCCCCGCCCCTCTATAGCTATCACCATCCCCTGTACTGGGGGGGCTTTATTGGGAAACCACTGCACTATATATATATATATATATATATATATATATATATATATATTTATATATATATATATATATATATATATATATATATATATATATATATATATACACTCACTGGCCACTTTATTAGGTACACCTGTCCAACTTCTTGTTAACACTTAATTTCTAATCAGCCAATCACATGGCGGCAACTCAGTGCATTTAAGCATGTAGACATGGTCAAGACAATCTCCTGCAGTTCAAACCGAGCATCAGTATGGGGAAGAAAGGTGATTTGAGTGCCTTTGAACGTGGCATGGTTGTTGGTGCCAGAAGGGCTGGTCTGAGTATTTCAGAAACTGCTGATCTACTGGGATTTTCACGCACAACCATCTCTAGGGTTTACAGAGAATGGTCCGAAAAAGAAAAAAAATCCAGTGAGCGGCAGTTCTGTGGGCGGAAATGCCTTGTTGATGCCAGAGGTCAGAGGAGAATGGGCAGTCTGGTTCGAGCTGATAGAAAGGCAACAGTGACTCAAATCGCCACCCGTTACAACCAAGGTAGGCCTAAGAGCATCTCTGAACGCACAGTGCGTCGAACTTTGAGGCAGATGGGCTACAGCAGCAGAAGACCACACCGGGTACCACTCCTTTCAGCTAAGAACAGGAAACTGAGGCTACAATTTGTACAAGCTCATCGAAATTGGACAGTAGAAGATTGGAAAAACGTTGCTTGGTCTGATGAGTCTCGATTTCTGCTGCGACATTCGGATGGTAGGGTCAGAATTTGGCGTAAACAACATGAAAGCATGGATCCATCCTGCCTTGTATGGAGCATCTTTGGGATGTGCAGCCGACAAATCTGCGGCAACTGTGTGATGCCATCATGTCAATATGGACCAAAATCTCTAAGGAATGCTTCCAGCACCTTGTTGAATCTATGCCACGAAGAATTGAGGCAGTTCTGAAGGCAAAAGGGGGTCCAACCCGTTACTAGCATGGTGTACCTAATAAAGTGGCCGGTGAGTGTATATATATATATACACACAGTGAAGACCAAAAGTTTGGACACACCTCGGTAAAAGATTTCTCTGTATTCTCATGACTATGGAAATTGTACATTCACACTTAAGGCTTCAAAACTATGAATTAACACATGTGGAATTATATACTTAACAAAAAAGTGTGAAACAACTGAAAATGTGTCTTATATTCTAGGTTCTTCAAAGTAGCCACCTTTTGCTTTGATGACTGCTTTGAACACTCTTGGCATTCTCTTCATGAGCTTCAAGAGGTAGTCACCAGGATTGGTTTTCAGTTCACAGGCGTGCCCTGTCAGGTTTAATAAGTGGGATTTCTTGCCTTATAAATGGGGATGGGACCATGAGTTGTGTTGTGCAGAAGTCTGGTGGATACACAGCTGATAGTCCTACTGAATAGACTGTTGGAATTTGTGTTATGGCAAGAAGAAAGCAGCTAAGTAAAGGAAAACGAGTGGCCATCATTACTTTAAGAAATGAAGGTCAGTCAGTCCGAAAAATTGGACAAACTTTGAAAGTGTCCCCAAGTGCGGTGGCAAAAACCATCAATCTCTACAAAGAAACTGGCTCACATGAGGACCGCCCCAGGAAAGGAAGACCAAGAGTCACCTCTGCTTCTGAGGATAAGTTTATCCGAGTCACCAGCCTCAGAAATCGCAGGTTAACAGCAGCTCAGATTAGAGATCAGGTCGATGCCACATAGAGTTCTAGCAGCAGACACATCTCTACAACAACTGTTAAAGGGAACCTATCACCCCGTTTTTTAAAGATTAGATAAAAATAGTGTGAAATAGGGGCAGAGCTGGGCTTTACATTAGTGCTTTTTTGGTGACTTTATTCCCCCGTTAGGCTGCCGAAATACCTTTGTGAAGTGGCCGTTTTGTCCTGTCACTCAAGTTGGTCAGGTCGGATGGGCGTGGTCACAGCGCTGTTTGTCCCCCAGGATCCTGCTCATCATTACGTTGGTGGCGTAGTGGTGTGCGCATGTCCAGCAGGCGAATCCACTGCCCAGGAGATGAATAACAGCGCGGTCTTCGCTATTCAGCCGTTTACCGGTGGGCGCGGCCATCTTTCCTGTGGCCGCGCCTGCGCAGATGGAGCGCTCTGCTGCCCGGGGCTTCAGGAAAATGGCCGCGGGATTCTGCGCGTGCGCAGATGGAGATAGCGGCGGCCATTTTCCTGAAGCCCCGGGCAGCAGAGCGCTCCATCTGCGCAGGCGCGGCCACAGGAAAGATGGCCGCGCCCACCGGTAAACGGCTGAATAGCGAAGACCGCGCTGTTATTCATCTCCTGGGCAGTGGATTCGCCTGCTGGACATGCGCACACCACTACGCCACCAACGTAATGATGAGCAGGATCCTGGGGGACAAACAGCGCTGTGACCACGCCCATCCGACCTGACCAACTTGAGTGACAGGACAAAACGGCCACTTCACAAAGGTATTTCGGCAGCCTAACGGGGGAATAAAGTCACCAAAAAAGCACTAATGTAAAGCCCAGCTCTGCCCCTATTTCACACTATTTTTATCTAATCTTTAAAAAACGGGGTGATAGGTTCCCTTTAAGAGGAGACTTTGTGCAGCAGGCCTTCATGGTAAAATAGCTGCTAAGAAACCACTGCTAAGGACAGGCAACAAGCAGAAGAGACTTGTTTGGGCTGAAGAACACAAGGAATGGACATTAGACCAATGGAAATCTGTGCTTTGGTCTGGTGAGTCCAAATTTGAGATCTTTGGTCCCAACCACGGTGTCTTTGTGCGACGCAGAAAAGGTGAACGGATGGACTCTACATGCCGGGTTCCCACCGTGAAGCATGCAGGAGGAGGTGTGATGGTGTGGGGGTGCTTTGCTGGTGACACTGTTGGGGATTTTTTCAAAATTGAAGGCATACTGAACCTGCATGGCTACCACAGCATCTTGCAGCGACATGCTATTCCATCCGGCTTGCGTTTAGTTGGACCATCATTTATTTTTCAACAGGACAATGACCCCAAACACACCTCCAGGCTGTGTAAGGGCTATTTGACCAAGAAGGAGAGTGATGGGGTGCTACGCCAGATGACCTGGCCTCCACAGTCACCAGACCTGAACTCAATCGAGATGGTTTGGGGTGAGCTGGACCGCAGAGTGAAGGCAAAAGGGCCAACAAGTGCTAACCATCTCTGGGAACTCATTCAAGATTCTTGGAAGACCATTCCCGGTGACTACCTCTTGAAGCTCATCTAGAGAATGCCAAGAGTGTGCAAAGCAGTCATCAAAGCAAAAGGTGGCTACTTTGAAGAACCTAGAATATAAGACATATTTTCAGTTGTTTCACACTTTTTTGTTAAGTATATAATTCCACATGTGTTAATTCATAGTTTTGATGCCTTCAGTGTGAATGTACAATTTTCATAGTCATGAAAATAAAGACTAATCTTTAAATGAGAAGGTGTGTCCAAACTTTTGGTCTGTACTGTATATATGCACACACACACACATATATATATATATATATATATATATATATATATATATATATATATATATATATACAGTTAGGTCCATATATATTTGGACAGACACAACATTTTTCTAATTTTGGTTATAGACATTACCACAATGAATTTTATACAAAACCATTCAGATGCAGTTGAAGTTCAGACTTTCAGCTTTCATTTGAGGGTATCCACATTAAAATTGGATGAAAGGTTTAGGAGTTTCAGCTCCTTAACATATGCCACCCTGTTTTTAAAGGGACCAAAAGTAATTGGACAATTGACTATAAGGCTATTTCATGGACAGGTGTGGGCAATCCCTTTGTTATGTCATTCTCAATTAAGCAGATAAAAGGCCTGGAGATGCTTTGAGGTGTGGTGCTTGCATTTGGAAGGTTTTGCTGTGAAGTAAACATGCGGTCAAAGGAGCTCTCCATGCAGGTGAAACAAGCCATCCTTAAGCTGGGAAAACAGAAAAAACCCATCCGAGAAATTGCTACAATATTAGGAGTGGCAAAATCTACAGTTTGGTACATCCTGAGAAAGAAAGAAAGCACTGGTGAACTCATTAATGCAAAAAGACCTGAGCGCCCACGGAAGACAACAGTGGTGGATGATCGCAGAATAATCTCCATGGTGAAGAGAAACCCCTTCACAACAGCCAACCAATTGAACAACACTCTCCAGGAGGTAGGCGCATCAATATCCAAATCTACCTTAAAGAGAAGACTGCATGAAAGTAACTACAGAGGGTTCACTGCACGGTGCAAGTCACTCATAAGCATCAAGAATAAAATGGCTAGACTGGACTTAGCTAAAAAACATCTAAAAAAGCCAGCACAGTTCAGGAAGAACATTCTTTGGACAGATGAAACCAAGATCAACCTCTACCAGAATGATGGAAAGAGAAAAGTATGGCAAAGGTGTTGTACAGTTCATGATCCAAAGCATACCACATCATCTGTAAAACACGGCGGAGGCAGTGTGATGGCTTGGGCATGCATGGCTGCCAGTGGCACTGGGTCACTAGTGTTTATTGATGATGTGACACAGGACAGAAGCAGCCGAATGAATTCTGAGGTATTCAGAGCCATACTGTGTGCTCAGATCCAGCCAAATGCAGCCAAACTGATTGGTCGTCGTTTCATACTACAGATGGACAATGACCCAAAACATAAAGCCAAAGCAACCCAGGAGTTTATTAAAGCAAAGAAGTGGAATATTCTTGAAAGGCCAAGTCAGTCACCTGATCTCAACCCAATTGAGCATGCGTTTCACTTATTAAAGACTAAACTTCAGACAGAAAGGCCCACAAACAAACAGCAACTGAAAACCACCGCAGTGAAGGCCTGGCAGAGCATGAAAAAGGAGGAAACACAGCGTCTGGTGATGTCCATGAGTTCTAGACATCAGGCAGTCATTGCCAACAAAGGGTTTTCAACCAAGTACTAGAAATGAACATTTTATTTAAAATTATTGAATCTGTCCAATTACTTCTGGTCCCTTTAAAAACAGGGTGGCACATGTTAAGGAGCTGAAACTACTAAATCCTTCATCCAATTTTAATGTGGATACCCTCAAATGAAAGCTGAAAGTCTGAACTTCAACTGCATCTGAATTGTTTTGTTTAAAATTTATTGTGGTAATGTCTATGACCAAAATTAGAAAAATGATGTCTCTGTCCAAATATATATGGACTTAACTGTATATATATATATATATATATATATATATATATATATATATATATTAGTACATGAGTGTACAGTAGTACATATATTTCTAAAAGCGTATGCATGTGTGTATGTGTTTACTGTTTACATACACACACAAACGCTGCACATTGCCACTTCTATCCTTTATGCTAGGCATACATGTCAGTATGTGCTCTAACTGTATTATTTTGGACATTTCAGAAGGTGTGGTTTTATCAGGGGGCGCAGTTTTATCAAGGGGGAGTGGTAAATGTCCATAAAAAATTTGGACCACCTGTGAGTTTTGGTCCAGTTATCCAGAAAAAAATTGAATATGAGGTTGGCAACCCTGTACACAGCTCTGCTAGGAGATCAAGAGAGCAAACTGTCAGTCATTACATGTCTCACGCTGGTAATGTCTAGTGTTGAGCATTCCGATACCGCAAGTATCGGGTATCGGCCGATACTTGCGGTATCGGAATTCCGATACCGAGATCCGATACTTGCCGCGTATCGGATACCGGAATCAGAAGTTCCCAGGATTCAAACTGCACGAATTCAGCCAATGAGGAATGATTCTGAGTGTGGGCACATCCTGTTCAGCATGGTGGGCATGAAACTACTGGCAAGGCTGTGATTGGCTGCTGAAATGATGTCATGCTGCAGTTTAAAAGTCGCTGGCGCCATTTTGCGCTCACTCTGCTGTGAATTCAGTTAGTGACAGGACGCTGTTTGCTGACTGAGGGCCAGTTGAGATAGCGATTTGCTTTATTGTTCTTTTCCAAGGCTAATTTAGCAACCGCTGTGTTCACCTACTAATCACCTTGCTTTTGCCTTGCAGCGCTGTTTTCACAGCGATCTGCAAGGTCTCTCTGTGTGTGTGTGTGTGTGTGTGTGTGTGCAGCCCACTCTCTAGTCTGTGTGCAGCCATAGGCCATAGCTGGTTGTATTCAGTTCAGGGAGGGTGGTTCACTGCCTCATACTGTTCTATTTTTTTTTTTCTTTTTCAAGTAGTGCAGGCTGCTGCACATTTTTTCTAATAATTCCTATTAGTGTCTTTCCACCCGTATCCAGCTAAATTGTGGAAAAACACTAGATAGGATAACGTAGAGGAGTGTTTTTGGGCCTTGCAGCGCCGTTTACGGCTGTCTGCACGGTCTCCGTGTGACTGCAGCTCACCCTGTAGTCTGTGTGCAGCCATAGCCGGTTGTATCCAGCTCAGGGTAAATCACTGCGTCATACCGTAAAATCCAATTTCCTTTTTTCTAAGTAGTGCAGGCTGCTGCACATTTTTTCAAAAAATTCCTATTAGTGTCTTTCCACCCGTATCCAGCTAAATTGTGGAAAAACACTACATAGGATAACGTAGAGGAGGTTTTTGAGGCCTTGCAGCGCCGTTTACGGCTGTCTGCACGGTCTCCGTGTGACTGCAGCTCGCCCTGTAGTCTGTGTGCAGCCATAGCCGGTTGTATCCAGCTCAGGGTAAATCACTGCGTCATACCGTGAAATCCAATTTCCTTTTTTCTAAGTAGTGCAGGCTGCTGCACATTTTTTCAAAAAATTCCTATTAGTGTCTTTCCACCCGTATCCAGCTAAATTGTGGAAAAACACTACATAGGATAACGTAGAGGAGGTTTTTGGGGCCTTGCAGCGCCATTTACGGCTGTCTGCACGGTCTCCGTGTGACTGCAGCTTGCCCTGTTGTCAGTTCAGCCCCCAAAAAATAAATAAATAATAAAGTTCACCAAACACACGACTTTACAGTTGTGTAGGCCACATTAGCTGATATTAAAGTCTAGTCCACACTTTAGAAAATTATTGTTTCTTATACCTGTTAGGAGCTGTTCAGGAATAAGCACACAAAGCCGTTAGTACTTTTCTGCTTATCTTTATCAGTCAACCAAGATGAAGAAGGCAGGGAGTAAGGCACGTGGGCGTAAGCGCGAAGCAGGGAGAGGACGTGGGGATTCTGTGCCTGCTGCGGGCACCGGTGACTCATCAGCACCCAGTTTCACCAGGGAACAGTCCTTCATGCTCAGCTTTGTCGTAGAGCGCCGTACACCGCTGCTGCGTGAAGAACAAATTGAAGCCGTTGTCGGATGGATGGCAGCTAACGCATCGACTTCACTTAGTGCCACATCCTCTCAGACACAGAGCACTGGAGAGCACCCATCTGTCTCTTCACCACCTGCCAAATTGCCCAGGCAGACAGAGAGCCCAGGACAGGAGCCGTCTCTACTTCTGTTCTCTGAATCTCTTGGCTTGGAAACAGGGGGCCAGCCAAGCAGCATTGGAGAAATGGAAGAAGAGGCAGTGTGCAGTGATGCCCAACAGCTTTTTCTCTCTGAGTCTGAAGAGGCGGGTGGGCCAGTGCCTCCGGTCACCACACCGCAGAACGCATCCGCTGATGACACTCAGGTGCCACTTTCTGGTGCGTGCTCTGCTGCTGAGACTACCCAGGAGGAGCAGTTGGTGGCAGAGGGTAGTGTAGATGATGAGGTCCTTGACCCATCGTGGCGTGAGGGACAGGAAGGTGGTGGGAGCAGCTCTGAGGAAGAGATTCCCCGAATGGGCCAAAGAGGGAGAGGGAGGGGGAAGACTGCGGATCCTGTAGCCTCCACTTTGGCACCCGTTAGGAGCGTGTCTCTTCCAACAGCCAAAAAGGGCGCTCCCAAGACTTGCAGTGCCTGGTCCTTTTTTGACACAGTTGTAGATGACATTTGCTATGTCAAATGCAAGGTGTGTCATCAAAAAGTCAAAAGAGGGAGAAATGTCAGCAACCTCAATACCTCCAACATGTGGAAACATGTGCGGACCAGGCATGCAGCGGAGTTACAGAAACACACTGAAGAGCTAGGCCAACCAACAGCGGCAGCTACCACCTCTTCAGCTCGTGTTGCCTCTTCCTCCAGCTCACACGCAGCTGGTTCGGCTTCCTCCCAGGATCGCCGTGGAAGAACCTCTGGCACTGTTGTCCAGAGACCCACTGTAATTCCACCTGCAGCACCATGTTCCCAGTTATCCTCACACTCCCAGGCCAGTCTACAGCCATCGGTAGTACAGGCGTGGGAGAAAAGGTGGCCTTTCGCGGCAAACCACCCACGAGCACAGGCTCCGACTGCAGGCATTGCCAAACTTCTGTCACTGGAAATGCTGTCATTCAGGCTGGTGGAGACTGACAGCTTCCGTGACTTGATGTCATTGGCAATCCCACAGTACAATGTGCCCAGCCGCTTTTATTTCAGCAGGCAAGCCGTCCCTGCCCTGCACAAGCATGTGGAGGGACACATAAAACACGCGCTACTGAACGCCGTCAGTAGCAAGGTCCACCTCACCACCGATGCGTGGACCAGTCAACATGGACAGGGGCAATACCTTTCCCTCACTGCCCATTGGGTTAATGTTGAGCCGGGTACAGATCGTGCGAGTGGCGCAGGATGTGTCCTGCCCACTCCAAGGATTGCAGGAATCCAGTCTGTATGCATTGACTCCTCCTCTTACACAAGTTCCTCAGAATCGTCGCTGCAGGAGCCGTCACAGTCCACCTCCACATGGACCCGTGAACGTTTACCTGTTACGACCGACATGAGCACAGCCGTGGCCAAACGTCAACAGGCCGTCTTGAAATTAATTTCTTTGGGGAATCGAAGCCACACAGCGCAGGAGCTCTGGAATGCCATCAAGCAGGAGAGCGATGTGTGGTTTGTGGCAGCGAATCTCCAGCCAGGCATGGTAGTGTGTGATAATGGCCGAAATCTGGTGGCAGCTCTGGGCCTCGGCAACCTCACTCACATCCCATGTCTGGCACATGTGCTCAATTTGGTCGTGCAGAGTTTTTTGAGGGACTATCCGGATCTTGATGCACTGCTGCACAAGGCCCGCCTAGAGTGTGCTCACTTGCGGCGTTCCAGCACGGCAAAATCGCGCAATCTCTGCAGCGCCGATTCCGCCTTCCGGAACATCGCATCATATGTGACCTACCTACCAGGTGGAATTCCATGTTGGAGCGGTTGTGTGAGCAGCAGCAAGCAGTAATGGAGTACCAGCTGCATCAGGCGCAAAGAAGTCGCACACCGCGCCGTTCAGACTTCACAACCACAGAGTGGGCCACTATGAAGGACGTCTGCCAGGTTTTACGTCCCTTCGATTATTCCACGCGGATGGCGAGTGCAGATGATGCACTAGTCAGCATGACTGTCCCCCTTATCTGCCTGCTTGAAAAATCACTGCAAGCGCTAAGGGATGATGTTGTGGAAGAGGTGGAGGATGAGGATTCACCATTTCCATCATCTTCTGGACAGTCAGCGCCACGTGGTTCCTCACAAACGTGTAGGCAGGGGACACTTTGTGAGGAGGATGAGGAGGAGTCAATGGAGGAGGAAGACATCCGTCCAGAGGAGGGAGTTACACAATTGTCCAGTAGTCAGTGTGTACAGCGAGGGTGGGGTGATGACGAGCGGGCAGAGATCACGCCTCAAGCAGGGGACAGCGTTTCTTGGCCAGTTGGCAGTCTGCAGCACATGGTGGATTACATGCTGCAGTGCCTGAGAAACGACCGCCGCTTCGCCCACATTCTCAACATGTCTGATTATTGGGTGTTCACCCTCCTCGATCCTCGCTACCGGGACAACGTAGAAAGCCTCATCACACCGTTGAACCGGGAGCGAAAAATGCGGGAGTACCAAGACACACTGGTGAATTCCATCATCTTCTCCAGTCCAACTGAGAGAAGTGCTGCTAGTGGATTACAAAGCAGCTAAGTGCGTCCAGGCAGTGGAGGAGGCTCTGTACAAAGAGGGAGCAGAAGCAGTGCCTCTGCCCAAGGCAAGACCAGTATGGCCCAACTGTGGCACAGTTTTGTGTGCCCGCCACAAAGGTCTACACCATCACAGACGGCTCCAATCAGCAGGAGGCAACGGTTCCGTCAGATGGTGACAGACTACATGTCTTGCCCTCTTGCTGTACTCCCAGATGGCTCTTCCCCTTTCAAGTTTTGGGTCTCAAAGCTGGATACATGGCCAGAGCTAAGCCAGTATGCATTGGAGGTGCTGGCTTGCCCTGCGGCTAGTGTATTATCGGAACGCGTCTTTAGTGCTGCAGGTGGTGTAGTAACTGACCGTCGCATGCGACTATCCTCCGATAACGTTGACCGGCTTACTTTCCTGAAAATGAACCAGGCCTGGATCTCGCAGGAATTTGCCACTCCTCTTCCTGATTAAATAATTAGGTGACTGTCTACAGTATCCAGTTCTCCTGTTGTGTTCATCTTTCTACCACCTGAACTTTAATTCCTGGGCTCCAACACCGCCAGTTGAGGCTCAGAAGTGCCGTCTGCACAGTCAATACATACGACCCAGTGTTATTGGGTGTCAGTAACTTCAGCTGATCCCCAGCTGTGTAGCCGGCAATGTGTCCTGCGACCACCACGCTGACACAACAACTGAAATGTAAGGGAACCTGTCCCCCCCCCCCCAGGCGTTTGTTACTGAAACAGCCACCTTGTGCAGCAGTAATGCTGCACAAGGAAAAGGTAGCTATTTTTGTTTAGCTCCTTGCACACGCAGAACTTAACACTTATAAAATGTGTCCACTGGTACCGTAAAACCGTCCTGTAGGTGGGACTTTCCTTCGTAATGTGACGCAGCACAGCCGTCATTCCTACCCCGTTGGCGCAGTGCGCCGGCTCCTCAGCGTTGTTTGATTCTGTCCCGAAGCCTGCGCTGTTAAGTTATCCCTTGGCCAGGCACACTTAGCGCTGCCCCTCTTCTGACATCATTTGGTGTCAACCTTACTGCGCCTGTGCGTCCGCGCTGGCCGAGATCCCGCCTCGCAGTGTCTTCTGATTTAATCACACTGCGGGCCTGGGATCCATGGGCATGCGCAGTGCATATCTTCACCTCCGCCTCTCACTCATCTCCCTTCACCTTCTTCAGACTGTGCGCCGTCAGCTGATCCCTAATAGCATGCCACGGCCGTGACACCTGAAGAAGCCGGAGGGAGGGGAGTGAGAGGCGAGGATATGCACTGCGCATGGCCACGGATCCCAGGCCTGCGGTGGGATTACATTAGACGACACTGCGAGGCGGGATCTCGGCCAGCGCGGACGCACAGGCGCAGCCAGACTGACACCAAATGATGTCAGAAGATGGGCAGCGCTAAGTGTGCCTGGCCAAGGGATAACATAACAGCGCAGGCTCCGTGACGGAATTAAACAACGCTGAGGAGCCGGGGCACGGCGCCAAGGGGGTAGGAATGACGGCTGTGCTGCGTCATATTACGAAGGAAAGTCCCACCTCCGGGACGGTCTCACGGTATCAGGGGACACATTTTATAAGTGTTTAGTTCTGTGTTTGCAAGGAGCATAATGAAAAGAGCCACCTTTTCCTTTTGCATCCTTTGTGCTGCACAAGCTGGCTCTTTCAGCTACAAACGCCTTGGGGGGGGTTAAAGGTTCCCTTTCGACTTTCCCCAATCAGGCTTCAGCCTACACTGTGTTCCTCTGCTCCTCCTGCTGTCCCTGGGCTCCAACACCGCTAGTTGGTACCTGGAAGTGCTGTCCGCACAGTCAACACTTGCTGCCGTGTTATTGGGGTTCAGTAACGTCAGCTGCTCCCCTGCTGTGTGTGCTGCAATACCTCCTATCTGCTCCTCCTTCTGTCCCTGGGCTCCAACACCGCTAGTTGTTTTCCGGAAGTGCTGTCCGCACAGTCAACAGTCGCTCCTCTGTTATTGGGGTTCAGTAACGTCAGCTGTTCCCCAGCTGTGTGTGTGGCAATCCCTCCTCTCTCCTCCACCTCCTTCTCCTTCTGTCCCTGGGCTCCAACACCGCTAGTTGTTGTCCAGAAGTGCTGTCCGCACAGTCAACAGTCGCTCCTCTGTTATTGGGGTTTAGTAACGTCAGCTGTTCCCCAGCTGTGTGTGTGGCAATCCCTCCTCTCTCCTCCACCTCCTCCTCCTTCTTTGTTGTGAAATTGGATTTTGGGCTCCCCCGGTGGCCACTGGTGGAATTGAACTGGTGTGCATCATCCTCTCTGTTCACCTGTTTCCATCAGGATGTGGGAGTCGCTATTTAGCCTTGCTCCTCTGTCACTTCCATGCCGGTCAACATTGTAATCAGAAGCCTTTCTGTGCATGTTCCTGCTGCTAGACAACTCCCAGCTAAGTTGGACTTAGTCCTTGTTTGTTTTTGCATTTTGTTCCAGTTCACAGCTGTAGTTTCGTTTCTGTGTCTGGAAAGCTCTTGTGATCTGAAATTGCCACTCTGATGTTATGAGTTAATACTAGAGTCTTAAAGTAATTTCAGGATGGTATTTTGATAGGGTTTTCAGCTGACCATGAAAGTGCCCTTTCTGTCTTCCTGCTATCTAGTAAGCGGACCTCAATTTTGCTAAACCTATTTTCATACTACGTTTGTCATTTCATCTAAAATCACCGCCAATATTTGTGGGGGCCTCTGTCTGCCTTTCGGGGAAATTTCTCTAGAGGTGAGCCAGGACTATATTTTCCTCTGCCAGGATTAGTTAGTCCTCCGGCCGGCGCTGGGCGTCTAGGGATAAAACGCAGGCTACGCTACCCGGCTACTGTTAGTTGTGCGGCAGGTTTAGTTCATGGTCAGTTTAGTTTCCATCCTTCCAAGAGCTAGTTCGTATGTTTGCTGGGCTATGTTCTCTTGCCATTGAGAACCATAACAGTTTGACCGGACTAAAAGGGTTAAATTAATTGACAGAGAAAGGAGAGAAAAGAGAAGTCTGCTGAAGATTTTTTTTTTTTTTTCTCAGTTCTGAGTGTGCTTGTAATTGAATCTCTTGCAAGTCTGCCTATATTGCAGCCTTTCTCTCTCTCTCTCCTTCTAATCCTGGAATGGCTCTGTGTTCACCTGTTTAAAATGGATATTCAGAGTTTAGCTGCAGGTTTGAATAATCTCACCACGAAAGTTCAAAACTTACAAGATTTTGTTGTTCATGTTCCTATATCTGAACCTAGAATTCCTTTGCCTGAATTTTTCTCGGGGAATAGATCTTGCTTTCAAAATTTCAAAAATAATTGCAAGTTGTTTTTGTCCCTGAAATCTCGCTCTGCTGGAGATCCTGCTCAGCAGGTCAGGATTGTGATTTCTCTGCTCCGGGGCGACCCTCAGGATTGGGCTTTTGCATTGGCTCCAGGGGATCCTGCGTTGCTCAATGTGGATGCGTTTTTTCTGGCCTTGGGGTTGCTTTATGAGGAACCTCAGTTAGAACTTCAGGCGGAAAAGGCCTTGATGTCCCTATCTCAGGGGCAAGACGAAGCTGAAATATACTGCCAGAAATTCCGTAAATGGGCTGTGCTTACTCAGTGGAATGAGTGCGCCCTGGCGGCGAATTTCAGAGAGGGTCTCTCTGATGCCATTAAGGATGTTATGGTGGGGTTCCCTGTGCCTGCGGGTCTGAATGAGTCCATGACAATGGCTATCCAGATCGATAGGCGTCTGCGGGAGCGCAAACCTGTGCACCATTTGGCGGTGTCTACTGAGAAGACGCCAGAGAATATGCAATGTGATAGAATTCTGTCCAGAAGTGAACGGCAGAATTTTAGACGAAAAAATGGGTTGTGCTTCTATTGCGGTGATTCAACTCATGTTATATCAGCATGCTCTAAGCGTACTAAGAAGCTTGATAAGTCTGTTTCAATTGGCACTTTACAGTCTAAGTTTATTCTATCTGTGACCCTGATTTGTTCTTTATCATCTATTACCGCGGATGCCTATGTCGACTCTGGCGCCGCTTTGAGTCTTATGGATTGGTCCTTTGCCAAACGCTGTGGGTATGATTTGGAGCCTCTTGAAACTCTTATACCCCTGAAGGGGATTGACTCCACCCCATTGGCTAGCAATAAACCACAATACTGGACACAAGTAACTATGCGGATTAATCCGGATCACCAGGAGATTATTCGCTTTCTTGTGCTGTATAACCTACATGATGTGTTGGTGCTTGGATTGCCATGGCTGCAATCTCATAACCCAGTCCTTGACTGGAAAGCTATGTCTGTGTTAAGCTGGGGATGTAAGGGGACGCATGGGGACGTACCTGTGGTTTCCATTTCATCATCTATTCCCTCTGAGATTCCTGAATTCTTGACTGAATATCATGACGTTTTTGAAGAACCTAAGCTTGGTTCATTACCTCCGCACCGGGAGTGCGATTGTGCCATAGATTTGATTCCGGGTAGTAAATACCCTAAGGGTCGTTTATTTAATCTGTCTGTGCCTGAACATGCTGCTATGCGAGAATATATAAAGGAGTCCTTGGAAAAGGGACATATTCGTCCTTCGTCATCTCCCTTAGGAGCCGGTTTTTTCTTTGTGGCTAAGAAAGATGGCTCTTTGAGGCCGTGCATTGATTATCGGCTTTTGAATAAAATCACGGTTAAATATCAATATCCGTTGCCACTGCTGACTGATTTGTTTGCTCGCATAAAGGGGGCCAAGTGGTTCTCTAAGATAGAACTTCGTGGGGCGTATAATTTGGTGCGAATTAAGCAGGGGGATGAGTGGAAAACCGCATTTAATACGCCCGAGGGCCACTTTGAGTATTTGGTGATGCCTTTTGGTCTTTCAAATGCCCCTTCAGTCTTTCAGTCCTTTATGCATGACATTTTCCGCGATTATTTGGATAAATTTATGATTGTGTATCTGGATGATATTTTGATTTTTTCGGATGACTGGGACTCTCATGTCCAGCAGGTCAGGAGGGTTTTTCAGGTTTTGCGGTCTAATTCCTTGTGTGTGAAGGGTTCTAAGTGCGTTTTTGGGGTTCAAAAGATTTCCTTTTTGGGATATATTTTTTCCCCCTCTTCCATCGAGATGGATCCTGTCAAGGTTCAGGCTATTTGTGATTGGACGCAACCCTCTTCTCTTAAGAGTCTTCAGAAATTTTTGGGCTTTGCTAACTTTTATCGTCGATTTATTGCTGGTTTTTCTGATGTTGTTAAACCATTGACTGATTTGACTAAGAAGGGTGCTGATGTTGCTGATTGGTCCCCTGCTGCTGTGGAGGCCTTTCGGGAGCTTAAGCGCCGCTTTTCTTCCGCCCCTGTGTTGCGTCAGCCTGATGTTGCTCTTCCTTTTCAGGTTGAGGTCGACGCTTCTGAAATCGGAGCTGGGGCGGTTTTGTCGCAGAGAAGTTCCGATTGCTCCGTGATGAGACCTTGTGCTTTTTTCTCGCGTAAATTTTCGCCCGCCGAGCGGAATTATGATGTTGGGAATCGGGAGCTTTTGGCCATGAAGTGGGCTTTTGAGGAGTGGCGTCATTGGCTTGAGGGGGCTAGACATCAGGTGGTGGTATTGACTGACCACAAAAATCTAATTTATCTTGAGTCCGCCAGACGCCTGAATCCTAGACAGGCGCGCTGGTCGTTGTTTTTCTCTCGGTTTAATTTTGTGGTGTCCTACCTGCCGGGTTCTAAGAATGTTAAGGCGGATGCCCTTTCTAGGAGTTTTGAGCCTGACTCCCCTGGTAATTCTGAACCTACAGGTATCCTTAAGGATGGAGTGATATTGTCTGCCGTTTCTCCAGACCTGCGGCGGGCCTTGCAGGAGTTTCAGGCGGATAGACCTGATCGTTGCCCACCTGGTAGACTGTTTGTTCCTGATGATTGGACCAGTAAAGTCATTTCTGAGGTTCATTCTTCTGCGTTGGCAGGTCATCCTGGAATCTTTGGTACCAGGGATTTGGTGGCAAGGTCCTTCTGGTGGCCTTCCCTGTCTCGAGATGTGCGAGGCTTCGTGCAGTCTTGTGACGTTTGTGCTCGGGCCAAGCCTTGTTGTTCTCGGGCTAGTGGATTGTTGTTGCCCTTGCCTATCCCGAAGAGGCCCTGGATGCACATCTCGATGGATTTTATTTCGGATCTTCCTGTTTCTCAGAAGATGTCTGTCATCTGGGTGGTGTGTGATCGTTTCTCTAAGATGGTCCATTTGGTTCCCCTGCCTAAGTTGCCTTCTTCTTCCGAGTTGGTTCCTCTGTTTTTTCAAAATGTGGTCCGTTTGCATGGTATTCCGGAGAATATCGTTTCTGACAGAGGTACCCAATTCGTGTCTAGATTTTGGCGAGCATTCTGTGCTAGGATGGGCATAGATTTGTCTTTCTCGTCTGCTTTCCATCCTCAGACTAATGGCCAGACCGAGCGGACGAATCAGACCTTGGAGACATATTTGAGGTGTTTTGTGTCTGCAGATCAGGATGATTGGGTTGCTTTTTTGCCTTTAGCGGAGTTTGCCCTCAATAATCGGGCCAGTTCTGCCACCTTGGTGTCTCCCTTTTTCTGTAATTCGGGGTTTCATCCTCGATTTTCTTCTGGTCAGGTGGAATCTTCGGATTGTCCTGGAGTGGATGCTGTGGTGGAGAGGTTGCATCAGATTTGGGGGCAGGTAGTGGACAATTTGAAGTTGTCCCAGGAGAAGACTCAGCTTTTTGCCAACCGCCGGCGTCGGGTTGGTCCTCGGCTTTGTGTTGGGGACTTGGTGTGGTTGTCTTCTCGTTTTGTCCCTATGAGGGTTTCTTCCCCCAAGTTTAAGCCTCGGTTCATCGGCCCGTACAAGATATTGGAGATTCTTAACCCTGTGTCCTTCCGTTTGGACCTCCCTGCATCTTTTTCTATTCATAATGTTTTTCATCGGTCATTATTGCGCAGGTATCAGGTACCGGTTGTGCCTTCCGTTGAGCCTCCTGCTCCGGTGTTGGTTGAGGGCGAGTTGGAGTACGTTGTGGAAAAAATCTTGGACTCCCGTGTTTCCAGACGGAAACTCCAGTATCTGGTCAAATGGAAGGGATACGGTCAGGAGGATAATTCTTGGGTGACTGCCTCTGATGTTCATGCCTCCGATTTGGTCCGTGCCTTTCATAGGGCTCATCCTGATCGCCCTGGTGGTTCTGGTGAGGGTTCGGTGCCCCCTCCTTGAGGGGGGGTACTGTTGTGAAATTGGATTTTGGGCTCCCCCGGTGGCCACTGGTGGAATTGAACTGGTGTGCATCATCCTCTCTGTTCACCTGTTTCCATCAGGATGTGGGAGTCGCTATTTAGCCTTGCTCCTCTGTCACTTCCATGCCGGTCAACATTGTAATCAGAAGCCTTTCTGTGCATGTTCCTGCTGCTAGACAACTCCCAGCTAAGTTGGACTTAGTCCTTGTTTGTTTTTGCATTTTGTTCCAGTTCACAGCTGTAGTTTCGTTTCTGTGTCTGGAAAGCTCTTGTGATCTGAAATTGCCACTCTGATGTTATGAGTTAATACTAGAGTCTTAAAGTAATTTCAGGATGGTATTTTGATAGGGTTTTCAGCTGACCATGAAAGTGCCCTTTCTGTCTTCCTGCTATCTAGTAAGCGGACCTCAATTTTGCTAAACCTATTTTCATACTACGTTTGTCATTTCATCTAAAATCACCGCCAATATTTGTGGGGGCCTCTGTCTGCCTTTCGGGGAAATTTCTCTAGAGGTGAGCCAGGACTATATTTTCCTCTGCCAGGATTAGTTAGTCCTCCGGCCGGCGCTGGGCGTCTAGGGATAAAACGCAGGCTACGCTACCCGGCTACTGTTAGTTGTGCGGCAGGTTTAGTTCATGGTCAGTTTAGTTTCCATCCTTCCAAGAGCTAGTTCGTATGTTTGCTGGGCTATGTTCTCTTGCCATTGAGAACCATAACATTCTTTCTCTGGGCTCCAACACCGCTAGTTGTTGCCTGGAAGTGCTGTCCGCACAGTCAACAGTCGCTCCTCTGTTATTGGGGTTCAGTAACGTCAGCTGTTCCCCAGCTGTGTGTGTGGCAATCCCTCCTCTCTCCTCCACCTCCTCTTCCTTCTGTCCCTGGGCTCCAACACCGCTAGTTGTTGTCCGGAAGTGCTGTCCGCACAGTCAACAGTCGCTCCTCTGTTATTGGGGTTCAGTAACGTCAGCTGTTCCCCAGCTGTGTGTGTGGCAATCCCTCCTCTCTCCTCCACCTCCTCCTCCTCCTTCTGTCCCTGGGCTCCAACACCGCTAGTTGTTGTCCGGAAGTGCTGTCCGCACAGTCAACAGTCGCTCCTCTGTTATTGGGGTTCAGTAACGTCAGCTGTTCCCCTGCTGTGTGTGTGGCAATCCCTCCTCTCTCCTCCACCTCCTCCTCCTCCTTCTGTCCCTGGGCTCCAACACCGCTAGTTGTTGTCCGGAAGTTCTGTCCGCACAGAGCCAAACACCTCGCCAATGTGTTAGTGGGGTTCAGTAATGCCTGCTGCTCCCCTGCTGTGTATACGGCAACGTGTCATGCGACCGCCACGCAGGCACAACAACTTAAATTTAAGGGAACCTGTACCCCCCCCCAGGCGTTTGTTACTGAAAGAGCCACCTTGTGCAGCAGTAATGATGCAAAAGGAAAAAGTGCCTCTTTTCGTGGTGCTCCTTGCACATGCTGAACCTAACACTTATGAAATGTGTCCCCTCACACCGTTAAACCGTCCGGTAGGTGGAACTTTCATTTGTCATGTGACGCAGCACAGCCGTCATTCTTACCCCCTTGGTGCCGTGCGCCGCCTCCTCAGCGTTGTTTGAATCTGTGCCGGAGCCTGCGTTGTTATGTTAGCCCTTGGACATGCACACTTAGCGCTGCCCGTCTTCTGACATTATTTGGTGTCAGGCTGGCTGCGCCTGTGCGGCCGCGCTGGACGAGATCCCGCCTCGTAGTGTCTTCTGATTTAATCCCACTGCGGGCCTGTGATCCATGGACATGCGCAGTGCATATCTTAACCTCCACCTCTCACTCATCTCCCGTCCCTACGCCTTCTTCAGACTGTGCAACGTCAGCTGATCCCTAATAGCATGCCACGGCGGTGACGCCGCACAGTCTGAAGAAGCCGTAGGGAGGGGAGTGAGAGGCGAGGATATACACTGCTCATGCCCATGGATCACAGGTCCACAGAGTGATTACATTAGATGACACAGCGAGGCGGGATCTTGGCCAGCGCGGCCGCACAGGCGCAGCCAGCCTGACATCAAATGATGTCAGAAGACGGGCAGCGCAAAATGTGTGCATGGCCAAGGGCTAACATAACAGCGCAGGCTGCGGGACAGATTCAAACAACGCTGAGGAGGCGGCGCACGGCGCCAAGGGGGTAAGAATGACGGCTGTGCTGCGTCACATGACAAATGAAAGTTCCACCTACCGGATGGTTTAACAGTGTGAGGGGACACATTTCATAAGTGTCAAGTTCAGCGTTTGCAAGGACCATAATTAAAAGAGCTAAGTTTACCTTTTTCAGCATTAGTGCTGTACAAGATGGCTCCTTCAGCTACAAACGCCTTGGGGGGGGGGTTAAAGGTTCCCTTTCAACTTGCTCCAGTGCAGGCTTCGGCCTACACTCTGCTCTTCCTGCTGACCCTGGGCTCTAACACCGCCAGTTGGTGCCCGGAAGTGCTAGCTGCACAGAGCAAAACACCGGCCAATGTGTCAGTGGGGTTCAGCACCGCCAGCTGTTCCCCTGCTGTGTAGCTGGCAACGTGTCCTGCAACAGCCACGCAGACACAAAGCTGCCGCCAGTGCAGGCTTCGGCCTACACTCTGCTCCCTCTCCTCCTGCTGACCCTGGGCTCTAACACCGCCAGTTGGTGCCCGGTACTGCTAGCTGCACAGAGAAAAACACCCGCCAATGTGTCAGTGGGGTTCAGCACTGCCAGCTGTTCCCCTGCTGTGTAGCCGGCATCGAGTCCTGCAAAAGCCACGCAGACACAAGAACTGAAATTGAAGGGAACCTGTCCCCCCTCCCCCAGGTGTTTGTATGTTTTACAGCCACCTTGTACAGCAGTAATGCTGAATGTGTGCAAGGTGGCTCATAAACTTATTCTCCTTGCACACGTGGAACAGAACACGTCTACAATGTGTCCCCTGAGACCATTAAAACGTCCCTGAGGTGTGGCTTTCCTTTGTAATGACACGCAACAACCCCCTTGGTAGCACAGCCCTTCTTCTGACATCATTGTTTGGCTGGCTGCGCCTCTGTGGCCGCCCTGCCCGACACAACGCCCCTCGGTGTCTTATTTATTTTGACTGCGAGGGTGTGATTGACGGGCATGAGCAGTGCATATCTTCGCCAGGCTGTCACTCAGCTCCTTCCGCCTTCGTCAGACTGTGCGGCTTCATGGCCGTGGCATGCGATAAGGGATCAGCTGACGCCGCACAGTCTGTAGCAGGTGTAAGGACACGAGCGAGAGGTGAACATATGTACTGCGCCAGGCCATGAATCCCAGCCCCGCAGTGTGAAACACTGTAAAGGCACTGCGGAGCTGGGATTCATGGTCATCGCAAACCGCACCGGCCGACATTAAATGTTGTCAGAAGATGGGCAGCGCTAACAGCGCAAGGCCAAGGGATAACACGACAGCGCAGACTCCTGTACAGCAAATAACGACGCTCAGGAGGCCGCGCCCAGCACCAAGGTCGGATTCTTGACATCTGTGCTGCGTCTCATTAAGAAGGAAACTCCCGCCTCCAAGACAGTTTTGACTGTTTAAGGGGCTAAATGTCATGCGTGTTTCATTCAGCGTGTGCAAGGAACAGAATTTAAAAGAGCAACCTTTGACTTGTGCAGCATTACTACTGCCCAAGGTGTGGCTCTTCTAGTTTCTAACCCCTGAGGGGGGGTTAAAGGTTACCTTTAAAATTGGTTCAATTAGGCTTCGGCCTACACTCTGCTCCCCCTGCAGAGCCTGGGCTCTAACACATCCAGTTGGTGCCCTGAAGTGCTGGCTGCACAGAGAAAAACACCCGCCAATGTGTCAGTGGGGTTCAGCACCGCCAGCTGTTCCCCTGCTGTGTAGCCGGCAACGTGTCCTGAAAACACCACGCAGACACAACAGACCTACAAATGCCTCCAGTGCAGGCTTCGGCCTACACTCTGCTCCCCCTGCTGACCCTTTGCTCCAACACCGCTAGTTGGGGCTCTAGGAAGACAAGCTTGAATAGGTCCCCATCCTGGTTCCAGCACCGTCAGCTGGTTCCGGGCAGAGCCTTTGGCTTAGGTGCCTCCTTCTGGGTATCCGAGTTCCACCAACGTCAGGTGGTCCTTGGTAGTGCTTTCAGGCACGGGTACCTCCTGCTTAGTAACCGGGTTCCAGTAACGTCAGCTGGTCCTCGGTAGTTCCATTGGCTTTTGGACCTTCGGCTACCCATCCGGGTTCCAGTACTGTCAGCTGGTTCTCGGCAGTGTCTTTTGCTCTTGTACCTTCTGCTCCCCATCCTGGTTCCAGTACCGTCAGCTGGTTCCGGGCAGAGCCTTTGGCTTAGGTGCCTCCCTCTGGGTATCCGAGTTCCACCAACGTCAGGTGGTCCTTGGTAGTGCTTTCAGGCACGGGTACCTCCTGCTTAGTAACCGGGTTCCAGTAACGTCAGCTGGTCCTCGGTAGTTCCATTGGCTCTTGGACCTTCGGCTACCCATCCGGGTTCCAGTACCGTCAGCTGGTTCTCAGCAGTGTCTTTTGCTCTTGTACCTTCTGCTCCCCATCCTGGTTCCAGTACCGTCAGCTGGTTCCGGGTAGAGCCTTTGGCTTAGGTGCCTCCTTCTGGGTATCCGAGTTCCACCAACGTCAGGTGGTCCTTGGTAGTGCTTTCAGGCACGGGTACCTCCTGCTTAGTAACCGGGTTCCAGTAACGTCAGCTGGTCCTCGGTAGTTCCATTGGCTCTTGGACCTTCGGGTAGCCATCCGAGTTCCAGTTCCATCAGCTGTTTCTCGGCATTTTCTCAGCCTTCTTGTACCTTCTGCTACATTTCCAAGTTCAAGACCCTAAAGACGACGACCCGGAAGACCACCCCTAAGATGACGACGACACCAGAGACGACAACCACTGAGATGACGACGACCCTGGAGACGATGACCCTGGAGACGACGACCCTGGAGACGACGACCCTGGAGACGACGACGACATGGGAGACCGAGAAGCAGAAGAACAAGAGGCTGCAGAACAAAGAGCAGAAGAACATTAAGCATAACACTAAATATCAGAGCAAAAGATATTATCTAAATTATAAGCAGAAGAAGACTAAGCAGTGTATGGGGGTGAGTCCGTTCCTCCTCGTGGTGCCCCTGGATAAAGCCTGATGCTGCAGGCCAAACTGAACGCCGACAAATGTAACTCTTTTGTGACAGGCAGAACGGAAAGTGTAATCTTCAAACTTTTATAGATAACAACTACGGGAATGCCTGTCACAAATAAGAATATGATGAAGAAGTTGAATATGAAGAAGAATAATAGTTAAATAAAAAGAATATGAACAATGTAAAAAAAAAAAATTATAGGTAGAAGATGAAGAAGATGAATAAGGTGAAGAAGAAGTTGATGTCAAAGATGCTGATGATGATGAAGAAGAAAGTGTGGGAGAAGTAAAAAAGAGGGTGAAGGGCGTGGAAGTAGTGAAACATCAATATCTGACAAAATAAAAAAAATCTTAACATAGTCAATATCTTTGTAACTCCGAACGTCTTTAAAAAAAAATTAAAATCCTGCTATTCTATTTGATTGGGCTAAACCTCTATGCCTTTAATGTCTCCGCCACCTCCCCCAATACATCCTACATTATTCTTAGTTGTTTTCCTTCATGTAAAATGAACCTACAAGGAAAGAAAGGGTTTATTTTAATTCCGATATTTTCGTCCCATTGACTTGCATTGGGATCGGGTATCGGAATCGATACTTTGACGGTATCGGCCGATACTTTCCGATACCGATACTTTCCGATATCGCTCGTTGAGGTATCGCTCAACACTAGTAATGTCCCCTTTCACACAAAATAAGCATTGGAGTCATATTCTCAAGGAGATCTATGTCCTGCCCATAGATCTTAATAAGCTCATTTACAGTATATCTTAAAAGAAACATGAATTTCAGTGAAATAAGACATTTAATTTTATCAGCTTCCTATGACCTACATGTCCATACATACAGCTGAGAGGTTGTCCACTATTTGGACAATATCTTCTTAATTACCCTCTCAGTATAAAATTAAAACACCTTATACTCACCAACCATACTGGTGACGTTCCATGTCAGTCAGATATGTCAGTGCTGATTCTTCCATTGGATGCCCAGGAAGGGTGTGAGCATTACAGCCCACTAGCAACTGCCGATTTGCTGCCAGTCTCACATGGCATAATAATGTTACTAGAGACCTGGTGTTGACATTGCTGGAATGGTACCATTAGGGGAGGTGAGTTTTTATTTTACACTGGCAAATTTAGTTGTAGAGAAAAAATTGAAAATCCATAATAACATCTCCAGAGAGGGAACAGGTCACCCTCACATTAAACATATGGGATTATTTATGACTGGTGAATTAAGAAAGAGCTGACACTTCAGTCTCCATTGAAGATGGACCTCCTTGCTTCAGCAGGTAATTACAACAAAAGAACTGCTGAAAACCAGCCAACAAGTCTAGGATTTCTATATTCAGAGGCAGAGAAGAACAGAGTTTCCTCTGTTCAAAGCAATTATCTCAGACTCTCTGGAGCTAGTGGTCAGTGATGAATATTGAGGTTTGCATGGACCCAACATTTATGTGAGATATATTTTCAGCATCATAGTGAAGAGATGAACATAACGCACCGCACATCACCGAAATGCAACCAAACACTTCCAGCTTAATATCAGAAAAATGGATGGTGCTATCCATGCCATGTTTCTTCTCTATAGAAAGGTAAAAGAGTGATAGGAAACATGAAAACAATATCTCCCGCCTGGGACCTCCAGGGGTGAAGATATCCTGAAAGTTGGGTATCTCATAAACTTAGAAAAGACCTAGCATATCCCATGTCCACCCGCCCATATGAGCTCACCAATGAGAGGTACAATTGTGCTCAAACGTTTACATACCCCAGAAGAATTTTTGCTTTCTTGGCCTTTTTTCAAAGAATATAAACGAAACGATAACACCAAAACTTTTCATCCACTCTTGGTTAGTGGTTGAATGAAGCCATTTATTGTCAACTAATAATACTGTGTTTTTAACACTGTGTTTTATAATGACAACCCAAAACATCCAAATGACCCTGATCAAAAGTTCACATTCCCTGGTGATTTTGACCTGATAACATGCACAGAAGTTGACACAAATGGGTTTGAATTGCTACTTAAGGTAACATCCTCACCTGTGACCTGTTTGCTTGTAATCAGTGAGTGAATAAAAGCTGAATGAGTTTCTGGGATCCAGACAGACTCTTGCATCTTTCATCTAGCCACTGACCTTTCTGGATTGTGAGTCATGGGGAAAGCAAAAGAATTGTCAATGGATCTACTGGAAAAGGTAGTTGAACTGTATAAAACAGGAAAGGAATGCACAAAGATATCCAAGGAATTGATAATGCCAGTCAGCAGCGTTCAAACTGTGATTAACAAATAGAAAATCAGGGTCTCTGTAAAAGCAAAATCAGCGTCAGGTAGACCAACAAAAATTTCTGCCAGAAAAATTGTTCGGGATGCAAAGAAAAGCACATAAATAACATCAGCTGAAATACAGGACTCTCTGAAAACTAGTGTTGTGGCTGTTTCAAGATGCACAACAAGAAGGCACTTGAAGAAAAATGGGCTGCATGGTCAAATCACCAGAAGAAAGCCATTACTGCGCAAATGCCACAAAGTATCTCGCTTACAATATGCAACACAGCACAGAGACAAGCCTGAAAACTTCTGGAACAAGGTAATTTGCAGTGATGAGACCAAGATTAAACTTTTTGGCCACAACGATAAACATTACATTTGGAGAGAGGTCAACAAGGCCTATGATGAAAGGAACACCATTCCTACTGTAAAGCATAGAGGTGGATTGCTGATGTTTTGGGGATGTGTGAGCTACAAAGGCACAGGAAACTTGGTCAAAGTTGAAGGAAAGATGAATGCAGCACGTTCTCAGCAAATACTGGATGCAATTTTGAACTCATCAGCCCGGAAGCAGTGCATGGGACGTACTTGGACTTTCCAACATTACAACTATCCAAAACACAAGGCCAAGTCGACCTGTCATTGGCTACAGCAGAACAAAGTGAAAGTTCTGGAGTGGCCATCTCAGTCTCCTGACTTCAATATCATTGAGCCACTCTGGGGAGATCTCAAGTGTGCAGTTCATGCTACACAGTCCAGAATTTTCAGGAACTGGAGGCTTTTTCTAAGAATAGTGAGCAGCTTTACCATCTGAGAAAATAAAGAACCTCATCCACAACTACCACAAAAGACTTCAAGCTCTCATTGATGTTAGAGGGGGCAATACACGGCATTAAGAAATTGGGTATGTAAACTTTAGATCAGAATCATTTGGATGTTTTGTGTTGTCGTTATAATTTAAAAAGAGAAGACTCAGTAGTTTGACAATAAATGGCTTCACTTCACCCAACCACTAACCATGAGTGAAGAAAAAGTTTTGGTGTTATCATTCATATTCAAGGCCAAGAAAGAAAAAATTCTGCTGGGGTATGTAAACTTTTGAGAACAACTGTATGTGAGCTTAACCTTGATCTAAAAATAAGCAGAGTTTGGGTTTTGGTATTTGTTAGTCCTGGAAGATACAGCTTGCTGTGGTTCTGTCCATTTTCCTAAGGAGTGCTTACCTCCGCTAAGCTCTGAGCCATTTCTGTGACACAGGTTTAGGACTTTTTTGGTACCTTTTACTGTATGTAACTGTATATACTGCATTTTTTTTAATCAATATGTAGCATCTTCTTATTTTTATTATAAACATTGCCTACCTTAGTTACATAGTTACTTAGGTTGAAAAAAGACCTAGGTCCTTCAAGTTCAACCTTTCTCCATCAATCATACATTTTGTCACTAATTTAACTGTAACCCGCAATGTTATGTGTATCAAAGAAATCGTCCAGACCTTTTTTAAAAGCTGTTATAGTGTCTGCCATTACTGCCTCCTGTGATAGGGCATTCCACAGTCTGACTGCTCTAACTGTAACAAACCCTTTCCTGTTTATCTGCTTGAATCTTCCATCAGCTTTCTTCCACCCAGTAATGCATGTCCCCTAGTCCTCAGTACGGTCTTTGGAAGGAATAAGTCATGTGCCAATGTTTTGTACTGGCTACACTAATCTGATCAATTTCTATGAAGAGGTAAGTTCCAGACTGGACCAAGGGAACCCAGTGGACGTAGTGTATATGGACTTTTCAAAAGCTTTTCATACGGTGCCACACAAAAGGTTGATACATAAAATGAGAATAATGGGGATATGTGTAAGTGGGTTAAGAGCTGGCTTAGGGATAGGAAACAAAGGGTGGTTATTAATGGAGCACACTCGAACTGGGTCGCGGTTAGCAGTGGGGTACCACAGGGGTCAGTATTGGGCCCTCTTCTTTTTAACATATTTATTATTGACCTTGTAATGGGCATACAGAGTAGAATTTCAATATTTGCAGATGACACTAAACTCTGCAGGGTAATCAATACAGAGGAGGACAATTTTATATTACAGGATGATTTATGTAAACTAGAAGCTTGGGCTGATAAATGGCAAATGAGCTTTAATGGGGATAAATGTAAGGTCATGCACTTGGGTAGATGTAATAAGATGTATAACTATGTCCTTAATTCAAAACTCTGGGCAAAACTGTCAATGAAAAAGACCTGGGAGTATGGGTGGATGACAAACTCACCTTTAGTGGCCAGTGTCAGGCAGCTGCTTCAAAGGCAAATAAAATAATGGGATGCATTAAAAGAGGCATAGATGCTCATGAGGAGAACATAATTTTACCTCTATACAAGTCATTAGTTCGACCACACTTAGAATACTGTGTACAGTTCTGGTCTCCGGTGTATAAGAAAGACATAGCTGAACTAGAGCGGGTGCAGAGAAGAGCGACCAAAGTTATGGACTGGGGTGTAATGTATAAGAATTATATCTGGCTCTTTAAGAAAGTGAGGGGGCGGGAGTTGAGTTTAGTTTCAGTTTCTGATATAGCCTGAGGAGAAGATGTTATGCTGTGTGCTGGAGGAAAAGAGGAGAAGAATAAAATACGGTTAAAGCTTACTCTCTCTTAAATTCCTTACATCATGTGGATGCAACAACTGGAGACGAGGATGGGATAGAATCACCTGCTACTGTGAGTACTGACCCCTGCTTTACTGCTTCACACGCCAGCACCACTGAGAGACTCCATCATGGCTGAATACTTGCACACGTTCCCACAGTTTGATATGACTGATGTTACTAATCTCTCTCACAACTGGAGAAAATGGTTAAATCGGTTTGAGAATTTCCTGGAAGCAATAGATATAAAGGATGAGAAAAGAAAGAGGGCCATGTTCCTGCATTGTGCGGGCACTGGAGTATATGACATATACAGCACATTACCGGCAGCAGAGACAGACACTCCATCACTCGAAATTCCTCACATTTTAAAATCATACCGCAGAACAATGGTAATGAACTCCCACCAGTGGAAGATTTGATACCCAACGGTGGAGAGGAACAACAAGAGGTGGCTGATCCGTCAGCATTGGACACCTCCAATGAACCCAGACATTACCCTACACGGGAAAGAAGGGCTCTATCGAGACTTATTGAAGAGATATAATTTAAAAAAAAAGGGAGGAATTAGACAATACAGACATATGGTTTTTCTTGGACATTTTCATGTTGTTGCATTGTGAATATTTGTTTTAGGTTGTTAATATATATAAATTTAAAAAAAAATGATATAATGTATAAGAATTATATCTGGCTCTTTAAGAAAGTGAGGGCGGGAGTTGAGTTTAAGTTTCTGATATAGCCTGAGGAGAAGATGTTATGCTGTGTGCTGGAGGAAAAGAGGAGAAGAATAAAATACAGTTAAAGCTTACTCTCTCTTAGGGTATGTGTCCACGTTCAGGTTTGCTTCAGGCTTTGGTCAGGATTTTATGCAGGTAAAATCCTGACCAAAAATGCACCTGAGGTCACTGGCAGGTCACCTGCGGTGTTCCTGCGTGTTTTGCTCATTGTAGCAACATGCTGCGTTCTGAAAAAATGCAACGCATGTGCGTTTTTGCGGGAAATCCGCATGCGTTTTTTACTGCACAGTGGAGACGGGATTTCATTAAATCCCCTCCACGATGCTGTAACATCTGGACGCTGCGTTTTTGACGCTGCGGCTCAGCGCTGCGTCAAAAACGCAGCGTTTCCTGAACGTGGACACATACCCTTAAATTCCTTACACCGTGTGGATGCTACATGGGGGTCTGCAATACCAAGATAGATTATTACACTTGGGGCTATTTAGTTTGGAAAAACGAAGGCTAAGGGGTGATCTTATGTTAATGTATAAATATATGAGGGGACAGTACAGAGACCTTTCTGATGATCTTTTTACTCATAGACCTGAGACAGAGACAAGGGGGCATCCTCTACGTCTGGAGGAAAGAAGGTTTAAGCATAATAACAGATGCGGATTCTTTACTGTAAGAGCAGTGAGACTATGGAACTCTCTGCCGTATGATGTTGTAATGAGTGATTCATTACTTAAATTAAAGAGGGGACTGGATGCCTTTCTTGAAAAGTATAATGTTACTGTCACGGGGGTACTGGGTAGACTACAGCTGATTACCCGGGCCCCTGCAATATCCCTCAAACTAGGGAAACCCTGTCTGTCCCTCTCCCAGAGTTTACACTGAAGGTGTGCATGTCTGGGCCGCCAGGCCTGACCCTGAGTCCTGTTTCAGTACTAAGCTGAAACCTCCACCCGCCACCCAGTGATAAGACCTCACACCAACCCCTACAGAAAGCACAGACAGGGAAAACTAAAAACACACCATGCCGCAGACACACACAGGAAAACACTATAATGTGCACAGGGCAAAACAATACAAATATAGGAAGGAGAAATATAACGAAGGATAATACACCACCAGATACGATATTTCCTCTCCTAGACCACCACTCCAGACCGAGATCACCAGGCACAAGACACAAGCTATAATCGGCGAAACCCAAAGCCCAGCAAAACTATTTAAAGGCAATGGGCGTGACTAAGCCTCCAACCCGAGTACCAGCCAGATTAACCCCGAACAATCTGGATCAATCTAGCCGGTGCCACTGAGCATATAGTGGACAAATGAGGAATTACTGCTGTCTGTCGGATGCCCTAGTGTGAACAGCGTCCGACATGACAGTACCCCGCCGTCTACGAGGGACCCCAGGGCCCTCACAACTTATAGGACCCGGCTTGTCCGGATGACGGCGGTGAAACATACTGACCAGCCGGTCCGCATGTATATCCGAGGCTGGTACCCAAGACCTCTCCTCCGGCCCATAACCATGCCAGTGTACCAGGTACTGTAACGTGCGGCAAACCACTCGAGAGTCAACCACCTTGGAGACTTCAAACTCTAAACTGCCATCCACCAAGACTGGAGGAGGCATCGGCACCACGTCCACAGAACCCACCACCTTTTTTAATAACAATCTGTGGAACACGTTGTGAATCTTATATACCGTAGGGAGCTCCAATCGGTAGGCAAACGGGTTAATGATGGCGGCGACCCTAAACAGACCAATAAACCTAGGACCTAATTTAAGGTATGGTATTTTGAGTCTTATGTTTTTTTGTGGACAACCACACCCAGTCACCCACACTCAGGTCCGGACCTGGCACACGTCTACTGTCAGCCACACATTTGTACCTTGCACCCACGCTCAACAGGCGATGTTTCACTTTCCTCCAGACAGAAGACAGTTGTGCTCCTAACAGGTCCTCCTCTGGGACGCCGGAAGTGCCCCCCTGACTCAAAGTACAAAATTGAGGATGGTGCCCGTAAACACAAAAGAACGGAGACTCCCCAGAAGATTCCTGGCGGTGATTATTTATGGCAAACTCAGCCAAAGGAAGGAACGTCGACCACTCCTCCTGGTTGTCAGAAACAAAACAGCGTAAGTACTGCTCCAAATTTTGGTTCATACGCTCGGTCTGACCATTTGACTGAGGATGAAATGCCGAAGAATGCAACAACTTGATCCCCAGCCGTGAGCAAAATGCTTTCCAAAATTTTGCCACAAACTGAGTACCACTATCAGACACGATGTCAGACGGGACCCCGTGAAGTCTGACCACCTCCTGCACAAATACCTGAGCCAGAGTCTTAGCGTTAGGCAACGAAGGCAAAGACACAAAGTGCAACATTTTTGAGAACCGATCAACAATCACCAAGATGATCGTGTTCCCAGCTGAGGAGGGCAAGTCCGTGATAAAATCCATGGAGATCTCCGTCCATGGCCTACTGGGTACCTCGAGAGGAAGTAGTGTGCCAGCAGGACGGGAGCGGGGCGTCTTAGCCCTAGCGCACGTGGTGCATGCTGACACGTATGAGACCACGTCCTGTCGGAATTTGGGCCACTAAAACCGACGCGACACCAACTCCAAAGTACTCCTAACCCCTGGGTGACCAGCCAGGACAGCATCATGATGCTCTGCCAATATCTTTAGGCGAAGATGGAGCGGTACAAACGATTTGTTAACGGGAAGTTCTGGTGGTACTTCCTCCTGAGCCTCGGCAATCTCAGCCTCAACTTCTGTCATGAGAGCCGAGACCACTACACCTTTTTGGAGGATGGGTACCGGTTCTTCCCGAGGTTCTCCCCCCGGAAAACACCTGGACAAAGCATCCGCCTTAGTGTTCTTATACCCAGGTCGGTAAGTAACAAAAAAGTTGAACCGCGTGAAAAACAATGCCCAGCGAGCCTGCCTGGGGACAGACGCTTGGCTGACTCCAAATGAAGCAAATTCTTATGGTCGGTAATAACAGTAACCTGGTGAACCGACCCCTCCAAAAAGTGTCGCCATTCCTCAAAAGCCAACTTGATAGCCAACAACTCCCTGTTGCCGATATCGTAGTTACATTCGGCGGGCGACAGTTTCTTGGAGAAATAGGCGCATGGACGCAACTCACTCAAGGATGAGCCTTGAGACAGCACCGCCCCCACTCCAACCTCAGACGCATCGACTTCCACGGTAAATGGTTTCGATATATCCGGTTGCACCAGAATGGGAGCTGAAGCAAAACTGTTCTTCAGAAACTCGAATGCGCGCACAGTAGGCTCAGACCAGGCGGAGAAATTGGTACCTTTTTTTGTCATGTCAGTGAGCGGTTTAGCAATGGTAGAAAAGTTTTTGATAAACTTTCTATAATAGTTAGAAAACCCAAGGAACCGCTGGAGCGCTTTTAGGTTATCAGGCCATTCCCAACGCAGCACCGCTTGCACCTTAGTGGCGTCCATTTTAAATCCAGAAGCGGACACAATATAACCCAAGAAAGGCAACTCCTGAACCGAAAATACACATTTCTCCAATTTAGCATAGAGCTTATTCTCTCTGAGTAGCTGTAACACCTGCCTAACATGCTCTAAATGAGTATCACGGTCGCATGAATAGATGAGAATGTCATCAAGGTACACAATAACGAATTTTCCCAGGACATGAGAGAACACATCGTTTATGAAATGTTGAAATACAGCAGGCGCGTTTGTCAAACCAAATGGCATCACCAGATTTTCAAAATGACCCTCAGGAGTATTAAAAGCCGTTTTCCACTCATCCCCTTGACGGACTCTTATGAGGTTATACGTCCCCCTGAGGTCAAGCTTAGAGAACCACCTAGCACCAGCCACCTTATTGAACAGATCGGGTATCAGCGGCATAGGGTATGGGTCACGAACCGTAATCTGGTTTAACTCCCTGAAATCCAGACACGGGCATAAACCGCCATCTTTCTTCTTAATGAAGAAGAACCTTGCTGCCACAGGCGAGGACGAAGGCCTGATGTGCCCTTTGCTCAGACTCTCAGCGATGTAGTCTTTTAAGGCTTGCCTCTCAGGACCAGAGATGTTAAACATCCTAGCTTTCGGCAATTTGGCCCCTGGTTTTAACCTAATAGTGTAGTCATAGGGACGATGTGGTGGCAATTCTGAACAACCCTTTTCAGAAAACACATCTGCGAAATCCAGCAGAGACTCAGGAATACTAGGAGTCACAGCGGACACACACGTGGCCAGGCAATTCTCCTGGCAGAATCCGCTCCACTGGACGATGTCCTGGGAAAACCCAGAAACATTTGTGCAGGCAGATTACTGAGCACCCTACATGTAACTTGCTCCGAATGTAGGACCCCAATGTGGAGTTTAACCTCCGCTACAAACTCAGTAATCTCCCCCTGTGGGAGAGGAGCAGCATTGATGGTGACCACCCGGATAGGATGAGGCAGTTTTTCGATCCTGAAACCGGCTGTGCGCGCAAACTCCTCATCAATAAGATTAGTGGCAGAACCACTATCCACAAACACAGTGATTGGCAGCTCTCTGCCAGCGACCATAACTTTGGCAGGGAGCTTGCATTGAGAAACCACAATGGAGGATATGCATAAGTTCAGATTGGCCTCCTCCACACCCTCTGAGCTTAGTAGTTTTTCCGCCGTTGCACTTTTCTTAGATAGCAGAGGACAAGTATTAACATAATGACCAGTTTTACCACAGCAAAAACAGGCTCTATGCTTCCTGAGCAAAGGGGCACGATGCTTCACATGTGACACCCCTGCGATTTGCATAGGCTTCGTGGGCTCACCTGCAGCAACCTCACGTGTACCTACGCTCTCTCCCATAGGCGGCGTCTCTTGCACCCCCTGACGCAGACGGCAATCAATGCGGATAATAAGACTCATAGCGGATTCTAGAGAAGCAGGAGTCTCGTACATCACACGAGGGTACTGGGTAGACTACAGCTGATTACACGGGCCCCTGCAATATCCCTCAAATTAGGGAAACCTTGTCTGTCCCTCTCCCAGAGTTTACACTGAAGGTGTGCATGTCTGGGCCGCCAGGCCTGACCCTGAGTCCTGTTTCAGTACTTAGCTGAAACCTCCACCCGCCACCCAGTGATAAGACCTCACACCAACCCCTACAGAAAGCACAGACAGGGAAAACTAAAAACGCACCACGCCGCAGACACACACAGGAAAACACTATAATGTGCACAGGGCAAAACAATACAAATATAGGAAGGAGAAATATAACGAAGGATATTACACCACCAGATACGATATTTCCTCTCCTAGACCACCACTCCAGACCAAGATCACCAGGCACAAGACACAAGCTATAATCGGCGACGCCCAAAGCCCAGCAAAACTATTTAAAGGCAATGGGCGTGACTAAGCCTCCAACCCGAGTACCAGCCAGATTAACCCCGGACAATCTGGATCAATCTAGCCGGCGCCACTGAGCATATAGTGGACGAATGAGGAATTACTGCTGTCTGTCGGATGCCCTAGTGTGAACAGCGTCCGACATGACAGTTACAGGTTATATATACTAGATTCCTTGATAGGGCGTTGATTCAGGGAACGAGTCTGATTGCCGTATGTGGAGTCGGGAAGGAATTTTTTTCCCCAATGTGGAGCTTACTCTTTGCCACATGGGTTTTTTTTTGCCTTCCTCTGGATCAACATGTTAGGGCATGTTAGGTTAGGCTATGGGTTGAGCTAGATGGACTTAAAGTCTTCCTTCAACCTTAATAACTATGTTACTATGTTACACATATATTTATACATGCAAATGAGATCCTCTCTGAGGCGTCTTTTCTAAGCTAAAAAAGCCCAACTTTTCCAACCTCTCCTCATATGAGAGGCCTTCCATCCCTATTAATAATCTAGTTGCCCATCTTTGAACTGATTCTGAATATCCTTTTTAAAATGTGGAGCCCAAAACTGGATCCTATATTCTAGATGTGGCCTCACCAGTGATTTATAAAGGGGTAACAATATGTTGGGATGACAGGATTTTATCTCTGTTTTTGTACATCCTAAAATCGGGTTTGCTTTTGTGCTGCTGCTTGACATTGAGTAATGCTGCTCAGCTTACTTGTAAAAAGAATACCCAAGTCCTTCTCTTGTTCTGTAGTCCCAAGTATTGTCCCATTTAATGTATATGCAGCAATAGGATTACTCCGTCCTAGTTGCTTTACTTTACATTTATTTACATTAAACCTCATTTGCCAAGTGTTTGCCCATTCAGACATCTTATTCAGATAGGTTTGCAATATTGTAATGTCAAGGTCAGATTTTAATATCCTGCATACATCGTGTTCCAAATTATTATGCAAATTGAATTTAAGTGTCATAAAGATTTAAGGGGTAATGTTTCTCCTTATGGAGAGTGACATACCAGCTGGCTTATTGTTTATTCAATAAAATTTGATGTATACTCTAACGGGTGATGTCTTTTATTACACTGACTGTCATTTGCACCAACCATTTAGGAAAATCCGAGAAAAATGTCATTTGCATAATAATTTGGAACATGGTGTAGTTTGGTGCCGTCAGCAAAGACTGACACTTTACTCTCAATCCCATCCACAAGGTCATTAATAAAGAGGTTAAAAAGAATTGGTCCTTTCACAGATCCATGCGTTACTCCCAGGGCCGGACTGTCCATCTGGCATTTCTGGCAAATGCCAGGTGGGCCTGTCTGGTCGTGGGCTGCCTTGTCTGCTACATTATTAAAAGAATTGGTGTTCTCAAGACACCCACACTGTTAAGAGTTATGGTGGAGCACAAATTTGCTGACTCCGTCACTTACCCCAGTATGCCACGGGTATCATTAGAAATATTGATTTTTCTTGTTGTAAATCTTCCTTTCCTCCATCCATGGTAATAATAGTAATATATCCCATCTGTTTTTTGGGTTACGGGGACAACATGGGCCTGTGTGATTTCAAATGCCAGGGCTGAATTTCATCCCCAGTCCGTACCTGGGTACCCCACTGCTGACTATATCCCATTTAGAGAATGTGCCATTTATGACAACTCTATGTTTCCTATCATTTAGCCAATTCCTTACCCATCTGCATATAGTTTCCCCCTGTCCTTGCTTCTGTAACTTCAGTAGAGAGCTGTTATGTGGAACAGCATCAAATGCCTTTGCAAAGTCCAGATACAGTGGGTACGGAAAGTATTCAGACCCCTTTAAATTTTTCACTCCTTGTTTCATTGCAGCCATTTGGTAAGTTCAAAAAAGTTCATTTTTTTTCTCATTAATCTACACTCTGTACCCCATCTTAACTGAAAAAAACAAATGTAGAAATTTTTGTAAATGTAATAAAAAAAGAAAAACTGAAATATCACATGGTCTTAAGTATTCAGACCCTTTGCTCAGTATTGAGTAGAAGCACCCTTTTGAGCTAGTACAGCCATGAGTATTTTTATTATTATTTATATAGCACCATTAATTACATGGTGCTGTACATGAGTCTTCTTGGGAATGACGCAACACGTTTTTCACACCTGGATTTGGGGATACTCTGCCATTCTTCCTTGCAGATCCTCTCCGGTTCCGTCAGGTTGGATGGTGAACGTTGGTGGACAGCCATTTTTAAGTCTCTCCAGAGATGCTCAATTGGGTTTAGGTCAGGGCTCTGGCTGGGCCAGTCAAGAATGGTCACAGAGTTGTTCTGAAACCACTCTTTTGTTATTTTAGATGTGTGCTTAGGGTCATTGTTTTGTTGGAAGGTGAACCTTCGGCCAAGTCTGAGATCCAGAGCACTCTGGAAGAGGTTTTCATGCAGGATATCTCTGTACTTGGCCACATTCATATTTCCTTCAATGGCAATCAGTCATCCTGTCCCTGCCGCTGAAAAACACCCCCATAGCATGATGCTGCCGCACCATGTTTCTGTGTTGGGAATGTATTGGGCAGGTGATAAGCAGTACCTGGTTTTCTCCACACATAACGCTTAGAATTATTACCAAAAAGGTCAATCTTCATCTCATCAGACCAGAGAATCTTATTTCTCATAGTCTGGGAGTCCTTCATGTGTTTTTTAGCAAACTCCATGCAGGCTTTCATATATGTTGCACTGAGGAGAGGCTTTTGTCAGGCCACTCTGCCATAAAGGCCCAACTGGTGGAGGACTGCAGTGATAGTTGACTTTGTGGAACTTTCTCCCATCTCCCTACTGCATCTCTGGAGCTCAGCCACAGTGTTCTTGGGGTTCTTCTTTACCTTTCTCACCAAGGCTCTTCTCCCACGATTGCTCAGTTTGGCTGGACGGCCACATCTAGGAAGACTTCTGGAGGTCCCAAACTTCTTCGATTTAAGGATTATGGAGGCCACTGTGCTCTTGAGTACTGCAGAAATTCTGTTGTTACGTTGGCCAGATCTGTGCCTTGCCACAATTCTGTCTCTGACCTCCTTGGCCAGTTCCTTTGACCTCATGATTCTCATTTGGTCTGACATGCACTGTGAGGTGTGTGCCTTTCCAAATCAAGTCCTATCAGTTTAATTAAACACAGCTGGACTCCATCTCAAGGAGGACCACAAGGAAATGGACAGCATGTGACTTAAATATGAGTGTCTGAGCAAAGGGACTGAATGCTTATGACCATGTGATATTTCAGTTTTTCTTTTTTAATAAATATGCAAACATTTCTACATTTCTGTTTTCTTCAGTCAAGATGGGGTGCAGAGTAGCATTAATGAGAAAAAAAATGAACTTTTTTGAATTTACCAAATGCCTGCAATTAAACAAAGAGTGAACAATTTAAAGGGGTCTGTATACTTTCCGTACCCAATGTATATCACGTCAGCCGCATTACCTACATCCAGATTTGTACTTACCTCCTCATAGAAATCCAACACGTTAGAACATGACTTTTCCTTCATGAATCCATGCTGGTTGTCAGTTATTATATTATTGTCTACAATAATGCCCTCAAAAAAATTTACACACTACTGATATTAGGCTGACCGGACGGTAGTTGCATGGCTCCACCTTCTTACATTTCTTAAATATTGATACCACGTGAGCAATCTTCCAATTTTGTGGCACCACCCTGTTACAAGGAAATCTAAGAATGTGAGATACAGTGGTCTGTCAATCAATGAACTCAATTCCCTCAGTATCCATGGATGAATGCCATCTTGGCCGGGGTATTTGTCAAAGTTTAAATTGCTCAGATGTAGATGCACTTGTTTTTGCGTTAAACTAGTTATTTCAGGTTGTGAATTTTGTTTTTTGTCTTGTTGAATCATTCCTATAACAGACAGTTCATTGGTGAACACGGATGAAAAGTGCCTATTTAATATCTCAGCCTTTTTTTTGTTCCCTGTGATTATCTTGTTACTGTCATTTTTAAATGCGCCAACACCATCTATTTTTTCTTTTTGGCATTGATATATTTATAAAAAATTTGGTGATTTATTTTAATGTCGTTGGTGATTTGTTTCTCTGTAGATAACTTTGCTAGCTTGATTTACTTTTTACATTTCTTATTTAGATCTTTATACTCCTGAAATTATATTTTAGTATTCTTGGCTTTCAAGATTTTGAATGCCTTTTGTTTTTGTTTTATTATACTTTGTGCTGTCTTTTTTATCCATAATTGTTTATTTTTATTACTTAATATTTTATTACCAAAGGTATAAGTTTTCTGCAGGTTTCTAGTAGTATTTCATTAAAAATGCCCCATTTATGTTTGGTATCCTTAGTTACCATGATGCTGTTCCAGTCTATACGATTAAGATCTTCCCTTAATTTGTTTAAATCAGCTTTCTTAAAATTCCAGGTTTTGGCAATTCCCCTTTTGAATGTTCGAGTGAAAATTACATTGAAACTAACCATGTTATGGTCACTGCTTCCCAAATGCTCCCTGACCTGTAGATCTGAAATTGTATCTGCTCTGTTTGACAGAACCAGATCCAGCAGATTACCTGTTTGGTTCATCTACCAACTGAGAGAGGTAATTGTCCTGAACTGTGGATAAGAAATTGTAGCTTTTAGCAGAACCATTTTGGAATAAATATATAAAATTGAATAGCTCCATTCCTCTTGCTCTGTAAAACGCACCCCCGAAGCCATACACTACCTCTAACGAGTGTCCAATCGGCCTGTATAAATGATTGATGTTGGCAGCTAGTAATTCCTCTTGCTATTGTGGAATTGGCAGTGATCATATCGGGGTACATATATATATATATATATTCCATTTGTTGTAATCAGAGGTGTATATACCATCCGCTCACTGTGATTTCCCCAATAATTGGCCTAGGAAACAGCCACGGCGTCATCCATCACTCATCAGTCAATTGCGTAATTGTACTGACAATTGGAGATAGCAAAGTTGCGTCCCCTCACAAATTGGTAGCCTGGGTGAAATCTGTGCGATTTCCCCTGCTATTATCCCTGACAGTAGTATTTAAGAAGTTACTATCCAATTAGTGGCTATTCTCAAGTTTGGAAGATATTCCCTACCCCATGTTTTGGGGCTAACTTACCGATCGCTCTGGGTGTGACCACTGGGACTCAATTCGATATCAAGATCTGGGAGCCCAGTGTGAATGGAGCAGTGGTTAATCATGTTTATTGTCACTCATTCTTAACAGGATTGCCTGGTTTTTGGCACCCCCATTAGTATGAAAAAGATGCTAGTGCATATGATTGACTACCACTCTATACACATGGTGCTCTTTAGAAACTTATTTCTTTTGATCAGAGGGGGTCCCATGAATTATCCTCTATTCAATGGATAGGTGATAACTTAAAAACTTGAGAATGCATCTTTACGAGCCAGATTCAGAGATAAATAGTAAGAGACCTAGAACTCAACTTTAGGTAAGATGCAGCAGTAAAAATTTAATGTAGTAAATACAGGAAAACGTTTCAGTCAGTTGTGACCTTCATCAGTTACAGGAGGTTATTAAAGGAAAGCCGGTAACGGGAATTGTAATCGCTGCACAAGACAAGACAAGTGGTGGATGCCGCGTCGGAGAGCACTGCAGCTCCAGGAATCTTCCTATTTGCTTATAGCAGGTTTGCCTACAACAACCACGCTGAACTAATTTTGATATATGATCGTGCAGCGATTATAATCCCCGTTACTGGCTTTCATTTAATAACCTCCTGTAACTGATGAAGGTCACAATTGATCGAGGTCTAAGGGGTATCGTTTCTCCTTATGGAGAGTGACATACCATCTCTGGCTTGTCAAGGTAAGGAGGCTTATTTGCTGTACAATGCTCCTCTGGGAATTTAAATATGCAAATTGCCTCTTCTGAGAAAAAGAGGACTTAACTCTATAGCGCCACCTGTTGGAAGTAGCGATCCTACAAGTCACAATCAACCCTTTAACGAGTCGTGCAATATGACTTAGGATAAAAGCCAAATCAGTATCTCAATTCGCAGACACGGTGTTTCGGGCTGTTGGCCCTCATCAGTGCGAAGCATGAGAACTGATTTGGCTAGGTGAGAGGCTCTGGACTGGGGTCTAAGGGGTATCGTTTCTCCTTATGGAGAGTGACATACCATCTCTGGCTTGTACTTCCAACAGGTGGCGCTATAGAGTTAAGTCCTCTTTTTCTCAGAAGAGGCAATTTGCACAATTGATCGAAACATTTTCCTGTACTTACTACAATAAATTTTTCCTGCTGCATCTTACCTAAAGTTGAGTGCTAGGTCTCTTACTATTAATCTATATGGTTTGGGAACCTGTCCTTAGCACCCCTTCTCTAGTAGTGCTCACGGTTAAATTTTCCAGATTCAGAGAGATAGTCATGAGCCACATCCAGAGCCCCCTCCCCCACAGTAGTGATTCACAGAACTCACCCCTCCTCCACCCATTACTTGTAGATTGTCAGCTATTGCTTCAAAATCACAGAGACCTTGTGCTACTTTCCCAAAATGTGACCGTAGGGTGGAAAGATTAATTAAAGGGGTTATCTGGTCTTAAAGAGGTGGATAAAAGATGGAGAGATAAATTAAAGGGGTTGTGTGATCTTAAAGGGGTTTAACCCCTTAATCCCATATGACGTACTTTCCCGTCGAGGTGACCTGGGACTACATTCCCAGTGACGGGATAGTAGTTCATATGCGATCGGCCGCGTTCACGGGGGGAGCACGGCTGATCGCGGCTGGGTGTCAGCTGACTATCATAGCTGACATCCGGCACTATGTGCCAGGAGTGATCACAGACCGCCCCTGGCACATTTACCCCCGGAATACTGCGATCAAACATGATCGCAGCGTTCTGGCGGTACAGGGAAGCATCATGCAGGGAGAGGGCTCCCTACGTGCTTCCCTGATACCCTCGGTACAAGGCGATGTGCTCACCTTGTACTGAGCGTCTCCTCCCTGCAGGCCCCGGATCCAAAATGGCCACGGGGCTACATCCGAGTCCTGCAGGGGGTGGCTTACCAGCGCCTGCTCAGAGCAAGTTCTGGTAAGCCTGCAGCCCTGCATGTCAGATCGCTGATCTGACACAGTGCTCTGCAAAGTGTCAGATTAGCAATCTGACACTATAACATGATGCCCCCCCTGGGGCAATGTTATAAAGTAAAAAAAAATATATTCACATGTGGAAAAAAAAAAAAAAATCCTAAATAAAAAATATATACGGTATATATATATTGTTCCCATAAATACATTTCTTTATCTAAATAATAAAAAAAAGCAATGAAAGTACACATATTTAGTATCGCTGTGTTCGTAACGACCCCAACTATAAAACTGTCCTGCTAGTTAACCCCTTCAGTGAACGCGTTAAAAAAAAAAAAACGAGGCAAAAAACAACGCTTTATTATCATACCGCCGAACAAAAAGTGGAATAACACGCGATCAAAAAGACAGATATATAGATATACAGATTAAAAAGACGGATATATAGCTCTCAAAATGTGGAGACGCAAAAAGTTTTTTTGGCAAAAAAAAGCGTCTTTTAGTCTGTGATGGCTGTCAATCATAAAAATCCACTATAAATAGTAAATCAAACCCCCCTTCATCACCCCCTTAGTTAGGGAAAAATAATAACATTTAAAAAATGTATTTATTTCCATTTTCCCATTAGGGTTAGTGCTAGGGTTAGGGCTAGGGCTAGGGTTAGGGTTAGGGCTAGGGTTAGGTTTAGGGCTAGGGTTTGGATTAGGGCTAGGGTTAGGGGTAGGGCTAGGGTTAGGGCTAGGGTTAGGGCTAGGGTTGGGGCTAGGGTTAGGGCTAGGGATAGGGTTAGGGTTTCAGTTAGAATTGGGGGTTTCCACTGTTTAGGCACATCAGGGCTCTCCAAACGCGACATGGCGTCCGATCTCAATTCCAGCCAATTCTGCGTTGAAAAAGTAAAACAGTGCTCCTTCCCTTCCGAGCTCCAAACAGGGGTTTACCCCAACATATGGGATATCAGCGTACTCAGGACAAATTGGACAACAACTTTTGGGGTCCAATTTCTCTTGTTACCCTTGGGTAAATAAAAATTTAGGAGGCTAAAAACCATTTTTGCTGGAAAAAAATGATTTTTTATTTTCACGACTGTATTATAAACTGTAGTGAAACACTTGGGGGTTCAAAGTTCACACAACACATCTAGATAAGTTCCTTGGGGGGTCTAGTTTCCAATATGGGGTCACTTGTGGGGGGTTTCTACTGTTTAGTTACATCAGGGGCTCTGCAAATTCAACGTGACGCCTGCAGACCAATCCATCTAAGTCTGCATTCCAAATGGCGCTCATTCCCTTCCGAGCTCTGCCATGTGCCTAAACAGTGGTTCCCCCCACATATGGGGTATCATCGTACTCAGGACAAATTGGAAAATAACTTTTCGGGTCCAATTTGTTCTGTTACCCTTGGGAAAATACAAAATTGGGGGCTAAAAAATAATTTTTGTGGAAAAAAAATGATTTTTTATTTTCACCGCTCTGTGTTATGAACTGTAGTGAAACACTTGGGGGTTCAAAGTTCTCACAACACATCTAGATAAGTTCTGTGGGGGGTCTAGTTTCCAATATGGGGTCACTTGTGAGGGGTTTCTACTGTTTAGGTACATTAGGGGCTCTGCAAATGCAATGTGATGCCTGCAGACCATTCCATCTAAGTCTGCATTCCAAATCATTCTCCTTCCCTTCCGAGCTCTGCCATGAGCCCAAACGGTGGTTCCCCCCACATGTGGGATATTAGCGTACTCAGGACAAATTGGACAACAACTTTTGGGGTCCAATTTCTTCTCTTACCCTTGGGAAAATACAAATCTGGGGGCTAAAAATAATTTTTGTGGGAAAAAAAATAATTTTTATTTTCACGGCTCTGCGTTATAAACTGTAGTGAAACACTTGGGGGGTTCAAAGCTCTCACAACACATCTAGATAAGTTCCTTAGGGGGTCTACTTTCCAAAATGGTGTCACTTGTGGGGGGTTTCAATGTTTAGGCACATCAGTGGCTCTCCAAACGCAACATGGCGTCCCATCTCAATTCCTGTCAATTTTGCATTGAAAAGTCAAACGGCGCTCCTTCCCTTCCGAGCTCTGCCATGCGCCCAAACAGTGGTTTACCCCCACATATGGGGTATCAGCGTACTCAGGACAAATTGTACAACAACTTTTGGGGTACATTTTCTCCTGCTACCCTTGGTAAAATAAAACAAATTGGAGCTGAATTAAATTTTGTGTGAAAATAAGTTAATTGTTCATTTTTTTTAAACATTCCAAAAATTCCTGTGAAACACCTGAAGGGTTAATAAACTTCTTGAATGTGGTTTTGAGTACCTTGAGGGGTGCAGTTTTTAGAATGGTGTCACACTTGGTTATTTTCCATCATATTGACCCCTCAAAATGACTTCAAATAAGATGTGGTCCCTAAAAAAAAATGGTGTTGTAAAAATGAGAAATTGCTGGTCAACTTTTAACCCTTATAACTCCCTAAGAAAAAATATTTTGGTTCCAAAATTGTGCTGATGTAAAGTAGACATGTGGGAAATGTTACTTATTAAGTATTTTCTGTGACATATCTCTGTGATTTAAAGGCATAAAAATTAAAATTTTGAAAATTGCGAAATTTTTAAATTTTTTGCCAAATTTACGTTTTTTTCACAAATAAACGCAGGTAATATCAAAGAAATGTTACCACTATCATGAAGTACAATATGTCATGAGAAAACTATGTCAGAATCATCAGGATCCGTTGAAGCGTTCCAGAGTTATAACCTCATAAAGGGACAGTGGTCAGCGTTGAAAAAATTGGCCCGGTCATTAACGTGCAAACCACCCTTGGGGCTTAAGGGGTTAATAGTCTTCAGCTACTGGTCTGCAGTCACTATGTGACTGCAGACTTATGTGACTCTTCACATCTTGCATGCTCTGAGAATTCTCTGATGTCAGTCATTTGACCTCAAGTATGCGATATACATACTCCTGGCCACATTCCAACTAGATAGGCATGGCATCGCTCAATGCAAGTGTACTGAGTGCCGCCGGAAACAGTCTAGTCGGACTGTGGCCAAGAGTATTTATATCACACACTTGAGGTCACATGACCAACCGCTCCCGGCTCCTGAGAATCCTGCGCAAGATGTGAGGAGTCACACATCTGCATGCAGTCACAGAGAGTGACTGCAGACTTATTGCTTAAGACCAAACAATCCCTTTAATTGATCTCTCCATCCTACAGCCATCCTACATTCAGATCTGCTCTTCTCTATGGGGCTACTGACAAAAGTCACCATCTGGAAGCCTTCTCTTCATAGATATGCAGCGCCCCAGAGTCCTGGTTGTTGCAGTACTGTCGCTCCGCCGCTAAGGGGAGTGATGGTATGTCTGATGGCACTAAAGGAGTTCACCTGACCAGGTATCACAGACACACATCACACTTCACACTCCGGCCACCAGGGGGAGTGGTTCTATCTAGTAGACCGCTCCTCACACTCTGGTAAAACTGGGGGTTGGATAGGAAGTTAGGGAGAAAGTAGTTGGGAAGAGCTAGGGAGAGGACCTGTCAGGGGTGGGATCCTGGCAGAGTCCTAGAAAGAGACAGATCGTTACGGAGTTGTGCCTGTGCCTTACAGCGGCAGACTCCCAAGAAAGGACAAGAAGTGAGGTTTATTGTGGAGAAGTGAGGAACGGAAACACAGCAAAAAGGAGAAAACACCAGAAGGAGTCGTGCCTCAAGATCAGCAACATCCTTCTGAGGCGCGTAGCCGGTGGCCGGAACGCCGAGAAAGTAAGAGACTCCACGCATTACTTTAAACTATGGCCGGGCAGTTAACCATAGGTTGACTGTCTCACCATTACACCTAACGAAGACAACGGAGGCAAACTGTGGGAGAGGGGCGTCCCTAGGGTCCCTATAAAATAGCTCCAGGCCTACCCCATCATACGGGTGCGTCCTATCCACATCATCTGGGGGACGAAGAGAGAGAGAGAGAGAGACCAGGAATATACACGACAGTTGTGAGGACTATCCTGTGGTGCTCAGCAGGGAGGTACTACAACACACAGGCGCTAGAAGGTAGAGACTGATTTCCACCTGCAAAGGGAACTCTGGATGTGCCTTCAGACCGGCTGGTCTCAGCCAGCCCTGTTAGCAGTGCTCTGGATTGCGGACCCTGAAGCCTTCAGTAAAGAGGTAAAGAGACTGCAACCCTGTGTCCTCGTTATTCACCGCGATTTGCACCACGCGCCATCTACACACCTTTCATTGGACGCCCCTTAGCAGGGTCACGGACCGGGTCTAGCCACCGTGTCAACCCCAGAACTGAGACAGAGAGGCCCGGTACCGAGTACCCCGCGGCCCTGCGTCTGGGGGCGCTCCAAACTTGGCGTCAGGAACAGGATCTACTTAAGCCTGACGAATCGGGTCATGTGTGCATTGGAACTGTGATTGAACTGTGATTTATTGCAAAGCCTGTGTGTTGCTATTTGCCGCCAAAATCCGCCATCGCCGCGCTCGAAGGGAGGAGCCATAGCTTCGTGGGCGGAGCCGGTCAAAAAGAGCGTGGAACCAGAAGACGTGGTAAAACGATGATCCCGGAAGAGGAACACCAACTTCCAGCAGGTCAGCAGGGGGAAGGAGCGACCATGTCTGAGTCGGGGGGAGCAGAGGCGGCTGTCGCAGCCATAGACCCAGAGGCATCTCCGGCCCCAGCAGTAGACGCAGCCGTGGGCCTTGTACCACAGCCTGTTGCCACAGAGCTCGCCGCCCCTATCCGCCAGCCGGAGGCTGCTGCGGCTACAACAGCCATAATGCAATTCTCCATGCCGTACCTACCTGGAGCAGCCTGGCTCCCGCGATACTCTGGAGAGTCCCATACATTAACTGACTTTAAAGAGGGGATCTGCAGCCTGCTCGAGTTCTATCCTCTGACAGAGCCTCAGAAAGTTGATATGATAACCGGCCAACTCTTTGGGGTGGCTCTGAGAGAAGTGAAGTCCTGGCCCGCCGTGGATAAGGGAACTGTACAGCAGGTCTTTGCAAAGCTTAAAGCCACCTTTGACACCCGCACCGCTACAGAAATTAAGTTGACTTTCTATGGGTGCAAACAGAGGCCGCAGGATAGCCTACAGGACTATGCCCTTAACCTCCAGGAGGCACTGCGGGCCATCAAGCAGAGTGACCCCGGCAGCATGCAAGATGAAGATAAACTCCTGAAGGAGCGGTTCATTGAGGGGCTCCTGTGCAGCCACCAAAGGGGTCAACTGCACTTCCTGGCCATGCAGAACCCAGACCTGACTTTTGCTCAATTCAAGGATAAAGCCATCCAGGCGCTACAAGAGCGACATTCCAGCCGTGCAGTGCCTCCCAGGCGTCCAGCTCTCACATAACACCAGGAGGTGGCATCGGATGCCCCAGTTGCCGCCGAGGCCGATGCCCAGAGCTTAGAGGACGACTCCCCCGCAGGACTCCGCCTCCAGATGCAGGAGCTGACCAAGAGCGTTGCTGCCCTAGCCCGGACTGTGCAGTCCCTACAGGAGGCCCCCAAGGAGAAGATCCAGCTGGCCTCCAGACCAGAGGATGTCCCCTGTGTTGTGAATTGGGTTTCTGGGCTCCCCCGGTGGTCACTGGTGGTACTGAACTTGTGTGCTTCATCTCCTCTGTTCACCTGTTTCCATCAGGATGTGGGAGTTTTCTATTTAACCTTGCTCCTCAGTCATTTCTATGCCGGCCAACAATGTTACCAGAAGCCTTTCTGTTGCATGTTCCTGCTCCTAGACTACTATCAGCTAAGTTGGACTTGTAGTCCTAAGTTTGTTTTGCATTTTTGTTCCAGTTCTCTGTGTTTGAATATTTCTTAGGCTGGAAGCTCTTGTGAGCTGAAATTGCCACTCTAGTGTCATGAGTTGATATTAGAGTCTTAAAGTAATTTCAGGATGGTGTTTTGAAAAGGGTTTTCAGCTGACTGTGAAGTTCCCTTTTCTGTCTTCCTACTATCTAGTAAGCGGACCTCAATTTGCTAAACCTATCTTCATACTTCGTATGTCAATTTCCTCTAAAATCACCGACAATATATGTGGGGGCTACTGTCTGCCTTTTGGGGAAAATTTCTCTAGAGGTAAGCCAGGTCTGTATTTTCCTCTGCTAGGGTCAGTCAGTCCTCCGGCTGGCGCTGGGCGTCTAGGGATAAAACGTAGGCACGCTACCCGGCCACTGTTAGTTGTGCGGTAGGTTTAGCTCACAGTCAGCTCGAGTTCCCATCTTCCAAGAGCTAGTCCTTTTGTATGCTTTACTACGGTCTCTTGCCATTGAGAACCATGACAGTTTGGCCAGCCAAGGGTTAAAGTAATTGGCAGAAGAAAGGAGAGAAAAGAAGTCTGCAGAGAATTTTTTTTTTTTTTTTTTTTTTTTTCCTGAGTTTGCTCATTAGTTGATTTCTTGCATCTCTGCTTACTGCAGCCTTCGTCTCTCTCTCCTTCTAATCCTTCAATGGTTCTGATTTCACCTGATAAAAATGGATCAGCAGAGTTTAGCTACAGGTTTGAATAATCTCGCTATGAAGGTTCAAAGTTTACAGGATTTTGTAATTCATGCTCCTATATCTGAACCTAGAATTCCTTTACCTGAATTTTTCTCCGGGGATAGATCTCACTTCCAGAATTTCAAACATAATTGTAAATTATTTTTGTCTCTGAGATCTCGCTCCGCTGGAGATCCTGCACAGCAGGTCAGGATTGTAATTTCCTTGCTCCGGGGCGACCCTCAGGATTGGGCATTTGCTTTGGCACCAGGGGATCCTGCGTTGCTCAATGTGGATGCGTTTTTCCTGGCATTGGGGTTGCTTTATGAGGAACCTCATTTAGAGATTCAGGCTGAAAAAGCCTTGATGGCCCTGTCTCAGGGGCAAGATGAGGCTGAAATATACTGCCAAAAATTTCGTAAGTGGTCTGTGCTTACTCAGTGGAATGAGTGCGCCCTGGCGGCGAATTTCAGAGAGGGTCTCTCTGATGCCATTAAAGATGTTATGGTGGGGTTCCCTGTGCCTACAGGTCTGAATGAGTCCATGACAATGGCCATTCAGATTGATCGGCGTTTGCGGGAGCGCAAACCTGTGCACCATTTGGCGGTGTCTACTGAGAAGGCGCCAGAGATTATGCAATGTGATAGAATTCTGTCCAGAAGCGAACGACAGAATTTTAGGCGAAAAAATGGGTTATGCTTCTATTGTGGTGATTCAACTCATGTTATATCAGCATGCTCTAAACGTACTAAGAAGGTTGATAAGTCTGTTTCAATTGGCACTTTACAGTCTAAGTTTATTCTGTCTGTGACCCTGATTTGCTCTTTATCGTCTATTACCGCGGACGCCTATGTCGACTCTGGCGCCGCTTTGAGTCTTATGGATTGGTCCTTTGCCAAACGCTGTGGGTTTAATTTAGAGTCTCTGGAAGTTCCTATACCTCTGAAGGGTATTGACTCCACGCCATTGGCTAGTAATAAACCACAATACTGGACACAAGTAACTATGCGTATTAATCCGGATCACCAGGAGATTATTCGCTTCCTTGTGTTGTATAATCTACATGATGTGTTGGTGCTTGGATTGCCATGGCTGCAATCTCATAACCCAGTCCTCGACTGGAAAGCAATGTCTGTGTTAAGCTGGGGATGTCAGGGGACTCATGGGGACGTACCTTTGGTTTCCATTTCGTCATCTATTCCCTCTGAGATTCCGGAATTTTTATCTGATTATCGTGACGTTTTTGAGGAGCCTAAACTTGGTTCACTACCTCCGCACAGAGATTGCGATTGTACTATAGATCTGATTCCGGGCAGTAAGTTTCCAAAGGGTCGTTTATTTAATCTATCTGTGCCTGAACATGCTGCTATGCGGGAATATATTAAGGAGTCCTTGGAAAAGGGACATATTCGTCCTTCGTCATCTCCCTTAGGAGCCGGTTTTTTCTTTGTATCTAAAAAAGATGGCTCTTTGAGGCCGTGTATTGATTATCGGCTTTTGAATAAAATCACGGTTAAATATCAGTATCCTTTGCCACTGCTTACTGATTTGTTTGCTCGAATAAAGGGGGCCAAGTGGTTCTCTAAGATTGATCTTCGTGGGGCGTATAATTTAGTGCGAATTAAGCAGGGGGATGAGTGGAAAACCGCATTTAATACGCCTGAGGGCCATTTTGAGTATTTAGTAATGCCTTTTGGTCTTTCAAATGCCCCTTCAGTCTTTCAGTCTTTTATGCATGACATTTTCCGTGAATATTTGGATAAATTTATGATTGTGTATCTGGATGATATTTTGATTTTTTCGGATGACTGGGACTCTCATGTCCAACAGGTCAGGAGGGTTTTTCAGGTTTTGCGCTCTAATTCCTTGTGTGTAAAGGGTTCTAAGTGTGTTTTTGGGGTTCAAAAGATTTCGTTTTTGGGGTACATTTTTTCCCCCTCTTCCATTGAGATGGACCCTGTCAAGGTTCAGGCTATTTGTGATTGGACGCAACCCTCTTCTCTTAAGAGCCTTCAGAAGTTTTTGGGCTTTGCTAATTTTTATCGTCGATTTATAACTGGTTTTTCTGATGTTGCTAAGCCGTTGACTGATTTGACTAAGAAGGGTGCTGATGTTGCTGATTGGTCCCCTGCTGCTGTGGAGGCCTTTCGGGAGCTTAAGCGCCGCTTTTCTTCCGCCCCTGTATTGCGTCAGCCTGATGTTACTCTTCCTTTTCAGGTTGAGGTCGACGCTTCAGAAATCGGAGCTGGGGCGGTTTTGTCGCAGAAAAGTTCCGACTGCTCCGTGATGAGACCTTGCGCGTTCTTTTCTCGTAAATTTTCGCCCGCTGAGCGAAATTATGATATTGGTAATCGGGAGCTCTTGGCTATGAAGTGGGCTTTTGAGGAGTGGCGTCATTGGCTTGAGGGGGCTAGACATCAGGTGGTGGTATTGACCGACCACAAGAATTTGATTTATCTTGAGTCTGCCAGGCGCCTGAATCCTAGACAGGCGCGCTGGTCATTATTTTTCTCTCGGTTTAATTTTGTGGTTTCTTACCTACCGGGTTCTAAAAATGTGAAGGCGGATGCCCTTTCTAGGAGTTTTGAGCCTGATTCCCCTGGTAATTCTGAACCTACAGGTATCATTAAGGATGGGGTGATATTATCTGCTGTTTCCCCAGACTTGCGACGGGTCTTGCAGGAGTTTCAGGCGGATAGACCTGATCGTTGCCCGCCTGGTAGACTGTTTGTTCCGGATGATTGGACCAGTAGAGTCATCTCGGAGGTCCATTCTTCTGCGTTAGCTGGTCATCCTGGAATCTTTGGTACCAGGGATTTGGTGGCTAGGTCCTTCTGGTGGCCTTCCCTGTCGCGAGATGTGCGAGGTTTTGTGCAGTCTTGTGATGTTTGTGCTCGGGCCAAGCCTTGTTGTTCTCGGGCTAGTGGATTGTTGTTATCTTTGCCTATTCCGAAGAGGCCTTGGACTCATATCTCCATGGATTTTATTTCTGATCTCCCTGTTTCTCAGAAGATGTCTGTCATCTGGGTGGTGTGTGACCGTTTCTCTAAGATGGTCCATTTGGTCCCATTGCCTAAATTGCCTTCCTCATCCGAGCTGGTTCCTCTGTTTTTTCAAAATGTGGTTCGCTTGCATGGTATTCCGGAGAATATCGTTTCTGACAGGGGAACTCAATTCGTGTCTAGATTTTGGCGAGCATTCTGTGCTAGGATTGGGCATTGATTTGTCTTTTTCGTCTGCTTTCCATCCTCAGACTAATGGCCAGACCGAGCGAACTAATCAGACCTTGGAAACTTATTTGAGGTGTTTTGTGTCTGCGGATCAGGATGATTGGGTTGCCTTTTTGCCCTTGGCGGAGTTTGCCCTCAATAATCGGGCTAGTTCTGCCACCTTGGTTTCTCCTTTCTTCTGTAATTCGGGGTTTCATCCTCGTTTCTCTTCCGGTCAGGTGGAGTCTTCGGATTGTCCTGGAGTGGATGCTGTGGTGGAGAGGTTGCATCAGATTTGGGGGCATGTGGTGGACAATTTGAAGTTGTCCCAGGAGAAGACTCAGCAGTTTGCCAACCGCCGTCGTCGTGTTGGTCCTCGTCTTTGTGTTGGGGACTTGGTGTGGTTGTCTTCTCGTTTTGTCCCTATGAAGGTTTCTTCTCCTAAGTTTAAGCCTCGGTTCATCGGCCCGTACAAGATATTGGAGATTCTTAACCCTGTGTCCTTTCGTTTGGACCTCCCTGCATCTTTTTCTATTCATAATGTCTTCCATCGGTCATTATTGCGCAGGTATGAGGTACCGGTTGTGCCTTCCGTTGAGCCTCCTGCTCCGGTGTTGGTTGAGGGTGAGTTGGAGTACGTTGTCGAGAAGATCTTGGACTCCCGTGTTTCCAGACGGAGACTTCAGTATCTGGTCAAGTGGAAGGGCTACGGTCAGGAGGATAATTCTTGGGTGACAGCCTCTGATGTTCATGCCTCCGATTTGGTCCGTGCCTTTCATAGGGCTCATCCTGATCGCCCTGGTGGTTCTGGTGAGGGTTCGGTGCCCCCTCCTTGAGGGGGGGGGGTACTGTTGTGAATTGGGTTTCTGGGCTCCCCCGGTGGTCACTGGTGGTACTGAACTTGTGTGCTTCATCTCCTCTGTTCACCTGTTTCCATCAGGATGTGGGAGTTTTCTATTTAACCTTGCTCCTCAGTCATTTCTATGCCGGCCAACAATGTTACCAGAAGCCTTTCTGTTGCATGTTCCTGCTCCTAGACTACTATCAGCTAAGTTGGACTTGTAGTCCTAAGTTTGTTTTGCATTTTTGTTCCAGTTCTCTGTGTTTGAATATTTCTTAGGCTGGAAGCTCTTGTGAGCTGAAATTGCCACTCTAGTGTCATGAGTTGATATTAGAGTCTTAAAGTAATTTCAGGATGGTGTTTTGAAAAGGGTTTTCAGCTGACTGTGAAGTTCCCTTTTCTGTCTTCCTACTATCTAGTAAGCGGACCTCAATTTGCTAAACCTATCTTCATACTTCGTATGTCAATTTCCTCTAAAATCACCGACAATATATGTGGGGGCTACTGTCTGCCTTTTGGGGAAAATTTCTCTAGAGGTAAGCCAGGTCTGTATTTTCCTCTGCTAGGGTCAGTCAGTCCTCCGGCTGGCGCTGGGCGTCTAGGGATAAAACGTAGGCACGCTACCCGGCCACTGTTAGTTGTGCGGTAGGTTTAGCTCACAGTCAGCTCGAGTTCCCATCTTCCAAGAGCTAGTCCTTTTGTATGCTTTACTACGGTCTCTTGCCATTGAGAACCATGACACCCCTGGATGCGACAGAGGAGGACTCCGCCGACCAGAGGCAGAGACGACAATCGCTTTCATCGGGACGGACGACCTATCTGCCGCCGCTGTCACCAGGTGGGCCACCTTGCAAGGTACTGTCCTTTAAACGAGCAACCCCTGGGGCAAAGGGCCAACCCCCAGGAGTAGGACGATCAGGCCCGCAGCATTGGAGAGCCAAATACATTGGAGGGCGACCAGTTCTTCCTGTTGTGATCGACGGTATCCCTATGAACGCTTTGCTGGACACCGGTTCTCAGGTGACAACCATGCCTTACGTGCTTTATAAACGGTATTGGGAGGACACCGATATTACTCGTGGCCCCGATGACGATTTCACCATAATAGCCAGTAATGGTCAGCCATTGCCACAAGTGGGGTATAAAGAGGTCACCATCAAAGTGGGGCGGGTGGAATTGAAGGCCCAAGGGATTGTAATTGTTGATATTGACCGCCGAGAGTGTAATCCCATGATGACCATTGGTACTAATGTTATAGAAAATTGTCTTGCAGAAGTTATTGTCCTTTTACAACAGGTAACAGAAACAGCTGGCTACAGTGAACAACGTGCCCTGCAAAAAGAAATCAGGGCCCTGATGCAAAGACAGCAGGTGGAGCTGACTGGTGGTGAAATTGTTCGTGTCACAGTGAGTGATTCAAACCCCATTGCGATACCCCCCAGGAGTGAAATGTTAATATGGTGTCGGGCAGCCATAGGCCTCAGGGGTAAAGACTATCAGGCCCTGGTAGAACCTGTATATTCGGATAATAGGCCTACCCTGCTGACAGCCAGAGGGGTGGTTGACGTCCGCAAGGGGAGGGTGCCAGTATGTGTTCTCAATTGCGGGGAAGAAGAAGTCCAGCTAGCCAAATATGCCACACTTGCCAAACTGTTTACTGTTAATAGTAGTGTGATACAGGCGCCTGGGCCCTTGGTCCCATCCAATCCGGCGGAGAACAACGGTTCTGCAGGGCAACCGAAGGATTGGTGTCGGGAATTACATGTGGGCACTGACTCTACTCCACCTCACCAGAAACAGGGGGCCTACAGGGTGGTTCATGAGTACAAGCGGGTCTTTAGCAAACACCCCCTAGATTTTGGACAGGTAAAAGGGATCCAACATCATATCCCCACAGGGGATCACGACCCATAAAAGAGAGATACCGTCCTGTACCCCCAGCTCATTATCAGTGTGCCAAGGACATGTTGTGAGAGATGAAGGAGGCTGGGGTAGTGAGGGACAGTTGTAGCCCCTGGGCAGCTCCATTAGTCCTTGTTAAGAAGAAAGATGGTACAATGAGAATGTGTGTGGATTATCGACAGTTAAATTGCATTACACATAAAGATGCATACCCACTGCCCAGGATAGAGGAGTCCTTGGCTGCTTTAAAATCTGCTAACTACTTCTCTACATTGGATCTCACCAGTGGGTACTGGCAGGTTCCCGTGGCGGAGGCGGACAAGGAGAAGACGGCCTTCACGACGCCGATGGGTCTTTGTGAATTCAACTACATGCCCTTCGTATTGTGCAATGCCCCGGGGACGTTCCAGAGGATGATGGAGTGCTGTCTGGGGCACAAGAACTTTGAAACTGTACTGCTGCATCTGGATGATGTCATTGTCTTCTCCAAGACCTACGAAGACCATCTGAAGCACCTGGCCGAGGTGTTTGAAGCCCTATCCAACTTTGGCTTAAAGATGAAACCATCCAAATGCCACCTGCTGAAACCCAAAGTGCAGTATCTTGGCCTTGTGGTGAGTGCTGAAGGAGTGGCCCCAGACCCCGACAAGGTTACGGTGATTAAGGATTGGCTGAAGCCCAGCAACCTCCATGAAGTCCGGCAGTTCCTCGGGTTGGTAGGCTATTACTGGAGGTTCATCAAGGACTTCACCAAGAAGGCCGCGCCATTGCAAGATCTGTTGGTGGGCCAATCCAAGACGACCAAGGGGAAGAGTACCCCATTTGATTGGAAAGAAGGACTGGAAGGATCATTCACTTGCTTGAAGATGGCGCTGACGGGAGAAGAGGTACTGGCCTACCCTGAATATGATCAACCGTTTGTACTGTATACGGATGCCAGCAATGTAGGACTGGGAGCTGTGTTGTCCCAGGTCCAGAAAGGCAAGGAGAGGGTAATTGCTTACGCCAGCAGGAAACTTCGTCCCACGGAAAGGAACCCTGACAACTACAGTTCCTTCAAGCTGGAATTCCTCACCATCGTTTGGGCAGTGACGGAGAGGTTCAAGCACTACCTGGCCTCAGCAAAATTTACCGTCTTCACGGATAATAATCCACTAACGCACTTGGACACAGCAAAACTCGGGGCCTTGGAACAGCGGTGGATGGCCCGGCTGTCCAATTATGACTTCACCATCAAGTACCGGGCAGGACGCAAGAATGCGAATTCCGATGCCTTGTCCCAGATGCCCATTTTGCCAGAAATGGGGGAGGACCCGGAGGCACTTGAAGAAGTAGAACTGCCCGCTTTCCATCGCCCCAAAGCCACTCAATGCTCCCATCATGTGAAGAACAGGCACAGAAACAACCAGGATGCCACGCTGAATCTCCTGCCCCACCATGGGTGGGCAGAGACCCAGGATGGTGACCCTGCGATCCGTCAGGTGGAAGAACTCCTGACGCAGGCAGGTTTGCATTTCAGCTTGATGATCATCAAGAAACCCAACAGCTGTGGAAGGGGAGAAGCAAATTGTTTATTCACCATGGTAAGCTGTGCCGAAGAAGTATCGACCCCCGCACTCACGAATTGGTATGGCAGATAGTGGTTCCGAGGCAAGATGTGCCGATGGTCCTGGGAGCGTACCACGATGGGGCTGGACACTTCGGGTGGAGGAAGTTAGAGAGACTACTCCGAGGGAGAATCTATTGGATTGGCATGAACAGAGCCATCGAGAAGTGGTGTCGGGAGTGTGGCCCGTGCAGCCTACGCAGGCAGGACCGTGACAGCCAACGGGCTCCTTTGCAGCCCATCATCACCAAACGGCCACTAGAACTGGTCGCGCTGGACCACGTGAAGCTGACACCTAGCCGGTCGGGCTATATTTATGCTCTCACCATCGTGGATCACTATTCCAGGTTCCTGGTGGTTGTACCTGTCAAGGATCTAACGGCCAGGACGGCCGCCAAAACCTTCCAGCAGTACTTCTGTAGGCCCCATGGGTATCCGGAGAAGGTACTGACCGATCAGGGACCAGCGTTTGAGGCGGAGGTGTTCCAGGAGTTCTGCAATCTGTACGGGTGTAAGAAGATCAGAACCACACCATACCATCCCCAAACCAACGGGATGTGTGAAAAGATGAACCAAGTGGTGATCGACTTACTGAAGACCTTGCCTGTAGAAGAACGGAACTTGTGGCCAACAAAATTGCCCGACCTGGTAGACATGTAAAACCACATCCCAGTGAATTCTACCAACTGCACTCCGGCGTACCTGATGCGAGGAAGGTCTAGCAAGTTGCCCGTTGATCTGGACATGGGGGTTCTGACCCCCGAAGATACCTCGCCGGATGCCGATTGGGATACGGAGAGGCAGCAAAGGTACCGCAAAGTACAGGAATTCTTGGAAAGAAGTCTCGCCCAGGCCAGGCAAAAACAGGAAAGGGACTACAACCAGCATGCTCCTGCGATTCCCTTGCCGCCCGGCGAGCAGGTACTCAAGCAGAAGCGAAGGCTACACAAACTTGACGACCAATGGGAAGCGGAACCGTATACCATCCTGCCGTCCGATTTCGACAATACCAAAGTCTGTCTCATCAGCAAAGATGGAGGGGAAACCTCAACGGCAATATCCAGAGACCACCTTAAGGTATGCCCCGATAAGTTGAGGAAGAAGGAAAGAGGTCCAAGAGCCTCTCCACCTGCAGAAGAGGAGAAAATGATACACACTGTTCTTGGTGATTTTCCCAGTCTTGGACCCAAATAAATCAGGCCATCGTGGTACCTGTCTTAACGTTTCGTCAACCGAACCCGCCTGGACTAGACGTGGTGCCAGATCCTCCGGACCCGCAATCACCACAGACCCCACCGGACAATGCCATGCCCACCGTCGGACCGACGGAGCCTCCCTCTGCTATCGGCGAATCTGCCTTACCCACTGATGGTAGCAGCAGCTCTGAGAGATCCAGTATGCCAGTGCTAACCAAGCCTCACTAGAAGCGTAGCTAGAAGGCAGTGCTCTACACCAGTGGTAGCAAGCATAGCGAGATGCTAGGCCAATAACAACCCCCGCACTACGGAGGTCTACACGTAGCAGCAAGAATCAGACTCCCCTTCGCTACAAAACTTGGAGGTATTAACTAAAGTTGCTAATTGTGCTTGTGTAAATATCTTTGTTACAAATTTAAGAATGGACAATGGAGCAGTGGACAGTGAATTGCTCCAAAACTTTCAAAAGGGACCCCTTTGTTTACCCGGGGTCCCTGCTGTTTTAAAGTTACAACCACTGAACTGAGAGTCATAAACTGTGCATGACCAAACTTTCGCAACGTTCAAGTGTTCTCACCTCCCGTAAAGGGAAGCACTGTTACATTTACTTGTTTATTGCATTTTCAAAAGTTTGTATGTTTGCTGTTAACATGTATTGTTGTTTTTCTTTTCCCAGTCCGGGAGTACTGGATTTAACCGGGGGGGAGTGCAGTGCCCCAGAGTCCTGGTCGTTGCAGTTCTGTTGCTCCGCCGCTAAGGGGAGTGATGGTATGTCTGATGGCACTAAAGGAGTTCACCTGACCAGGTATCACAGACACACATCACACTTCACACTCCGGCCACCAGGGGGAGTGGTTCTATCTAGTAGACCGCTCCTCACACTCTGGTAAAACTGGGGGTTGGATAGGAAGTTAGGGAGAAAGTAGTTGGGAAGAGCTAGGGAGAGGACCTGTCAGGGGTGGGATCCTGGCAGAGTCCTAGAAAGAGACAGATCATTACGGAGTTGTGCCTGTGCCTTACAGCGGCAGACTCCCAAGAAAGGACAAGAAGTGAGGTTTATTGTGGAGAAGTGAGGAACAGAAACACAGCAAAAAGGAGAAAACTGTTGTGAACTCCGTTTTCAGGCTCCCTCTTGTGGTCACAGATGGTATTGTGTGACTTTGGTTTTTTGGCTCCCCCTGGTGGTTTGGTTTATTATCCTGCGGGTCTGCTGGATCAGCTGCCTCGTTATTCACCAGGGAGGCTCCTATTTAGCTCTGCTTCACTTCCACTTGTTGCCGGCTGTCAATGTATTCAGTGCTATTCTGAATACTCCTGATTATCTCGTTTTCTGCCTCTTCAGGATAAGCTAAGTTCTGTTTGAATATTTTTTCCTCATCTGCCTGCAATATGATTTCTGTGTATGATGAGTCTAGTCCAGCTTGCTAACATGTGATTTCTTTTTGCTGGTAAGCTCTGGGGTACGGAGTTGCTTCCCCCGCACCGTTAGTTGGTGCGGGGGCTCGAGCAATCTCTGCGTGGATATTTTGAATAGGGTTTTTTATTGACCGCACAGTTTCCTTCCTATTTTCTGCTATCTAGTATTAGCGGGCCTCATTTGCTAAATCTGATTTCATCTCTGCGTTTGTGCTTTCCCCTTAACTCACCGTTAATATTTGTGGGGGGCTATTCTATATCTTTGGGGTCATTCCACTGAGGCAAGTGAGGACTTACTTTCCCTCCAGGAATAGTCAGTTTCTCAGGCCGTGAAGAGACATCTAGGATTTTCAGGTTACGTTCCATGGCTGCCTATAGTTGTGTGCGGATAGGATCAGGTTGCGGTCAATCTAGTTACCACTTCCCCAGAGCTAGTAGTCTGTTCAGTTACTTAGCTAGTCCGACCTGTGATCCTTGCCACTAGGATCATAACAGTACAGCCGGCCCATAAAGTGTTAATTGCATGGCAGAAGCAGGAGAAAAGAAGCTTGGAGATATTTTTTTTTTTTTTTTGCTGCCGTGTGTCTAGCTGCTGTGTGTCTGGCTTCTCTCCTCCTCTTAATCTTGGTGTGGCTCTGAGTTCAGCTGCTGATATGGATATCCAGAGTTTAGCCTCCAGTGTAGATCATCTTGCTGCAAGGGTACAAAGTATTCAGGATTTTGTTGTGCACAGTCCTATGTCAGAGCCTAGAATACCTATTCCGGAGTTGTTTTCTGGAGATAGATCTAGGTTCCTGAATTTTAAGAACAATTGCAAGTTGTTTCTTTCTTTGAAACCTCGTTCCTCTGGGGATTCTGTTCAGCAAGTTAAGATTATTATTTCTTTCTTGCATGGCGATCCTCAAGATTGGGCTTTCGCATTGGCTCCAGGGGATCCTGCATTGCTCAGTGTGGATGCGTTTTTTCTGGCCCTTGGATTGCTCTATGAGGAACCTAATCTTGAGAACCAGGCTGAAAAAGCGTTGTTGGCCCTCTCTCAGGGGCAAGATGATGCAGAGGTGTACTGCCAGAAATTTCGGAAATGGTCGGTGCTTACTCAATGGAATGAGTGTGCCCTGGCTGCAAATTTCAGAAAAGGTCTTTCTGAAGCCATTAAGAATGTCATGGTGGGGTTCCCTACGCCTGCAGGTCTGAATGAGTCAATGACTCTGGCCATTCAGATTGATCGGCGTTTGCGGGAGCGCAAACCTGCGCACCATTTGGTGGTGTCTTCTGAACAGACACCTGAGTCTATGCAATGTGATAGAATTCTGACCAGAAGTGAACGGCAAAATTATAGACGGCAAAATGGGTTGTGCTTTTACTGTGGTGACTCAGCTCATGTTATCTTAGCATGCTCTAAGCACACAAAAAAGATTGATAAATCTGTCACCATTGGTACTTTACAGCCTAAGTTTATTTTGTCTGTTACCCTGATTTGTTCCCTGTCATCTTACCCGGTTATGGCTTTTGTGGATTCAGGTGCTGCCCTGAGTCTGATGGATTTGTCATTTGCCAGGCGCTGTGGTTTTGTTTTGGAGCCTTTAAAATTCCCTATTCCACTAAGGGGAATTGATGCTACACCATTGGCTACGAATAAACCTCAGTACTGGACACAAGTGACCATGTGCATGACTCCTGTTCATCAGGAGGTGATTCGCTTTCTTGTATTGCATAAATTGCATGATGTTGTCGTGTTGGGCCTGCCATGGTTGCAGACTCATAATCCAGTCCTGGATTGGAAAGCAATGTCTGTGTCAAGTTGGGGTTGTCAGGGAATACATGGCGACGCTCCTGTGGTGTCAATTGCTTCATCCACTCCTTCTGAGGTCCCTGCGTTTTTGTCAGATTACCAGGATGTATTTGATGAGCCCAAACTCAGTTCTCTACCTCCTCATAGGGATTGTGATTGTGCTATAAATTTGATTCCTGGTAGTAAGTTTCCTAAGGGACGACTTTTCAATTTGTCAGTGCCGGAGCATGCTGCTATGCGGAGTTATATAAAGGAGTCTTTGGAGAAAGGACTTATTCGCCCCTCCTCCTCCCCTCTTGGTGCGGGGTTCTTTTTTGTGGCTAAGAAGGATGGTTCCTTGAGACCTTGTATTGATTATCGCCTTCTAAACAAAATCACGGTCAAATTTCAGTATCCTTTGCCATTGTTATCTGATTTGTTTGCTCGCATTAGGGGGTCTAGTTGGTTCACCAAGATAGATCTTCGTGGTGCGTATAACCTTGTGCGTATTAAGCAGGGTGATGAATGGAAAACTGCATTTAATACGCCCGAAGGCCATTTTGAGTACTTGGTGATGCCTTTTGGACTTTCTAACGCTCCTTCTGTCTTTCAGTCCTTTATACACGACATCTTCCGCGAATATCTGGATACATTTATGATTGTGTATCTGGATGATATTCTGGTTTTTTCGGATGATTGGGAGTCCCATGTTAAGCAGGTCAGGATGGTGTTTCAGGTCCTGCATGCCAATGCTTTATTTGTGAAGGGCTCAAAATGTCTTTTTGGAGTCCAGAAGGTCTCTTTTTTGGGTTTCATTTTTTCTCCTTCTGCTATTGAGATGGACCCAGTCAAGGTTCAGGCTATTCATGACTGGACTCAGCCTACATCTGTTAAGAGTCTTCAGAAGTTCTTGGGTTTTGCTAATTTTTACCGTCGCTTCATCGCTAATTTTTCTGGTGTTGTTAAGCCATTGACGGATTTGACCAAGAAGGGTTCTGATGTTACTAATTGGTCTCCTGCGGCTGTGGAGGCCTTTCGGGAGCTGAAGCGCCGGTTTTCTTCGGCTCCGGTCTTATGTCAGCCAGACGTCTCCCTTCCTTTCCAGGTCGAGGTTGATGCTTCTGAGATTGGAGCGGGGGCTGTTTTGTCGCAGAGAAGCTCTGATGGCTCTGTGATGAAGCCATGTGCTTTCTTTTCAAGAAAGTTTTCGCCTGCCGAGCGGAATTATGATGTTGGTAATCGGGAGTTGTTGGCTATGAAGTGGGCATTTGAGGAGTGGCGACATTGGCTCGAGGGAGCTAAGCATCGCGTGGTGGTCTTGACTGACCACAAGAATTTGATTTATCTCGAGTCGGCCAAGCGGCTGAATCCTAGACAGGCTCGTTGGTCGTTGTTTTTCTCTCGTTTTGATTTCGTGGTCTCATACCTGCCTGGTTCGAAGAATGTGAAGGCTGATGCTCTTTCTAGGAGTTTTGTGCCTGACTCTCCTGGTGATTCAGAGCCAGCTGGTATCCTCAGAGAAGGGGTGATTTTGTCTGCCATCTCCCCAGATTTGCGACGAGTGCTGCAGGAGTTTCAGGCGGATAGACCTGACCGTTGTCCACCGGAGAGACTGTTTGTCCCGGATAGATGGACCAGCAGAGTTATTTCCGAGGTTCATTCTTCGGTGTTGGCAGGCCATCCTGGGATTTTTGGTACCAGAGATTTGGTGGCTAGGTCCTTCTGGTGGCCTTCCTTGTCGCGGGATGTGCGTTCCTTTGTGCAGTCTTGTGGAATTTGTGCTCGGGCTAATCCTTGCTGTTCTCGTGCCAGTGGCTTGTTGTTGCCTTTGCCTGTCCCGAAGAGGCCTTGGACGCACATTTCCATGGATTTTATTTCAGATCTCCCTGTCTCTCAGAGAATGTCGGTCATTTGGGTGGTGTGTGATCGTTTTTCTAAAATGGTCCATTTGGTGCCCTTGCCTAAGTTGCCTTCCTCCTCCGAGTTGGTTCCTCTGTTTTTTCAAAATGTGGTTCGTTTGCACGGGATCCCTGAAAATATTGTTTCCGACGGAGGATCCCAGTTTGTGTCTAGATTTTGGCGGACCTTTTGTGCTAAGATGGGCATTAATTTGTCATTTTCGTCGGCCTTCCATCCTCAGACGAATGGCCAAACCGAGCGCACTAATCAGACTTTGGAAACCTATTTAAGATGTTTTGTTTCTGCTGATCAGGACGACTGGGTGACTTTTTTGCCATTGGCCGAGTTTGCCCTTAATAATCGGGCTAGTTCTGCTACTTTGGTTTCGCCTTTTTTTTGTAATTCAGGGTTTCATCCTCGTTTTTCCTCGGGTCAGGTGGAGTCTTCTGACTGTCCTGGAGTGGATGTTGTGGTGGATAGGTTGCATCAGATTTGGAATCATGTGGTGGACAATTTGAAGCTGTCACAAGAGAAGGCTCAGCGCTTTGCCAACCGCCGTCGTTGTGTGGGTCCCCGACTTCACGTTGGGGATTTGGTGTGGTTGTCTTCTCGCTTTGTTCCTATGAAGGTCTCCTCTCCTAAGTTTAAGCCTCGGTTTATCGGTCCTTATAAGATTTTGGAAGTCCTTAACCCTGTGTCATTTCGTTTGGACCTCCCGGCATCGTTTGCTATTCATAATGTGTTACATCGGTCATTGTTGCGGAGGTATGTGGTGCCTGTGGTTCCTTCGGTTGAGCCTCCTGCCCCTGTGCTGGTTGAGGGAGAACTGGAATACGTGGTGGAGAAGATCTTGGATTCTTGTATTTCTAGACGGAGGCTTCAGTATTTGGTTAAGTGGAAAGGCTATGGTCAGGAGGATAATTCCTGAGTTGTCGCCTCTGATGTTCATGCGGCCGATTTGGTTCGTGCCTTCCATGTGGCTCACCCTGATCGCCCTGGGGGTTTTGATGAGGGTTTGGTGACCCCTCCTCAAGGGGGGGATACTGTTGTGAACTCCGTTTTCAGGCTCCCTCTTGTGGTCACAGATGGTATTGTGTGACTTTGGTTTTTTGGCTCCCCCTGGTGGTTTGGTTTATTATCCTGCGGGTCTGCTGGATCAGCTGCCTCGTTATTCACCAGGGAGGCTCCTATTTAGCTCTGCTTCACTTCCACTTGTTGCCGGCTGTCAATGTATTCAGTGCTATTCTGATTACTCCTGATTATCTCATTTTCTGCCTCTTCAGGATAAGCTAAGTTCTGTTTGAATATTTTTTGCTCATCTGCCTGCAATATGATTTCTGTGTATGATGAGTCTAGTCCAGCTTGCTAACATGTGATTTCTTTTTGCTGGTAAGCTCTGGGGTACGGAGTTGCTTCCCCCGCACCGTTAGTTGGTGCGGGGGCTCGAGCAATCTCTGCGTGGATATTTTGAATAGGGTTTTTTATTGACTGCACAGTTTCCTTCCTATTTTCTGCTATCTAGTATTAGCGGGCCTCATTTGCTAAATTTGATTTCATTTCTGCGTTTGTGCTTTCCCCTTAACTCACCGTTAATATTTGTGGGGGGCTATTCTATATCTTTGGGCTCATTCCACTGAGGCAAGTGAGGACTTACTTTCCCTCCAGGAATAGTCAGTTTGTCAGGCCGTGACGAGACGTCTAGGATTTTTAGGTAACGTTCCACGGCTGCCTATAGTTGTTTGCGGATAGGATCAGGTTGCGGTCAATCTAGTTACCACTTCCCCAGAGCTAGTAGTCTGTTCAGTTACTTAGCTAGTCCGACCTGTGATCCTTGCCACTAGGATCATAACAGAAAACACCAGAAGGAGTCGTGCCTCAAGATCAGCAACATCCTTCTGAGGCGCGTAGCCGGTGGCCGGAATGCCGAGAAAGTAAGAGACTCCACGCATTACTTTAAACTACGGCCGGGCAGTTAACCATAGGTTGACTGTCTCACCATTACACCTAACGAAGACAACGGAGGCAAACTGTGGGAGAGGGGCTTCCCTAGGGTCCCTATAAAATAGCTCCAGGCCTACCCCGTCATACGGGTGCGTCCTATCCACATCATCTGGGGGACGAAGAGAGAGAGAGACCAGGAATATATACGACAGTTGTGAGGACTATCCCGTGGTGCTCAGCAGTGAGGTACTACAACACACAGGCGCTAGAAGGTAGAGACTGATTTCCACCTGCAAAGGGAACTCTGGATGTGCCTTTGGACCGGCCGGTCTCAGCCAGCCCTGTTAGCAGTGCTCTGGATTGCGGACCCTGAAGCCTTCAGTAAAGAGGTAAAGAGACTGCAACCCTGTGTCCTCGTTATTCACCGCGATTTGCACCACGCGCCATCTACACACCTTTCATTGGACGCCCCTTAGCAGGGTCACGGACCGGGTCTAGCCACCGTGTCAACCCCAGAACTGAGACAGAGAGGCCCGGTACCGAGTACCCCGCGGCCCTGCATCTGGGGGCGCTCCAGATACACATCATGGGCCTATGAGCCACACATAGCCACAGGTTGGCGAGGGATTCCTAGTCTAGGAAAACAGTGACACACAGATAATTTATTCATACATTTGTAAAAGGAATAAGAAAGGAAAGGAACAAATGCAAATGTCTTGGTAAATATGCTCAAGAATTGTTTCATACAAGTACTTCGTGTTACGCAGAAGTTGGGACTTTGGGTGCTTTCCAGGGCCCTAGAATTAGGGGCACCCTGGTCTATTCCTGTCCCTCGGATTACTCCTGAAGGTGGAGATGCCGGGTTCTCGTGCCTTGCTATGCTCTTATATCTACCCTGACTAGTGGTAAACTGAAGTGTATAGGAATACACTAACCTGACAAACAAGGGAATACGGACAAAGATAAATAAAAAATACCAACCATGTAAAATACACTCACCAAACAACAGAGAGTGACACGGTAGTTAAAAGTAGGAGAAATCAAATAGGCAAATAGGCAAGGATGAAGATGTGCACACAGACAAAACTCCAAGCAACAATCTCCTGAACAATCTCCAAACACCACCTCCAACCAAGAACAACACCTCCAACCAAGAACAACACCTCCAACTCCAAAACCAGGCAGTAAGAACTAACAATGGCAATCCAAAATTGCCAGAGGCAAGCATATATAGCAGTGGGGTGTGGCCAACACTGAACAGCTGAGAAAATCCAAGTAGGAAAGCTCCAGGAGCTTCAACTGAACAGATTAACCCTTGCACTGTAAGCAAGTAAAAAACCTGCACTGTTTAAGACAATGGTGAAATAATTCTAACCAGTGCAGTAGTGCTTGAATCAAGACAGTGCAGTCTTCTGGCTTCTCTCTGTGACGGTATCCGCATGACAGTATAGCAAAATAAAATGTCAGGACAGCTGACTGAGTCTCTTTAAAGGTAACCTGTCACCTGAGATATTTTGCCCTAGCCACAGGGAGCATGAATCGCAGCCAGTTTGCACAATTACAGCCAGGTATATTTTTCTCTCATATGCTCCAGCATTTCCAATCAAAAATAGTAAGCAAATTCAGAGACCATAGGCAGAGATGAGACATGTCTGTTGCTGACCCTGGCTGGCTTTTCCCAGCACTGCTACAGCGGCATTTGACTAGCACTTACTGGAAGTGCGCCGCTAATCCCACCCATCGGTGACCCCATTACATGATCGCGGGTCACTAATAGGTCAGCATGACAACCAGGGGTCTGAAGCAGACCTCTGTGGTTGTCATTGCCAGATTGCTAGGAGAGTCACCCTGTGGTCAATGCTCATAGCAAGTGAGCATTTCTGCTACACACAAGCAATCTGATAATCGCCTGTGTGTAGCAGAAGCGATCGAAGTAGTGCAGTTCCCACAGAGACTATTACAGCATGCAAAATGTAAAAAAAAAGTTTTTAAAAATATTTAAAAATTAAAAAATATATAAAAGTTCAAATCAACGCCCTTATGCCCCATTCAAAATAAAGCAACAAAAAATAATCAAATATACACATATTTGGTATAGCCGCGATCTAGCGATATAAAAAAAAATTAACCCGATCGCTAAATGGCTAATGAGAAAAAAAGATTAAAAATGCCAGAATTACTTTTTCTTGGTAGCCACTAGATTGCAATAAAATGCAATAACGGGCGATCAATAGATTGTATCTACACCAAAATGGTATCATTAAACATGTCAGCTCGGGGTGCAAAAATTAAGCTCTCACCCAGCCCCAGATCATGAAAAATGGAGACGCTACAGGTCTCGCAAAATGTCCCCATTTTTTTCTCTTTTTTTTACAAATTTAGGAAATTTTTTTCACAACTTAAATAAAAAAAGAACCTAGACATGTTTGGTGTCTATGAATTCGTAGTGACCTGGAGAATCATAATGGCAGGTCAGTTTTAGCATTTCATGAACATGGTAAAAAAGCAGCCGTGAAATTGCACTTTTTTTGCAATTTAACCAGACTTGGAATTTTTTTCCTGTTTTCCAGTACACGATATGTTAAAACCAATGGTGTCGTTCAAAAGTACAACTCGTCCCACAAAAAACAAGCCCTCACGTTGCCATATTGACGGAAACATAAAAAAAAGTTATGGCTCTGGGAAGAAGGGGAGCAAAAAACAGAAATTCAACAACTGAAATACCCCTGTCTTTAAGGGGTTAAAGAGAAACTGTCGGGTCTGGTAACATGTAATAAAAGGTTATTCTGCAGGTTAATAGTGTTCTGAAGGTGCCCTGCTGCAATACTGTAAGTGTTGCACCTGGTAGAGAATTAACTTTAGGGCTCATTTCCACATGCGAGTCACACGTCCGTATCTCGCGTGTGGAAACCAAGTTCTGGTGCCGGCACTCAGGAGCGGAGCTGTGCAGCTCCATGTGTTCCTATGCGGCCGCACAGCTCCGCTCCTCAGTGCCGGCTCCACAGCTTGGTTTCCACATACGAGATACGGACGTGTGACTCGCATGTGGAAATGAGCCCTTAGGCTGTGTTCTTACGATGAGTTTTTGATGTTGCGTACTGTCAGTGCATCAGTAACACAGAGTCTTGTAGTTCCAGAAAAGTGGATGGGATTTATAGAAATATCACACTGTGCTTTGTGCCCACATTGCGGATTGGTGTGCGGATTTTTCCGCACTGTTTTTGAACAATCCGCAGGTAAAACGGACTGCGTTTTACCGTGGATTTCCTGTGTTTTTTGTGCAGATTTCACCTGCGGTTTTACACCTGTGGATTCCTATTGAGGAGCAGGTGTATCCACGCAAAGAATTGACATTCTGCGGAAAATACCACGCAGCGTTTCCACGCGGTATTTTCCGCACCATGGGCACAGCGAATTTGGTTTTCCATAGGTTTACATGGTGCTGTAAACCTGATGGAAAACTGCCGCGAATCCACAGCGGCCAATCCGCAATGTGTGCACATAGCCTTATTCTTTAGGCCGGTTTCACACGTCAGTGGCTCCGGTACGTGAGGTGACAGTTTCCTCACGTACCGGAGCCACTGACACACGTAGACCCATTAAAATCAATGCATCTGTGCAGATGTCATTGATTTTTTGCGGACCGTGTCTCCGTGTGCCAAACACGGAGACATGTCAGTGTTCGTGGGAGCGCACGTATTACACGGACCCATTAAAGTCAATGGGTCCGTGTAAAACACGGACCACACACGGACCTTCTTCGCGTGCAGTCCGTGTGGCGTGCAGGAGACAGCGTTACAGTAAACGCTGTCCCCCCCACATGGTGCTGAAGCCGCGATTCATATCTTCTCTGCAGCAGCGTTTGCTGCATAGAAGATATGAATAATAATGTTTAAAAGAAAGATCTATGTGTCCGCCGCCCTCCCACCCCCTGTGCGCCCCCCCCCCCCGCTGTTCTGAAAATACTCACCCGCCTCCTTTGCAGTGTTCTGTGCTGGCCGCCCCTTCTACTGTATGCGGTCACGTGGGGCCGCCGATTAGAGTCATGAATAGGTGGCTCCACCTCCCATAGGGGTGGAGCCGCCTATTCATGACTGTAAATGAGCGGCCCCACGTGACCGCATACAGTAGAAGGCGCGGTCAGACCAGGAAGCATCGACAGCCAACGAGGGAAGCGGGTGAGTATTTTCAGAACAGCGGGGGGGCGCACAGGGGGTGGGGGGGCGGCGGACACATAGATCTTTCTTTTAAACACTATTATTCATATCTTCTATGCAGCAAATGCTGCTGCACAGAAGATATGAATCGCGGCTTCAGCACGATGCAGTGTACCACACGCGTGGGTACCACACGCTCCGTGTGGTACCCACTCGGCACACGGGCGGCACACGTGTGCCGCACGTATGGCCTACGTGAGCTCACGGGCACACGGACATGGATAACTCCGGTACCGATTTTTTCCGGTACCGGAATTATCTGGACGTGTGGGCCGGCCCTTAGTCTGTGTAAACTGACCTCCGGTGCATGTGTCAAATCTGCAGCATGTCAGTTTCTCTAGTGGATACGCTGAGTTCTATGTGCAGATTTTCACCATAGACTTACATTAGATGTGGAAGATCCACAGGTAAAAATTGCACATGCGTTGTTAGTGCGTTTCCTCCATGGAAATGCATTAAAAACACATATGATCCGCACATAACTATATCAATAAAGTTTTGTCACAGCCAAGTGCTGGGAATTATAAAAATCAAAGCCGCTTTATTTAAAACATGACACACCAACAAGAGACAAAAACCGCCGCGTCGAAAACATGATAAAAACACAGTTTAAAAAAAGGCAATTAAAAACCCAAGTGAACTAATTTACATAATATGTGCAAAAATGGTACCGAAAATCTGCAACATTAAAAACTCACCAAATACTTATTGTGTGAATGTAGCCATTACTCCTGGGAGCTTCCGGCTTCCAGTAAGGCCGGTTTCACACGTCAGTGGCTCCGGTACGTGAGGTGACAGTTTCCTCACGTACCGGAGACACTGACACACGTAGACCCATAAAAATCAATGCATCTGTGCAGATGTCATTGATTTTTTGCGGACCGTGTCTCCGTGTGCCAAACACGGAGACATGTCAGTGTTCGTGGGAGCGCACGTTTTACACGGACCCAATAGAGTCAATGGGTCCGCGTAAAACACGGACCTCACACGGACATTCTCCGTCTGGGGTCCGTGTGCGTGCAGGAGACAGCGCTACAGTAAGCGCTGTCCCCCCCACATGGTGCTGAAGCCGGTATTCATATCTTCCCTGTAGCAGCGTTTGCTATAGAGAAAATATGAAGAATAGTGTTAAAAATAAAGATCCATGTGTCCGCCGCCCCCCCACCCCCTGTGCGCCCCCCCGCTGGTCAGAAAATACTTACCCGCTCCCTCGCTCCTTCCTGGTCTGGCCGCGCCTCCTACTGTATGCGGTCACGTGGGGCCGATCATTTACAATCATGAATAGTCGGCTCCGCCCCTATGGGAGGTGGAGCCACATATTCATGACTGTAAATGATCGGCCCCACGTGACCGCATGCAGGAGAAGCCGCGGCCAGACCAGGAAGCAGCGAGGGAGGCGGGTAAGTATTTTCTGACCAGCGGGGGGGCGCACAGGGGGTGGGGGGGCGGCGGACACATGGATCTTTATTTTTAACACTATTCTTCATATTTTCTCTATAGCAAACGCTGCTACAGGGAAGATATGAATCGCAGCTTCAGCACCATGCAGAGTGGGTACCACACGCTCCGTGTGGTACCCACTCGCCATACGGGCGGCACACGTGTGCCGCACGTATGGCCTCCGTGAGTTCCCAGGCACACGGACACGGATAACTCCGGTACCGATTTATTCCGGTACCGGAATTATCTGGACGTGTGGGACAGCCCTTACACGGACCCAATAGAGTCAATGGGTCCGCGTAAAACACGGACCTCACACGGACATTCTCCGTCTGGGGTCCGTGTGGCGTGCCGGAGACAGCGCTACAGTAAGCGCTGTCCCCCCCACATGGTGCTGAAGCCGGTATTCATATCTTCCCTGTAGCAGCGTTTGCTATAGAGAAAATATGAAGAATAGTGTTAAAAATAAAGATCCATGTGTCCGCCGCCCCCCCACCCCCTGTGCGCCCCCCCCCCGCTGGTCAGAAAATACTTACCCGCTCCCTCGCTCCTTCCTGGTCTGGCCGCGCCTCCTACTGTATGCGGTCACGTGGGGCCGATCATTTACAATCATGAATAGTCGGCTCCGCCCCTATGGGAGGTGGAGCCACATATTCATGACTGTAAATGATCGGCCCCACGTGACCGCATGCAGGAGAAGCCGCGGCCAGACCAGGAAGGAGCGACAGCCGACGGGGGACCCGGGTAAGTATTTTCTAACCAGCGGGGGGGCGCACAGGGGGTGGGGGGGCGGCGGACACCTAAATCTTTATTTTTAACACTATTCTTCATATTTTCTCTGCAGCAAACGCTACTGCAGAGAGGATATGAATCGCAGCTTCAGCAGCTTCAGCACCATGCAGCGTGGGTACCACACGCTCCGTGTGGTACCCACTCGCCATACGGGCGGCACACGTGTGCCGCACGTATGGCCTCCGTGAGTTCCCAGGCACACGGACACGGATAACTCCGGTACCGATTTATTCCGGTACCGGAATTATCTGGACGTGTGGGACAGCCCTAATGCAGCATGCCCGGATCCATTACAGTCAGCATCATCTGCAGGCACACCCCAGGCCTGACTGGCAGCTTGCCCTGCAGTGCCTCAGTACAGGGTGAGCTGCCAGTCAGTGGCGCTGCATGCTTACAGCCGCTGATCCCAGTGATGCGAGCGGTGACAGTAACTACTCTGGGCACGCTACGTGACTGAAAGCTGATGGTTCCTGGGACTGGGAGGAATAAAGTTCATTTTTTCACCTTTATAATGGTTTTAACCTCCTGATTAACTCTATATTATCTATCTGCAGGTTAATAGTATTATTATCGGACATGTTGGGTTCCCCTTTAAGTACAGATTATGCAGACTGAGACCATTTTATTAAATTGTGGACAGGAAAGTCCCTTTCTCCTGCAAAGAGGTTCTGCAGCAGCTGAGATGTGCATCCTAAAGACTAATGTATCGCATGCTATAAATGATTACTGTAGATATTTTAGGACATTTTTCCCGGTTTTCTGGGATGTGAACTCTTGAATCAAGATATAAGCAAACAGTGCATAGTACATATTGATCAAGAGTCTTGATCAATATGTACTATGCACTGTTTGCTTATATCTTCGATGTAATAGAAATTCTTCGCGTTTCCATTCGTTCCCTAGCCTTGCTTGCTCATTTATGTACTTGCATCTGTACAGCTCCATTTCTTCCTCACTGGTAAGAAACCCGCTTCTGTTCTTTCATATACAAAGGATAAAGCAATTTATCATTTGGCAATTGCTTTGCAAGCAGATTAGATCCCGTGTTTAATTTTTCATACTAATCACATGCTATTTTTATCAGAGTCCCGTAGAAGCGCTCTGTCTGCATCATGTGCTGTTTCAAATATGGGAAATTACATAGATTTTTGTAAGATTACATTCACCAGGATGAAAGCTGCACTATGCCCTACAGAGACCTGAGCCCCGTGAGGCTTCCTATTACTGGTGATCGCCTATGTGACTCCAAACACGTGTGCTTGTGTTCTCCAAGCACATGTTACATAAGGGCTGTGATGTATAGACTTAATACCTGTCCACTGTACCATGAGCTGTGCCGTAAAACACAAAAATACCGCCATATAATATCTCCACACAAAACAGTGGCGGTGTATTAGTAAACTTAAAGTGATAGTGTCATATAATGTTCATTAAAAGTATTTGCTGACAGTAGTTTCTCGCCAACTGTGACTAGTGACTGTTCATTTCTCAGCTTGAGTTCCCAGCACCCTATTGCTTGCAGGAATCACGCTGCTTTCCCATGGCAGGAAGCAATGTCATTTATTGAAGAGGGAAAACAATTCTGTGGGAGAAGAATCTTGGACCATTTACATGAAGTGGCCCATGGATCGCAATGACAACAATGGACTATGAGGGGCGTTCATTAAAAAGAACCTGTGAGCAGGATTGTGCACAGTAACCTACAGACAGTGTCAGGTCGGCGCCGTTATACTGATTACAATGATACCTTGGTTGATGAAATCCATGTTATGGTTGTTCTTTAATCTTTATTTTCAGTTTGTAGTTAATGAGATGCTCGTGCTCTGGGGCGGCCTGTGGGGGTCTTTATGTGGTGCTCTGATTAGGTATTCATCAGTATGGCTTCTGACAGGTCACTTATCCCTCACTGACTGCCCCCTAGTGTACATAATGAATACCTGTACATACTGAAGAAAATAAAAAACCTTCTGCAGGCAGGTGACGGCCGTGGCCCCTGCGCTGCAGCATAATCGTATGTTTAGTGTCCTAGTAATAACTGTTCTTCCTGTTCTTGAGCAAATAAAAAAAAAATCAATTTGAAAATGGCGCCTGCCGCGCCTGCACAGTAGCAGTTCGATGTGCATACTGCACAGGCGCCGGCGGCGCCATCTTGGAGGAGGAGGAATTTTTTTTTCTTCTCCACCAGTAACGATATATTACTATTCATTAATTAAATCGCATGTCCACTAATGCTGAACATGCTCGTCACGAGCAAAATGCAGTTAACAATTTTTTTCTTTTCTCACTTATATAGCGCCATTAATTCTACAGCATGTACATTATAATCACTGTCCCCATTGGGGCGCACAATCTAGTTTCCCTATCAGTATGTTTTTGAAGTGTTGGAAACCGGAGAACCCAGAGAAAACCCATTCAAAATCCTTGCAGATGTTGTCTTTGGCCAAGCAGTTTCGTCATGCTAATATGGTGGACACATGATCAGGAGCAGACCAATGCTGTAATGTAGATCAGAGAAACCTGTTTAACCCTTAGCATGTCGCTGATAACGTTGACCATGCGATGTAAAGGCGGGGCTAAGCGGAGGGAAGTCCTCCTCTGATGCATTACGTGGAATTCTCATGATGCCACCACAGACTCTACCTTGTATGGGCAAACAAGCCAGGTTCCATTAAGATTTCAGGATTGCCCAGAGATCTCGCTCCTTGCACTAGCAGCGACTGCTCTAATGATTTGACCATTTTAGTGACGGCTTAGTAAAGTACGTGACAGCACTGGGTTAGAGCAAGGAGCGAGATCTCACACTTGCACAGCAAAGAGGGCTACGAAGGGTTCTTGTATCGATCTCTGCATGTCAGAATCTTGCAACTTGGAAATTCAAACCCAACTTTTTCTAGGAAGTTTGGCCCTTTTGTCGAGGCATTATGGTTACTTCTGAGCACTTTTGACATGAACTTTAGTAAAACCACCAGTCTGGGGCTGCACTCTTGTTATATGAAAAACTGAGTCCCCGATTTGTGATAGGAACTGTACGCTTTAAGTCATTAAGCAGAATAAGAAAAACAATCAGCATTTAGTCAGGGGTGTTCAAACTTTTGACTGGTACTGTATATGTATTATAAAATGACACCTAAAGTACAACTTCACTGATAAAAGCAAGTCCTCATACAGCCTAAAAATGACACAAATGCAAAGAATTCAAGGAGAAAAAACTAATTGTTGTCAAGTGTAAAACGATTTTGTATAACACCATACCACACTATAGTGCTGTAAATGGAGGTTACGGTGTTCTAATAAAGCCTTTTAATTTACGCTCATGTGCTTCTATATTTTAAAAAATGTACTGAACAGAATATGCTAATAAGGCAGGACTAGTACGGTGGGGCATCGCATTCCCCTGACTAGTCCCACCTTGGATCCTCTAATCACACCTCCCTGGGTGTGATTGACATTCTCCTTCCATCAGTACTTCCGTGTCGACATTTGTATGGAGGATGTCAGTCAGACCAATGAAGGTGTGATTAGAGGACTTAAAGCAGTTCTAGTCTGGGGAAAGCTTTGCCCCTCTGGACTAGTCCTGCCCAACTAGCGGTACATTAAAATGTAGCAGCAATCCATAAGGATTTGTACGCGTAGTAGCATTTGTTAGGCACCTTGCTGTAGATTGCCAAATCCTCATAGGAGAAAGGGGGGCATTTTCATCTTCCCTGTTTATACAGTTTGGAGTGTCACTTCTATGGTCGCGCTAATTACATGACCACTGGGATCATAATAAAATAATGGTGCTGCGTCTGCCTAAATCCAGATTCGCTTTTGTGGAGTCTCCATATTACCGATATAGGAAGCCAATGTATTCAACTGTACAGGGCCCACCTAATGTTTTAATCAACTATGTTCCTTTAGTTGCTTGTGTAATACATGTTACATTTCACATTTGTTATGTAATATTTATTCATTTCCCATTACTTATGTAACTGTCTCTTTGTAGATATTGCAAATAATAAAATACCACATAAAATCATATTTATATAAAAAAAGAAAGAAATATAGAAGGCCGATATACTGTGAAGAAAAAGAGGAATATTAAGAGAATGAAAAGTCCAAGTAACACAACTCCTGAGACCTAATTACTGAAGCTCTGGAGAGGCGGATGTGGTGAATGTGCAGAACTACAGTATTGATACAGTGTGTTCAGGTAATATCTCTGCACATGGCTCCGTAGAGGGCACACCATATACAGTATATTATAGGCTTGTGCTGAATTTATTTATACAGATTTCCTTATGTAACTTACTTTGCTTGTCTATTAGAAGGAGACATTTGACATGAATAATAAGGTTCTGATCACATTATAATTAGAGTTGGTGCGAATTGATGCATAAGTTCATTCGATGTGTCAGTAATCTATGGCCCCTGGACTGTAGCCCTGAAAACAACATCCTACCTGATGACATCCGCTGCCAGGCCGGCTAATCTAAAAAAGAGCCACACATGCCAGGATATAGGAGGGCATTTTTCAAGGCTCCCATCCAGCTGCTACAGAATACTGATGGGTCCCATGGACCGAGACAAGTCCTGCAAATCAATTTGCACCTGCTCTAATTATGTTTGTTCTTTATTTTATCAAGTCTCTGTTGTATCTAAGCACAGATTGCTAACCCATGTGGTTTAGGCAGTTCACATCTAATTCTTGGTCATATCTGTCATGCCTTTATACAAATGCATATAATCAGTTTTGCTATGCTTTGTATTGAACTGTGGTGTATTGTGATAACTTATCCAACATCGCCATCTATTGACAATATTCTCATTACAGTTTACTTTCTGTTTCATTGCTTACTGTGCAATTTAATCTTTAAGGCTCATCAAGGCTTCCGTAGTTTCCCATCAGTCTCTGCATTAGCCTTGCCCCCTTCTTCTCCAGCAGCCATTTTGGCCTCATGGATATTGACATGCTGATTATCTCTCCCTGATTTTCAACCCATCTGGTTGTTTACCTCCACATAGCACAGTCGGTGAGTTATTTTCTCCTTATTAGAGCTCACCATATTGTATTATGTAGCTACTCTGTTTTATATGTTTTATATCAAAGTAGTCTTTTGATATTACAGATGTTTATACTACCGCCATGTTGTGCAATTACACTTTGAATGTCCTGTACCATACATAATGCTATGTATTTAGATATGTTGTATGCCTTGTACTGAGTACTTTCATTTTTTCTTATAGCTTTACACTATCCTATTCATAAAAGTTGTAAAGCACCCCCTGCATCTACCTCAGTGCATCGATAGGAAAGAGTTTAGCTGTCTGTCAAATTGCTTTAATTAAGCACAAAGTTGAAGGTGCCAGAACAATATCCACTACCCTGCTATGGCCAAGGACTACTACCGAAATACCTTAGTGGCATGGCCAGCATCTTTTGCTCAGATGCTCTTTTATATAATACTGCAATAAAAAGAACAATGTTTTAATAGGACTGCGTTGTGACACATAAGCTTCATAAGGTATTTGACGCCCTAAAAGAGGTTGTTCGGTCAAAACTGATAAGTCTGCAGTCACTCTGTGTGATTGCAGACTTATGAATCCCCCCAGCGCATGCACTGTGCACTGTAGGGATTTGTCGGTTTCAAATCCTGGACCGGAGGGTATGTATGAGTTATACATACTCCTGGCCAGTGGCCATGGCCTCGCTCCATACACTTGAATAGAGCCGAGGCCGCGCCCCATCTAGTGACGCAGATAAGTGTATGTGTAAGGAGGTTGCTTTCCCTGCTCCTTACCTGGAACCACTTAGTCAGACAGCTGGGTTGTCTGGGGGAAGACTTTCTGCCCTGGACAGAAGGGACCATGTGACTGCTGGGGGCAGAGAGGAAGAGAGAGGGGTGTGGTCAGAAAAGAGCGGGAGAGCAGAGCGCGTGAGACAGAGGGGACAGCGTGCCAGAGAGAGAGAGCAGGCTGCAGCGCCGGGCTCCCCGAAAGAGAGTGCTCCCCGTGAGGGCACTGAGGCTGAGATACCAGCCATAGTGGAGGCTGGATGTGAGAGTGTGGACTTGGAAGCCTCCATAATCAGAGAAGACATATCCCCTTACAGTGACCTGAGCGCGCAGCCCCGGTGACCGCACTGACAAGCCAGGACCCCTGAGTGTGACAAGTAAACTGCTCAGTGTGTGTGTAGCATTGTTGCTGCAGAGAGAGGCAGCCAGTCTGATATACAGAGACTCGCAGCAGAGGGGCTGTTACTTCCTGCTTCCAGCTGCATTGGGAGAAAAGACTGCAAAGACTTAACCCCGGAGTCTCCAGTTCCCAGGAGACAGAGGAGAGACTTCAGGATCTTCAAGCGCTGCTGGTGACTGTACCCATGTTGGAATAAGGACCCTCCAGTCAGGACCTCCCTGGACTGATAAGTTACAAGAACACTCGTTAACCATTTTGATTCCGCTTAACTGTTTACTGTTTGCTTCATCTCTATGAACCCCCTGTTTACTCACTGTGAGGAGAATCTTACTCCTGTTAATAAATTCCCCTCAACAGTTGGTCTGTCTGTTCCGTGGTGACATACTCATCCCTGCACTCTATTACATATGGAGAGTGAGGCCGCGCCCCTTCTAGTGATGCAGATAAGTGTATGGAGAGTGAGGCCGCACCCACTAACCAGGGGTATGTGTAATTCATACATACAGTGCATGCGCTGAGGGGTTCATAAGTCTGTAGTCAAACAAAGTGACTACAATCAGTTTTGACAGAACAACCCCAGTAACTTATTGCAATAAAAACTCTGAATGAACATATACATTACTACACTGTGTTAGGTCTAGTCATTAGGGTAGATATAAGAGGTAGCACTTCCAAAGGTGGCCTGGTGCCTAAGGGAAACACAAGGGTCACTCGGCCACATAAGTCATCAACATTACAAATTTTATACAGTAGGTGGAGGACTCTGATATAGATTTCTAATTTGGGCTCCAATAGCATAAAGTTATACCTGTGTTCCTAGAACAGGGCCACCTAAAATCAATATATAACAGTTGTAGTGAATGTTACAATATTTTCAGGTGAAGTATTCAGGTGTATACAGGTGAAGGAGTTGTCTCATCTTATTAATTGGGAAAATAATTGTTAAGTGCTTGTAAAAACCAGCAACTTTGCAATTTATCTGTTATTAACAATTTTCCCTGTTCTCAAGAACGTAGGGATTTTTAATAGGGATGAGCGAATGTGCTCAGTGTTACTCGGTTATCACTCGAGTATTGCAGTGCTCGGATTTACTCATTACTCTGCAAGTAATGGGCCGTCCTCTATGTAAAACTTGAATCTCCTCCCCACATTTTTGGCACCTGTTATACAGCCATTAAGCATGCCGTGACTGTACATCACGGGAATGCCGTAGCCATCTTGGTTGTGGCATTACTGTGATTTGATGGCCGTGTGACATCATCAGGTCTTATAAAAGAACCCTTCATATTGAAGGGAGAGCATGCTTGTCTAGGCCTGTGTGTGCACAGTATAACAAAACAGAGGCCAGTAATGTAGATACTGGTGCTGAAGCTGAGCCTTTATACTAACAGCCCTCCTTTTCTACTGCTTTGCCGTATATACCACATACAATCTGTATTTAGACTAGAGAGGGGGAGAAAGGAGCAGGGAGAGTGACAAAATCCAGTCTGAAGACAGGGATTAGGGCTGTGCAGTCCTTTGGCATATATATATATATATATATATATATATATAATAAGAAAAAAGGAACAGCACAACATAGGTACTTATCTTCGGGTGCAGGGCCCCAAGTAATCTGTCCAAAGATTACTGCAGATTCACAGAGACTCAAAAAAGAGGCAGCACTCCATATTCGTAGTGAAACATGTGGCAGGTTTAATCGACCCACATAGCCGGGCGACGTTTCAGCTCAAACTGAGCCTTTATCAAGCAGTGAGTGACCATACCTAGTGCTTATTTATACGTGCTTCAACAAGTGTTCCATAACAATCCATCATAATATACATTTCATAATTAATAAAAGGATTTACACATTGCTTAATCATTATATATGTAAGGTGCCCATATAAAGTGCTAAGTGCTAATGTGCAATGAGATATTTAATATCTGTTACTCATCAGGCAGTCCTGCTAACATGTCTATCGTTTTTAACATAAATAGCACTAAGAAGCTCTGTATTATTAGTTTATTCGATAATTAGTGCTATGACTTTTTACACTTACTTATGACCGTTGGTGGGCTCATGGAGGACGCTGTTTTGAGAGGTCGGCGTTTACTACTATACACTGCGCATGTCTGGATTACATCATCAGGTCAGGAGGTCTCATGGCCCAATCACAAGCTCTGTGTGGCAATTTACACACTGCTCATGCGCAGTAGCATCTACTGACGCCATATTGGTAGTGGCTGTCTATCAGCAGCGCTGCTTCTGTGCATCTGCGCACTCTTACCTATCTATTAATACAGGCAAGAGTACGCCGTATTGTTAAAAGAGAGGAAGATGTGGATGAAGCATTAGAACTATTAATAAAAAAATTTAGAGAGAGAGGGTACCCAAAAAGAGTATTGGTTTCAGCAAAAGCAGAAGTAAAGAACAAAGAAAGGAAGGCATTGATCTTGAAAGCTACAAACACGAAGAATAAAATGATCAATCGGGTCCCATTTGTTAGCACGTATGTAGAGGAAAGCCGAGAGGTGACAAAAATTATCTCTAAGCATTGGGGTATGTTGGGTAGGAGTCATCCAGGAATCAGTGAGTTTACTAAGCCACCGCTTTACTCGTATAAAAGGAGTAAGAATATTGGAGACTATCTGGTTAGATCCGATATTGGATCACTAGTGGGTAACCAACAATTGACTTTGACAGGCAAAAAAAGAAGGGGGTGCTTTCCCTGTTTATCTTGTGTGAACTGCTCGCACATGATAAAGGGCGCAGTGTATAGTAGTAAACGCCGACCTCTCAAAACAGCGTCCTCCATGAGCCCACCAACGGTCATAAGTAAGTGTAAAAAGTCATAGCACTAATTATCGAATAAACTAATAATACAGAGCTTCTTAGTGCTATTTATGTTAAAAACGATAGACATGTTAGCAGGACTGCCTGATGAGTAACAGATATTAAATATCTCATTGCACATTAGCACTTAGCACTTTATATGGGCACCTTACATATACACTCACCGGCCACTTTATTAGGTACACCATGCTAGTAACGGGTTGGACCCCCTTTTGCCTTCAGAACTGCCTCAATTCTTCGTGGCATAGATTCAACAAGGTGCTGGAAGCATTCCTCAGAGATTTTGGTCCATATTGACATGATGGCATCACACAGTTGCCGCAGATTTGTCGGCTGCACATCCCAAAGATGCTCCATACAAGGCAGGATGGATCCATGCTTTCATGTTGTTTATGCCAAATTCTGACCCTACCATCCGAATGTCGCAGCAGAAATCGAGACTCATCAGACCAAGCAACGTTTTTCCAATCTTCTACTGTCCAATTTCGATGAGCTTGTACAAATTGTAGCCTCAGTTTCCTGTTCTTAGCTGAAAGGAGTGGTACCCGGTGTGGTCTTCTGCTGCTGTAGCCCATCTGCCTCAAAGTTCGACGCACTGTGCGTTCAGAGATGCTCTTAGGCCTACCTTGGTTGTAACGGGTGGCGATTTGAGTCACTGTTGCCTTTCTATCAGCTCGAACCAGTCTGCCCATTCTCCTCTGACCTCTGGCATCAACAAGGCATTTCCGCCCACAGAACTACCGCTCACTGGATTTTTTTTCTTTTTCGGTCCATTCTCTGTAAACCCTAGAGATGGTTGTGCGTGAAAATCCCAGTAGATCAGCAGTTTCTGAAATACTCAGACCAGCCCTTCTGGCACCAACAACCATGCCACGTTCAAAGGCACTCAAATCACCTTTCTTCCCCATACTGATGCTCGGTTTGAACTGCAGGAGATTGTCTTGACCATGTCTACATGCCTAAATGCACTGAGTTGCCGCCATGTGATTGGCTGATTAGAAATTAAGTGTTAACAAGAAGTTGGACAGGTGTACCTAATAAAGTGGCCGGTGAGTGTATAATGATTAAGCAATGTGTAAATCCTTTTATTAATTATGAAATGTATATTATGATGGATTGTTATGGAACACTTGTTGAAGCACGTATAAATAAGCACTAGGTATGGTCACTCACTGCTTGATAAAGGCTCAGTTTGAGCTGAAACGTTGCCCGGCTATGTGGGTCGATTAAACCTGCCACATGTTTCACTACGAATATGGAGTGCTGCCTCTTTTTTGAGTCTCTCTATATATATATATATATATAACACTGTAAAAAAGTATTTAAAAATTTTGCAGGCTTAAATTTGTCACCCATACAGTATTCCATATTCTGTGATACATTCCCTGTGATCTATAAAACTGAAAAAAAAAAAGAGTTAAAAAATGTTGCAGTCTTATATTTCTCAGCTATTCAGTTTCACATTTTCTTTGGTACGTTTCTGTGTTATCTAACAGTCCAAAAAAGCAATAAAAACTAGCTAGTTTACATTTCTCACCCATACATTATTCCATGGTCTGGGGTAAATTTCTATGATATCTGACACTACATAAAAGCATTAAAAAAATTGGATGTATTACAGTACTTATCCATACACTATTGCGTGGTCTGAGGGACATTTCCTATGATCTATAAAACTGAAAAAAAGCAATAAGAATTTTTGCAGGCTTAAATTTCTCAGCCATACAGAATTATGTTGTCTGTGGTACATTTCTATGGCATATAACACTCCAAATAAGCTGTGAAACATTTTTCTGGATTGAATTTGTTTGTCACCCATACACTTTTGCATTCTTTCTGTTACATTACGGTGGTCTTAAACTCCCAAAAACACTCTGACTGCTGCAGTTGACCATTTTTTTAAATTAAAAATAAACTTGGTTTCAAGAGACATAGCAATTACAAAACGCGTACAGCGTGCGATAAGGGATGGGAAAACAGAAGTGCTGATGATGGTGCCTGCAGATGTCAAGGAAATGGTGCAGGTGCAACTACACGTGTTGCTGGAGCACAAGAAACACTGCAATCCACAACACATAGGTTCCTGTCCCACTTTGTAGGGAGGTACAGTGCACCACTTCTGAAGCCAGAACAGTGTGAACAGGTGGTCGGTTGGAAAGCAGATAATAGCAAGAAGATAGTGGTGGAGAACGGAAAATTTTGGCTAAGGAGGAAGATGAGACACAGATGACGCTAAGTCTTGTTGTCAAGTCAAGAGGACCAGAGTGTGGAGGTGGAAGACGAGGTGGTACATGACAAAGTTACTGATCCAACCTGGAAAGCTAGCGTGCAGAGCGTAGCCAGCAGCACTGAGGGAGAGACATCGGCCCACTAAAACACACAGGAAGAGGCAGAAGGGTGACCAGAGATAGAAGGCGGGAACAGAGTTAGGTGTTTGAGGCCTTTTTTAAAGAGTTCTGAGACAAACAAAACGGCCACTTGCAACCAAAGCCATGCCAAGATCAACAGGAGCCTGAAGACTAAGAAGACTAAGAACCTAAAGCATGATCATACACATGTCATCTAAGCACTCGACTTGATGGGCCGAACGCCATCGGGTGTCACCACTTCCTCTTCCCCTGTGCTAGGTGCTTCCCAATCCCCTGTCCAAAACACTGGCGTAGATGCCTCCTGCCCTACACCTATCCTAGCACATTCTGACATACTATCATCAGGCAATTCCAAATCCTCATCCCAGCACAGTGTTCAGCTGTCCCTACCCCTGGCATTGTAACTAGTGTTGAGCGATACCGTCCGATACTTGAAAGTATCGGTATCGGAAAGTATCGGCCGATACCGGCAAAGTATCGGATCTAATCCGATACCGATACCCGATACCAATACAAGTCAATGGGACTCAAGTATCGGACGGTATCCCTGATTGTTCCCAGGGTCTGAAGAAGAGGAAACTCTCCTTCAGGCCCTGGGATCCATATTAATGTGTAAAATAAAGAATTAAAATAAAAAATATTGATATACTCACCCTCGGACACAGCCTGCACCTTACCGAGGGAACTGGCAGCCTTCTTTGCTTAAAATGCGCGCGTTTACTGCCTTCCGTGACGTCACGGCTTCTGATTGGTCGCGTGCCGCCCATGTGACCGCGACCAATCACACAAGCCGTGACGTAATTTTCAGGTCCTGAATGCCTAGAAATAGGCATTCAGGACCTGAAAATTACGTCACGGCTTCTGATTGGTCGCGTGCCGCCCATGTGACCGTGACGCGACCAATCACACAAGCCGTGATGTAATTTTCAGGTCCTGAATGCCTAGAAATAGGCATTCAGGACCTGAAAATTACGTCACGGCTTGTGTGATTGGTCGCGTCGCGGTCACATGGGCGGCACGCGACCAATCAGAAGCCGTGACGTCACGGAAGGCAGTAAACGCGCGCATTTTAAGCAAAGAAGGCTGCCGGTTCCCTCGGTAAAGTGCAGGCTGCGTCGGAGAGGTGAGTATATCAATATTTTTTATTTTAATTCTTTATTTTACACATTATATCGATCCAGATTCCCGATACAACAAAAGTATCGGATCTCGGTCTCGGCCGATACCCGATACTTGCGGTATCGGAATGCTCAACACTAATTGTAACGAAAGAGAAAGTTTGATGCCTACCATCCACAGGCCCAAATGCTTAATAGACACATTTCCAGGCTTGTTGCCATGGAAATGTTGCCGTTTCGGCTTGTTAACATGGTGGATTTCCGCCAAATCAGCCATCCCTCGGTACTTGGTTCCCAGCCTACACATCTTCTCCCAGTGTGGCATCCACGCCTTGTACCAGTATGTGTCCAGTAACATCACCCGTGCCTTTACCAACGCACTTACTGGGATTGTCCACTTAACGACCGACACTTGGACAAGCATTTGTGGCCAGGGAAGCTACATTTCCCTGAAGGCACACTGAGTGAACATTGTGGAGGCTGGGGCTGAGTCATGGCATGGCACATGTGCTCCTGACTAGGGTTGAGCGAAACGGATCATTCATTTTCATAAGTCGCCGACTTTTGGCAAAGTCGGGTTTCGTGAAACCCGACCCGACTCCAGCGTGAGATCGGCCACGTGGTCGGCGATCTTGGCGCCAAAGTCGCGTTTTGTATGACGCCTTCCCCGCCATTTTTTCAGCCAATTAAGGAGTGTGGGCAGCGTGATGACATAGGTTCCGGCCTGGTTTCTGCGGCGTCATAGAGCCATATTACCGTTTGGGCTGCAGTGATTTCCGCAGTTAAACACAACATATGCTTTGCACGGAGGGGAGAGAGAGAGAGAGAGAGAGAGAGAGACTTGCATTGGGTTTCGTGTTCCGGCCCGGAACCCGACTTTACAGTAGAATCGGCCGATTTCACGCGATCCGACTTTCGAGAAGGTCGGGTTTCACAAAACCCAACTCGATCCTAAAAAAGCAAAAGTCGCTCAACCCTACTCCTGACACCAAGGATTGCAGCCCCTACTTCGATCAGGGTCTCCTCTAGCTCCTAATGCAGTTCCAGCACCCCCTTCTGCTACTCCTCATCCTCCATCTCCGATGTGCTATCTCAGAGCACGTTGTCCACATTGGTGAGCATTATCGCTCCGTAGCTACAGGCAAGGGATCGCTATGGCTTATCAAGCATATTCAGGAAAAACATAATGCGAATCCTGAATCTTTAAGGTTTGCAGGCATTGATAAAGTTGAGTATCCACCACAAGGCGGTAATAGCATTTTCTTGAGACAAGAAGCACGCTGGATTTTAAGAGCTAATGCACAAGGTCCACTTGGTTTGAATGACAGAATTAATCTCTCGGTTTTTCTATGAATATGATATAATGACATGTTTAAATATACTGTATTTCTTCTAATGTTATATATTCTGTTAATATTTATACTCATGCATATGTTAGCAATCATGAAATGTTGTACACTGTGTGCAGAATTATTAGGCAAGTTGTATTTTAGAGGATTATTTTTATTATTGATCAACAACTACTGTGTTGAGGAGAGCCATAAGATCAAATACTTAATTAACCTCAACACATAAGGTAATTGAGGGAAGCAACCTATAACATGTATTGTTTAACCTTACATAAGTTTTCCTCAGACAAAGTAAGACACTTAAGATGGCTGCCATCTCCTATACCAGAGCCATGTGCTCTGGTATCCAAGAAGAACAATGAAGACACTGAAGATGGCCGCCATTTCCTGTTTTAGCATGCCGCATGGTCTGGTATCCAAGATGACGCCCATCCTGATGACCTCATGGATCCACCCACAGCGACGCCCATCCTGATGACCTCACGGACCAACCCACCTTGATGACCTCATGGATCCGCCCATGGACTTGCTCATGCCCAACCCACTAACCAATGGAATACATCCGATCACTCCCATTTTAGAGCTAACCGAGCCCCCTTACAGGAGATATATAACATTGTGTTTGACTAATAAATCCCTTCTTGGAGCTGAGCCACACATTGATCAAGGAGAGTTACAGCTGACTGTGTCTGGTGTATTTCTTTAGTGCACATGATCAATATCCATTAGGCCAGGAGTAGGCAACTAGAGAATTGAACATTTATATTAATTGTTCAACCATAATATTTGGCCGCCCAACCTGGGGCCAGCAGAGGAAGAGCCCTGAACCCTGGAAACCGGCGACTGGAAAGGCTGGATGCACTGAGTACCCCGAACAATGGAGACTGATCACCTCCTTAACAGAGCACGGTAAGTCTGCTGATTTTTTTAATAATCTGTAGTCTTTACCTGTGTCCTTTGGGGTATCCTGTGCAGATTGCCTGACCGTGTCCGGTTTTCTTGGTATCTGTAAGACGGCAGAAAGGGTATCTCCGCTGCTGGTCATTTAATTGCAAGAACCGTCACATGTTCTAGTTGCCTACTGCCTGTTACATGTTGTGAAGAGGGGAGATGACAAATAGAAAAGAAGAGAAGTATTGTGTAAGGACAGACAAAAGTAGGTTACTAGGAAAGAAAGAAAGTCAAAGCAAGTGTTTACAGAGGGCTAGAGGCAAGTGAAAAACAGGAAAAACAGGTTTGTACGGAAGGATATGACTGGTAGTCATTGTGTTTGGAACAGGATGAGAAAGAAAAGCATGTGGGAGAACGGGATAAGCAGGTTTTTTTTTATAGAGAAGGAAAGCAAGCAAGTGTAGAAAAATAATTTTTGTCTGTGGTATACGGTTGTCGCCTGTGATAAGATTTTCAGTTCTGTACATGAAGACTAGGACCTGGAGTAATTGACTCGGCCTAGGGGGGCCCGGTAAATCTTGGAGCAATTGGCTCAGTTCGGGCATAATAAATTGTGTAGCGGCTCATTGAAACTTGGAGCAATTGGCTCAGTTTGGGCCAATTAAATTTATAGTTTTTCTTTTTTTGCCCCGTGACATCGAGTAATTGACTCTGCACGGGGACCGGTAAGTTAGGGAGCAATTTGACAAAGTAGGGAATAATTGGTTTGTAAAGTACGGAGCACGGAAGTCAGACAGGGACCACGTGACAAGAAGCAATAGGAACTGGGTACTGCAGACTCAGTTCCCTTTAGAATCTCAGGTTTGAGTCATCTCCCCCATCTTATTGTTTGTTTGGTGTTTGTTATCTTGATAGATAGATAGATATATATACTGTATATCTATAGAAAGATGGAGAAAGTAATGCAGTTCTGCCGTATGGGCACTAAGCCAAATTCAGATGGCAAGTTAGACTCATGCACATTAGTGGAAATTGTGTGGAATGCCAGAAGGGGGGATGGTTACAGCCCCTGGAGTGGAAGATTGTCTTAGAAAAAAAAAAAAAAAAGAAAAGAAAGAAAGAAAAGGTATCCTAGAAGATAATGGATTGTTGTCTATTGCTAGGGCAGGAGAAAGAGTCTCTGAAAGTCTGTATTTTAAAAAAAAAATAAAAATAAATAAAAATTGGAAATTGGGTAGAAGAGAAAAGGAATAGAAAGAATAGAGTTTTGAGTTGTGTATTACAAAACCATTTTGTTAATGGCGAATGTGTTAAATGTGATAGCAGCCAAAATGGTGGCTCAGAGCCATGTGGTAAATGTAATGGTGGCCATTTTGTTAATGGCGAATGTGTTAAATGTGATAGCAGCCAAAATGGTGGCTCAGAGCCATGTGGTAAATGTAATGGTGGCCATTTTGTTAATGGCGAATGTGTTAAATGTGATAGCAGCCAAAATGGTGGCCCAGAGCCAGGTGCTAAATGTAATGGCGGCCATCTTGGTGGTGGTAAATATAATTCTGATGGCGGCCATTTTGTTGGTGGTAAATATAGTTCTGACGGCAGCCATTTTGTTGGTGGTAAATATAGTTCTGACGGCAGCCATTTTGTTGGTGGTAAATATAGTTCTGACGGCAGCCATTTTGTTGGTGGTAAATACAATTCTGACGGCAGCCATTTTGTTGGTGGTAAATATAGTTCTGACGGCAGCCATTTTGTTGGTGGTAAATACAATTCTGACGGCAGCCATTTTGTTGGTGGTAAATACAATTCTGACGGCAGCCATTTTGTTGGTGGTAAATACAATTCTGACGGCAGCCATTTTGTTGGTGGTAAATACAATTCTGACGGCAGCCATTTTGTTGGTGGTAAATATAATTCTGATGGCGGCCATCTTGTTGGTGGTAAATATAATTCTGACGGCGGCCATGTTGTGGATGGCGAATGTGCTGGTTCTGGTGGTGAACATCTCAGACTAAGGCTACACACCACTTCGCTAAATCCTTGTTACCCAGTAATGACCACTGATGGCCAATACTATATTCCTTCAGGAAATAAAAAGGCTTTACCCATGTTTCCTATCTCAGTGTTTCCAATGGGGCACCAACCCTTTCCTCTATCACTCCTGTTGTGAATCCAGCAGTCCTCCCACCTGGATCGTCCCCAGCACCTACCCTTTCTACTGTCACTTCCACTGCCAATTTAGCCGCACACCCACATGAGATGCTCCAAGCAGCGGCCTCTCCTCCCAATGCTTCCACAACAGCACTCTCACGCAGCCTACATAACCCTATGCCCAGTACCTCACGGGCTGTCTCGCAGCCAAGCGCACACCTGTATGGGACGGTGGCGACTGTATCAAGGGGGGGCTCAATGTGGGAGGGGGATACCAATAGCACAGGAAGCACAAAGGGGAGGGAATGTTGGCAACCTATTTTTGAAAAAGAACTTCCTGAGGGACCCTTGTTAGTGGTGGGAAAGGGTGACATAACAACATTGGAGACAGACGCTATTGTTAATGCTGCCAATTCTCGGTTAGAGCACAATGGAGGTGTAGCTAGAGCTATAGTGGAAGCAGGAGGGGCGACTATTCAAGCTGACAGTCAAATCATTGTTGAGTCACGTGGTCAGATAGCTGTTGGGGACATAGCGGTGACTAAAGCTGGCAATCTTCCTGTGTAGAATGATCATACATGCTGTGACCCCTACTTATGACCCTATTCATCCAGACGTTAGTGCTCAACAACTTCGTGCAGCAATAACTCGCATTTTAGAGTATGCAAATATTAGTGAGCACATTGAGACCTTGACAATTCCCGCCATTGGTGTTGGCATTTTCGGTTTCCCTGTTCATGCATGTACAAGGGAAATTGTTGAAATTATAATAAACAAGTGTAGCCCCCCAAGCATTTGCTGCCTCTCTGAAATCAGGCTAATTAGTAATGAGGACAGGACTGTTAAAGCTTTTAAGACTGCCTGCATCACCTGGAGCCCACACCATGATACTGGAGCTGCCCAAATAGAGGTCCTCATTCCAAGACTGTTACCTCCTCCGGCTCCTCATACACAAGGGACTACATCTGCACTGCCGGTGCCATCTCTACTCCCGCCTCAGGTGCCGCCACCAACAGTACCGATGCTCATGTCTGAAGAGCCCACCATCTGTGTCAAGTTTACACCCCGGCACGCTGCTACTCTGTTGAACCAAGTTCTAGATCCAGAAAAACAGCCGATGCCTTTCTACAGGAGCATGACGAGACATGGGACTCTGGTGTTGAGTTCTGCCAAGAACCTAAGACAAGGGCCTCGGATGAGTTGGCTGACCTATCAATTATTATTGTTGCCAAAGGTTTCAAGATGCCTCAAAGCTGATGCAGCCATTGTACGATGACCTCAAGACGTCAGCGTTTCCACTATGTACTAAATCCGTGGAAGCTTTCTACGCTCTTAAACAGGCCATACAGTCTGCACCAGCTCTTGGAATCCCAAATTATCAACTACCTTTTTACTTGTTTGTCAGTGAAGTAGCAGGACATGCTTCCGGAGTCCTAGCACAAAAACATGGGGGAAGAACAAGACCAATCGGCTACTACTCTGCCCGTCTGGACTCTGTGTCTCAAGCTTCCCCGACTTGCCTCAGAGCTGTTCATGCTGCACATATGCTTCTGGACAAAACTTCTGATATCATCAGTAGTGTTGAGCATTCCGATACCACAAGTATCGGGTATCGGCCGATACTTGCGGTATCGGAATTCTGATACCGGTATTCCGATACTTGCCGCGTATCGGATACCGGAATCGGAAGTTCCAAGATTCAAAATTCAGAAATTCAGCCAATGAGAATGATTCCAAGTGTGGGCACATCCTGTTTAGCATGGAGGGCATGAAAGTACTGGCAAGGCTGTGATTGGCTGCTGAAATGATGTCATGATGCAGTTTAAAAGTCGCTGGCGCCATTTTGCGATCACTCTGCTGTGAATTCAGTTAGTGACAGGACGCTGTTTGCTGACTGAGGGACAGTTTAGAGATAGCGATTTGCTTCTTTGTGCTTTCCAAAGGCTAATTTAGCAACCGCTGTGTTCACCTACTAGTCACCTTGCTTTTGCCTTGTAGCGCTGTTTTCACAGCGATCTGCAAGGTCTGTGTGTGTGTGTGTGTGAGTGCAGCCCACTCTCTAGTCTGAGTGCAGCCACATAGGCCATCCATAGCTGGTTGTATTCAGTTCAGGGAGGGTGGTTCATTGCCTCATACTGTTTTTTTGTTTTTTTTTTTTTTTTCCAAGTAGTGTAGTCTGCTGCTAATTTATTAAAAAAAATCCTATTAGTGTCTTTCCACCCGTCTCCAGCTAATTTGTGGAAAAACACTACATAGGATAAAGTAGAGGAGGGTTTTTGGGCCTTGCAGCGCCGTTTACGGCTGTCTGCACGGTCTCCGTGTGACTGCAGCTCGCCCTGTAGTCTGTGAGCAGCCGTAGCCTGGTTGTCTGCAGCTCAGGGTTGTTCACTGCGTCATACCGCCAAATCAATTTTAATTTTTTTTCAAGTAGTGTAGTCTGCTGCTAATTAATTTAAAAAAATCCTATTAGTGTCTTTCCACCCGTCTCCAGCTAATTTGTGGAAAAACACTACATAGGATAAAGTAGAGGAGGGTTTTTGGGCCTTGCAGCGCCGTTTACGGCTGTCTGCACGGTCTCCGTGTGACTGCAGCTCACCCTGTAGTCTGTGAGCAGCCGTAGCCTGGTTGTCTCCAGCTCAGGGTTGTTCACTGCGTCATACCGCCAAATCAATTTTGATTTTTTTTCAAGTAGTGTAGTCTGCTGCTAATTAATTTAAAAAAATCCTATTAGTGTCTTTCCACCCGTCTCCAGCTAATTTGTGGAAAAACACTACATAGGATAAAGTAGAGGAGGGTTTTTGGGCCTTGCAGCGCCGTTTACGTCTGTCTGCACGGTCTCTGTGTGACTGCAGCTCTATCTGTTGTCAGTTCAGCCCCCAAAAAAGAAATAAATAATAAAGTTCACCAAACACACCAGTTACACCACTTTACATTTGTGTAGGCCACATTAGCTCATATTAAAGTCTAGTCCACACTTTAGAAAATTAGTGTTTCTTATACCTGTTAGGAGGAGTTGCTCAGGAATAAGCACACAAATCCGTTAGTACTTTTCTGCTTATCTTTATCAGTCAACCAAGATGAAGAAGGCAGTGAGTAAGGCACGTGGGCGTGGGCGCGGATCAGGGAGGGGACGTGGGGATTCTGTGCCTGCTGCGGGCACCGGTGACTCATCAGCACCCACTTTCACCAGGCAACAGTCGTTCATGCGCAGCTTTGTGTCAGAGCGCCGTACACCGCTGCTGCGTGAAGACCAAATTGAAGCCGTTGTCGGATGGATGGCAGCTAATGCATCAACTTCCATTAGTGCCACATCCTCTCAGACACAGAGCACTGGAGAGCAGCCATCTGTCTCTTCACCACCTGCCAAATTGCCCAGGCAGACAGAGAGCCCAGGACAGGAGCCGTCTCTACTTCTGTTCTCTGAATCTCTTGGCTTGGAAACAGGGGGCCAGCCAAGCAGCATTGGAGAAATGGAAGAAGAGGCAGGGTGCAGTGATGCCCAACAGCTTTTTCTGTCTTCCTCTGAAGAGGCGGGTGGGCCAGTGGCTCCGGTCACCACATCGCAGGCCGCATCAGCTGATGATGACACTCAGGTGCCACTTACTGGTGCGTGCTCTGCTGCTGAGACTACCCAGGAGGAGCAGTTGGGGGCAGAGGGTAGTGTAGATGATGAGGTCCTCGACCCATCTTGGCGTGAGGGACAGGAAGGTGGTGGGAGCAGCTCTGAGGAAGAGATTCCCCGTACGGCCCAAAGAGGGAGAGGGAGGGGGAAGACTGCGGATCCTGCAGCCTCCGCTTTGGCACCCGTTAGGAGCATGTCTCTTCCAAAAGCCAAAAAGGGCGCTCCCAAGACTTGCAGTGCCTGGTCCTTTTTTGACACAGTTGCAGATGACATTTGCTATGTCAGATGCAACGTGTGTCATCACAAAGTCAAAAGAGGTCGAAATGTCAGCAGCCTCAATACCTCCAACATGTGGAAACATGTGCGCACCAGGCACCCGGCGTTGTTAGAAAAACACACTGAAGAGGTAGGCCAACCAACAGCGGCAGCTACCACCTCTTCAGCTCGTGTTGCTTCTTCCTCTAGCTCACACGCAGCTGGTTCGGCTTCCTCCCAGGATCGCCGTGGAAGAACCTCTGGCCCTGTTGTCCAGAGACCCGCTGTAATTCCACCCGCAGCACCACTTTCCCAGTCATCCACACACTCCCAGCCCAGTCTACAGCCATCGGTAGTACAGGCATGGGAGAAAAGGCGGCCTTTCTCGTCAAACCACCCACGAGCACAGGCTCTGACTGCAGGCATTGCCAAACTTCTTTCACTGGAAATGCTGTCATTCAGGCTGGTGGAGACTGACAGCTTCCGTGACTTGATGTCATTGGCAGTCCCACAGTACAATGTGCCCAGCCGCTTTTACTTCAGCAGGCAAGCCGTCCCTGCCCTGCACAAGCATGTGGAGGGACACATAAAACACGCGCTACTGAACGCCGTCAGTAGCAAGGTCCACCTCACCACCGATGCGTGGACCAGTCAACATGGACAGGGGCGATACCTTTCCCTCACTGCCCATTGGGTTAATGTCGTTGAGCCGGGTACAGACCGTGCGAGTGGCGCAGGACGTGTCCTGCCCACTCCAAGGATTGCAGGAATCCATTCTGTACGCATTGACTCCTCCTCTTACACCAGTTCCTCAGAATCATCGCTGCAGGAGCCGTCACAGTCCACCTCCACATGGACCCGTGATGAACGTGTACCTGTTACGACCGACATGAGCACAGCCGTGGCCAAACGTCAACAGGCCGTGTTGAAATTAATTTTTTTGGGGAATCGTAGCCACACAGCGCAGGAGCTCTGGAATGCCATCAAGCAGGAGAGCGATGTGTGGTTTGTGCCAGCGAATCTCCAGCCAGGCATGGTAGTGTGTGATAATGGCCGAAATCTGGTGGCAGCTCTGGGCCTCGGCAACCTCACTCACATCCCATGTCTGGCACATGTGCTCAATTTGGTCGTGCAGAGCTTTTTGAGGGACTATCCGGATCTTGATGCACTGCTGCACAAGGTCCGCCTAGAGTGTGCTCACTTGCGGCGTTCCAGCACGGCAAAAGCGCGCATTGCGGCTCTGCAGCGCCGACACCGCCTGCCGGAACATCGCATCATATTTGACCTACCTACCAGGTGGAATTCCACGTTACATATGTTGGAGCGGTTGTGTGAGCAGCAGCAAGCTGTAATGGAGTACCAGCTGCTTCAGGCGCAAAGAAGTCGCACTCAGCGCCGTACAGACTTCACAACCACAGAGTGGGCCACTATGAATGACGTCTGCCAGGTTTTGCGTCCCTTTGATTATTCCACGCGGATGGCGAGTGCAGATGATGCACTAGTCAGCATGACTGTCCCCCTTATCTGCCTGCTTGAAAAATCACTGCAAGCGCTAAGGGATGATGTTGTGGAAGAGGTGGAGGATGAGGATTCACCATTTCCATCATCTTCTGGACAGTCAGCGCCACGTGGTTCCTCACAAACGCTTAGGCAGGGGACAGTTTGTGAGGAGGACGAGGAGGAGTCAATGGAGGAGGAAGACATCCGTCCAGAGGAGGGAGTTACCGAATTGTCCAGTACTCAGTGTGTACAGCGAGGGTGGGGTGATGACGAGCGGGCAGAGATCACGCCTCCAGCAGGGGACAGCGTTTCTTGGGCAGTTGGCAGTCTGCAGCACATGGTGGATTACATGCTGCAGTGCCTGAGAAACGACCGCCGCATCGCCCACATTCTCAACATGTCTGATTATTGGGTGTTCACCCTCCTCGATCCTCGCTACCGGGACAACGTAGAAAGCCTCATCACACCGTTGAACCGTGAGCGAAAAATGCGGGAGTACCAAGACACACTGGTCAATTCCATCATCTTCTCCATTCCAACTGAGAGAAGTGCTGCTAGTGCATTCCAAAGCAGCTCAGTGCGTCCAGGCAGTGGTGGAGGCTCTGCACAAAGAGGGAGCAGAAGCAGTGCCTCTGCCCAAGGCAAGACCAGTATGGCCCAACTGTGGCACAGTTTTCTGTGCCCCCCACAAAAGTCTACACCATCACAGACGGCTCCAGTCAGCAGGAGGCAACGGTTCCGTCAGATGGTGACAGACTACATGTCTTGCCCTCTTGCTGTACTCCCAGACGGCTCTTCCCCTTTCAAGTTTTGGGTCTCAAAGCTGGATACATGGCCAGAGCTAAGCCAGTATGCATTGGAGGTGCTGTCTTGCCCTGCGGCCAGTGTATTATCGGAACGTGTCTTTAGTGCTGCAGGTGGTGTACTAACTGACCGTCGCATGCGACTATCCTCCGATAACGTTGACCGGCTTACTTTCCTGAAAATGAACAAGGCCTGGATCTCGCAGGAATTTGCCACTCCTCCTCCTGATTAAATAATTAGGTCACTGTATACGTTATCCAGGTCTCCTGTTGTGTTCATCTTTCTACCACCTGAACTTAAATTCCTGTGCTCCAACACCGCCAGTTGAGGCTCAGAAGTGCCGTCTGCACAGTCAAAACATACGACCCAGTGTTATTGGGTTTCAGTAACGTCAGCTGATCCCCAGCTGTGTAGCCGGCAATGTGTCATGCGACCGCCACGCTGACACAACAACTGAAATGTAAGGGAATCTGTCCCCCCCCCCCAAGGCGTTTGTTACTGAAAGAGCCACCTTGTGCAGCAGTAATGCTGCACAAGGAAAAGGTAGCTATTTTTGTTTAGCTCCTTGCACACGCAGAACTTAACACTTATAAAATGTGTCCCCTGCAACCGTAAAACCGTCCCGGAGGTGGGACTTTCCTTCGTAATGTGACGCAGCACAGCCGTCATTCCTACCCCCCCGGCGCCGCGCACCGGCTCCTCAGCGTTGTTTTATTCCGTCCCGGAGCCTGCACTGTTATGTTATCCCGTGGCCAGGCACACTTAGCGCTGCCCGTCTTCTGGCATCATTTGGTGTCAGGATGGCTGCGCCTGTGCGGCCGCGCTGGCAGAGAGCCCGCCTCGCAGTGTCTTCTGATTTAATCCCACTGGGGGCCTGGGATCCATGGACATGCGCAGTGCATATCTGAACCTCCACCTCTCACTCATTTCCCTATGGCTTCTTCAGACTGTTCGGTGTCAGCTGGTCCCTAATAGCATGCCACGGCCGTGACACCGCACAGTCTTAAGAAGCCGTAGGGAGGGGAGTGAGAGGCGAGGATATGCACTGCGCATGTCCATGGATCCCAGGCCCCCAGTGGGATTAAATCAGAAGACACTGCGAGGCGGGCTCTCTGCCAGCGCGGCCGCACAGGCGCAGCCATCCTGACACCAAATGATGCCAGAAGACGGGCAGCGCTAAGTGTGCCTGGCCACGGGATAACATAACAGCGCAGGCTCCGGGACGGAATAAAACAACGCTGAGGAGCCGGTGCGCGGCGCCGGGGGGGTAGGAATGACGGCTGTGCTGCGTCACATTACGAAGGAAAGTCCCACCTCCGGGACGGTTTTACGGTTGCAGGGGACACATTTTATAAGTGTTTAGTTCTGTGTTTGCAAGGAGCATGATGAAAAGAGCCACCTTTTCCTTTTGCATCTTTTGTGCTGCACAAGCTGGCTCTTTCAGCTACAAACGCCTTGGGGGGGGGTTAAAGGTTCCCTTTCGACTTTCTCAGGCTTCGGCCTACATTGTGTTCCTCTGCTTTTCCACCTGTCCCTGGGCTCCAACACCGCCAGTTGCCGTCCAGAAGTGCTGTACGCACAGTCAACAGTCCCTCCTCTGTTCTTGGGGTTCAGTAACGTCAGCTGTTCCCCTGCTGTGTGTGTGGCAATCCCTCCTACCTCCTCCAACCTCCTCCTCCTCCACCTGTCCCTGGGCTCCAACACCGCCAGTTGCCGTCCAGAAGTGCTGTACGCACAGTCAACAGTCCCTCCTCTGTTCTTGGGGTTCAGTAACGTCAGCTGTTCCCCTGCTGTGTGTGTGGCAATCCCTCCTACCTCCTCCAACCTCCTCCTCCTCCACCTGTCCCTGGGCTCCAACACCGCCAGTTGCCGTCCAGAAGTGCTGTACGCACAGTCAACAGTCCCTCCTCTGTTCTTGGGGTTCAGTAACGTCAGCTGTTCCCCTGCTGTGTGTGTGGCAATCCCTCCTACCTCCTCCAACCTCCTCCTCCTCCACCTGTCCCTGGGCTCCAACACCGCCAGTTGCCGTCCAGAAGTGCTGTACGCACAGTCAACAGTCCCTCCTCTGTTCTTGGGGTTCAGTAACGTCAGCTGTTCCCCTGCTGTGTGTGTGGCAATCCCTCCTACCTCCTCCAACCTCCTCCTCCTCCACCTGTCCCTGGGCTCCAACACCGCCAGTTGCCGTCCAGAAGTGCTGTACGCACAGTCAACAGTCCCTCCTCTGTTCTTGGGGTTCAGTAACGTCAGCTGTTCCCCTGCTGTGTGTGTGGCAATCCCTCCTACCTCCTCCAACCTCCTCCTCCTCCACCTGTCCCTGGGCTCCAACACCGCCAGTTGCCGTCCAGAAGTGCTGTACGCACAGTCAACAGTCCCTCCTCTGTTCTTGGGGTTCAGTAACGTCAGCTGTTCCCCTGCTGTATGTGTGGCAATCCCTCCTACCTCCTCCAACCTCCTCCTCCTCCACCTGTCCCTGGGCTCCAACACCGCCAGTTGCCGTCCAGAAGTGCTGTACGCACAGTCAACAGTCCCTCCTCTGTTCTTGGGGTTCAGTAACGTCAGCTGTTCCCCTGCTGTGTGTGTGGCAATCCCTCCTACCTACTCCAACCTCCTCCTCCTCCACCTGTCCCTGGGCTCCAACACTGCCAGTTGCCGTCCAGAAGTGCTGTACGCACAGTCAACAGTCCCTCCTCTGTTCTTGGGGTTCAGTAACGTCAGCTGTTCCCCTGCTGTGTGTGTGGCAATCCCTCCTACCTCCTCCAACCTCCTCCTCCTCCACCTGTCCCTGGGCTCCAACACCGCCAGTTGCCGTCCAGAAGTGCTGTACGCACAGTCAACAGTCCCTCCTCTGTTCTTGGGGTTCAGTAACGTCAGCTGTTCCCCTGCTGTGTGTGTGGCAATCCCTCCTACCTCCTCCAACCTCCTCCTCCTCCACCTGTCCCTGGGCTCCAACACCGCCAGTTGCCGTCCAGAAGTGCTGTACGCACAGTCAACAGTCCCTCCTCTGTTCTTGGGGTTCAGTAACGTCAGCTGTTCCCCTGCTGTGTGTGTGGCAATCCCTCCTACCTCCTCCAACCTCCTCCTCCTCCACCTGTCCCTGGGCTCCAACACCGCCAGTTGCCGTCCAGAAGTGCTGTACGCACAGTCAACAGTCCCTCCTCTGTTCTTGGGGTTCAGTAACGTCAGCTGTTCCCCTGCTGTGTGTGTGGCAATCCCTCCTACCTCCTCCAACCTCCTCCTCCTCCACCTGTCCCTGGGCTCCAACACCGCCAGTTGCCGTCCAGAAGTGCTGTACGCACAGTCAACAGTCCCTCCTCTGTTCTTGGGGTTCAGTAACGTCAGCTGTTCCCCTGCTGTGTGTGTGGCAATCCCTCCTACCTACTCCAACCTCCTCCTCCTCCACCTGTCCCTGGGCTCCAACACTGCCAGTTGCCGTCCAGAAGTGCTGTACGCACAGTCAACAGTCCCTCCTCTGTTCTTGGGGTTCAGTAACGTCAGCTGTTCCCCTGCTGTGTGTGTGGCAATCCCTCCTACCTCCTCCAACCTCCTCCTCCTCCACCTGTCCCTGGGCTCCAACACCGCCAGTTCCCGTCCAGAAGTGCTGTACGCACAGTCAACAGTCCCTCCTCTGTTCTTGGGGTTCAGTAACGTCAGCTGTTCCCCTGCTGTGTGTGTGGCAATCCCTCCTACCTCCTCCAACCTCCTCCTCCTCCACCTGTCCCTGGGCTCCAACACCGCCAGTTGCCGTCCAGAAGTGCTGTACGCACAGTCAACAGTCCCTCCTCTGTTCTTGGGGTTCAGTAACGTCAGCTGTTCCCCTGCTGTGTGTGTGGCAATCCCTCCTACCTCCTCCAACCTCCTCCTCCTCCACCTGTCCCTGGGCTCCAACACCGCCAGTTGCCATCCAGAAGTGCTGTACGCACAGTCAACAGTCCCTCCTCTGTTCTTGGGGTTCAGTAACGTCAGCTGTTCCCCTGCTGTGTGTGTGGCAATCCCTCCTACCTCCTCCAACCTCCTCCTCCTCCACCTGTCCCTGGGCTCCAACACCGCCAGTTGCCGTCCAGAAGTGCTGTACGCACAGTCAACAGTCCCTCCTCTGTTCTTGGGGTTCAGTAACGTCAGCTGTTCCCCTGCTGTGTGTGTGGCAATCCCTCCTACCTCCTCCAACCTCCTCCTCCTCCACCTGTCCCTGGGCTCCAACACCGCCAGTTGCCGTCCAGAAGTGCTGTACGCACAGTCAACAGTCCCTCCTCTGTTCTTGGGGTTCAGTAACGTCAGCTGTTCCCCTGCTGTGTGTGTGGCAATCCCTCCTACCTCCTCCAACCTCCTCCTCCTCCACCTGTCCCTGGGCTCCAACACCGCCAGTTGCCGTCCAGAAGTGCTGTACGCACAGTCAACAGTCCCTCCTCTGTTCTTGGGGTTCAGTAACGTCAGCTGTTCCCCTGCTGTGTGTGTGGCAATCCCTCCTACCTCCTCCAACCTCCTCCTCCTCCACCTGTCCCTGGGCTCCAACACCGCCAGTTGCCGTCCAGAAGTGCTGTACGCACAGTCAACAGTCCCTCCTCTGTTCTTGGGGTTCAGTAACGTCAGCTGTTCCCCTGCTGTGTGTGTGGCAATCCCTCCTACCTACTCCAACCTCCTCCTCCTCCACCTGTCCCTGGGCTCCAACACCGCCAGTTGCCGTCCAGAAGTGCTGTACGCACAGTCAACAGTCCCTCCTCTGTTCTTGGGGTTCAGTAACGTCAGCTGTTCCCCTGCTGTGTGTGTGGCAATCCCTCCTACCTCCTCCAACCTCCTCCTCCTCCACCTGTCCCTGGGCTCCAACACCGCCAGTTGCCGTCCAGAAGTGCTGTACGCACAGAGCCAAACACCTCGCCAATGTGTTAGTGGGGTTCAGCACCGCCAGCTGTTCCCCTGCTGTGTATACGGCAACGTGTACTGCGACCGCCACGCAGTCACAACAAGTTTACTTTAAGGGAACCTGTCCCCCCCCCCCCCCAGGCGTTTGTTACTGAAGGAGCCACCTTGTGCAGCAGTAATGATGCAAAGGGAAAAAGTGCCTCTTTTCGTGGTGCTCCTTGCACATGCGGAACCTAACAGTTATGAAATGTGTCCCATCACAGCGTTAAACCGTCCGGTAGGTGGAACTTTCCTTTGTCGTGTGACGCAGCACAGCCATCATTTTTACCACCTTGGCGCCGTGCGCCGCCTCCTCAGCGTTGTTTCAATCTGTCCCGGAGCCTGCGCTGTTAGGTTAGCCCTTGGCCATGCACACATTTTGCGCTGCCCGTCTTCTGACATCATTTGGTGTCAGGCTGGCTGCGCCTGTGCGGGTGCGCTGGCCGAGATCCCGCCTCGCAGTGTCGTCTAATGTAATCCCACCGCGGGCCTGTGATCCGTGCCCGTGCGCAGTGCATATCCTCGCCTCTCACTCCCCTCCCTACGGCTTCTTCAGACTGTGCGATGTCAGCTGGTCCCTAATAGCATGCCACGGCCGTGACACCGCACAGTCTGAAAAAGCCGTAGGGAGGGGAGTGAGAGGCGAGGATATGCACTGCGCACGGGCACGGATCACAGGCCCACGGTGGGATTACATTAGACGACACTGCGAGGCGGGATCTCGGCCAGCGCACCCGCACAGGCGCAGCCAGCCTGACACCAAATGATGTCAGAAGACGGGCAGCGCAAAATGTGTGCATGGCCAAGGGCTAACCTAACAGCGCAGGCTCCGGGACAGATTCAAACAACGCTGAGGAGGCGGCGCACGGCGCCAAGGGGGTAAAAATGATGGCTGTGCTGCGTCACACGACAAAGGAAAGTTCCACCTACCGGACGGTTTTACGCTGTGAGGGGACACATTTCATAACTGTTAGGTTCCGCATGTGCAAGGACCATAATTAAAAGAGCTAAGTTTACCTTTTCCAGCATTAGTGCTGTACACAATGGCTCTTTCAGCTACAAACGCCTGGGGGGGGGGGGGGTTAAAGGTTTCCTTTCAACTTGCTCGAGTGCAGGCTTCGGCCTACACTCCGCTCCCCCTGCTCCTCCTGCTGACCCTGGGCTCTAACACCGCCAGTTGGGGCCCGGTACTGCTAGCTGCACAGAGAAAAACACCAGCCAATGTGTCAGTGGGGTCCAGCACCGCCAGCTGTTCCCCTGCTGTGTAGCCGGCAACGTGTCCTGCGACCGCCACGCAGACACAACAGACCCAAAGCTGCCGCCAGTGCAGGCTTCGGCCTACACTCCCCTCCCCCTGCTCCTGCTCCTCCTCCTCCTGCTGACCCTGGGCTCTAACAAACCGCCAGTTGGGGCCCAGATGTGCTAGCTGCACAGAGAAAAACACCAGCCAATGTGTCAGTGGGGTCCAGCACCGCCAGCTGTTCCCCTGCTGTGCAGCCGGCAACGTGTCCTGCAAAAGCCACGCAGACACAAGAACTGAAATTGAAGGGAACCTGTCCCCCCTCCCCCAGGCGTTTTTACGTTATCCAGCCACCTTGTACAGCGGTAATGCTGCATGTGTGCAAGGTGGCTCAGAAACGTATTCTCCTCGCACATGTGGAACTGAAAACACGTCTGCAATGTGTCCTCTGTGTGACCATTTAACCGTCCCGGTGGTGTGACTTTCCTTTGTAATGACACGCTGCAACCCCCTTGGTAGCGCTGCCCGTCTTCTGGCATCATTGTTTGGCTGGCTGCGCCTCTGCGGCCGCCCTGACCCACACAACGCCCCTCGGTGTCTTATTTATTGGGACTGCGAGGGTGTGATTGATGGGCAGGATCAGTGCATCAGTTCGCCTGTCCCTCCTCTCCTTCCGCCTTCTTCGGACTGTGCGGCTTCATGGCCGTGGCATGCGATAAGGGATCAGATGACGCCGCACAGTCTGAAGCGGGTGTAAGGACCCGAGTGTGAGAGGCCAACATATGTGCTGCGCCAGGCCCTGAATCCCAGCCCCGCAGTGTTTTTACAATGTTAAGACACTGCGGGGCTGGGATTCATGGTCATCGCGAACCGCACCGGCCGACATTAAATGATGTCAGAAGATGGGCAGCGCTAACAGCGCTAGGCCAGGGGATAACACGACAGCGCAGACTCCTGTACAGCAAATAACAACGCTCAGGAGGCTGCACCCAGCACCAAGGTGGGATTCTTGACATCTGTGCTGCGTCTCATTACAAAGGGAACTCGCGCCTCCAACACAGTTTGACTGTATAAAGGGCTAAATGTTATACGTGTTTCATTCAGCGTGTGCAAGGAGCGAAATTAAAAGAGCAACCTTTGACTTGTGCAGCACTACTGCTGCATAAGCTGTGGCTCTTCTACTTTCTAACCCCTGAGGGGGGGTTAAAGGTTACCTTTGAAATTGGTTCAAGTAGGCTTCGGCCTACACTCTGCTCCCCGTGCAGAGCCCGGGCTCCAACACCGCTAGTTGCTGTCCGGAAGTGCTGGCTGCACAGAGCCAAACACCTCGCCAATGTGTCAGTGGGGTCCAGCACCGCCAGCTGTTCCCCTGCTGTGTAGCCGGCAACGTGTCCTGCGACCGCCACGCAGACACAACAGACCCAAAGCTGCCGCCAGTGCAGGCTTCGGCCTACACTCCCCTCCCCCTGCTCCTGCTCCTCCTCCTCCTGCTGACCCTGGGCTCTAACAAACCGCCAGTTGGGGCCCAGATGTGCTAGCTGCACAGAGAAAAACACCAGCCAATGTGTCAGTGGGGTCCAGCACCGCCAGCTGTTCCCCTGCTGTGCAGCCGGCAACGTGTCCTGCAAAAGCCACGCAGACACAAGAACTGAAATTGAAGGGAACCTGTCCCCCCTCCCCCAGGCGTTTTTACGTTATCCAGCCACCTTGTACAGCGGTAATGCTGCATGTGTGCAAGGTGGCTCAGAAACGTATTCTCCTCGCACATGTGGAACTGAAAACACGTCTGCAATGTGTCCTCTGTGTGACCATTTAACCGTCCCGGTGGTGTGACTTTCCTTTGTAATGACACGCTGCAACCCCCTTGGTAGCGCTGCCCGTCTTCTGGCATCATTGTTTGGCTGGCTGCGCCTCTTCGGCCGCCCTGACCCACACAACGCCCCTCGGTGTCTTATTTATTGGGACTGCGAGGGTGTGATTGATGGGCAGGATCAGTGCATCAGTTCGCCTGTCCCTCCTCTCCTTCCGCCTTCTTCGGACTGTGCGGCTTCATGGCCGTGGCATGCGATAAGGGATCAGATGACGCCGCACAGTCTGAAGCGGGTGTAAGGACCCGAGTGTGAGAGGCCAACATATGTGCTGCGCCAGGCCCTGAATCCCAGCCCCGCAGTGTTTTTACAATGTTAAGACACTGCGGGGCTGGGATTCATGGTCATCGCGAACCGCACCGGCCGACATTAAATGATGTCAGAAGATGGGCAGCGCTAACAGCGCTAGGCCAGGGGATAACACGACAGCGCAGACTCCTGTACAGCAAATAACAACGCTCAGGAGGCTGCACCCAGCACCAAGGTGGGATTCTTGACATCTGTGCTGCGTCTCATTACAAAGGGAACTCGCGCCTCCAACACAGTTTGACTGTATAAAGGGCTAAATGTTATACGTGTTTCATTCAGCGTGTGCAAGGAGCGAAATTAAAAGAGCAACCTTTGACTTGTGCAGCACTACTGCTGCATAAGCTGTGGCTCTTCTACTTTCTAACCCCTGAGGGGGGGTTAAAGGTTACCTTTGAAATTGGTTCAAGTAGGCTTCGGCCTACACTCTGCTCCCCCTGCAGAGCCCGGGCTCCAACACCGCTAGTTGCTGTCCGGAAGTGCTGGCTGCACAGAGCCAAACACCTCGCCAATGTGTCAGTGGGGTCCAGCACCGCCAGCTGTTCCCCTGCTGTGTAGCCGGCAACGTGTCCTGCGACCGCCACGCAGACACAACAGACCCAAAGCTGCCGCCAGTGCAGGCTTCGGCCTACACTCCCCTCCCCCTGCTCCTGCTCCTCCTCCTCCTGCTGACCCTGGGCTCTAACAAACCGCCAGTTGGGGCCCAGATGTGCTAGCTGCACAGAGAAAAACACCAGCCAATGTGTCAGTGGGGTCCAGCACCGCCAGCTGTTCCCCTGCTGTGCAGCCGGCAACGTGTCCTGCAAAAGCCACGCAGACACAAGAACTGAAATTGAAGGGAACCTGTCCCCCCTCCCCCAGGCGTTTTTATGTTATCCAGCCACCTTGTACAGCGGTAATGCTGCATGTGTGCAAGGTGGCTCAGAAACGTATTCTCCTCGCACATGTGGAACTGAAAACACGTCTGCAATGTGTCCTCTGTGTGACCATTTAACCGTCCCGGTGGTGTGACTTTCCTTTGTAATGACACGCTGCAACCCCCTTGGTAGCGCTGCCCGTCTTCTGGCATCATTGTTTGGCTGGCTGCGCCTCTGCGGCCGCCCTGACCCACACAACGCCCCTCGGTGTCTTATTTATTGGGACTGCGAGGGTGTGATTGATGGGCAGGATCAGTGCATCAGTTCGCCTGTCCCTCCTCTCCTTCCGCCTTCTTCGGACTGTGCGGCTTCATGGCCGTGGCATGCGATAAGGGATCAGATGACGCCGCACAGTCTGAAGCGGGTGTAAGGACCCGAGTGTGAGAGGCCAACATATGTGCTGCGCCAGGCCCTGAATCCCAGCCCCGCAGTGTTTTTACAATGTTAAGACACTGCGGGGCTGGGATTCATGGTCATCGCGAACCGCACCGGCCGACATTAAATGATGTCAGAAGATGGGCAGCGCTAACAGCGCTAGGCCAGGGGATAACACGACAGCGCAGACTCCTGTACAGCAAATAACAACGCTCAGGAGGCTGCACCCAGCACCAAGGTGGGATTCTTGACATCTGTGCTGCGTCTCATTACAAAGGGAACTCGCGCCTCCAACACAGTTTGACTGTATAAAGGGCTAAATGTTATACGTGTTTCATTCAGCGTGTGCAAGGAGCGAAATTAAAAGAGCAACCTTTGACTTGTGCAGCACTACTGCTGCATAAGCTGTGGCTCTTCTACTTTCTAACCCCTGAGGGGGGGTTAAAGGTTACCTTTGAAATTGGTTCAAGTAGGCTTCGGCCTACACTCTGCTCCCCCTGTAGAGCCCGGGCTCCAACACCGCTAGTTGCTGTCCGGAAGTGCTGGCTGCACAGAGCCAAACACCTCGCCAATGTGTCAGTGGGGTCCAGCACCGCCAGCTGTTCCCCTGCTGTGTAGCCGGCAACGTGTCCTGCGACCGCCACGCAGACACAACAGACCCAAAGCTGCCGCCAGTGCAGGCTTCGGCCTACACTCCCCTCCCCCTGCTCCTGCTCCTCCTCCTCCTGCTGACCCTGGGCTCTAACAAACCGCCAGTTGGGGCCCAGATGTGCTAGCTGCACAGAGAAAAACACCAGCCAATGTGTCAGTGGGGTCCAGCACCGCCAGCTGTTCCACTGCTGTGCAGCCGGCAACGTGTCCTGCAAAAGCCACGCAGACACAAGAACTGAAATTGAAGGGAACCTGTCCCCCCTCCCCCAGGCGTTTTTACGTTATCCAGCCACCTTGTACAGCGGTAATGCTGCATGTGTGCAAGGTGGCTCAGAAACGTATTCTCCTCGCACATGTGGAACTGAAAACACGTCTGCAATGTGTCCTCTGTGTGACCATTTAACCGTCCCGGTGGTGTGACTTTCCTTTGTAATGACACGCTGCAACCCCCTTGGTAGCGCTGCCCGTCTTCTGGCATCATTGTTTGGCTGGCTGCGCCTCTGCGGCCGCCCTGACCCACACAACGCCCCTCGGTGTCTTATTTATTGGGACTGCGAGGGTGTGATTGATGGGCAGGATCAGTGCATCAGTTCGCCTGTCCCTCCTCTCCTTCCGCCTTCTTCGGACTGTGCGGCTTCATGGCCGTGGCATGCGATAAGGGATCAGATGACGCTGCACAGTCTGAAGCGGGTGTAAGGACCCGAGTGTGAGAGGCCAACATATGTGCTGCGCCAGGCCCTGAATCCCAGCCCCGCAGTGTTTTTACAATGTTAAGACACTGCGGGGCTGGGATTCATGGTCATCGCGAACCGCACCGGCCGACATTAAATGATGTCAGAAGATGGGCAGCGCTAACAGCGCTAGGCCAGGGGATAACACGACAGCGCAGACTCCTGTACAGCAAATAACAACGCTCAGGAGGCTGCACCCAGCACCAAGGTGGGATTCTTGACATCTGTGCTGCGTCTCATTACAAAGGGAACTCGCGCCTCCAACACAGTTTGACTGTATAAAGGGCTAAATGTTATACGTGTTTCATTCAGCGTGTGCAAGGAGCGAAATTAAAAGAGCAACCTTTGACTTGTGCAGCACTACTGCTGCATAAGCTGTGGCTCTTCTACTTTCTAACCCCTGAGGGGGGGTTAAAGGTTACCTTTGAAATTGGTTCAAGTAGGCTTCGGCCTACACTCTGCTCCCCCTGCAGAGCCCGGGCTCCAACACCGCTAGTTGCTGTCCGGAAGTGCTGGCTGCACAGAGCCAAACACCTCGCCAATGTGTCAGTGGGGTCCAGCACCGCCAGCTGTTCCCCTGCTGTGTAGCCGGCAACGTGTCCTGCGACCGCCATGCAGACACAACAGACCCAAAGCTGCCGCCAGTGCAGGCTTCGGCCTACACTCCCCTCCCCCTGCTCCTGCTCCTCCTCCTCCTGCTGACCCTGGGCTCTAACAAACCGCCAGTTGGGGCCCAGATGTGCTAGCTGCACAGAGAAAAACACCAGCCAATGTGTCAGTGGGGTCCAGCACCGCCAGCTGTTCCCCTGCTGTGCAGCCGGCAACGTGTCCTGCAAAAGCCACGCAGACACAAGAACTGAAATTGAAGGGAACCTGTCCCCCCTCCCCCAGGCGTTTTTACGTTATCCAGCCACCTTGTACAGCGGTAATGCTGCATGTGTGCAAGGTGGCTCAGAAACGTATTCTCCTCGCACATGTGGAACTGAAAACACGTCTGCAATGTGTCCTCTGTGTGACCATTTAACCGTCCCGGTGGTGTGACTTTCCTTTGTAATGACACGCTGCAACCCCCTTGGTAGCGCTGCCCGTCTTCTGGCATCATTGTTTGGCTGGCTGCGCCTCTGCGGCCGCCCTGACCCACACAACGCCCCTCGGTGTCTTATTTATTGGGACTGCGAGGGTGTGATTGATGGGCAGGATCAGTGCATCAGTTCGCCTGTCCCTCCTCTCCTTCCGCCTTCTTCGGACTGTGCGGCTTCATGGCCGTGGCATGCGATAAGGGATCAGATGACGCCGCACAGTCTGAAGCGGGTGTAAGGACCCGAGTGTGAGAGGCCAACATATGTGCTGCGCCAGGCCCTGAATCCCAGCCCCGCAGTGTTTTTACAATGTTAAGACACTGCGGGGCTGGGATTCATGGTCATCGCGAACCGCACCGGCCGACATTAAATGATGTCAGAAGATGGGCAGCGCTAACAGCGCTAGGCCAGGGGATAACACGACAGCGCAGACTCCTGTACAGCAAATAACAACGCTCAGGAGGCTGCACCCAGCACCAAGGTGGGATTCTTGACATCTGTGCTGCGTCTCATTACAAAGGGAACTCGCGCCTCCAACACAGTTTGACTGTATAAAGGGCTAAATGTTATACGTGTTTCATTCAGCGTGTGCAAGGAGCGAAATTAAAAGAGCAACCTTTGACTTGTGCAGCACTACTGCTGCATAAGCTGTGGCTCTTCTACTTTCTAACCCCTGAGGGGGGGTTAAAGGTTACCTTTGAAATTGGTTCAAGTAGGCTTCGGCCTACACTCTGCTCCCCCTGCAGAGCCCGGGCTCCAACACCGCTAGTTGCTGTCCGGAAGTGCTGGCTGCACAGAGCCAAACACCTCGCCAATGTGTCAGTGGGGTCCAGCACCGCCAGCTGTTCCCCTGCTGTGTAGCCGGCAACGTGTCCTGCGACCGCCACGCAGACACAACAGACCCAAAGCTGCCGCCAGTGCAGGCTTCGGCCTACACTCCCCTCCCCCTGCTCCTGCTCCTCCTCCTCCTGCTGACCCTGGGCTCTAACAAACCGCCAGTTGGGGCCCAGATGTGCTAGCTGCACAGAGAAAAACACCAGCCAATGTGTCAGTGGGGTCCAGCACCGCCAGCTGTTCCCCTGCTGTGCAGCCGGCAACGTGTCCTGCAAAAGCCACGCAGACACTTGCTCTTGGACCTTCTGCTCCCCATCCTGGTTCCAGTACCGTCAGCTGGTTCCGGGCAGAGCCTTTGGCTTAGGTGCCTCCCTTTGGTATCCGAGTTCCACCAACGTCAGGTGGTCCTTGGTAGTGCTTTCAGGCACGGGTACCTCCTGCTTAGTAACCGGGTTCCAGTAACATCAGCTGGTCCTCGGTAGTTCCATTGGCTCTTGGACCTTCGGCTACCCATCCGGGTTCCAGCACCGTCAGCTGGTTCTCGGCAGTGTCTTTTGCTCTTGTACCTTCTGCTCCCCATCCTGGTTCCAGTACCGTCAGCTGGTTCCGGGCAGAGCCTTTGGCTTAGGTGCCTCCCTCTGGGTATCTGAGTTCCACCAACGTCAGGTGGTCCTTGGTAGTGCTTTCAGCACAGGTACCTCCTGCTTAGTAACCGGGTTCCAGTAACGTCAGCTGGTCCTCGGTCGTTCCATTGGCTCTTGGACCTTCGGGTAGCCATCCGAGTTCCAGTTCCATCAGCTGGTTCTCGGCATTTTCTCAGCCTTCTTGTACCTTCTGCTACATTTCCAAGTTCAAGAGACTAAACACGATGACCCGGAAGACCACCCCTAAGATGACGACGACACCAGAGACGACAACCACCGTGATGACGACGACCCTGGAGACGATGACCCTGAAGACCACCCCGATGACGACGACCCCGGAGACCACCCCGATGACGACGACCCCGGAGACGACGACCCTGGAGACGACGACGACATGGAAGACCGAGAAGCAGAAGAACAAGAGGCTGCAGAACAAAGAGCAGAAGGACATTAAGCATAACACAAAATATCAGAGCAAAAAATATTATGTAAATTATAAGCAGAAGAAGACTAAGCAGTGTATGGGGGTGAGTCCGTTCCTCCTCGTGGTGCCCCTGGATAAAGCCTGATGCTGCAGGCCAAACTGAACGCGGACAAATGTAACTGTTTTGTGACAGGCAGAACGGAAGGTGTAATCTTCAAACTTTTATAGATAACAACTACGGGAATGCCTGTCACAAATAAGAATATGATGAAGAAGTAGAATATGATGAAGATAATAGTAAACTAAAAACAATATGAACAATGTAACCCAAAAAATAATAGGTAGAAGATGAAGAAGAAGATGAATAAGGTGAAGAAGTTGATGTCAAAGAAGCTGATGATGAGGATAATTAAGAAGAAAGCGTGGGAGAAGTAAAAAAAAAGGTGAAGGGCGTGGAAGCAGTGAAACATCAATATCTGACATTAAAAAAAAAATTAACATAGTCAAATTCTTTCTAACGCCGAACGTCATAAAAAAAAAAGGAAAATCCTGCTATTCTATTACATTGGGCTAAACCTCTGTGCCTTTAATATCTCCGCCACGTCCCCCAATACATCCTACATTATTCTTAGTTGTTTTCCTTCATGTAGAATGAACCTACAAGTGTATAAAGGGTTTCTTTTAATTCCGATATTTTCGTCCCATTGACTTGCATTGGGATCGGGTATCGGTATCGGATTGGATCCGATATTTTGACGGTATCGGACGATACTTTCCGATACCGATACTTTCCGATATCGGAAGGTATCGCTCAACACTAATCATCAGAGGACATCCAGTTCTCTTAATGGCTCCACATGACATAATTGCTATTGTTGGAACCTAAACATCTGTTGGTACAGCATCATATGAGACTCCAACATTGGCTCTTGGTTCCGGATAATGTCACTCTTGTCCGCTGCAGCATCTTCAAACTGTCCACGCTGCTTCCTCTTTCCAGGGGGGATGTGGATGATACTGATGCTCTCGGAGAAGATGCCTCTACACACTCAGAGGATTATGACTGTCTTGAACAAATGCATGAAGAAGTAGCCTCCCAGAAAAACGTGTCTGAAGACCCACTCCCACATGCTGACGTGACGTTCTTCACTGATGGTTCCAGATTTGCAGATAAAACAGGAAGGTTCCATACGGGATATGCCGTGGTTACACATGACCAGGTCATCTCAGCTGGATCGCTACCACCGCACATGTCTGCACAAGAAGCGGAACTTAAAGCTTTGACGTTGGCTTGTCAGGAAGCGACGGAGAAGGTGGTCAACATCTATACGGATTCAAGATACGCTTTTGGAGTGACTCATGACTTCGGCAGTATCTGGGCAGCCAGAGGATACCTAACGTCCAGTGGAACTCCTGTAAAACATGCTGCTATCATACAAGAACTTGTGGCCGCTCTAGATCTACCTTTGGAGGTTTCAGTAATCAAGATCAAAGCTCACGGGAAATTGGATTCTCCAGAAGCAAGGGGGAACTTCTTTGCTGACAAAACAGAAAAAAAACCCTATGCTGTGGATCCATTTAGGAAAGAGAAAGCAGCGGTGTACGTGTCACAAGACACTGAAGAAGGGACTAAAGCCTCTCTTATGAGGATTATCCATATACATCAAGACATCAGATGATGAAAAGAAGTCATGGCAAGAAGGAGGAGCTAAAAAGGATGAAGATGGAGGCTGGAGGGTGAACACAAAGGTCTGTCTACCCCGTAATCTGTGCCCCTCAGTGACAGAATGGGCACACGGTATCACCCACAGAGGCAAGAATCGGATGAATGACCTGATTTGGAAGATTTATATGGCACTTGGGATCTCTACTGTCACCCAAAATTATTTCAAGTCCTGCCTTTTGTGTGCAGCATGCAATCCAGCACCACCTCAGAAAGTTACTCAGAAACATTTGGCTAAACCACTTTATCCCTTTCAGAGAATTCAGATTGACCACATTCGAATGCCAAAAGTAGGGAAGTACGAGTATGTACTGGTAGTGACTGACATGTTTTCAGGATGGCCCGAAGCCTATCCAGTAACAAACATGACTGCCAGAGTGACTGTTAAGAGACTGATGACTGAAGTAGTCTGCAGATATGGGGTCCCAGAGGTAATTGAGAGTGACCAAGGACCTGCGTTCACTGCAGCACTGACTAAGGAACTATGGACACTGGTGGGAGCGGATTTGGGTTTACATACTCCATATCACCCTCAGAGCAGTGGGAAAGTAGAAAGATTGAATGGCACCTTGAAAAATAAAATACTGAAAGCCAGTCAGGAGGTCAGACTTCCTTGGACAGACATTTTGCCCATTGCCTTATACTCAGTCAGAAACACTCCAAGGGGTCCCACTAAACTCACACCATACGAGATTCTTTTTGGGGGGCCTCCAAGATTGGGTCAATATTTTCCACAACAGCTAGCCTTAGGAAGTGATACTCTTGTAAAATATGTAATTGTTGTTACTAAAGAACTGTCAATAACACATGTACAAGTTTTATCATCCATTCCAGGTCCAGATTCCAGTGACGGTACCCATACTTTCTAACCTGGTGACTACATGCTGGTAAAGACGTTCATCAGAAAGACATTCCTGGAGTCGAGATTTGAGGGTCCCTACCAAGTGCTCCTGACTACTCCTACTTCAGTCAGGGTTGCTGAGCGCCTCCTGGATCCATCTCTCACATTGTAAACTTGTTAGACAGTTAGGGACAGAGTAGGATCTGACCTGCTTGTCAAAGTCCAGCTACAAAGGGAGGTTTTCCACAAGGGAAAACTTGTCTCAAACTGGTGAAAACTCCAATTCCCCCTCCCGGGCAAGACGGTCAGATCTAGGATGTGTACAACAGGGTTAGTCGCATGTGTATTTTACTCTAAGTAACCATGGAGATGGGAGATTGGAGAGTAATAGATCCAGCAGGTTGGGAAGTCCCGAGGACACTGGTAACACGCTCCGATATACCTCCGCAGTATACCCATAATCGGTCACACATTCTCTGGTGTCTATAGCATCCATATTGTCATGAAGCCTCTGATGTCATAATAACACTTAACATCGATGGGTTAGGGAACCACGGTGGGATCAAGATAAAAGAAAAGGTTAATAAAGTATTTAGGGGGGACTGTTGAGGAGAGCCATAAGATCAAATACTTAATTAACCTCAACACATAAGGTAATTGAGGGAAGCAACCTATAACATGTATTGTTTAACCTTACATAAGTTTTCCTCAGACAAAGTAAGACACTTAAGATGGCTGCCATCTCCTATACCAGAGCCATGTGCTCTGGTATCCAAGAAGAACAATGAAGACACTGAAGATGGCCGCCATTTCCTGTTTTAGCATGCCGCATGGTCTGGTATCCAAGATGACGCCCATCCTGATGACCTCATGGATCCACCCACAGCGACGCCCATCCTGATGACCTCACGGACCAACCCACCTTGATGACCTCATGGATCCGCCCATGGACTTGCTCATGCCCAACCCACTAACCAATGGAATACATCCGATCACTCCCATTTTAGAGCTAACCGAGCCCCCTTACAGGAGATATATAACATTGTGTTTGACTAATAAATCCCTTCTTGGAGCTGAGCCACACATTGATCAAGGAGAGTTACAGCTGACTGTGTCTGGTGTATTTCTTTAGTGCACATGATCAATATCCATTAGGCCAGGAGTAGGCAACTAGAGAATTGAACATTTATATTAATTGTTCAACCCTAATACTGTATGTTCTCAATCAACCCAAAAGACTCATAAATATCAAAGCTTAATATTTTTGGAAGTTGGAGTGGGTTTTTTTTAGATTTGGCTATCTTAGGAGGATATCTGTTTGTGCAGGTAACTATTAGGCCGGCGTCACACTGGCATGTTTTACGGGCGTATGAGAGGCGCAGAAAATACGGATTGCATACGGTACCATGATTCTCTATGGCCCAGCTCCTATCTGCTGTATTTTACGGATCCGTATTATACGGTCTTGTACGGCCGTAGAAAATTGCAGCATGCTGCGTTTGTCAGCGTATTGCACAAAAAATTCGCCAATGAAAGTCTATGGGGGCGAGAAAATTACGGATTACACACGGACCATGAATGTGACTTGCGAGAAATACACAGCGGTGTTCTCTAGAAAAGCCGGTAATTCAGTGCGGTGTACAGTAAAATCACACTGACAGAATAGAATAGGTAGAATAAATGTGTACACATAGAATAGGTATATATATATATATAGAGAGAGAGAGAGAGAGAGAGAGAAAAAAAATAGATTCATGTACATGTGCTGCTGTGTTTTTTTGTCTATATGATGCAGCTTGCAGCTTTGCACGTGTTCACATTAGGGGTGCTGGTTGTTTTTTTTTCTCTATTTAGTTATTGGATGTGGCTGCATCCATACTGATCTTGCACTCCTCCCATTGACCTTGCAGGTGGCGGTAATCAGCTCTACCTGCCCATAAATTGTAGGTTTAGCCCAGAGTGACATGTTTTGTCCATAGTTGTAGGCTGGTGGCCCAAGAGTGGCATGTACTGTAGAGTAGGACCCATCAGAGGGAGATCACCTTGCCGTGGTTGATGGGCACACATGAATTGGCCAATTTATGCGCTAAGAATCTTCATTACTGTAAGTTTTATGAAAAAAAAATTTTTGAAAAAAATTTGTAAAAAAATATTTTTGAAGTATAATTCATATTGAATATTTGTCTGTGTTTTCACATGGCCTAGATTCATGTACATGTGCTGCTGTGTTTTTTTGTCTATATGATGCAGCTTGCAGCTTTGCACGTGTTCACATTAGGGGTGCTGGTTGTTTTTTTTTCTCTATTTAGTTATTGGATATGGCTGCATCCATACTGATCTTGCACTCCTCCCATTGACCTTGCAGGTGGCGGTAATCAGCTCTACCTGCCCATAAATTGTAGGTTTAGCCCAGAGTGACATGTTTTGTCCATAGTTGTAGGCTGGTGGCCCAAGAGTGGCATGTACGGTAGAGTAGGACCCATCAGAGGGAGATCACCTTGCCGTGGTTGATGGGCACACATGAATTGGCCAATTTATGCGCTAAGAATCTTCATTACTGTAAGTTTTATGAAAAAAAAAATTTTGAAAAAAATTTGTAAAAAAAATATTTTTGAAGTATAATTCATATTGAATACTTGTCTGTGTTTTCACATGGCCTAGATTCATGTACATGTGCTGCTGTGTTTTTTTGTATATATATATATATATATATATATATATATATATATATATATATATATAATGTCAGTGAGACACATATATTTAATTCAGCGCTAGATAGCACAAAAGCCGGTAATTAAATTGCCGGCTTTTGCTATCTCCTTCACAAACCCGACAGGACATGGGACATGGTTTACATACAGTAAACCATCTCATATCCGTTCTTTTTTTGCATATTCCTCTTTACTAATGTAACAAGTGTCTCTGTAAAATTTGGGGGCTCTAGCTATTAAACTAAAGGGTTTAATTCTTGGAAAAATTGGCGTGGGCTCCCGCGCATTTTTCTCCGCCAGAGTGGGAAAGCCAGTGACTGAGGGCAGATATTAATAGCCTAGAGAGGGACCATGGTTATTGGCCCCCCTGGCTAAAAACATCTTCCCCCAGCCACCCCAGAAAAGGCACATCTGTAAGATGCGCCTATTCTGGCACTTAGCCTCTCTCTTCCCACTCCCGTGTAGTGGTGGGATATGGGGTAATGAAGGCGCCTTTTCTGGGGTGGCAGATGTTTTTAGCCAGGGGGGGTCCTATAACCATGGTCCCTCTCTAGGCTATTAATATCTGCCCTCAGTCACTGGCTTTCCCACTCTGGCGCAGAAAATAGCGCGGGAGCACACGCCAATTTTTTCCGGGATTTAACCCTTTAATTTAATATCTAGAGCCCCGAAACTTAACACACATACACTTCTTACATTAGTAAAGAGGATTATGTAATAAAAGAAGGGATATGAGATAGTTTACTGTATGTAAACCATGTCTCATATCATGTCGGGTTTGTGAAGGAGATAGGAAAAGCCGGCAATTGAATTACCGGCTTTTCTGCTATCTAGCGCTGGATTAAACATAAATATATATATATATATATATATGTGTGTCTCACCGACATATATATATATATATATATATATATATATATATATATATATAGACTGTATATATGTTTTTAAGAATATTTGAGCCGATGGATCCATGATATGTCCATTTTGCAAGCTTGCGCAAAAAAATCGCTGTACGGAAGCCATACGGATGACACACAGATAAATTTGTGCGCAAAAATCGCATCCTCGCATTGAATATGGAACAGTGTTTTGGGACAATTACTGCGTATTACAGCCATAAAAAACGGACCGTATTTTCATACGCCTAGTGTAACGCCGGCCTTACTGTGCAGAATTATTAGGCAACTTTATCAGTGGAGGCCTGCTGCTTCCTGCTAAGTATGCATTTGTCATCAGACAGTCTTTTGGGAAGGCTGTATCTCATGGTATGTATTTTTTGTGAGTTTTTTCTATGTTAGCTGTTTTTTGATATTAGTGGTAGGACCCGCAAGATTATGAGGACCCTTGACGTTGGGTTGCGGGCTTACTTTATTTTGGCCAAAATATTAAACCAATACCTCATATAATGTATGTGTTTATCATATGCATACATTTTTTGCACTATATAATATCCTTTTTTTTCAGGATGTGGCTAGGCCTCTTTTTGTTGGTTAGGTTTTTCTGGGGCGTCTGTCACTGTGTGCTGCATATTATAGTGCTGGGCAGCCCGCCTGTTAATACAAGGGGCGTCATTAATAGGCTGCATACCAGACACTGTGCACCACACTTACCAGTGTGACTGGCATCCTATATGAGTTATATCAATATGCATTTTTCTACTAGGCAGCCAACCCCTGCAATGTTTGGTTGGTGTGGGGGTGGCTGTTTTTATCAAGTAGTTTGCACCTGTGCCGCACCTAGCCTTTATCAGTGGAGGCCTGCTGCATCCTGCTAAGTGTGCATTTGTCATCAGACAGGGTTTTGGGAAGGCTGTATCTCATGGTATGTATTTTTTCTGAATTTTTTCTATGTTAGCAACTTAATAAAAAACTAATATATTCCCATCTCACTTGTTTATTTTCACCAGGTAAACCAATATAACTGCACAAAATTTAGAAATAAAAATTTCTGACATGCAAAAACAAAACCCCTAAAAATTAGTGACCAATATAGCCACCTTTCTTTATGATGACACTCAACAGCCTTCCATCCATAGATTCTGTCAGTTGCTTGATCTGTTTACCATCAACATTGCATGCAGCAGCCACCACAGCCTCCCCAGACCCTGTTCCGAGAGGTATACTGTTTTCCCTCCCTGTAGATCTTACATTTTAGGAGGGACCACAGGTTCTCTATGGGGATCAGATCAGGTGAACAAGGGGGCCATGTCATTATTTTTTCTTCTTTGAGACCTTTACTAGCCAGCCACGCTGTGGAGTAGTTGGAGGCATGTGATGGAGCATTTTCCTGCATGAAAATCATTTTTTCTTGAACGACACCGACTTCTTCCTGTACCACTGCTTGAAGAAGTTGTCTTCTAGAAACTGGCAGTAGGTCTGGGAGTTGAGCTTCACTCCATCCTCAACCCGAAAAGGTCCCACAAGTTCATCTTTGATGATACCAGCCCATACCATTACCCCACCTCCACCTTGCTGGCGTCTGAGTCGGAGTGGAGCTCTCTGCCCTTTACTGATCCAGCCTCTGGCCCATTCATCTGGCCCATTAAGAGTCACTCTCATTTCATCAGTCCATAAAACCTTTGAAAAGTCAGTCTTAAGATATTTCTTGGCCCAGTCTTGACATTTTATCTTATGTTTCTTGTTCAAAGGTGGTCGTTTTTCAGCCTTCCTTACCTTGGCCATGTCCCTGAGTATCGCACACCTTGTGCTTTTTGTTACTCCAGTAATGTTGCAGCTCTGAAATATGGCAAAACTGGTGGTAAATGGCATTTTGGCAGCTTCATACTTGATTTTCCTCAATTCATGGGCAGTTATTTTGTGCCTTTTTTGCCCAACACGCTTCTTGTGACCCTGTTGGCTACGTGCCATGAAACGCTTGATTGTTTGGTGATCGCGCTTCAAAAGTTTGGCAATTTCAAGACTGCTGCATCCCTCTGCAAGACATCTCACAATTTTGGACTTTTCAGAGCCCGTCAAATTTCTCTTCTGACCCATTTTACCAAAGGAAAGGATGTTGCCTGATAATTAAGCACACCTTATATAGGCTTTTGATGTCATTAGACAACACCCCTCCTCATTACAGAGATGCACATCACCTGATTTACTTAATTGGTAGTTGGCTCTCAAGCCTGAACAGCTTGGAGTAGGACAACATGTATAAAAAGTATCATGTGATCAAAATACAACTTGCCTAATAATTCCGCACACAGTGTATATATGTAATTTTAAGAGTAACCCTGTACAACACGTGTTAATTTCTAAGGTCTTGACCCCTATAAAGGAAATGACCTGTTAGGGTTTGGCGGAACGCACCAAATATATATTTATAGATTAATCAGTGCGTTCTCAACCCGGGGTCCACCGTGCAGGAGTAAAACCCGCTGCTAGTAACTGACAAATAGAACTTACTCAAACATTACTGAGCGGGAGACTGCATCGGACTCTAAAGTCCACATCGACCCTGTTGGTGAAGATGAAGAAGTGGCTGGACCATCTTCACAACCATCAACAAGCAACCAACTACTACCACAAGCACGGCCTTCCGCAGGACAGGAGACAACTCAAGAAGAGGAAGACCATGGGTACAGTAGCAGTCCAACACTACCGCTTGATACGTCAACCCAGCCTGCAGTAATCCCACGTCGTGGCTGGCACAGGAGGGAGCCTGCCACGACTGGTAGAAAACGATAAGTGGACACTGGGGTATTCGACTACCTGTCACGCACTGCCAATGATGACGGTGAGGGTGAGGAAGCCTATGCACGGAGTTTGGTGTCCTATCTGCGAACAATTCCCTGTGAGTTGGGGCTGCGGGCCAGAGATGCACTCCAAATTGTAATTGATGCATGCACCCCACTCAATAACCCAACTCCGGTCTTGGCATACCTTGAAAGGTGTCAACTGTCCAGACAAAGCCAACTCCAAATGCCTGTAATACCCAAGGAGCAGGCAAGATCAGTCAGTGAACCCCCTCTCACACAGAGTCCTTCACCAGAGCCACATGAAGGCACAATCCAACACTGGCCACAACATGGGCATTTTATGGCTACAGCTGCACCTTCCAAATATGGCCACTTGAACATACCTGTTGTGAACTCTGTTTTTGGGCTCCCTCTTGTGGTCACAACTGGTACTGTGTGAGTGCTGTCTTTGGGCTCCCTCTGGTGGTTCTTTGTTTCATTCTGCAGGTCTGAGGCAGGATCAGCTGTCTCGTTATCTCTTAGCTGGTTTCCTATTTAGTTCACCTGGACTCTCAGTTGTTGCCTGCTGTCAATGTCTTCAGTGCTATTTTGGAGCTCTCCTGCAGTCCTTCGTTATCAGTCTCTTCAAGAGAAGCTAAGTTTTGCTTGGTTCATTTTTTGACCATCAGTAGTCACATGTTTCTTGGTTTATTTTTGTCCAGCTTGCTAATATGTGATTTCCTTGCTTGCTGGTAGCTCTAGGGGGCTGAGTTTCTCCCCTCACACCGTTAGTTGGTGTGGGGGTTCTTGTATTCTCAGCATGGATATTTTGCATAGGGTTTTTTACTGACCGCACAGTTCCCTATCTGTCTTCTGCTATCTAGTATTAGCGGGCCTCATTTGCTGAATCTGTTTTCATTTCTACGTTTGTGTTTTCCCCTTACCTCACCGTTATTATTTGTTGGGGGCTTCCTATATCTTTGGGGTGATTTCTCTTGAGGCAAGTGAGGTCTTACTTTCCCTCCAGGAGTAGATAGTTTCTCAGGCTGCGTCGAGACGTCCAGGATTTTAGGCACGTTCACCGGCTTCCTTTAGTGTGTTGGTTAGAATCAGGTTTGCGGTCAGTCCAGTTACCACCTCCCTAGAGCTCGTGTCTATGTTCAAAAACTTAGCTAGTCCGTTTTGTGATCCTCAGCCACTAGGATCATAACAGTACAGCAGGCCAAAAAAGTGTTTAATGCATCGCAGAAGTGGGATAAGAGAAGCCCTGAGTACAATTTTTTTTTTTCTCTCTATCTTTGCTGCAGTCTGTCCAGCTTCTCTCATCCCCTTAATCTCAGGGTGGTTTTGTGTTCAGCTGCAGACATGGATATTCAGAGTCTGACTTCTAGTGTGGATCATCTTGCTGCAAGGGTGCAAAGCATTCAGGATTTTGTTGTTCATAGCCCTATGTCAGAGCCAAAAATACCTATTCCTGAGTTGTTTTCTGGAGATAGATCTAGGTTTCTGAATTTTAAGAATAATTGTAAATTATTTCTATCTTTGAGACCTCGTTCCTCTGGTGATTCCGCTCAGCAAGTTAAAATTGTTATCTCCTTGTTACGTGGCGACCCTCAAGATTGGGCCTTCTCTCTGGTGCCAGGAGATCCTGCATTGCTGAATGTGGATGCATTTTTTCTGGCGCTTGGACTGCTTTATGAGGAACCTAATCTTGAGAACCAGGCAGAAAAGGCCTTGCTGGCTCTTTCTCAGGGCCAGGATGAAGCTGAGGTGTATTGTCAAACATTTCGGAAATGGTCGGTGCTTACTCAATGGAATGAGTGTGCCCTGGCTGCAAATTTCAGAGAAGGTCTTTCTGAAGCCATTAAGAATGTTATGGTGGGGTTCCCCACGCCTGCAAGTCTGAATGACTCAATGGCTTTGGCCATTCAGATTGATCGGCGTTTGCGGGAGCGCAAATCTGCGCACCATCTGGCGGTGTTTTCTGAGCAGGGACCTGAGTCTATGCAATGTGACCGAGTTCTGACCAGAATTGAGCGGCAAAATCATAGACGTCAAAATGGGTTGTGCTTTCACTGGTGATTCAACTCATGTTATCTCAGCATGCTCTAAGCGCATTAAAAAAATCGCTAAACCTGTCACCATTGGTACTATACAGCCTAAATTCATTTTGTCTGTTACTTTAATTTGTTCTTTGTCATCCTACTCGGTTATGGCTTTTGTGGATTCAGGTGCTGCCCTGAATCTGATGGATTTGTCGTTTGCCAGGCGCTGTGGTTTTGTCCTGGAGCCTTTGGAATTCCCTATTCCACTGAGGGGAATTGATGCTACACCATTGGCTGAGAATAAGCCTCAATATTGGACTCAAGTGACCATGTGCATGACTCCTGTACATCAGGAGGTGATTCGCTTTCTTGTGCTGCATAATTTGCATGATGTTGTCGTGTTGGGTCTGCCATGGCTGCAGGCCCATAATCCAGTTCTGGATTGGAAAGCTATGTCTGTGTCAAGTTGGGGTTGCCAGGGGATTCATGGCGATGCTCCTTTGGTATCAATTGCTTCTTCCACTCCTTCTGAGGTCCCTGAGTTTTTGTCGGACTACCAGGATGTATTTGATGAGCCCAGATCCGGTGCCCTGCCTCCTCACAGGGATTGTGATTGTGCTATAAATTTGATTCCTGGTAGTAAGTTCCCTAAGGGACGACTTTTTAATTTGTCTGTACCAGAACATGCCGCAATGCGGAGCTATATAAAGGAGTCTTTAGAGAAGGGACATATTCGCCCGTCCTCCTCCCGTCTTGGTGCAGGATTCTTTTTTGTGGCCAAGAAGGATGGTTCTCTGAGACCTTGTATAGATTATCGTCTTCTAAATAAAATCACGGTCAAATTTCAGTATCCTTTGCCGTTGTTGTCTGATCTGTTTGCTCGGATTAAGGGGTCCAGTTGGTTCAACAAGATAGATCTTCGTGGTGTGTATAACCTTGTGCGCATTAAGCAGGGGGATGAATGGAAAACAGCATTTAATACGCCCGAAGGCCATTTTGAGTACTTGGTGATGCCTTTTGGACTCTCTAATGCTCCTTCTGTGTTCCAGTCCTTCATGCATGACATCTTCCGAGAATATCTGGATAAATTTATGATTGTGTATCTGGATGACATTTTGGTCTTTTCTGAGGACTGGGAGTCCCATGTGAAGCAGGTCAGGATGGTATTTCAGGTCCTGCGTGCTAATGCCTTATTTGTGAAGGGCTCTAAATGTCTCTTCGGAGTACAGAAGGTTTCCTTTTTAGGTTTTATTTTTTCTCCTTCTACTATTGAGATGGACCCAGTTAAGGTCCAGGCTATTCATGACTGGACTCAGCCTACATCTGTTAAGAGTCTTCAGAAGTTCTTGGGTTTTGCTAATTTTTACCGTCGCTTCATTGCTAATTTTTCTGGCGTGGTTAAACCCTTGACGGATTTTACCAAGAAGGGTTCTGATGTGACTAATTGGTCTCCTGCGGCCGTGGAAGCCTTTCGGGAGATGAAGCGCCGGTTTTCTTCGGCTCCAGTTTTGTGTCAGCCTGATGTCTCTCTTCCTTTTCAGGTCGAGGTTGATGCTTCTGAGATTGGAGCAGGGGCTGTTTTGTCGCAGAGAAGCTCTGATTGCTCTGTGATGAAGCCTTGTGCTTTCTTTTCAAGAAAGTTTTCGCCTGCCGAGCGAAATTATGATGTTGGTAATCGGGAGTTGTTGGCTATGAAGTGGGCATTTGAGGAGTGGCGACATTGGCTTGAGGGAGCTAAGCATCGTGTAGTGGTCTTAACTGATCACAAAAATCTGATTTATCTCGAGTCTGCCAAGCGGCTGAATCCTAGACAGGCTCGTTGGTCGTTGTTTTTCTCCCGTTTCGATTTCGTGGTCTCGTACCTGCCTGGTTCGAAGAACGTGAAAGCTGATGCTCTTTCTACGAGTTTTGTGTCTGACTCTCTGGGAGTTTCAGAGCCGGCTGGTATCCTCAGAGAGGGAGTGATTTTGTCTGCCATTTCCCCAGATTTGCGACTAGTGCTGCAGAAATTTCAGGCGGATAGACCGGACCGTTGCCCACCAGAGAGACTGTTTGTCCCAGATAGATGGACCAGCAGAGTTATTTCTGAGGTTCATTCTTCGGTGTTGGCAGGACATCCTGGGATTTTTGGTACCAGAGATTTGGTGGCTAGGTCCTTCTGGTGGCCTTCCTTGTCGCGGGATGTGCGTTCCTTTGTGCAGTCCTGTGGGATTTGTGCTCGGGCTAAGCCTTGCTGTTCTCGTGCCAGTGGTTTGCTTTTGCCTTTGCCTGTCCCGAAGAGGCCTTGGACGCACATTTCCATGGATTTTATTTCAGATCTTCCAGTCTCTCAGAGAATGTCTGTCATCTGGGTGGTGTGTGATCGTTTTTCCAAAATGGTCCATTTGGTGCCCTTGCCTAAGTTGCCTTCCTCCTCCGATTTGGTTCCTCTATTTTTTCAGAATGTGGTTCGCTTGCACGGCATCCCTGAAAATATTGTGTCTGACAGAGGATCCCAGTTTGTGTCCAGATTTTGGTGGATCTTTTGTGCTAAGATGGGCATTGATTTGTCTTTTTCGTCGGCCTTCCATCCTCAGACGAATGTTCAAACCGAGCGAACTAATCAGACCTTGGAAACTTATTTAAGATGTTTTGTTTCTGCTGATCAGGATGATTGGGTGACTTTTTTGCCATTGGCCGAGTTTGCCCTTAATAATCGGGCTAGTTCTGCTACTTTGGTTTTGCCTTTTTTCTGCAATTCTGGTTTTCATCCTCGTTTTTCCTCGGGTCAGGTTGAGCCTTCTGACTGTCCTGGGGTGGATTCTGTGGTGGATAGGTTGCAGCAGATTTGGAACCATGTGGTGGACAATTTGAAGTTGTCACAGGAGAAGGCTCAGCGCTTTGCCAACCGCCGTCGCGGTGTGGGTCCCCGACTTCTTGTTGGGGATTTGGTATGGCTGTCTTCTCGGTATGTTCCTATGAAGGTTTCCTCTCCTAAATTCAAGCCTCGCTTCATCGGTCCTTATAAGATTTTGGAAATCCTTAACCCGGTGTCATTTCGTTTGGACCTCCCAGCGTCGTTTGCCATTCATAACGTGTTCCATAGGTCTTTGTTGCGGAGGTATGTGGTGCCTGTGGTTCCTTCTGTTGAACCCCCTGCTCCGGTGCTGGTTGAGGGCAAATTGGAGTACGTGGTGGAGAAGATCTTGGACTCTCATATTTCTAGACGGAGGCTTCAGTATTTGGTTAAGTGGAAGGGCTATGGTCAGGAGGATAATTCCTGGGTTGTCGCCTCTGATGTTCATGCGGCCGATTTGGTTCATGCCTTCCATGTGGCGCATCCTGATCGCCCTGGGGGTTTTGATGAGGGTTCGGTGACCCCTCCTCAAGGGGGGGGTACTGTTGTGAACTCTGTTTTTGGGCTCCCTCTTGTGGTCACAACTGGTACTGTGTGAGTGCTGTCTTTGGGCTCCCTCTGGTGGTTCTTTGTGTCATTCTGCAGGTCTGAGGCAGGATCAGCTGTCTCGTTATCTCTTAGCTGGTTTCCTATTTAGTTCACCTGGACTCCCAGTTGTTGCCTGCTGTCAATGTCTTCAGTGCTATTTTGGAGCTCTCCTGCAGTCCTTCATTATCAGTCTCTTCAAGAGAAGCTAAGTTTTGCTTGGTTCATTTTTTGACCATCAGTGGTCACGTTTCTTGGTTTATTTTTGTCCAGCTTGCTAATATGTGATTTCCTTGCTTGCTGGTAGCTCTAGGGGGCTGAGTTTCTCCCCTCACACCGTTAGTTGGTGTGGGGGTTCTTGTATTCTCAGCGTGGATATTTTGCATAGGGTTTTTTACTGACCGCACAGTTCCCTATCTGTCTTCTGCTATCTAGTATTAGCGGGCCTCATTTGCTGAATCTGTTTTCATTTCTACGTTTGTGTTTTCCGCTTACCTCACCGGTATTATTTGTTGGGGGCTTCCTATATCTTTGGGGTGATTTCTCTTGAGGCAAGTGAGGTCTTACTTTCCCTCCAGGAGTAGATAGTTTCTCAGGCTGCGTCAAGACGTCCAGGATTTTAGGCCCGTTCACCGGCTTCCTTTAGTGTGTTGGTTAGGATCAGGTTTGCGGTCAGTCCAGTTACCACCTCCCTAGAGCTCGTGTCTATGTTCAAAAACTTAGCTAGTCCGTTTTGTGATCCTCAGCCACTAGGATCATAACACATACACAGTGTAGGAGAGTGGTCACTACATGGGTATGCTCGACATGGCCATTCTGGGGGGTATACACAAATGGGCCCTGCCAATACCCAGAATTATGTTAATCCATACCCAAGTGCTCAGTACCACCATGATACACAACAGGTCCCTTCCTTGCTCCATCATGCAGCTGTAAAAAAAGAGCCCGGAAGTACCTTTTTCATGCCGGGGCCAGAACTGTCGGGACTGTCACCTTTGTTGTCTGGGGGAAAGCTTAGAGACCGGGATCAACCTTTGCACTTGACACAAAGAAGGAGCAATAATCCAAAAGTATTAAAAGATAATACCTCCACAGTCTCATTATAGTGAGCACCCACGTGCTGATCGTGTCGGCACCACCATGCACATCTGAGACTCCTCACTCTGAAGCCTCCGGACCAATAGGTTTACTACTGTTGAACATTGTTTACACCCTTTGCCCTCACTCCCTCCATCGGTGTAACGAAAGTGTTAATACCACCTGTCTATACCCTTCCTCCTCCGTGTGAAGTATACCTCTGTTATAGCAAAGTTAATTTTAACCCTTGTTCTGCCTCCTATCCGTTACTGCATCCTGCAACCTGCTCACACAGCCTCAGCCACCTCTCAGGCTCACACTCAGTTAGCCACACAAAGTAGCCAAACCACTCAGGCTAGCCTCCCGCCATCCCCTCCATCTACATGCCATAATTTATGACTGTTAGTGTAATGAGTAAAATTTTGGTCTTGGTTAAAACTTGTTGGAGGCCAAATTATGTTAATATGGTTGTTTGTTTTTTCAAACATTTTGTAAGTAAACTAAGTTAATTCAATGTGTGTGTTTTGTTGTGTTTACACTATATAGATGATGTGTTTCAGGATTTTCACATTATTAGCACAACACATCACACACTTCAAACATTAACATAATTTTATTTTACACACACAAAAAAATTCATAACATAAACACTGCATTGTCTTGCCATGGAGTATATACCTCCTGTGAAACAAAATAATTGATAAACACATCTCGCACTTTAAGTCCAGAGGGCGCAGGACGTGGATGATGTACAGTACAGACGAAAAGTTTGGACACACCTTCTCATTTAAAGATTTTTCTGTATTTTTATGACTATGAAAATTGTACATTGAAGCTCATCAAGAGAATGTCAAGAGTGTGCAAAGCAGTCATCAAAGCAAAAAGTGGCTACTCTGAAGAACCTAGAATATAAGACATAATTTCAGTTGTTTCACACTTTTTTGTTAAGTATGTAATTCCACATGTGTTAATTCATAGTTTTGATGCCTTCAGTGTGAAGGTACAATTTTCATAGTCATGAAAATACTGAAAAATCTTTAACCCCTTTACCCCCAAGGGTGGTTTACACGTTAATGCCTGGGCCAATTTTTACAATTCTGACCACTGTCCATTTATGAGGTTATAACTCTGGAACACTTCAACGGACCCCAGTGATTTTGACACTGTTTTCTCATGACATATTGTACTTCATGTTAGTGGTAAAATTTCTTTGATATTATTTGTGAAAAAAATGGAAATTTGGTGAAAATGTTGAAAATTTCGCAATTTTCCAACTTTGAATTTTTATCCCTTAAATCACAGAGTTATGTCACACAAAATACTTAATAAGTAACATTTCCCACATGTCTACTTTACATCAGCACAATTTTGGAACCAACAATTTTTTTTGTTAGGGAGTTATAAGGGTTAAAAGTTGACCAGCATTTTTACAACACCATTTTTTTTTACATCACATTTAAAGTCACTTTGAGGGGTCTATATGATAGAAAATACCCAAGTCTGACACCATTCTAAAAACTGTACCCCTCAAGGTGCTCAAAACTACATTCAAGAAGTTTATTATCCCTTCAGGTGTTTCACAGGAATTTTTGGAATGTTTGAAAAAAAATGAACATTTAACTTTTTTCACAAAAAATTTATTTAGCTCCAATTTGTTTTATTTTACCAAGGGTAACAGGAGAAATTGGACACCAAATGGTGTTGTACAATTTGTTCTGAGTATGATATCCCATATGTGGGGGTAAACCACTGTTTGGGCGCATGGCAGAGCTCAGAAGGGAAGGAGCGCCATTTGACTTTTCAATGCAAAATTGACTGGAATTGAGATAGAAAGCCATGTCGTGTTTGGAGAGCCCCTGATGTGCCTAAACATTGAAACCCCCCACAAGTGACACCATTTTGGAAAGTAGACCCCCTAAGGAACTTATCTAGATGTGTGGTGAGCACTTTGATCCATCAAGTGCTTCTCAGAAGTTGATAATGTAGAGCTGTAAAAATAAAAAAATCGTATTTTTTCAAAAAAATGATCTTTTCGCCCCCAATTTTTTATTTTCCCAATTGTAACAGGAGAAATATGACCCCAAAAGTTGTTGTCCAATTATTCCTGAGTATGCTGATAACCCATATGTGGGAGAAAACTACTGTTTGGGCGCATGGCAGAGCTCGGAAGGGAAGGAGCACCGTTTGGAATGCAGACTTAGATGGAATGGTCTGCAGGCGTCACATTGCATTTGCAAAGCCCCTGATGTACCAAAACAGTAGAAACCCCCCACAAGTGACCCCATATTGGAAACTAGACCCCCCAAGGAACTTATCTAGATGTGTTGTGAGAACTTTGAACCCCCAAATGTTTCACTGCAGTTTATAACGCAGAGCCGTGAAAATAAAAATTATTTTTTTCCCACAAAAATTATTTTTTAGCCCCCCAGTTTTGTATTTTTCCAAGGGTAACAGGAGAAACTGGACCCCAAAAGTTGTTGTCCAATTAGTCCTGAGTATGGTGATACCCCATATATTGGGGTAAACCTCTGTTTTGGCACACGGGAGAGCTCGGAAGGGAAGGAGCACTGTTTTACTTTATCAATGCAGAATTGGCTGGAATTGACATCGAACGCCATGTCGCGTTTGGAGAGCCCCTGATGTGCCTAAACAGTGGAAACCCTCCAATTCTAACTGAAACCCTAACTCAAGCACACCCCTTACCCTAATCCCAAACCTAACCATAACCCTAACCACACCCCTAACCCGAACATGCCCCTAACCCTAACCCCAACCACATCCTTAACCCCAACATACCCCTAACCCTAATCCCAACCCTAACCACACCCCTAACCCTGACACACCCCTAACCCTAATCCCAACCCTAATCCCAACCGTAAATGTAATCCAAACCCTAACTTTAGCCCCAACCCTAACTCTAACTTTAGCCCCAACCCTAACTTTAGCCCCAACCCTAATCCTAACTTTAGCCCCAACCCTAACTCTAACTGTAGCCCCAACCCTAACTGTAGTCCTAACCCTAACCTTAGCCCAAACCCTAACTTTAGTCCCAACCCTAACCCTAACTTTAGCCCCAATTCTAACCTTAACTGTAGCCCCAACCCTAACCTTAACTGTAGCCCCAACCCTAACCCTAACTGTAGCCCCAAACCTAACCCTAACTGTAGCCCTAACTCTAACTTTAGCCCCAACCCTAAGCCTAACTTTAGCCCCAACCCTAACCCTAATGGGAAAATGAAAATAAATTCATTTTTTAAATTTTATTATATTTCCCTAACTAAGGGGATGATGAAGGGGGGGTTAATTTACTTTTATAGCAGTTTTTTAGCAGATTTTTATGATTGGCAGCTGTCACACACTTAAAGACACTTTTTATTGCAAAAAATTGTTTTTGCGTCTCCACATTTTGAGAGCTATAATTTTTCCATATTTTGGTCCACAGAGTCATGTGAGGTCTTTTTTTTTGCGGGACGAGTTCACATTTTTATTGGTACTATTTTCGTGCATGTGACATTTTTGGATCGCTTTTTATTCTGATTTTTGTGAGGAGGAATGAACAAAATCCAGCAGTTCATGAATTTCTTTTTTTTTTTTTTTTTGGGGGGGGGGGGGCGTTTATACCATTCCACATTTGATAAAATTGATAAAGCAGTTTTATTCTTCGGGTCAGTATGATTACAGCGATACCTCATTTATATAATTTTTTTATGTTTTGGCGCTTTTATACGATAAAATCTATTTTATGTAAAAAATAATTATTTTTGCATCGCTTTATTCTGAGGACTATAACTTTTTTTTTTGCTGATGATGCTGTATGGCAGCTCATTTTTTGCGGGACAAGATGATGTTTTCAGCGGAACCATGTTTATTTATATCTGTCTTTTTGATCGCGTGTTATTCCACTTTTTCTTTGGTGGTTTGTAGTGTTGAGCGATACCTTCCGATACTCAAAGGTATCGGATGGGATCGGCCGATATCCAAAAAATATCGGATATCGCCAATACCGATACCCGATACCAATGCAAGTCAATGGGAAACAAGTATCGGAAGCTATCCTGGATGGTTCCCAGGGTCTGAAGGAGAGGAAACTCTCCTTCAGGCCCTGGGATCCATATTCATGTAAAAAATAAAGAATAAAAATAAAAAATATGGATATACTCACCCCTCCGGCGGACCCTGGACCTAGCGGTGTTAACCGGCAGCCTCTGTTCCTAAGAATGCAGAGTGAAGGACCTTCGATGACGTCGCGGCTTCTGATTGGTCGCATGACCGCTCATGTGACCGCTCACGCGACCAATCACAAGCCGCGACGTCATCGCAGGTCCTATACTCACTGCATTCTTAGGAACGGAGGCTGCCGGTTAACACCGCTAGGTCCAGGGTCCGCCGGAGGGGTGAGTATAGCCATATTTTTTATTTTTATTCTTTATTTTTTACATGAATATGGATCCCACTGCCTGAAGGAGAGTTTCCTCTCCTTCAGACCCTGGGAACCATACGGACCGCACACGCCGAAGATGACTGGGAACACTTCCGATTCCGATTTCCGATATCGCAAAAATATCGGAACTCGGTATCGGAATTCCGATACAGCAAATATCGTCTGATACCCAATACTTGCAGTATCGGAATGCTCAACACTAGTGGTTTGACAATAAAGCGTTGTTTTTTGCCTCTTTTTTTTTTTTTTACGGTGATCGCTGACTAGTGGGACAGTTTTATAGGTCGGGTCGTCATAGATGCGGCGATACTAAATATGTGTACTTTTATTTTTTTTATTTAGACAAAGAAATGTATTTATTGGAACAATATTTTTTTTCTTTATTTAGTTTTTTTTTTTTACACGTGTAAATATTTTTTTTTTACTTGTTTACATTGCAGTGCATTGTGTCAGATCAGCGATCTGACAGGCACTGCAGGAGGCTTCCCAGCACCTGCTCTGAGCAGGCGCTTGCAAGCCACCTCCCTGCAGAACCCAGAAAGCCCCTCATGGCCATTTTGGATCCGGGGCCTACAGGGAGGAGGAGGTAGGAGACCCTCGGAGCAACGCAATCACATCGTGTTGCTCCGAGGGTCTCAGGGAAGCACGCAGGGAGCCCCCTCCCTGCGCGATGCTTCCCTATGCCGCTGGAATGCTGCGATCATGTTTGATCACAGTGTTCCGGGGGTTAATGTTCCAGGAGCAGTCCGTGACCACTCCTGGCACATAGTGCCGGATGTCAGCTGCGATAGTCAGCTGACACCTGGCCCCATTCAGCCGCACTCCCCAGTGAGCGCGGCTGATCGGTGATGACGTACTATCCCATCGGTGGTCATACGGGCCCATACCACCTCGATGAGATAGTGTTATGATCCGGTGACCTTGGAGCCGCATGAGAGACTTTCTCAGGAGTAGGTGGTACCTGTACTGACCGCAAACCCTAAACTAACACCGCAACTAGAAGTAGCCGTGGGATGTACCTAACACGTCCTAGACACCTCGACACAGCCGGAGGACTAAATACCCCTATAGATGGAAATGGGAATTCTATCTTGCCTCAGAGCAGAACCCCAGAGGATAGGCAGCCCCCCACAAATATTGACTGTGAGTATAAGAGGAAAAACACACACAGGCAGAAAAACAGGATTTAGCAAAAGAGGCACTTCTAGCTAAACAGAAAATGATAGGAAAGAATTCTAAGCGGTCAGTATTAAAATCCTAAAAATATCCACAGCAGATAATACAAATATACTACATCTAACTAAAGACATAGAAAGTATATCTGCATCTCCTGAGAATCCAGCATGACTGAAAAATCCAAGCAAAGTCTAAGCTGGACAAAAACACAATGAATTGCACTGAATTGCAAAGCACACTGCATGTGTGCACAGAGACAAAAAAACAGACACTTATCTTAGCTGAATTGGCAGCAAGGCATGAGGAGCCAGAGAGAGATGCAATCCCTCCAAAGACAATGGACAACTGGCATTGACTCATGGATCCTGCACACCTAAATACCTAATAGAGCTGCAATCAGCAGAAACACCTGCCCTGGATTACAACCCCAAGACAACTGCACTACCACCAACAACCACCGGAGGGAGCCCAAGAGCAGAATTCACAACAGGATAGTACGTCATATGTCAGAAAGGGGTTAAATGAGAAGGTGTGTCCAAACTTTTGGTCTGTACTGTACATGTGTAGTAGCCATGGCATTATTTCCATGCACAACATCATCACCATCATTTGCAGTACAGTCATGAATTCTGGAGAAGTTGTGAAGTACTACACATGCTTTTACAACCTCATTCACATTTCCTTCACTTAGTTGAATGGCTGACTACAGAACCTGCCATTTGGCACAGAGAATGCCAAGCGCACACTCAGCCAGGCATTGTGCGTGGGATAGGCGGAAATTAAATATTCTGTGCTGGTGGTGCAGGGTTCTGCATGGATAGGGCCTCATGACATTGTGGTTTAACTGAAAGGCCTCATCTGCAACGATCACATAAGGCACTGTTTCCAGAGTAGACCCTGGTAGCTAACGTGGGGGTGGGAGGTCCAACTGATTATTGCACAGTGCTGCCGACCACCAATTAGGGAAGAATTGAAGACTCTGGAGTCTCAAGTTCTTCCATAGGCCCCAATATCTACAATTATAAAATTGTAAGCGCTGTCGACCAAGACCACCAGCACTACAGAAAAATATTGTTTGTAATTAGAATATTGGGAGCCTGAGTTCGACGGCTTACATATACGGATGTGCTTCCCATCCAGGGATGCAATGCAATTTGGAAACTGCCACGTCTCCTCAAAGCCACAAGCCAGTCTTGTTTTTTGGGCTCAGGCATTACTGATTGATGCAGTCGCGACCAAATTTCAGAGCACGTAGAATGGACAATGCCTGAGATGGTGAATTTGCCTATTAAGAACTCAAGACGCAGTGCCACATAGGAGAGCCAGGGGATAGGAATCTAGAAGAAACAAACAAAAAAATAAAATTAGAATAGGACATATCCATGCATCATCGTAAGAGTTTAGGACACCCTAAAATTATAGGACAGTGCAAACTAAGCCCAGGCTCAACAAGTGACATCAGTATGCAATGCCTAGGGAACATATTTCAATTCCAAACAGCAGGGAATGTGAAAGGCAAAATGTTTGGCAAGCATTATGTAAAAAAAAAGAGGGCCAAATCATTAACACAAAAGGAAGGGAACAGTGTATTTAGCAATAACGACATAAAAAACACGCACCATAGAGTTTTTTACATACTGTAAAGTAAGTAAAAGGCGCTCTTCAGCGGAAGTACACTTACGCATCATAGTGTCCTTGTAGGTGATCCCAGGGCGCACAGTAGGGTGTTTCATTTTTCCGAAGTTATGATTTTCATATGACTTTGCTTGAATCCTTGGTCTAAGTCATCTAAAAGATCCATGTAAAATTTTTTAGCGAAATCAATTAATATTTAGAGGTTGCACACTTTGATCACTTTTATCTGAAAGTACTGAAATTCATGAAAATGTATCATCGACATCACACTAATGTGTATGTTGTGTTTCTATTATGTTTTGCGCGTAGTTTAACTGAAAAAGAATACTAGAAAAGGAATTTGTTTACTTGAAAAGGTGCCTGGTGGTGAATTTTTGGGAGCTCGACTCCCTTCAAAGGAACACGTGCTTTTAGTTTTTATTTACCATCACAAGGAAATGAAAGAAACACTCTAGTGTGCTGCTAAATCCACAAGTATTAAACTACAGGAAGTGTGGAAGAAAGCAAGTATCCCTGTCATGACAGAGGAGAATATCCGAACTCGTATACAGAAGTTATACAAGGAATATCAACATCTGGGTAAAGAGAAATCAAGAAACATTGACAAAGTAAATATGAAGCGGCAGATTTCGAAAGGTGATCTTGTTGAGCTATTTGATATTGCCAGGCAAAATGTGATCTCCATGAATAGCATACTAGAAGAAGATAAAGCATTCCTTATGTCTCAAAGAGAGGATTATATGAGTTTATCAATGAGTGGTGTAGATAAGGTTCTTGCCTCACAAATAAAAAAGAAGAAAATAAATACAGAAAAAAAGGAGGCATACAAGATGAAAGATTGTAAAGAAATCGCCAAAATGAACAAGACAGTTATAGTGGAACACTCAGTCTCATCTCCATCATCAATTCACGAAGAGGATGAATTTTCTGCACCACCAGTGAAAAAATCTTGTGCAGGTCATAGATTAAAACCTCTTGATCACACACGGCTACATAGGATCAAGAACAACTCTCCATTCGACAAGCAAGTACTTCATTTATTGCAACTGCAAAAAGCCTTGGTCACGATGTTTCATGCATTTCCATATCTCCATCTACCGTTTTCTGAGCTCGGGCGATTAACAAAAGACAAATGGCTGAGAACATGGAAAAGTCACTGTTTGAAAATCCTCCTCATTTAATCTTACATTGGGATAGTGAATTGTTGCCTGAGGGAGTATCAAAACTCTAGAAGATAGAGTTGCTCTTCTTGAAACTGGAAAAGATTTTGAGCATTTGCTTGGCGTACCTGTTGCCCAGAAAGGTACTGGTGAGCTATTGGCTGAAGTTGTTATTCATGAGGTGGACCGATTCGCGCTACGTGACCGTATCATTGGTATATCTTTCGATACAACTGCATCTAATACAGGAATGATCCAAGGAACATGTATCAGAATTGAAGCTGAATTTGGGCGACCATTGTTGTGGTTGGCTTGCCGCCACCACACCCACAAATTAATCTTGAAAGGAGTGTTTGGTAACTGTTGTGACATACCATCAAGTTGTCCTGACAGCCAGATTTTCCGAAAGTTCCAAAATCAGTCGAATTCAGTTGATAAGAAGTCCTATTCCACGATGTTAGATGAAGAAAATCCCATTCAAGGTTTTCTAGAAGAACAATGTGTGAAAATAGTGGACTGCCTCAACAATGTCTTGCAAGATGGCAGTCATCGAAGAGAAGATTACAAAGAGCTATTAGAACTATCATTTCTATATCTTGGAGGCTGGGATGAAAACTATTTCGAATTTAGGGTTCCAGGGGCTCTGACTGAAGCAAGGTGGATGGCAAACGCCATATATGTACTCGAAATTGTGCTATTCACTAAACAATTGCATATTTCTAATACCGAATTGAAAGGAATAAGAAAAGTAGTGCGTTTTGTCTGTCTAATATATGTCCTCTTTTGGCACGAGGCAGTTGTAAGTCGATGGGCTCCAAAGAATGATTTGGAGATGCTACAGCTTTTGCAATATTATCCAGATAAAGATGTCAGAGAAAGTGCCCTCACAGTGGCTAAGAGTCATATTTGGTATCTGTCAGAAACTAACATAGGATTGGCATTTTTGGATGAACGTTATCAGTCAGGCTGAGCTGAGAAGGATAAGATGTTTGAAAATTTAAGAATGAAACCTGCAAAGAAAAAGGGACTGAAACAGTTGGAAGGTAAAAAACTAGTTTTCGAAGGAAAAGACCTCAGCGATTTTGTTGCAAGTAAAACAAAGACATTCTTTGAATTGAATTTTGGGATCAACGATGTAGAAGAATATTGCAGTGATACACTAAGAAGCTCCATCAATGCTCTTAAGGTGGTGAATGACACCACGGAAAGGGGCATTGCTCTGATAAAGAAGTTTAATAATTCAATCATAGATGAACAACAGAAACAGTTCTTGCTAAGAGTTGTCGAGGATCATAGAAAATCCGTCACCAAGCGAACAAAAGAAGGAGCTGCATCTTTCACAGCACATTAGTGTAAATCATTTAATACGTATGCTACTGCCTATCAATGTTATTGTTTATTGTCACTATTATTCTAAGTTTTTAATTGTTTGAATTTCTAATAAAAAATACTTAACATTAAAAATCTGTTTTTTTGCGTACTTTTATTAAACTGATAAAAGTGTGCAACCTCTAAACATTGTTTGATCAACTTAAAATTTGGCATATACAGTATACCTTTTACATTAGTGAGACTCTGGGCGTAAGCAAAGTCTGCAAAAATTTGACATTTTAATTTTTACCATACAAAATGAAACACCCTAGCGCACAGTCTCCAGAAGAATGTCAAATGTGGCCACGCTCATCTGACAATACTGGTAGAACTTGTCAGGATGGATGAATAGTGAAGCATACAGATGGTGGAAATGCCCTTTAGTCACCCATCGCCTCATAAGTGGATGTACCCACATTCTCTGCCTCCTAGGATCCACAATCCCTGAGTAAGGCTCCCCAAATCGCTGGGACAAAACCCAGTGTAAAAGAGTACTCTCAGTATTGTTGAAGGTAAGCCGATATCACATGTTGCAAAAAAAAGCAGCAATAGCAAAACACCAGCAAGGACTGTAATGCAAAGCTAGGAGGAGGGGCCTTGTTGTGGGGCCAATAAATAGGGTTCCTGATCAGTTTATAATTAATTTCAGGCCATGGATCCATAATATGTTCATTTTGCAAGTGTGCGACAAAATCCGGGCATACGCATGCCATACGGATGTCACACAGATACTTAGATGCGAGGAACTCTCATCATCGCATTGCAAACGGATTACATATGGATCACTATAAGGAGAACTTTGCTGCCATTCTCGGGCGAGAGAATCGGACCGATTGTTCATACGTTGCATCTAACTCCGGACTAAACAGAAGGATGCCGTGTAGTATGTTGTGCGGCGAAATGGACATCAGTACTCTGCACTGAGATTATATGCAATTTTGTGAATTGGGAGACTTAATGCTGTGAAGAAACACATTAAATGAGTTTTGTGTTTGAACTTTGTGGGTCACTGCCTCCTCACTGCATAAGTGTGCTGCCGCTTCACTACAGCATTATATTGCTCATTCATAGGGTATAAAGTTTTCTTGGGTGCATTTTGGTGGTATCGAACTCTCCAAAAAATGGTTGAATTTTTTTGTCAGTATTAAATTGTATATCCATAGAGGAGTATATGTTCTTGGGTAGATTTTGGTGGTATCTAACCGTCCAAAAAATTGTTCAAAAATTAATTGATATTATTTTGCTCATCCAAAGACTATTCCATGGTTTGGAGTACATTTTGTTGATATATAACCCTGAAAAAACTTGTTCAGAATGTTATCATTATTATATTGCATATCTGTAGACTATTTCGTGGTCTGGAGTACATTTCGTTGGTATACAAACCTCAAAAAACTTGTTTCAAAATTTTATCGATATTATATTGCTCTCCCACAGACTATTCTGTGCTCATCCATATGGTATTATATCTTCTTGGGTACATTTCGTTGCTGTATAAGTCTCAAAAAACATGTTCAAAATTTTATTGATATTATATTGCTCACCCATAGGCTATTTCATGGTGTGGAGTACATTTTCTTGGTATATGACCCTCAAAAGTGCATAGCCTTTGAGTCTAGGAGTACCAATACATGACAATTTGAGCAGAATGTGTATGAGGCCCTCCTTTATGTCTAATACAGGGTGTATCTGAGTCCCTAATTTTGGCAGTTCTTGCTTCCTTCATAAATTAAGCTAAAATTTTCAATTTTTTTAATACAAATTTTTTTTTTCGTTTGCTTAACCCCTTCATGACCCAGCCTATTTTGGCCTTAATGACCTTGCCGTTTTTTGCAATTCTGACCAGTGTCCCTTTATGAGGTAATAACTCGGGAACGCTTCAACGGATCGTAGCGATTCTGAGATTGTTTTTTCGTGACATATTGGGCTTCATGTTAGTGGTAAATTTAGGTCGATAATTTCTGACTTTATTTGTGAAAAAAATGGAAATTTGGCGAAAATTTTGAAAATTTTGCAATTTTCACATTTTGAATTTTTATTCTGTTAAACCAGAGTTATGTGACACAAAATAGTTAATAAATAACATTTCCCACATGTCTACTTTACATCAGCACAATTTTGGAAACAACATTTTTTTTTGCTAGGAAGTTATAAGGGTTAAAATTTGACCAGTGATTTCTCATTTTTACAACAAAATTTACAAAACCATTTTTTTTAGGGACCACCTCACATTTGAAGTCAATTTGAGGGTTCTATATGGCTGAAAATACCCAAAAGTGACACCATTCTAAAAACTTCACCCTTCAAGGTGCTCAAAACCACATTCAAGAAGTTTATTAACCCTTCAGGTGTTTCACAGCAGCAGAAGCAACATGGAAGGAAAAATGAACATTTAACTTTTTAGTCACAAAAATGATCTTTTAGCAACAATTTTTTTATTTTCCCAAGGGTAAAAGGAGAAACTGGACCACGAAAGTTGTTGTCCAATTTGTTATGAGTACGCTGATACTTCATATGTGGGGGTAAACCACTGTTTGGGCGCACGGCAGAACTCGGAAGGGAAGGAGCGCCATTTGACTTTTTGAATGAAAAATTGGCTCCAATCTTTAGCGGACACCATGTCGCGTTTGGAGAGCCCCCGTGTGCCTAAACATTGGAGCTCCCCCACAAGTGACCCCATTTTGGAAACTAGACGCCCCAAGGAACTTATCTAGATGCATAGTGAGCACTTTAAACCCCCAGGTGCTTCACAAATTGATCCGTAAAAATGAAAAAGTACTTTTTTTCACAAAAAAATTCTTTTAGCCTCAATTTTTTAATTTTCACATGGGCGACAGGATAAAATGGATCCTAAAATTTGTTGGGCAATTTCTCCTGAGTACACTGATACCTCACATGTGGGGGTAAACCACTGTTTGGGCACATGGTAAGTCTCGGAAGGGAAGGCGCGCCATTTGACTTTTTGAATGGAAAAGTAGCTCCAATCGTTAGCGGACACCATGTCGCGTTTGGAGAGCCCCTGTGTGCCTAAACATTGGAGCTCCCCCACAAGTGACCCCATTTTGGAAACTAGACCCCCCAAGGAACTTATCTAGATGCATAGTGAGCACTTTAAACCAACAAGTGCTTCACAGAAGTTTATAACGCAGAGCCGTGAAAATAAAAAATAATTTTTCTTTCCTCAAAAATGATTTTTAGCCCAGAATTTTTTATTTTCCCAAGGGTAACAGGAGAAATTGGACCCCAAATGTTGTTGTCCAGTTTGTCCTGAGTACGATGATACCCCATATGTGGGGGTAAACCACTGTTTGGGTGCACAGCAGGGCTTGGAAGGGAAGGCACGCCATTTGGCTTTTTGAATGAAAAATTAGCTCCAATCATTAGCGGACACCATGTTGCGTTTGGAGAGCACCTGTGTGCCTAAACATTGGAGCTTCCCCATAAGTGACCCCATTTTGGAAACTAGACCTCCCAAGGAACTAATCTAGATGTGTGGTGAGCACTTTGAACCCCCAAGTGCTTCACAGAAGTTTATAACGCAGAGCCATGAAAATAAAAAATAATTTTTCTTTTCTCAAAACATTTTTTTTAGCCCTGAATTTTTTATTTTCCCAAGGGTAACAGGGGAAATTTAACCCCAATAGTTGTTGTCCAGTTTCTCCTGAGTACGCTGATACCCCATATGTGGGGGTAAACCACTGTTTGGGCACACGTCGGGGTTCGGAAGGGAAGTAGTGACGTTTTGAAATGCAGACTTTGATGGAATGCTCTGCGGGCGTCACGTTGCGTTTGCAGAGCCCCTGATGTGCCTAAACAGTAGAAACCCCCCACAAGTGACCCCATTTTGGAAACTAAACCCCCAAGGGAACTTATCTAGATGTGTGGTGAGCACTTTGAACCCCCAAGTGCTTCACAGAAGTTTATAACGCAGAGCTGTGAAAATAAAAAATCATTTTTCTTTCCTCAAAAATAATTTTTTAGCCCGCAATTTTTTATTTTCCCAAGGGTTACAGGAAAAATTGGACCCCATAAGTTGTTGATCAGTTTCTCCTGAGTACGCTGGTACCCCATATGTGGGGGTAAAGCACTGTTTGGGCACATGCCGGGGCTTGGAAGTGAAGTAGTGATGTTTTGAAATGCAAACTTTGATGGAATGCTCTGCGGGCGTCACGTTGCGTTTGCAGAGCCCCTGATGTGCCTAAACAGTAGAAACCCCCCACAAGTGACCCCATTTTGGAAACTAAACCCCCAAGGGAACTTATCTAGATGTGTGGTGAGCACTTTGAACCCCTAAGTGCTTCACAGAAGTTTATAACGCAGAGCCGTGAAAATAATAAATACGTTTTCTTTCCTCAAAAAACTTTTTTTAGCCCTGATTTTTTTATTTTCCCAAGGGTAACAGGAGAAATTTGACCCCAAGAGTTGTTGTCCAGTTTCTCCTGAGTACGGTGATACCCCATATGTGGGGGTAAACCACTGTTTGGGCACATGCCGGAGCTCGGAAGTGAAGTAGTGACGTTTTGAAATGCAGACTTTGATGGAATGCTCTGCGGGCATCACGTTGCTTTTGCAGAGCCCCTGATGTGCCTAAAGAGTAGAAACTCCCCACAAGTGACCCCATTTTGGAAACTAAACCCCCAAGGGAACTTATCTAGATGTGTGGTGAGCACTTTGAACCCCCAAGTGCTTCACAGAAGTTTATAACGCAGAGCCGTGAAAATAAAAAATCATTTTTCTTTCCTCAAAAATAATTTTTTAGCCCGCAATTTTTTATTTTCCCAAGGGTTACAGGAGAAATTGGACCCCAAAAGTTGTTGATCAGTTTCTCCTGAGTACGCTGGTACCCCATATGTGGGGGTAAAGCACTGTTTGGGCACACGTCGGGGCTCGGAAGGGAGAGAGCACCATTTTACTTTTTCAACGCAAGATTGGCTGGAATCAATGGTGGCGCCGTGTCGCGTTTGGAGACCCCCTGATGTGCCTAAAAAGTGGAAACCCCTCAATTCTAACTCCAACACTAACCCCAACACACCCCTAACTCTAATCCCAACCCTAACCACAACCCTAACCCCAACACACCCCTAACCCTAGTCTTACCCCTAATTCCAACCCTAAGGCTATGTGCTCACGTTGCGGATTTGTGTGGATTTTTCCGCAGTTTTTGAAAAATCTGCAGGTAAAACACACTGCGCTTTACCTGCGGATTTACCGCGGATTTCCAGTGTTTTTTGTGTGGATTTCACTTGCGGATTCCTATTATGGAGCAGGTGTAAAACGCTGCGGAATTGCACAAAGAATTGACATGCTGCGGAAAATACAACGCAGCGTTTCTGCGCTGTATTTTCCGCACCACGGGCACAGCGGATTTGGTTTTCCATAGGTTTACGTGGTACTGTAAACGTGATGGAAAACTGATACGAATCCGCAGCGACCAATCCGCTGCGGATCCGCAGCCAAATCCGCACCGTGTGCACATAGCCTAATTCTAACCCTAATTCCAACCTTAACCCTAACCCTAATTCTAACCCTAATTCTAACCCTAGCCCTAAGTGCAACCCTAGCCCTAAGTGCAACCCTAGCCCTAAGTGCAACCCTAAGTGCAACCCTAAGTGCAACCCTAGCCCTAAGTGCAACCCTAAGTGCAACCCTAAGTGCAACCCTAGCCCTAAGTGCAACCCTAAGTGCAACCCTAAGTGCAACCCTAGCCCTAAGTGCAACCCTAAGTGCAACCCTAAGTGCAACCCTAGCCCTAAGTGCAACCCTAAGTGCAACCCTACCCCTAACCCTACTCCTAACCGTACCCCTAACCCTACCCCCAATGGAAAAACAATAAAAATAATTATATTTTCTATATTTTATTATGGGGGTGATAAAGGGGGTGATTTATTTACTATTTTTTTTATTTTGATCGCTGTGATAGAACTTATCACAGCGACCAAAATGTGCAGGAACGAATCTGCCGGCTGGCAGATTCGGCGGGCGCACTGCGCATGCGCCCGCCATTTTCCAAGATGGCGGCGCCCATGAAGCAGACGGCCGGACACCGGGAGGGACATCGGAGCTAGGTAAGTATGGGGGGGTGGGATTGGAACACGGGGGGGGGGATCGGAGGACCTGGGGAGCGGACAGGAGGACCGGGGGAGCCGACAGGAGGGAGGAGGGGAGCGGAACGGAGATCGGGGCAAAAAGGACGACTGGGGAGGCGATCGGTGGGGTGGGGTGGGGGCAGATCGGGGTCTCCAGCCATGGCAGATGCTATTGCAGCATCGGCCATGGCTGGATTGTAATATTTCACCATTTTCATAGGTGAAATATTACAAATCGCTCTGATTGGCAGTTTCACTTTCAACAGCCAATCAGAGCGATCGTAGCCACGGGGGGGTGAAGCCACCCCCCCTGGGCTGAAGTACCACTCCCCCTGTCTCTGCAGATCGGGTAAAATGGGAGTTAACCCCTTCACCCGATCTGCAGGGATGCGATCATTCTGTGACACAGCATATGCGTCACAGGTCGGATTGGCACCGACTTTCATGACGCATACGCTGTGTCACAGGTCGGGAAGGGGTTAAATTATATATATATATATATATATATATATATATATATATATATTTGAAATCCTTTTAAAATGTTGCCTTATATACAAGTTATTATACAGGAAAGAATGTTTCTGAACATTTTTTTCCTGTAAAATGTAATTTCTCGTTGGTTTGGAATGCTTTGTTGTCACTCCTTAAAGTGGAGTAACAGTGTGACACCCATACTGTTCTCTTTCCATTCAGCACTTTTCCCATCCATTTGAATAGTTTTACTGCCCTCCAGACCTCTTTGTAGGGTCTGCCGGAAAAAAGCTTGACTTTCCCATTGACTCCCATTATAATTGTTACTTGAAACGAGGATTCAAGGAATTGCTCAGTTTGAGCAATGAGAACTCGAGCATTTTAGTTCTCGCTCATCTCTAACTTTTAATTGTATAGTCTCCTAGGCAAGGAGCACGCCCTTGCAAGAGCTTTTGTATACAGCAGGTGGAGCGCCCCCAGACGCAGGGCCGCGGGGTACTCAGTACCGGGCCTCTCTCTGTCTCAGTCCTGGGGTTGTCACGGTGGCTAGACCCGGTCCGTGACCCTGCTAAGGGGCGTCCAATGAAAGGTGTGATGGTGGTGCAAGGTGCGATGAATAACGAGGACACAGGGTTGCAGTCTCTTTACCTCTTTACTGAAGGCTTCAGGGTCCGCAATCCAGAGCACTGCTAACAGGGCTGGCTGAGACCAGCCGGTCCGAAGGCACATCCAGAGTTTCCTTTGCAGGTGGAAATCAGTGCCTACCTTCTAGCGCCTGTGTGTTGTAGTACCTCCCTGCTGAGCACCACGGGATAGTCCTCACAACTGTTGTGTCTGTTTCTGATGTTCTTTCTCACAACTCATTTCTGTTCTGATGTTGTTCTCCGTCCCCCAGATGATATGGCTAGGACGCACCCGTATGATGGGTAGGCCTGGAGTTATTCTGGGACCCTAGAGACGCCCCTCTCCCACAATTGCCTCCTATGTCTGCTTAGGTGATTTAGGTGAGACAGCCAACCTATAATTAACTGTCCTGCCGCTGTTTGAAGTAATGCTTGGAGCCCAATACTTCCTCGGCGTTCCGGCCACCGGATACGCGCCTCAGTAGGATGTTGCCTCGATCTTACAGCACGACTCCTACTGGCTTTATCTCCTTTTTGCTGCGATCTCGTTTCTCACTTTTCCACAATAAACCTCGCTTCGTGTCCTTTCTTTAGATGCCGCCGCAACGGGTGCAGGCGCGGCTCCGTAACGTTCTGTTCTGTTCGCTAGGCCACTGTCAGGATCCCACCCCTGACAGAGACCCCCCTGAATCTGCCAGAACTATCAATCATAACCGCACACCCCCAAGCAAGAAGGAAGTTGGGAGGATGGAGAGCAGTTTGAACATAAAGATTAAAAAAATCTTTAAATTATGTCACTTTAAAAATTCCTAAGTTCTATAACCAGATAGCTTACCCCATTTCAATCACCAGGCCTAATTTGGATTTTTAGGGTTTTTATTTTGTAGAATAACAATTATATCTCGACGACCCTATTTTAGGGTATAGTTATTAATTTACTTGTATTCCTTTTTTTTTAAAGGAAATAGAAAAGACAGCAATTTGTCTTTTTGTGTTTCCAATTGATGATATCTATCATGCAGCACAAATGTCGTCTTTTTAATTTATCGGTTGGTACAGTAGTGGCAATACCAAATATGTATAGAGGTTTTTTTATATTCTACTACTATTGTACAATAATAGTACATTTCATAGATTAAAAAAAGGATTTATTTTGCTGTACTCTAAGATTCATTACTTATTTATATTTCTATCACTCTAGCTATGGTTGGACTTGTCTTTGCAGGTTAAGTCACATTTCCTAAAGAGGTTGTCCACTACTGGAAAACTCCTTATTAACTGCACATCTGTGCAGCATATGATAAAAAATTGAATCCTTACCTCTCAAGTTGGCTCCGTTCCTCTGATGTGTGCCCCTAAATAGCATTAGCAATGCAGCCACTCAGAATGCTATTCTTCAGTGGTCGCCCTGTTAACATTTTGTGTAGGATTTTTTTAAAATGAGTAAACTGTATAAAATGTGTTATTAAAATAACCACTATTCATTTAATTAATCCTCGCCAGTCCTGCAGCATTGATATCATTTCCATACTTAGTGCAAGTACAGCAAGTGACAACTGAGCCCAATGGTTGACTGCAGTGATCACATGAATGATGGATATGACATTATCACTGACGGATCAGTGCGGAGCACCGGAGTGGCAGAGGATTGAATTGGTGAGTAGTGAGTATTTTATTAGTTAAACACATTTTTTAAAATCCTTGCTAACCCCTTTCATAATAAGCAATGATCACCGAGAGACTGATTTGATTTTATACAGTAAATGTATGACAGGCTCAGAACATCTATTTTGGAACATAAAGTCTCTTTCTAAGTACTTGGGATCACTCTAATTACCTCTGCAGTTCAGACTTATAAATATCCTTTCTTGTTGCTTCATGTGTAGCTCTGGGTAGGTACAAAACCCCATGTGGTGTAAATTATAGAAGAAATACTGCATACCTTTCATCTATGCACTCTTATAGTTTATGTTGTGTTCATTTTGCAAGGAACACCAATATACACATTCTCATACTTCATTTTTCTTGAGCCTCCCAGTTTGCTTTTTATTTTTTACCATGTATGACTGTATATTGCTAAATGTTCTTCTGCAACACAAAGGGAATAAAGTGTATTTCCAAAGAACTTAACAAAAGCTGTTCTTGATATGTGCCCCAGGATGTACATTAAGAACTATATTTATTTGGTAAGGTCCCCAGTCTTACATTTATGTTCTTGTATTATTGAATACCTTTTTACTGTTTTTTTAAAAGGTCTAATTATTTTTATTCATGCAGTTTTGTTTCCCGCTGCCAACTATATTGCTTTCTATTGCAAAGATCACATAGGAGGAGAAGCTAGTTAATACCTTCGCCTCTGACATTTTCCACCAAACTACACTTAAAAAAAGGCATATCAAATCCTACAAAATTATAGATAATAAATTAGGTGAAGCCACTAGTTGGTTTGACTTATCCTTTATGAACAAATAATATTTTAATAATTAAAACCAAATTATGTTCGACATCTTCCACAGTGTTACTCACTAGTGATGAGCGAGTATACTTGTTACTCGAGATTTCCCGAGCATGCTCAGGTGGTCTCCGAGTATTTTGGCGTGCTTGGAAATTTAGTTTTTGTCGACGCTGCTGCATGATTTGCGACTGCTAGACAGCTTGATTACATGTGGGGGTTGCCTGGTTGTTAGGGAATCCCCACATGTATTCAAGCTGTATAGCAGTCGCAAATCATGCAGCTGTCTCACAAAAACTAAATCTCCAAGCAAACCAAAATACTCGGAGACCATCCGAGCATGCTCGGGAAATCTCAAGTAACGAATATATTACGAATATCCTATTTTACATACTGATTATTATATGTATTGAAAAAAAATCACAATCAGCAGGCAGGCAGCAGGGACTCCTCCTGCGCGGCAGCATGATCGCATCTATAATATGTATTAAATTGTTTTATTTAGTCATATACATTTATTCTGAAAAAAACCTCTCACGCCTGCGTAGTGGCATCTATCGGCAATCTGATAGATGCCACTACGCAGGCACCTCCGGCGCCATTTTACTAGAGAAAGTAAAAAAAAAATTGTCTCCAACAAAATGGCGATGGTGGTGCCTGTGTAGTAGCATCTATTTTCATTAACTGAAAATAAAGGTTAAACAACCACAAGAAGAATTTCATCAACCATGGTATCATTTTAATAAGTATAATGGTGCCAACCTGATACTGTCTGTAGGTTACTCAGCACAATCCTGTTGACAGGTTCCCTTTAAGCTAAGCTTATCTGGTGGGCATTCTGTCATCTACAACTTTGTACTGCTTCAGACCTGCAGTGTTACTTGGGTGTGCTCATCTAACTACCTGTGACCTCTCCATCAAGCTACTTTGACTAGGGGATACCCCTCTAATCTCCTCTGCAACGTCTTCGCTAAGTTATACATACCAGCCTCTTCTTCCATGAATAAACTGATAAACTGAAGCCCTACACCATTTGGTCCTTTTGGACATAAAATTGCATCTGGGAGATTATTCTCCCATGTATTTTTACAGAGTAAGCCCCTGTATGTTCTTTTGTCTTGATTGGGGTACAGTGACACCCATTTAGTTACATCACAAGAGCAGTCGGTTTACTGAGGAAGGTCGTGTTTAGACCGAAACGTCTTTATTTATTTTGGACTGCAATAAAATACCACTTTCTAAGCAACAGACGCATATAAGTTGAGTGCCAATTTATTATGCTATATATTCACTGGTTTGGGGAACCTATTTTGTGCACCGACACAGCTGGGCCACGATATACTTCACTAGGTGAGGGGAGCAGTGAGTAGTCTGACAGCTGTCCCCAGCTTGTAAGCAGCGCATGACGTCCTTGCCGTGCGCTGCCTATAAGCATAAAGCTTATGTTTTTTTCTGATGGGGCCATGCATACCAGGATGGGGATGGGGGCCATTCATACCAGGATAAGGATGGGGCCATGCATACCAGGATGGAGACGGGGGCCCTGCATACCAGGATAGGTATGAGGGGACCATGCATACCAGGATAGGGATGTGGGGGCCATGCCTAAAAGGCTAGGGATAAGGGGGACATACCTACCAGGCTAGAAATGAGGGGCTCATGCATATCAGGATAGGGATGGGGGGCCTAACATACCAGGATGGGGGCCATGCTTACCAGGATAGGGATGAGGGGGCCATGCATATCACGATAGGGATGAGGGGGCCATGCATACCATGATAGGGATGAGGGGGCCATGCATACCAGGATAGGGATAAGTGGGCCAGGTATACCAGGATGGGAATGAGGGGGCCATGCATACCAGGATGAGGGGACTCTATATACCAGGATAGAAGATATTAGTACAGAATTGACCACATTTTTTGCTTCATTTTTTTTCTAATTTCCTCCTCTAAAACCTAGGTGCGTCTTATGGTCCGGGTGCGTCTTATAGTGAAAAAATACGATATGCACATCTACCTATCTGGTGCAAAATATTTAACTATACAAAAAGAAAAATACATAATAAAGTTGAAATACTGCAACAAAAATATATGTAGATATTCAGTAATGGAAAATTAAAGGGAACCTGTCACGTCAATTTTAGCAACTAAATGTTCCCCAGTGTGTGATGAACGTTACATCATTAACACTTTGTTTTCAATCAAAACAGCTTCGTGATCATCTACAAAATCACTTTGTATAGTTATATAGTACGTTTTCTTTCAGTCATAGAGGTCACGCTTCATTTTCTTTTTCCTTCAGTCACGTGCTTGTCATAATGTCGACGCCCAAGCACTCTGATTGATGTTCCTGGGTGCACCAATGTCACAGGAATCTGCTCTAAAATCCCACGCTTGCACAGTGTCAAGTGGCAGCCCCGGCATGCGCAGTGACGAGCGTGGCCACAGAGCCTGTGACTTGCAGCAACTTTGGAGCATGTGCACACCATCAATTTAAGCTTGGTACGCACACCCAGATTCAGTGCGCATGAGTGGAGAGGTGCTCGACACTTCATGAGCTTGGGATTTAAGGCAGATTCTCTCTCACATTCGCGGTGACATAAGTCAGATCATAGGAGTTCACCGAGAGACACCGAGCAGTGGTAGCATCAGCTAGATGGCAGGCTGTATAGGAGCATCTTGCAACACTGCAGCCTCCCATCTAGATGTAGCAGAGCTAGACCTGTCATGGGACAAATGGATTATTATCTTCTAGAATGACAGGTGAGGACTATTGTTGTTTATTATTTTAATTGTGTTACACGAGACATTGGCTTCTCTGTACTGGGTGATGATGTGCGCATGGTTTAATTTAGATTTATTAAGTCCCTTTCTGACATCGGAAGTAATAATCTGTCCATGTGCCCTGAGCCTATTTGACCAGGGACAGATTATTACATCCTCATGATCGCCCGTGCACACGGGCTGTGTTCAGGCGATCGCCGTCGTGTGTCAGCTGATTCTGACAGCTGACACCTGGCACCAAGTGACAGGAGCGGTCCGGCACTTTAACCCACGAAATGTTACAATCAAACACTATCGCAGCATTCCAGGAGCTGGCAGATGGCTGACCGCCCCTCTGCCTTTGGATTGGAGACCCCGCAGCGTGACGCGGGGTCTTGATCATAGCCATGGTGACCCAATGTTGTCATGATGACATCCAAGTCATTAGAGCTAGGAAAGTTGCTGATCATGCTCAGTGCATGATCATCAACTTTGTCAGTGCATAACTGACAGTTTGTACAGCACATGAATGCTTTTGCATCCCCACGCTGTAGAAGCGATCAGCCTGCAAAAAATGATGGTCCCATAGTGGGACAAAGTAAAAAAAAAAATTAAATAATTGTAAAAAAAAAAAAAAAAGATATTGTATCCATAAATAAATATTTGTATGAAAAAAACCCAAAACAATAAAAGTACACATATTTGGTTTTGCTGCTTCCGAAACAACCCAACCTATAAAACTGTCCCACTAGTTAAACCCTTTAGTGAACACCATAAAAAAATAAATAAAAAACAAGACACAAAACAATGCTTTATCATCATGGAATCAGTGTAATAAAACGCAATAAAAAGACAAATATAAATAAACATGCTACCGCTGAAAATGTCATCTTGTCCCACAAAAAACAAGTTGCCATACAGCTCCATCAGCAAAAAAATTAAAAAGTTATAGCTCTCAGAATATAGCGATGAAAAATAATTATTTTTTCCGTAAAATAGTTTTTATTGTGTAAAAGCACCAAAACATAAAAAATAGATGAGGTATCGCTGTAATCGTACTGACCCAAAGAATGAAACTGCCTTATCAATTTTACCTCACATGAAACGGCATAAGCTCCCCCCCCAAAAAAAATCCTGAATTGCTGGTTTTTGTTCATTCTGCCTCCCAAAAATCGGAATAGAAAGTGATCAAAAAATGTCATGTACCCGAAAATGGTACCAATAAAAACATCAACTCATCCCGCAAAAACAAGCCCTCACATGACTCTGTTAGTCAAAATATGGAAAAATTAAAGCTCTAAAAATATGGTGATGCAAAAACTATTTTTTGCAATAAAAAGCGACAGCAGCCAAACATAAAAACCCAATATAAATCTGGTATCGCTGTAATCGCTCCAAATCGAAGAATAAAGTCTAATCACTTATACCTCACAAGGACAATGACGTAAAAAATAAATAAAACCAATTCTTCACCTGCTGTTGATTTTTTTTATTCTGCCTCCCAAAGATCGCAGTAAGGCTTGGCGCACATTTATCCTGCACTCTACGCTGAGCGCTTACACCGGGGATTCTGTTTAAATCTCTGAAATACGTGATTCAGACGGAACCTCTTGCAGAAGATTCCCTATAGTGAGGCAGACGGAGGCACTGTGGAGACTGTATGACCTGTGATCCGGCAGTGTCCCTCTTTTTAGGATTGCATAAAAGTGCTGTTGTCGACAGTTTTGTGCACTTCTGAAAAGAAGGACACTGCTGAACAGAAGTCAGATGAAGTCCAGAGTAACTCTGCTGCCTTATTACAGTGAATTGATTACTAGGGGGTTTCATATGAATCATGTCCCTAAGACATTTAGATGGAAACCCCAAAGTAAGTGGTCAGCGAAGTGCCCCGGATAAATGTGCTAAAAAACGTTATGTAAAATGTTCCCAATAAAAGCTTCAACTCAATCCACAAAAAAAGCAAGTTGCCACTCAGGTCTGTCATCTGTTAACGGAAATATAGGAGTCTTCCACGTTACTGGTAGCACAACTGCTCTGGAAAAGCGAAATGGCTCCTCACCCCCAAAAGATATTCAGCAAATTCTCCGTTCCCAAATCCAAATGCCACCTACATTCTGAGCCCCACAGTGTACCTAAACCACATATAGCACCCACATGTTTGGCATTTCTGAAGCTATGAGAGCCCCCCTAACTTACTGCTGCATGTCTCCAGAAGACCAGCCGGTGAATAACGTACTGGTGACTGCAATGTACCAGTCACTACAGCGTACTAGTCACTAAAATGGCAGTTTGCAATTTTCACTTGGCACTTCATTCATTGCTGCTTGCTTCTGGAAAATACCCATGGAGTCAAAATCGTCTCTACACCTGAAGATAAATTCCCAAAGGGGTATAATTTCCAAAATGGGGTCACTTTATTATTATTATTATTATTATTATTATTATTATTATTATTTATATAGCACCATTAATTCCATGGTGCTGTACATGAGAAGGGGTTACATCAAAATACAAATATCACTTACAGTAAACAAAACTAACAATGACAGACTGGTACAGAGGGAAGAGGACCCTGCCCTTGCGGGCTTACATTCTACAGGATTATGGGGAAGGAGACAGTAGGTCGAGGGTTGTAGTAGCTCCAATGGTGTTGAGGTGGCCGTGTGGTCTTTACAGGCTGCAAGCTTCTTTGAAGAGGTGGGTTTTCAGGTTTCTTTTGAAGGATCCAAAAGTAGTGGATAACCGGATGTGTTGGGGCACTGAATTCCAGAGGATGGGCGATATTCGGGAGAAGTCTTGGAGGCGATTGGGTGAGGAGCGAATAAGCGTGGAGGAGAGGAGGAGGTCTTGGGAGGACCGGAGATTACGTGAGGGAAGATATTGAGAGATTAGAGTGGAAATATACGGAGGAGAAAGGTTATGGATGGCTTTGTAGGTCAGTGTTAGTAATTTAAACTGGATACGCTGGGAAATTGGGAGCCAGTGAAGGGATTTTCAAAGAGGGGAAGCAGGAGTGTGGCGAGGAGAGAGATTAATTAGTCGGGCAGCAGAGTTAAGGATGGACTGGAGGGGTGCGACAGTGTTAGAAGGTAGGCCACAGAGGACTATGTTGCAGTAGTCGAGGCGGGAGATGATTAGGGCATGCATGAGCATTTTGGTAGAATGTGCGTTGAGGAAAGGACGGATTCTGGAAATATTTTTGAGCTGGAGGCGACAGGAGGTGGCGAGAGCTTGGATGTGCGGTTTGAAGGACAGGGCAGAGTCAAGGGTTACTCCGAGGCAGTGGATTTTGGGGACAGGGGAAAGTGTGATTTCATTTATTTTGATAGATAGATCAGGTAGGGAAGATATGCGTGATGGAGGAAAGATAATGAGTTCAGATTTGTCCACATTGAGCTTGAGGAAGCGAGAGGAGAAGAAGGAGGATATGACTCTGGGATTCTGGAGAGCAGAGAGGTGCCATCTGGGCCAGAGAGGTAGATCTGAGTGTCATCAGCATATAGATGGTACTGGAAGCCATAGGATAAGTTGTCCCAGGCCGAGTGTATAGATTGAGAAGAGTAAGGGTCCTAGGACAGAGCCTTGGGGGACTCTAACAGAGAGGGGGCGAGATAAAGACGTAGTATGGGAGTAGGAAACGCTAAATGTGCGGTTGGCAAGGTATGAGGAGATCCAAGATAGGGCAAGGTCTTTGACCCCAAAGGAAGAGAGGATCTGTAGTAGGAGGCAGTGGTCAACTGTGTCGAAGGCAGAGGACAGGTCTAGGAGGAGGAGTATAGAGAATTATAGTAGTAATTTTGGTCAGGGCAGTCTCAGTGGAATTTTGGGGACGGAAGCCAGATTGTAGGTAGTCGAAGAGAGAGTTAGATGCAAAGTGAGATGAAAGTTCAGGGTGGACGTGCTGCTCAAGGAGTTTGGAAGCAAATGGGAGCAAAGATATGGGGCGATAGCTGGACATACCGCTTGGGTCAAGGGATGGCTTTTTGAGGGGGATTCTGCTCTTCTAGCAATTAGGGGCTCTGTATATGGAGTCCGCAAACTCTTCTAGGAAAATCTGCGCTCCAGTATGCAAATTACACTCCATTCCTCCTGAGTCTCTCCGTATGGCTAAGTAGTACTGTACAGCCACATATGGGATATTGCCAAGTTGAGTAGAAATTGTGGGACAAATTATGGTGCCACCATACCCACGTCTTGTGTGAAAATGTAAAATCTGGGGATAAAACAAAATTTTGATGGTGAAAATTTAGTTTTTTTCTTCACTGCTCATCATTGGTATAAAATTCTGTGACACACCCGTGGTGTCAATATGATCACTGCACCCCTAGATGAATTCATTGAGAGGTATAGTTTGTAAAATAGGGTCACTTATGGGGGGTTTCTGCTGTTCTGGCACCTCATGGGCTCTCCCAGTGGGTTATGGCACATGCAAAACGTAACACTAAAATCTGGTGCTCCTTGCCTTCTAAATTTTGCACTGTGCCTGAAAAATATTTCCCGATTACATGTAGGGTATTGGCGTACTCAAGAAAAATGGACCTCAGTTTGTTGTAAAAAAAAATTCACATTAGCCCTTAGAAAAATTAAAAACTTGGGGCTAAAACAACATTTTTGTGAGGAAAATGTGATTTTATTATTTTCACAGCTCAACATTATAAACTTCTGTGAAGCACGTGGTGGTTCAAAGTGCTCACCACGCATCTAATTACATTTCCTGAGGGGTTTACTTTAAAAAATGTGGTCACTTGTGGGGAGTTTCCATTGTTTAGGCACATCAATGATTCCAGGAAATTTTACATTTAAAAGTCAAATGACGCTTCGGGGTCTATTTTGTCCTGTTACCCTTGTCAAAATAAAAAAAATTGGATCTGAAATAATTTTATTGTGATAAAAGGTTAAATGTTCATTTTTTTCCACATTCCTAAAATTCCTGTGAAGCACCTGAAGAGTTAATAAACTCCTTGAATGTGGTTTTGAGCACCTTAATGGGTGCAGTTTTTAGATTAGTTTTGGGTATCTTTTATCATATATACCCCCTCAAAGTGACTTCAAATGTGATGTGGGCCCTAAAAAAATGGTTTTGTAAATTTTGTTGGAAAAATAAAAAATCACTGGTCAAATTTTAACCCTTATAACTTCCTAAGGAAAAAAAATTGGTTCCAAAATAGTTCTGATGTAAATTAAACATGTGTGAAATGTTATTTATTAACTACCATATATACTCGAGTATACAGTCATGGCCAAAAGTATTCACACCCCAGCAATTCTGTCAGATAATACTCAGTTTCTTCCTGAAAATGATTGCAAACACAAATTCTTTGGCATTATTATCTTCATTTAACCCCTTCACCCCCAAGGGTGGTTTGCACGTTAATGACCGGGCCAATTTTTACAATTCTGACCACTGTCCCTTTATGAGGTTATAACTCTGGAACGCTTCAACGGATCTTGGCGATTCTGACACTGTTTTCTCGTGACATATTGTACTTCATGATAGTGGTAAAATTTCTTTGATATTACCTGCGTTTATTTGCAGAAAAAATGGAAATTTGGCGAAAATTTTGAAAATTTTGCAATTTTCCAACTTTGAATTTTTATGCCCTTAAATCACAGAGATATGTCATGCAAAATACTTAATAAGTAACATTTCCCACATGCCTACTTTACATCAGCACAATTTTGGAACCAAAATTTTTTTTTGTTAGGGAGTTATAAGGGTTAAAAGTTGACCAGCAATTTCTCATTTTTACAACACCATTTTTTTTTAGGGACCACATCTCATTTGAAGTCATTTTGAGGGGTCTATATGATAGAAAATACCCAAGTGTGACACCATTCTAAAAACTGCACCCCTCAAGGTGCTCAAAACCATATTCAAGAAGTTTATTAACCCTTCTGGTGCTTCACAGGAATTTTTGGAATGTTTAAATAAAAATGAACATTTAACTTTTTTTCACAAAAAATTTACTTCAGCTCCAATTTGTTTTATTTTACCAAGGGTAACAGGAGAAAATGGACCCCAAAATTTGTTGCACAATTTGTCCTGAGTACGCTGATACCCCATATGTGGCGATAAACCACTGTTTGGGCGCATGGGAGAGCTCGGAAGGGAAGTAGCACCGTTTGACTTTTCAATGCAAAATTGACTGGAATTGAGATGGGACGCCATGTTGCGTTTGGGGAGCCCCTGATGTGCCTAAACATTGAAACCCCCCACAAGTGACACCATTTTGGAAAGTAGACCCCCTAAGGAACTTATCTAGAGGTGTGGTGAGCACTTTGACCCACCAAGTACTTCACAGAAGTTTATAATGCAGAACCGTAAAAATAAAAAATCATATTTTTTCACAAAAATTATTTTTCGCCCCCAATTTTTTATTTTCCCAAGGGTAAGAGAACAAATTGGACCCCAACAGTTGTTGCACAATTTGTCCTGAGTACGCTGATACCCCATATGTGGCGATAAACCACTGTTTGGGCGCATGGGAGAGCTCGGAAGGGAAGTAGCACCGTTTGACTTTTCAATGCAAAATTGACAGGAATTGAGATGGGACGCCATGTTGCGTTTGGAGAGCCACTGATGTGCCTAAACATTGAAACCCCCCACAAGTGACACCATTTTGGAAAGTAGACCCCCTAAGGAACTTATCTAGATGTGTTTTGAGCGCTTTGACCCACCAAGGGCTTCACAGAAGTTAATAATGCAGAGCCGTAAAAATAAAACTAAAATTTTTTCCCACAAAAATTATTTTTTTAGCCCCCAGTTTTGTATTTTCCCGAGGGTAGCAGGAGAAATTGGACCCCAAAGTCTGTTGTCCAAGTTGTCCTGAATGCGATGATATACCATATGTGGGGAGAACCACTGTTTGGGCGCATGGGAGGGCTCGGAAAGGAAGGAGCGCCATTTGGAATGCAGACTTAGATGGAATGGTCTGCAGGCGTCACATTGCGTTTGCAGAGCCCCTAATGTACCTAAACAGTAGAAACCCCCCACAAGTGACACCATGTTGGAAAGTAGACCCCCTAAGGAACTTATCTAGATGTGTGATGAGCGCTTTGACCCACCAAGGGCTTCACAGAAGTTTATAATGCAGAGCCGTAAAAATAAAACAAAAATTTTTTCCCACAAAAATTATTTTTCAGCCCCCAGTTTTGTATTTTCCCGAGGGTAACAGGAGAAATTGGACCCCAAAAGTTGTTGTCCAATTTGTCCTGAGTGCGCTGATACCCCATATGTGGGGGGAAACCACCGTTTGGACGCATGGAAGGGCTCGGAAGTGAAGGAGCGCCATTTGGAATGCAGACTTAGATGCAATGGTCTGCAGGCGTCACATTGCGTTTGCAGAGCCCCTAATGTACTTAAACAGTAGAAATCCCCCACAAGTGACACCATGTTGGAAAGTAGACCCCCTAAGGAACTTATCTAGATGTGTGGTGAGCGCTTTGACCCACCAAGGGCTTCACAGAAGTTTATAATGCAGAGCCGTAAAAATAAAACAAAATTTTTTTCCCACAAAAATTATTTTTCAGCCCCCAGTTTTGTATTTTCCCGAGGGTAACAGGAGAAATTGGACCCTAAAAGTTGTTGTCCAATTTGTCCTGAGTGCGCTGATACCCCATATGTGGGGGGAACCACCGTTTGGATGCATGGGAGGGCTCGGAAGGGAAGGAGCGCCATTTGGAATGCAGACTTAGATGGAATGGTCTGCAGGCGTCACATTGCGTTTGCAGAGCCCCTAATGTACCTAAACAGTAGAAGCCCCGCACAAGTGACCCCATTTTGGAAACTAGACCCCCCAAGGAACTTATCTAGATGTGTTGTAAGAACTTTGAACCCCCAAGTGTTTCACTACAGTTTATAACGCAGAGCCGTGAAAATAAAAAATCCTTTTTTTTCCCACAAAAATTATTTTTTAGCCCCCAGTTTTGTATTTTCCTAGGGGTAACAGGAGAAATTGGACCCCAAAGATTGTTGTTCTATTTGTCCTGAGTACGCTGATACCCCATATGTTGGGGTAAACCCCTGTTTGGGCACACGGGAGAGCTCGGAAGGGAAGGAGCACTGTTTTACTTTTTCAACGCAGAATTGGCTGGAATTGAGATCGGACGCCATGTCGCGTTTGGAGAGCCCCTGATGTGCCGAAACAGTGGAAACCCCCCAATTATAACTGAAACCCTAATCCAAACACACCCCTAACCCTTATCCCAACAGTAACCCTAACCACACCTCTAACCCTGACACACCCCTAACCCTAATCCCAACCCTATTCCCAACCGTAAATGTAATCTAAACCCTAACCGTAACTTTAGCCCCAACCCTAACCCTAACTTTAGCCCCAACCCTAACTGTAGCCTTAACCCTAGCCCCAACCCTAGCCCTAACCCTAGCCCTAATGGGAAAATGGAAATAAATACTTTTTTTTTATTTTTCCCTAACTAAGGGGGTGATGAAGGGGGGTTTGATTTACTTTTATAGCGGGTTTTTTAGCGGATTTTTATGATTGGCAGCCGTCACACACTGAAAGACGCTTTTTATTGCAAAAAATATTTTTTGCGTTACCACATTTTGAGAGCTATAAATTTTCCATATTTTGGTCCACAGAGTCATGTGAGGTCTTGTTTTTTGCGGGACGAGTTGACGTTTTTATTGGTAACATTTTTGGGCACGTCACATTTTTTGATCGCTTTTTATTCCGATTTTTGTGAGGCAGAATGACCAAAAACCAGCTATTCATGAATTTCTTTTGGGGGAGGCGTTTATACCGTTCCGCGTTTGGTAAAATTGATAAAGCAGTTTTATTCTTCGGGTCAGTACGATTACAGCGATATCTCATTTATATTATTTTTTTTATGTTTTGGCGCTTTTATACGATAAAAACTATTTTATGGAAAAAATAATTATTTTTGCATCGCTTTATTCTCAGGACTATAACTTTTTTATTTTTCTGCTGATGATGCTGTATGGTGGCTCGTTATTTGCGGGACAAGATGACGCTTTCAGCGGTACCATGGTTATTTATATCTGTCTTTTTGATCGCGTGTTATTCCACTTTTTGTTCGGCGGTATGATAATAAAGCGTTGTTTTTTGCCTCGTTTTTTTTTTTTTTTTTCTTACGGTGTTTACTGAAGGGGTTAACGAGTGGGCCAGTTTTATAGGTCGGGTCGTTACGGACGCGGCGATACTAAATATGTGTACTTTTATTGTTTTGTTTTTTTTATATTTAGGTAAAGAAATGTATTTATGGGAATAATATTTTTTTTTTTTTTCATTATTTTGGAATATTTTTTTTTATTTTTTTTTACACATTTGGAATTTTTTTTTTTTACTTTTTTACTTTGCCCCAGGGGGGGACAATACAGATCGGTGATCTGCCAGTTTGCATAGCACTCTGACAGATCACCGATCTGATTGAAGTGCAGGCTGCTTCACAGTGCCTGCTCTGAGCAGGCTTCTGTGAAGCCACCTCCCTCCCTGCAGGACCCGGATCCGTGGCCATCTTGGATCCGGGTCTGGAGCAGGCAGGGAGGGAGGTAAGACCCTCGCAGCAACGCGATCACATCGCGTTGCTGCGGGGGGCTCAGGGAAGCCCGCAGGGAGCCCTCTCCCTGCGCGATGCTTCCCTGCATCGCCGGCACATCGCGATCATGTTTGATCGCGGTGTGCCGGGGGTTAATGTGCCGGGGGCGGTCCGTGACCGCTCCTGGCACATAGTGCCGGATGTCAGCTGCGATATGCAGCTGACACCCGGCCGCGATCGGCCGCGCTCCCCCCGTGAGCGCGGCCGATCGGCTATGACGTACTATCCCGTCAAGGGTCAGATAGGCCCAGGTCACCTCGACGGGATAGTACGTCAAAGGTCACAGAGGGGTTAATTTGTCTTAAATGAAAAAACACAAAAAGAATTGTTCTAAAGCCAAATTGGATATAATTCCACACCAAACATAAAAAAGGGGGTGGACAAAAGTATTGGCACTGTTCGAAAAATCATGTGATGCTTTTCTAATTTGTGTAATTAACAGCACCTGTAACTTACCTGTGGCACCTAACAGGTGTTGGCAATAACTAAATCACACTTGCAGCCAGTTGACATGGATTAAAGTTGACTCAACCTATGTCCTGTGTCCTTGTGTGCACCACATTGAGCATGGAGAAAAGAAAGAAGACCAAAGAACTGTCTGAGGACTGGATAAACCAAATTGTGAGGAAGCATGAGCAATCTCAAGGCTACAAGTCCATCTCCAAAGACCTGAATGTTCCTATGTCTACCGTGCGCAGTGTCATCAAGAAGTTTAAAGCCCATGGCACTGTGGCTAACCTCCCAAGATGTGGACGGAAAAGAAAAATTGACAAGAGATTTCAACACAAGATTGTGCGGATGTTGGATAAAGAACCTCGACTAACATCCAAACAAGTTCAAGCTGCCCTGCAGTCCGAGGGTACAACAGTGTCAACCCTTACTATCTGTCGGCGTCTGAATGAAAAGGGACTGCATGGTAGGAGACCCAGGAAGACCCCACTTCTTACCCCGAGACATAAAAAAGCCAGGCTGGAGTTTGCCAAAATTTACCTGAAAAAGCCTAAAACATTTTGGAAGAATGTTCTCTGGTCAGATGAGACAAAAGTAGAGCTTTTTGGGCAAAAGCATTAACATAGAGTTTACAGGAGAAAAAGAGGCATTCAAAGAAAAGAACACGGTCCCTACAGTCAAACATAGCGGAGGTTCCCTGATGTTTTGGGGTGGCTTTGCTGCCTCTGGCACTGGACTGCTTGACCGTGTGCATGGCATTATGAAGTCTGAAGACTACCAACAAATTTTGCAGCATTAATATAGGGTCCAGTGTGAGAAAGCTGGGTCTCCCTCAGAGGTCATGGGTCTTCCAGCAGAACAATGACCCAAAACACACTTCAAAAAGCACTAGAAAATGGTTTGAGAGAAAGCACTGGAGACTTCTAAGGTGGCCAGCAATGAGTCCAGACCTGAATCCCATAGGACACCTGTGGAGAGATCTTAAAATGGCAGTTTGGAGAAGGCACCCTTCAAATATCAGGGACCTGGCAGTTTGCCAAAGAAGAATGGTCTAAAATTCCAGCAGAGCATTGTAAGAAACTCATTGATGGTTACCAGAAGCGGTTGGTCGCAGTTATTTTGGCTAAAGGTTGTGCAACCAAGTATTAGGCTGAGGGTGCCAATACTTTTGTCTTTCCCATTTTTGGAGTTTTGTGTGAAATGATCAATGTTTTGCTTTTTGCTTCATTCTCTTTTGTGTTTTTTCATTTAAGACAAATTAAATGATGATGATAATAATAACAAAGAATTTGTGTTTGCAATCATTTTCAGGAAGAAACTGAGTATTATCTGACAGAATTGCAGGGGTGTCAATACTTTTGGCCATGACTGTAAGTACCCCGAGTATAAGCTGAGGCACCTAATTTTGCCCCGAAATACTGGGTAAGCTTATTGACTCGAGTTTAAGCTGGGTATTCATTGTCCCCTCATCCCCATACTGGTATGCATGGCTCCCCCATCCCTGTCATTGTATGCATGGCTCGCCGTCCCTGTCATTGTATGCATGGCTCCCCCGTCTCTGTCATTGTGTGCATGGCTCCCCCGTCGCTGTCCTGGTATGCATGGCTCCTTATCCCCTATCCTTGTATGCATGGCTATTTAACCCCTATCCTTGTATGCATGATTCCTGTTTAAAAAAAACCCAAAAACATCCTACTCACCTACCTGCGCGCCCTCGGTGGCACTGGATCTTGTTTGTTCCAGCGCCAGCAGCTCTGTCTTCCGGCCTAGCAATCACGTGGCCCCGCATATTAAGGTAATATGCTCTCCACACCTATGGGAGTGGAGAGACCTGCATATGCATTACCTTAATGAGCGGGGCCACGTGATTACTCGGCACAGGAAGAGCTGCTGACGCCGGAACGAAGGAGATGCAGCGCCACCGAGGGCACACTGGTAGATGAATAGGATGTGTGCTGGAAGCAGGAGGCTGCAGCTTGCACTGTGTGCTATTACAGCAGCGGCACAGGCTTTACCCACAGCCGCTGGCTCCTGCCTCTGTGACCCACTGCTCCGCAACTCCCCCTTCCCCGCCGGCCCTGTGGGACAATTGACTCATGTATAAGCCAAGGGGGGTGTTTTCAGCACAAAAAAAATATGCTGAAAAACGCAGCTTATACATGTGTATATACGGTATTTTTTGTGCCATATCTCTGCAATTTTAAGGGAACCTGTCAGCAGGTTTGTGCACATACTGAATAAAAAAAACACTTTTGCAGGCAGGAGCCAGCCATGGCACTTGCGCTGAAGCATAATCTTATGGTTACCATGCACGTAATCCCTTTTGCACATTTACTTGATTGAGGAAAAAAGAAAAGTCATTTTGAAAATGGCACCCTCTGCTCTTGCGCAGTAACCACTATTGGTGTGTATAGATATCCGATAGCTGCTGTTGCGCAGGCGCCTGTGGCAACTTCTTGCTCGAGAAGAAAAAAAAAGTCCTCCTCCAAGATGGCGCCGCACGTGTCTGCGCAGTAGCAGCTCTTGGAGATCACCAACAGCTGCTATTGCGCATGAACGGGTGGCGCCATGTTTGTGGAGGACATTTTTTTCTTTTCTTCTGCAGCAAGATGGCGCCGCTGGCACCTGCGCAACAGTAGCTATCCGATCGCTATACAAACTGATAGCTGCTACTGCGCAGGCGCCTCGTGTGCCATTTTCAAAATGACTTTTTTCTTTTTTCTCGCACAAGTAAATCTGCAAAAGGGATTAAGTGCACATAGGACTAGTAATGGATAGGTGTCTTATAGGCGCCTCTCCATTACTAAGATGTGGGCTTGATGTCACTGGACAATACAAGGTGTCATCAACCCCACAAATATGAACTCCACTTGCCGCCACCACAGGGCAAGTGGGAAGAGTCGGGCAAAGCACCAGAGTTAACGTATCTAATAGATGAGCCTTTTCTGGGGCAGCTGCAGGCTGCTATTTTTAGGCTGGGGGCCAATATCCATGGCCCCTTACCAGCCCCCAGCTGTGAGCTTTAACTTGGCTGGTTGTTAAAAATGGGTGGGACCCATGCTGTTTTTTTTAATTATTTAAATAATTAAAGGGAACCTGTCAGCTGAATTTGGCGGGACCGGTTTTCGGTCATATGGGTGGGGTTTTCGGGTGTTTGATTCACCCTTTCCTTACCCGCTGGCTGCATGCTGGCTGCAATATTTGATTGAAATTCATGCTCTGTCCTCTGTAGTACATGCCTGCGCAAGGCAATCTTGCCTTGCGCACGCGCAGTATGCTTTGCCCAACTGCGGGCAAAGCCGAAAAGCATTAGTGCGCATGTGCCGGCGCACTATGTCCCGGAACACAGCGAAATACTTCCGGGACATAGTGCGCCGGCGCACTATGCAATGGCGCCAGGAAATGACCAGACTCAGTCGGAGCAGCCTTTGGAAGTGGGGAATCACCAGAAATAATACACAAGACACGTCTCGTATAGTATATCACTGGGAAGCCTCAGAAGCACGCCTGCCTTCAAGGTGCTATCCCCTCTTTATATAGTTGTACAGGTAGTTTCAGTGGTTATACAAGTTTTGCTTGTTTAAACAAAGAGAGAAAAGAGAAGACAAAAAAAAACAGTTTCGGCTATGTGATAGTTTCACAAACAAACAAAACAGTACAGTTTCGCCTAAGTGGCAGTTTCACAAACAAAAAATAGGATTTCACACTATAGCTAAAATGTCCTTGAATGGACAGGTCAATATTGATCACAAATTCTTTTTGGTTCATTGAGGTAACCATTTTTGTTCCGCTCTTCACAATCCCCCCTTTGACATATTCCATTCAAAACCTTGTCATATAGACGATTATTTTAGTCATTCTTTTTGTGATATTACAAAAAAAACCTTTATATTCTCGCATCCATTACACAAAATTTATTTGTGCATACCGAGATACCCTTGAGTACAACCTTGAATAATACATATATAATTACAATAACTATAACTGTATGTATTAGGCTTTGCATAATCCCGGTAACCCACCCACCGATCCCCCTGAACCAATTGGCCGGGTTAAGAAAAGAAAAGGTATCTGACCACCAGCTATCCTTATTTTGGTCATTGTCTTTGTCATACTGATCCCTGAGTCGTTGTACGTCTTCTAATTTAAATCTCATACTCATAGTACTATTCGGGTCTATATAATGACAGCAGGTGGGTCCGATGATTTGACACATACCCCCTTGTGAGGCAGTTAGGTAATCCAATACCAGGGTATGTTGGTTAGTGACTATTATAAGCTGATTCTGTACAGCTATACTAGTATTTAATATGTCCAATATATCCCAAATTTGGTCATCTAGATAATCCGTGGCTCTAACTAATTTATCCCACATCTGTGTTAACATAGGATAAATAAAAATGGTACTAGCAATTTTGTTGGGAATTCCCATTTGTACTATATGTGGCCTCCCCGAGGGACGTGGTGAGTTATCTGCAGCTCTTTTATACAGTGTGTGCTTGGGCACGGCTTGCATATTCACTTGTTTGTTCGAAATTATGAAAGTAGCCGGGGTTAGGCGTCCTAATGTACAAGTACCCTTTATACCTACGGGAAGCCATTTATATGCTCCTTCTCCGCATATCCAAAATGTACCCTCAGGCAGATCCCACAAAGCTGAGTGCTGCAATACCAATCTGTGAGCCAAATCCACAAAACTAGATACATTCTGAAGCATACACCAAGAGGGTTTTTGTCCCAAGGGGCTACAGTACCCGGCTGCGGGTTTCCCACATACATGCATTCCGTTGACATACTCATCGGATTCATTACAAACCAGGTTCCCCGGCTTACTTGTACAACTGTTTGCATCACCTTGGGGGAACAACTCGGAATGTTCCCATTTTCTATTATGTATGTGGAGCGCCCCCACACCGCCGCAGGGCCGAGGGGTACCCGGAGCCGGGCCTCTGAGTCTCAGTCCTGGGGTTGTCACGGTGGCTAGACCCGGTCCGTGGCCCTGTCTGTCAGTGGGGGACGTCCGGTGCAAATAGTGGTGTTGTAACGGTGCAGTTGTGGGGTGCAGGTCGCGGTAAATAACGAGGACACCAGGTTGCAGTCTCTTTACCTCTTTACTGAAGATCTCTGGGTCCTCAGTCCAGAATACGGTTCACCAGGCTGCGCAAGTCCGGCCGGTCCAATGGCACCTCCAGAGTTCACTTCACAGGTGGAGATCGGTGCCTTCCTTCTAGCGCTATGTGTTGCGGTCCTCCCCTGCTGTGCTCACGGAAAGTCCCCACAACCGTTGTGTCTGTTTCTTAAGTTCCCTCACAACTGTATTAAATGATGTTCTTCTAATCTTCCGTCCCTTCCTTATTTCTGGTTGGAACGGCACCCGTTTGTCAGGTAGGCCTGGAGTTCTTCCGGGACCCTAGAGACGCCCCTCTCCCGCAATTGCCCCCCAAGACTTCATAGGTGATTTGAGTTAGGCAGCCCGCCTGAGACTGACTGCCCTGCCGCTGTTTGGAGTATGGCTTGAAGCTGTATGCTATTCCACTCCCTCGGCGTTCCGGCCACCGGTATTGCGCCTCAGTAGGATGTTGCTCCGGTCTTACAGCACGACCGCTACTGGTATTCTCCTATCGCTTGATCTCGTTTCTCACTCAGCACAATCTATCTCGCTTCTAGTCCTTTCTTGGGCACCGCCGCTACCCGGAGCAGGCGCGGTCCCTTTACGTTCTTTCTCGTTGCCAAGCCCCTGTCAGGATCCCACCCCTGACAGAGACCCTACTGTCTCTTACTCCACAACACCCTCTGCCACTAGGTGTTACTTCGTTCAATCCAGTCAGCTTTCTCTTACTAACTTCCTGCCTGACCCCCAGTTTACCCACTATGGTGGGGAGTGGCCTAATGAATAGAACCCTTAGCTCCCCCCGGAGGCCCTGCGGTGAAATGTATTGGTGTCTGTGATACCTGATCAGATGAACTCCTTCAGTGCCATCGAACGCACCATGGCTCCCCATAGTGGCGGAGCCACAGTACTGCAACGACCAGGACTCTGGGGCGCTGCACTCCCCCCTGGTTAAACACAGTACTCCGGGACTGGGAAGAAAACAACAATACAAGTTAGCAAAAAGACATACAATTTTGTTGAGTGCAAAACAATAAGTATACTTGAACAGGCTTCCCTTTATGGGAGGTGAGGACACTTAAACGTTACAAACATGGTTAACATTATAAATTACAGGCTATAAATAACTCCTGTTACCCAACCGGGTATTCTACTAAGTGCAAAATTTGTTGAACAATAACTTAACATTGCCTTTAAGGACTCACACTCTAAATCCACTAAAGACCTTCCTATAATCACATTATAAGGCACTTTAACTTTTTCATTCTCCTACTTTGGATCTGCAGGACCGCCTGTCCTATCGGCACCAGACCTACTGCCTCTCCTTTCTATTACAGGACCGCCCCGTTCAGCCAGGGCCTACTGCCTTTTCAACTACTATACACAGTATAGAACATAACTTTTCTTTCAGTTTGAGAACACTGAGCCGGCTCTACTTGGCTCCTAGAAGGACTCACTCACTAACCCCTACGGGTTCACTTTCTGTCCTTAGTAACACATTATTAACTTTCGATGGGGAACGCAGGGTCTACCTTCTATCCCCCCCTTCTTTTTCTTACCAACATTATTAACTATCTTCTTTTCACAACATTAAACTTGCTCTCTACTATGCATGCTGGACACCACGTCTACCTCTACGGGTCCACTGCATCCTTCTATTATCTTTCACTTTCTTCTTTCCGAAAACATTATCAGCATTCCTTTACATTTAACTAATTGCATACACATAACTTTTACATGTAAATGTTATCATCACTTTTCTTTATCAGCATCATAGCTATTGGTCTTAAAGCATTATCAACAAATGAACATCCCCTTTAAGAGAGGATCAAGTCTTTCTGAGGTAGTTCGTCTTCTCAGACTACCAGTCCATGCTCAGCAAAGGTTCCGGTACGGTATCTTCGCAAAGAGTCTCTCTGAGTAAAACCAGTAGGGAGCGCCTTTAATAAGGTGCAAACTATTTACAAGGGAAAAGTTTGTATCATGCACGGTCCATGATTACTGCAGTTCTTTAAACTTTGTGCAAACTTGAATAGCGTAAACAAACAGCAAGGATCCCGGGTCAACGGAGGGATCCATAAAGGGGTTAACCCTAGACGGGTTTAGCAAACAACATAAGAACAGTAAACAGGGAAACAGTAACTATATACATTTTCAGGTTTCCGAGGTTTATCTTCATAGTAAATCACAAGACATCAGCCGAAAGTGGGCACCTTCCGGCTGTGCAGGCTTTGATCCAAGGTCAGCGGCTGACACAGCGCCAGTATCACTGGGGGGTTTCTCGGGTGTGGTCAGACCACCCGATGTCTGAACCTGAAGGCGGACTCTAGCCGCCAGCTCAGTGGCTGCAATGAGACGTACAGCGGCAATATTGGTAAGATCCGTCACGCCTGGTTCCATCATGGTTGAAGTAGCAGATGACGCTCCCCCGAGCTCACAGCGACGCACGTTCCTGGCATACCACCCGTATGCATTCCGATGACGGGTATAGGTCACTGGATCCCCCCTTTGCAATGGATCACCACTCCGCCCGCAGCAGGGAGTCTTCACGTTACAGCTGGCAACAAAGACGTCAGTTGAGAGCCCCGGTTCCTGTATGGAGCCCCATCCTCTCTTCGGGTGGAAGGCCAGTACAGTGCCTCGCCTCAACATGTCCCGGTCATCACATGCAGGAGGTGGTTGCTGCGCCCTCGGTGGGGCAGTCAGCTCTGCCTCTTTCTGCCTTTTCCAATGTAGGATCAGACATTGTTTGTATTGCTCCCAAGTAAGCACAGCAAGGGTGAATCCTTCTTCCCGAGCTCCATCTGGCCCCACCCGGGGGGTGTCCCACTGGAGAATCACCTCATCTGGCCCCACGTCTATGGGTTCTCCCATCCTAGTCGGCAGCGGCGGTACCAGTTTCCCCATTGCATCAGGAGGTATCACCATTAACTCTGCCGAGCAGAGACGATTTTTACTGAGGTGAGGACCGGTCGCGGGAGCGGGATCGAGCGGGGGAGCAGGGGCGTCTTCCATACCTGCGCCTGATGTGGTTCCACCGATGTCGCTCCGGTCCGCTAACAAGGACGCTGGAGTCGGCCGCAGCCCGAACCGCGGCTCCTCCAATGGGGTCCTCGGATGCGGCTCCGCCCACCACGGTTCCTCCTCCGCTGACTCCAAGGACGGGATCGGTAAGCTCAACTCCGCGGCCGGTTCCAAAGAATTCAGATCCTTCCGCTGCCGTGGACGTAGGTCCACCTCTGGTGAAGGAGGGCAAGCCGGAATCGCTTCTTCCTCGCTCGGGCACTTGCTGTTCATCATCGCTGCCTGATAGTCGGTGGCAGTGCATGCACCTGACTCCGCCATTTCTCCGAGGTCGAGCTTCTCCGTCACCCGCTTCCCGCCGTTGCAAGTCGGGGGGCGGTTCTCTGCTTTGGGGCAAGTCATCGCTTTGCAACAAGAGGCGCAGGGGGCGATCACCGTTTCTGGCGCCACTTTGGTAGTCTCCTCCCATGGCACGCCCTCCTCTCTCTCTGGCGTAGCAATGGCGGCGGTTTTTGGCGGGCACTTTTGGCGGCAAATGGCGCAGCACAGTCTTTGCAATAAAGCACAGTCCAAGCACAATAAATCACAGTCTCTAGGCACACATGACCTGATTCTTCAGGCTTAAGTAGATCCTGTTCGTGACGCCAAGTTGGAGTGCCCCCACACCGCCGCAGGGCCGAGGGGTACCCGGAGCCGGGCCTCTGAGTCTCAGTCCTGGGGTTGTCACGGTGGCTAGACCCGGTCCGTGGCCCTGTCTGTCAGTGGGGGACGTCCGGTGCAAATAGTGGTGTTGTAACGGTGCAGTTGTGGGGTGCAGGTTGCGGTAAATAACGAGGACACCAGGTTGCAGTCTCTTTACCTCTTTACTGAAGATCTCTGGGTCCTCAGTCCAGAATACGGTTCACCAGGCTGCGCAAGTCCGGCCGGTCCAATGGCACCTCCAGAGTTCACTTCACAGGTGGAGATCGGTGCCTTCCTTCTAGCGCTATGTGTTGCGGTCCTCCCCTGCTGTGCTCACGGAAAGTCCCCACAACCGTTGTGTCTGTTTCTTAAGTTCCCTCACAACTGTATTAAATGATGTTCTTCTAATCTTCCGTCCCTTCCTTATTTCTGGTTGGAACGGCACCCGTTTGTCAGGTAGGCCTGGAGTTCTTCCGGGACCCTAGAGACGCCCCTCTCCCGCAATTGCCCCCCAAGACTTCATAGGTGATTTGAGTTAGGCAGCCCGCCTGAGACTGACTGCCCTGCCGCTGTTTGGAGTATGGCTTGAAGCTGTATGCTATTCCACTCCCTCGGCGTTCCGGCCACCGGTATTGCGCCTCAGTAGGATGTTGCTCCGGTCTTACAGCACGACCCCTACTGGTATTCTCCTATCGCTTGATCTCATTTCTCACTCAGCACAATCTATCTCGCTTCTAGTCCTTTCTTGGGCACCGCCGCTACCCGGAGCAGGCGCGGTCCCTTTACGTTCTTTCTCGTTGCCAAGCCCCTGTCAGGATCCCACCCCTGACAGAGACCCTACTGTCTCTTCCTCCACAACACCCTCTGCCACTAGGTGTTGCTTTGTTCAATCCAGTCAGCTTTCTCTTACTAACTTCCTGCCTGACCCCCAGTTTACCCACTATGGTGGGGAGTGGCCTAATGAATAGAACCCTTAGCTCCCCCCGGAGGCCCTGCGGTGAAATGTATTGGTGTCTGTGATACCTGATCAGATGAACTCCTTCAGTGCCATCGAACGCACCATGGCTCCCCATAGTGGCGGAGCCACAGTACTGCAACGACCAGGACTCTGGGGCGCTGCATATGTACCTTTCCAATACTGTAGGTTTGAAAGCATCAGAGGAAGGGGTGGTTGTACTGAAACTGAGCTGTAGATTTTCAGTGGGGACCTGTCCTAAATCAGTTAATCCAGTCTTATTCCTAGGTACCCATGCTCCTCCTCTGAGTGCTAAATATTGTAAGTTGCCTATTTTTCCTGTAAGATTGCCCTGCCACCAAGGAAATTCTACCCATCCCACAACTGGTATGGCAATTGTAGTATTCCATAGTCTAGTATTGCCAGGTTGGTTGTTGGCCAGGTTGTCTGAACAATTAGGCCAAGCGAATATTTCTTCAGCTGACACGGGAACTGCTAGAAAAGGTATACTTGTGGCTGATACTGGTGAATGGGTACAGATCCAACAATCTGCCAGGGGTTGCGTATTATTTAACAAATCATGCACTAATTTTCTATGATGTTGTACGAATCTATTGTTCAAAGGGGCTAGAGAATTCAATCTTTCCCATGCCTCCGTTGAGGTTAACATTATTAACATCAATATCATGAGTCTTATACTGCTTTTTTGCAATGGCTTGCATGTATCCATGATGCCTTTCCTTCAAGCTTGACTGCTGTTGGAGTTGTTAACAGGACTTGGAAAGGTCCGTCAAATCTCGGTTCCAGAGTCTTTCTGGTGTGTCTTTTCACGTAGATTTGATCACCAGGTTCCAACTTGTGGCCTCCTTCGAGATTTTCTGGATCTGGAAGGGAAGCAAAAACTTGCGAATGCACTTTAGTTAAACGTTTTTGTAATTCTTGTACATAAGCAGTTAAAGTCTCAGTATTCAACATCAGTTGTTGTGGAAAATAACAACCCAAATTTGCTGCTCTACCAAAAAGAATCTCATGTGGTGACTAGGGTTGAGCGACTTTCATTTTTTTAAGATCGAGTCTGGTTTTGTGAAACCCGATTTAGTCCAGAGTCGAGTCGAGTGAAGTCGGCCGATTATCGCTAAAAGTCGGGGATCGACCGAAACACGAAACCCAATGCAAGTCAATGGGGAAGCATAGCCGGCAGTGAGTGGAGGCCAGGAAAACACCTACAGTGCACATTTTACTGCCAAAAACATCCATTCTTGTTTTCTGAAGCTTGTCAATCTTAATTAACTTTATAATAATAGTTGGGCACTGGAAATTGGGGGTCATTTGGCAAAAGTTGTGGGGGTAGGGCTGGTTCAAGGTTTTAGTGGGCCCAGGAAACATGGACTACGTCATGGCGGTGGAGCAGGGAGAGGTAAGTATTTCAACGTTGCAAGTGCTGTGATCCTGAGCAAGCAGGGGGGGCCCACTCGTTCGCATTGGCACTGGCACAGGGCCCCTCAAAGTACGGCGGTGTGTTTGCATGGCGGGGGCGCCTCCCACCAGCAGCGACACTTTTGCGTACTCTGAGTGGCCCTGTGCCAGTGACGTTGCTAACGAGTATGCCCCCCCACCTGATGAAGGAACCTGCACTTTCATCTGCACCTTCCGCTTTGTCCCTGTGTAAGGTGGTATAATATGCGGGAAGGGGAACCTTACTTTCAGCAGGGTCAGATTCTGGCTGTGTAGAGTACAAGGGGAATGTAGTGGTCTAGGTCAATGTACCAGCAGACTCATCTAGCAGTGGCTGGGCAATGGGCAGGATGATGAGGAAACAAATATAGGGCCAAAGAATAAAGTAGGCTAAATGCAGATCAAAATTGGTAACAGGACTAAACAGGCGGCATTGCTTTGTTCAGTGGAGTAGCAAACCCAAGAGCAGCAGACACTGTTTCAAGGGCCTAACCACACTAGTAGGCCAAATGCAGTTTAATATCTGATAGTATAGGCCGAAAGCCAGAATGTGGAAGCTCAGCTTTGTTCAGTTGAGGACAACACCAGGGAGGGGCAGACACCGTTAGTAGGCCCTAACCACCATTTTGTTTTTTAAAAAACACTTAATGAGAGCCAGAAGGTTGAAGCTCAGCTTTATTCAGTTGAGGGCAACACCAGGGAGGGGCAGACACCGTTAGTAGGCCCTAACCACCATTTTGTTTTTTAAAAAACACTTAATGAGAGCCAGAAGGTAGAAGCTCAGCTTTATTCAGTTGAGGGCAACACCAGGGAGGGGCAGACACCGTTAGTAGGCCCTAAACACCATTTTGTTTTTTAAAAAACACTTAATGAGAGCCAAAAGGTTGAAGCTCAGCTTTATTCAGTTGAGGGCAACACCAGGCAGGGGCAGACACCATTAGTAGGCCGGAACCACCATTTTGTTTTTTAAAAAACACTTAATGAGAGCCAGAAGGTTGAAGCTCAGCTTTATTCAGTTGAGGGCAACACCAGGCAGGGGCAGACACCGTTAGTAGGCCGGAACCAGCAATGTGTTTAAAAACAGCAGTTAATCAGAGCCGGAAGGTAGAAGCTCAGCTTTATTCAGTTGAGGGCAACACCAGGGAGGGACAGAAGCCGTTAGTAGGCCCTAACCACCATTTTGTTTTTTAAAAAACACTTAATGAGAGCCAGAAGGTTGAAGCTCAGCTTTATTCAGTTGAGGGCAACACCAGGCAGGGGCAGACACCGTTAGTAGGCCGGAACCACCATTTTGTTTAAAAACAGCAGTTAATCAGAGCCGGAAGGTAGAAGCTCAGCTTTATTCAGTTGAGGGCAACACCAGGGAGGGGCAGAAGCCGTTAGTAGGCCCTAACCACCATTTTGTTTTTTAAAAAACACTTAATGAGAGCCAGAAGGTTGAAGCTCAGCTTTATTCAGTTGAGGGCAACACCAGGCAGGGGCAGACACCGTTAGTAGGCCGGAACCAGCAATGTGTTTAAAAACAGCAGTTAATCAGAGCCGGAAGGTAGAAGCTCAGCTTTATTCAGTTGAGGGCAACACCAGGGAGGGGCAGAAGCCGTTAGTAGGCCCTAACCACCATTTTGTTTTTTAAAAAACACTTAATGAGAGCCAGAAGGTTGAAGCTCAGCTTTATTCAGTTGAGGGCAACACCAGGCAGGGGCAGACACCGTTAGTAGGCCGGAACCAGCAATGTGTTTAAAAACAGCAGTTAATCAGAGCCGGAAGGTAGAAGCTCAGCTTTATTCAGTTGAGGGCAACACCAGGGAGGGACAGAAGCCGTTAGTAGGCCCTAACCACCATTTTGTTTTTTAAAAAACACTTAATGAGAGCCAGAAGGTTGAAGCTCAGCTTTATTCAGTTGAGGGCAACACCAGGCAGGGGCAGACACCGTTAGTAGGCCGGAACCAGCAATGTGTTTAAAAACAGCAGTTAATCAGAGCCGGAAGGTAGAAGCTCAGCTTTATTCAGTTGAGGGCAACACCAGGGAGGGACAGAAGCCGTTAGTAGGCCCTAACCACCATTTTGTTTTTTAAAAAACACTTAATGAGAGCCAGAAGGTTGAAGCTCAGCTTTATTCAGTTGAGGGCAACACCAGGCAGGGGCAGACACCGTTAGTAGGCCGGAACCACCATTTTGTTTAAAAACAGCAGTTAATCAGAGCCGGAAGGTAGAAGCTCAGCTTTATTCAGTTGAGGGCAACACCAGGGAGGGGCAGAAGCCGTTAGTAGGCCCTAACCACCATTTTGTTTTTTAAAAAACACTTAATGAGAGCCAGAAGGTTGAAGCTCAGCTTTATTCAGTTGAGGGCAACACCAGGCAGGGGCAGACACCGTTAGTAGGCCGGAACCACCATTTTGTTTAAAAACAGCAGTTAATCAGAGCCGGAAGGTAGAAGCTCAGCTTTATTCAGTTGAGGGCAACACCAGGGAGGGGCAGAAGCCGTTAGTAGGCCCTAACCACCATTTTGTTTTTTAAAAAACACTTAATGAGAGCCAGAAGGTTGAAGCTCAGCTTTATTCAGTTGAGGGCAACACCAGGCAGGGGCAGACACCGTTAGTAGGCCGGAACCAGCAATGTGTTTAAAAACAGCAGTTAATCAGAGCCGGAAGGTAGAAGCTCAGCTTTATTCAGTTGAGGGCAACACCAGGGAGGGACAGAAGCCGTTAGTAGGCCCTAACCACCATTTTGTTTTTTAAAAAACACTTAATGAGAGCCAGAAGGTTGAAGCTCAGCTTTATTCAGTTGAGGGCAACACCAGGCAGGGGCAGACACCGTTAGTAGGCCGGAACCACCATTTTGTTTAAAAACAGCAGTTAATCAGAGCCGGAAGGTAGAAGCTCAGCTTTATTCAGTTGAGGGCAACACCAGGGAGGGGCAGAAGCCGTTAGTAGGCCCTAACCACCATTTTGTTTTTTAAAAAACACTTAATGAGAGCCAGAAGGTTGAAGCTCAGCTTTATTCAGTTGAGGGCAACACCAGGCAGGGGCAGACACCGTTAGTAGGCCGGAACCACCATTTTGTTTTTTAAAAAACACTTAATGAGAGCCAGAAGGTTGAAGCTCAGCTTTATTCAGTTGAGGGCAACACCAGGCAGGGGCAGACACCGTTAGTAGGCCGGAACCAGCAATGTGTTTAAAAACAGCAGTTAATCAGAGCCGGAAGGTAGAAGCTCAGCTTTATTCAGTTGAGGGCAACACCAGGGAGGGACAGAAGCCGTTAGTAGGCCCTAACCACCATTTTGTTTTTTAAAAAACACTTAATGAGAGCCAGAAGGTTGAAGCTCAGCTTTATTCAGTTGAGGGCAACACCAGGCAGGGGCAGACACCGTTAGTAGGCCGGAACCACCATTTTGTTTTTTAAAAAACACTTAATGAGAGCCAGAAGGTTGAAGCTCAGCTTTATTCAGTTGAGGGCAACACCAGGCAGGGGCAGACACCGTTAGTAGGCCGGAACCAGCAATGTGTTTAAAAACAGCAGTTAATCAGAGCCGGAAGGTAGAAGCTCAGCTTTATTCAGTTGAGGGCAACACCAGGGAGGGACAGAAGCCGTTAGTAGGCCCTTACCACCATTTTGTTTTTTAAAAAACACTTAATGAGAGCCAGAAGGTTGAAGCTCAGCTTTATTCAGTTCAGGGCAACACCAGGCAGGGGCAGACACCGTTAGTAGGCCGGAACCAGCAATGTGTTTAAAAACAGCAGTTAATCAGAGCCGGAAGGTAGAAGCTCAGCTTTATTCAGTTGAGGGCAACACCAGGGAGGGGCAGAAGCCGTTAGTAGGCCCTAACCACCATTTTGTTTTTTAAAAAACACTTAATGAGAGCCAGAAGGTTGAAGCTCAGCTTTATTCAGTTGAGGGCAACACCAGGCAGGGGCAGACACCGTTAGTAGGCCGGAACCAGCAATGTGTTTAAAAACAGCAGTTAATCAGAGCCGGAAGGTAGAAGCTCAGCTTTATTCAGTTGAGGGCAACACCAGGGAGGGGCAGAAGCCGTTAGTAGGCCCTAACCACCATTTTGTTTTTTAAAAAACACTTAATGAGAGCCAGAAGGTTGAAGCTCAGCTTTATTCAGTTGAGGGCAACACCAGGCAGGGGCAGACACCGTTAGTAGGCCGGAACCACCATTTTGTTTAAAAACAGCAGTTAATCAGAGCCGGAAGGTAGAAGCTCAGCTTTATTCAGTTGAGGGCAACACCAGGGAGGGACAGAAGCCGTTAGTAGGCCCTAACCACCATTTTGTTTTTTAAAAAACACTTAATGAGAGCCAGAAGGTTGAAGCTCAGCTTTATTCAGTTGAGGGCAACACCAGGCAGGGGCAGACACCGTTAGTAGGCCGGAACCACCATTTTGTTTAAAAACAGCAGTTAATCAGAGCCGGAAGGTAGAAGCTCAGCTTTATTCAGTTGAGGGCAACACCAGGGAGGGGCAGAAGCCGTTAGTAGGCCCTAACCACCATTTTGTTTTTTAAAAAACACTTAATGAGAGCCAGAAGGTTGAAGCTCAGCTTTATTCAGTTGAGGGCAACACCAGGCAGGGGCAGACACCGTTAGTAGGCCGGAACCACCATTTTGTTTAAAAACAGCAGTTAATCAGAGCCGGAAGGTAGAAGCTCAGCTTTATTCAGTTGAGGGCAACACCAGGGAGGGGCAGAAGCCGTTAGTAGGCCCTAACCACCATTTTGTTTTTTAAAAAACACTTAATGAGAGCCAGAAGGTTGAAGCTCAGCTTTATTCAGTTGAGGGCAACACCAGGCAGGGGCAGACACCGTTAGTAGGCCGGAACCAGCAATGTGTTTAAAAACAGCAGTTAATCAGAGCCGGAAGGTAGAAGCTCAGCTTTATTCAGTTGAGGGCAACACCAGGGAGGGGCAGAAGCCGTTAGTAGGCCCTAACCACCATTTTGTTTTTTAAAAAACACTTAATGAGAGCCAGAAGGTTGAAGCTCAGCTTTATTCAGTTGAGGGCAACACCAGGCAGGGGCAGACACCGTTAGTAGGCCAAAACCAGCAATGTGTTTAAAAACAGCAGTTAATCAGAGCCGGAAGGTAGAAGCTCAGCTTTATTCAGTTGAGGGCAACACCAGGGAGGGGCAGAAGCCGTTAGTAGGCCCTAACCACCATTTTGTTTTTTAAAAAACACTTAATGAGAGCCAGAAGGTTGAAGCTCAGCTTTATTCAGTTGAGGGCAACACCAGGCAGGGGCAGACACCGTTAGTAGGCCGGAACCACCATTTTGTTTAAAAACAGCAGTTAATCAGAGCCGGAAGGTAGAAGCTCAGCTTTATTCAGTTGAGGGCAACACCAGGGAGGGACAGAAGCCGTTAGTAGGCCCTAACCACCATTTTGTTTTTTAAAAAACACTTAATGAGAGCCAGAAGGTTGAAGCTCAGCTTTATTCAGTTGAGGGCAACACCAGGCAGGGGCAGACACCGTTAGTAGGCCGGAACCACCATTTTGTTTAAAAACAGCAGTTAATCAGAGCCGGAAGGTAGAAGCTCAGCTTTATTCAGTTGAGGGCAACACCAGGGAGGGACAGAAGCCGTTAGTAGGCCCTAACCACCATTTTGTTTTTTAAAAAACACTTAATGAGAGCCAGAAGTTTGAAGCTCAGCTTTATTCAGTTGAGGGCAACACCAGGCAGGGGCAGACACCGTTAGTAGGCCGGAACCACCATTTTGTTTAAAAACAGCAGTTAATCAGAGCCGGAAGGTAGAAGCTCAGCTTTATTCAGTTGAGGGCAACACCAGGGAGGGGCAGAAGCCGTTAGTAGGCCCTAACCACCATTTTGTTTTTTAAAAAACACTTAATGAGAGCCAGAAGGTTGAAGCTCAGCTTTATTCAGTTGAGGGCAACACCAGGCAGGGGCAGACACCGTTAGTAGGCCGGAACCACCATTTTGTTTAAAAACAGCAGTTAATCAGAGCCGGAAGGTAGAAGCTCAGCTTTATTCAGTTGAGGGCAACACCAGGGAGGGACAGAAGCCGTTAGTAGGCCCTAACCACCATTTTGTTTTTTAAAAAACACTTAATGAGAGCCAGAAGGTTGAAGCTCAGCTTTATTCAGTTGAGGGCAACACCAGGCAGGGGCAGACACCGTTAGTAGGCCGGAACCACCATTTTGTTTAAAAACAGCAGTTAATCAGAGCCGGAAGGTAGAAGCTCAGCTTTATTCAGTTGAGGGCAACACCAGGGAGGGGCAGAAGCCGTTAGTAGGCCCTAACCACCATTTTGTTTTTTAAAAAACACTTAATGAGAGCCAGAAGGTTGAAGCTCAGCTTTATTCAGTTGAGGGCAACACCAGGCAGGGGCAGACACCGTTAGTAGGCCGGAACCACCATTTTGTTTAAAAACAGCAGTTAATCAGAGCCGGAAGGTAGAAGCTCAGCTTTATTCAGTTGAGGGCAACACCAGGGAGGGGCAGAAGCCGTTAGTAGGCCCTAACCACCATTTTGTTTTTTAAAAAACACTTAATGAGAGCCAGAAGGTTGAAGCTCAGCTTTATTCAGTTGAGGGCAACACCAGGCAGGGGCAGACACCGTTAGTAGGCCGGAACCACCATTTTGTTTAAAAACAGCAGTTAATCAGAGCCGGAAGGTAGAAGCTCAGCTTTATTCAGTTGAGGGCAACACCAGGGAGGGGCAGAAGCCGTTAGTAGGCCCTAACCACCATTTTGTTTTTTAAAAAACACTTAATGAGAGCCAGAAGGTTGAAGCTCAGCTTTATTCAGTTGAGGGCAACACCAGGCAGGGGCAGACACCGTTAGTAGGCCGGAACCACCATTTTGTTTTTTAAAAAACACTTAATGAGAGCCAGAAGGTTGAAGCTCAGCTTTATTCAGTTGAGGGCAACACCAGGCAGGGGCAGACACCGTTAGTAGGCCGGAACCAGCAATGTGTTTAAAAACAGCAGTTAATCAGAGCCGGAAGGTAGAAGCTCAGCTTTATTCAGTTGAGGGCAACACCAGGGAGGGACAGAAGCCGTTAGTAGGCCCTAACCACCATTTTGTTTTTTAAAAAACACTTAGAGAGCCAGAAGGTTGAAGCTCAGCTTTATTCAGTTGAGGGCAACACCAGGCAGGGGCAGACACCGTTAGTAGGCCGGAACCACCATTTTGTTTTTTAAAAAACACTTAATGAGAGCCAGAAGGTTGAAGCTCAGCTTTATTCAGTTGAGGGCAACACCAGGCAGGGGCAGACACCGTTAGTAGGCCGGAACCACCATTTTGTTTAAAAACAGGAGTTAATCAGAGCCGGAAGGTAGAAGCTCAGCTTTATTCAGTTGAGGGCAACACCAGGGAGGGGCAGAAGCCGTTAGTAGGCCCTAACCACCATTTTGTTTTTTAAAAAACACTTAATGAGAGCCAGAAGGTTGAAGCTCAGCTTTATTCAGTTGAGGGCAACACCAGGCAGGGGCAGACACCGTTAGTAGGCCGGAACCACCATTTTGTTTAAAAACAGCAGTTAATCAGAGCCGGAAGGTAGAAGCTCAGCTTTATTCAGTTGAGGGCAACACCAGGGAGGGGCAGAAGCCGTTAGTAGGCCCTAACCACCATTTTGTTTTTTAAAAAACACTTAATGAGAGCCAGAAGGTTGAAGCTCAGCTTTATTCAGTTGAGGGCAACACCAGGCAGGGGCAGACACCGTTAGTAGGCCGGAACCACCATTTTGTTTTTTAAAAAACACTTAATGAGAGCCAGAAGGTAGAAGCTCAGCTTTATTCAGTTGAGGACAACTTGAATTAGGGACTGCATACAGACTTAGCAGGCTGTCCCCTGTGTGGACCATGCATCCAATACATTTACCCATTGAGCCACAAAGGACACGTAACCTTCCGTGGCCATGCCTACAGGTCCATGTGTCTGTTGTCAGGTGTACCTTTGTCAGTGTAGGCCTATTGGAAGGAGGGACCGCAGACAGGCTTCAAAGGCCTAACACAATAAAATGGGCTGGCTGTAGGCACTTTAAAATTGGTTCCAGGGGTACACGGGCAGCAGTGGTCTGGTCAGTGGAGGCCTAGTGGAAGGAGGGACCGCAGACAGGCTTCGAAGGCCTAACACAATAAAATGGGCTGGCTGTAGGCACTTTAAAATTGGTTCCAGGGGTACACGGGCAGCAGTGGTCTGGTCAGTGGAGGCCTAGTGGAAGGAGGGACCGCAGACAGGCTTCGAAGGCCTAACACAATAAAATGGGCTGGCTGTAGGCACTTTAAAATTGGTTCCAGGGGTACACGGGCAGCAGTGGTCTGGTCAGTGGAGGCCTAGTGGAAGGAGGGACCGCAGACAGGCTATCAAAGGCCTAAAATAACAAACAATAGGCTCATGGCAGTTTTACAGCGGTTACATGGATACACGGGCAGGCAGCTGGTGATGAGTGGAGGAGTATTTAAAGTAGGGACCGCAGACAGGCTATCAAAGGCCTAAAATAACAAACAATAGGCTCATGGCAGTTTTACAGCGGTTACATGGATACACGGGCAGGCAGCTGGTGATGAGTGGAGAAGTATTTAAAGTAGGGACCGCAGACAGGCTATCAAAGGCCTAAAATAACAAACAATAGGCTCATGGCAGTTTTACAGCGGTTACATGGATACACGGGCAGGCAGCTGGTGATGAGTGGAGGAGTATTTAAAGTAGGGACCGCAGACAGGCTATCAAAGGCCTAAAATAACAAACAATAGGCTCATGGCAGTTTTACAGCGGTTACATGGATACACAGGCAGCTGGTGATGAGTGGAGGAGTATTTAAAGTAGGGACCGCAGACAGGCTATCAAAGGCCTAAAATAACAAACAATAGGCTCATGGCAGTTTTACAGCGGTTACATGGATACACAGGCAGCTTGGTGGTGAGTGGAGGAGTATTTAAAGTAGGGACCGCAGACAGGCTATCAAAGGCCTAAAATAACAAACAATAGGCTCATGGCAGTTTTACAGCGGTTACATGGATACACGGGCAGGCAGCTGGTGATGAGTGGAGGAGTATTTAAAGTAGGGACCGCAGACAGGCTATCAAAGGCCTAAAATAACAAACAATAGGCTCATGGCAGTTTTACAGCGGTTACATGGATACACGGGCAGGCAGCTGGTGATGAGTGGAGGAGTATTTAAAGTAGGGACCGCAGACAGGCTATCAAAGGTCTAAAATAACAAACAATAGGCTCATGGCAGTTTTACAGCGGTTACATGGATACACGGGCAGGCAGCTGGTGATGAGTGGAGGAGTATTTAAAGTAGGGACCGCAGACAGGCTATCAAAGGCCTAAAATAACAAACAATAGGCTCATGGCAGTTTTACAGCGGTTACATGGATACACGGGCAGGCAGCTGGTGATGAGTGGAGGAGTATTTAAAGTAGGGACCGCAGACAGGCTATCAAAGGCCTAAAATAACAAACAATAGGCTCATGGCAGTTTTACAGCGGTTACATGGATACAAAGGCAGCTTGGTGGTGAGTGGAGGAGTATTTAAAGTAGGGACCGCAGACAGGCTATCAAAGGCCTAAAATAACAAACAATAGGCTCATGGCAGTTTTACAGCGGTTACATGGATACACGGGCAGGCAGCTGGTGATGAGTGGAGGAGTATTTAAAGTAGGGACCGCAGACAGGCTATCAAAGGCCTAAAATAACAAACAATAGGCTCATGGCAGTTTTACAGCGGTTACATGGATACACAGGCAGCTGGTGATGAGTGGAGGAGTATTTAAAGTAGGGACCGCAGACAGGCTATCAAAGGCCTAAAATAACAAACAATAGGCTCATGGCAGCTTTACAGCGGTTACATGGATACACAGGCAGCTTGGTGGTGAGTAGTGTTGAGCATTCCGATACTGCAAGTATCGGGTATCGGCCGATACTTGCTGTATCGGAATTTCCGATACCGAGATCCGATACTTTTGTGGTATCGGGTATCGGGTATCGCAACAACATTAATGTAATAATGTGTAAAAAAGAGAATTAAAATAAAAAATATCGCTATACTCACCTGTCCGACGCAGCCGGGACCTCAGCGAGGGAACCGGCAGCGTTGTTTGTTTAAATTTCGCGCTTTTACTTGGTTACGTGAAGTCCCGGCTTGTGATTGGTCAGGGCGGCCATGTTGCCGGGACGCGGACCAATCACAGCAAGCCGTGACGAAATTACGTCACGGCTTGCTGTGATTGGTCCGCGTCCCGGCAACATGGCCGCCATTAACCAATCACAAGCCGTGACGTCACGGGAGGCTGGACATGCGCGTATTTTGAAAAGCGTGCGTGTCCAGCCTCCAGTGACGTCCCGGCAACATGGCCGCCATTAACCAATCACAAGCCGGGACGTCACGGGAGGCTGGACATGCGCGTATTTTGAAAAGCGCGCGTGTCCAGCCTCCAGTGACGTCCCGGCAACATGGCCGCCATTAACCAATCACAAGCCGGGACGTCACGGGAGGCTGGACATGCGCATATTTTGAAAAGCGCGCGTGTCCAGCCTCCAGTGACGTCCCGGCAACATGGCCGCCATTAACCAATCACAAGCCGGGACGTCACGGGAGGCTGGACATGCGCGTATTTTGAAAAGCGCGCGTGTCCAGCCTCCAGTGACGTCCCGGCAACATGGCCGCCATTAACCAATCACAAGCCGGGACGTCACTGGAGGCTGGACACGCGCGCTTTTCAAAATACGCGCATGTCCAGCCTCCCGTGACGTCACGGCTTGTGATTGGTTAATGGCGGCCATGTTGCCGGGACGCGGACCAATCACAGCAAGCCGTGACGTAATTTCGTCACGGCTTGCTGTGATTGGTCCGCGTCCCGGCAACATGGCCGCCCTGACCAATCACAAGCCGGGACTTCACGTAACCAAGTAAAAGCGCGAATTTTAAACAAACAATGCTGCCGGTTCCCTCGCTGAGGTCCCGGCTGCGTCGGAGAGGTGAGTATAGCGATATTTTTTATTTTAATTTTTTTTTTTACACATTAATATGGTTCCCAGGGCCTGAAGGAGAGTTTCCTCTCCTTCAGACCCTGGGAACCATCAGGGATACCGTCCGATACTTGAGTCCCATTGACTTGTATTGGTATCGGGTATCGGTATCGGATTGGATCCGATACTTTGCCGGTATCGGCCGATACTTTCCGATACCGATACTTTCAAGTATCGGACGGTATCGCTCAACACTATTGGTGAGTGGAGGAGTAGTGCAAGGAGTGTCTGTCCCAGTACTCCCAAAATATAAATAGATGTTAATGTCTCGCAAAACAACCAAAACAAAAAAAAGGTGGCATACTTAGGTACAGGGGTGGGCTCATCTACTGAGTTTCTGACATAGTAATTTGGCAGTAACTATTTAATGGTGCCAATATAGGACACAGACACAGACTACTTTAAGTTGCATCATAGATGTCTACAAATTTGTATTGTCAGTGCCAGACATTGAATGATGTCAGCGAATAGACTAAAGATTGGTGGAGCTGTGCGACATAATTTTGCACGTGGTAGAGCACATTTTGAGCTGGGGTAGGGGGGAACTCTCTTGAGGCCGGCGGGACCGGCCCAGGGCCCCTCATGTTACAACGGTGTGTCTGACGTTGGGTGCGCACCGCCACCGCCAGAGACACTACATTGTACTATGAGGGACCCAGTAGCAATGCCGTCAACCAAAAGCGAGCACACCCACCTCTTCAGACAAACAGCAGTCTCACGGGTGCTTGCGCCAAGTCGCGATACCACGGCCCCGTGTGGGGAGTTTTGCCATTTAGGGAGGTGTAAACATGTCGTATGCTGTACAATCAGCTGCAGCAAATTAGACATTAGAAAAGTAATTCACAGGCAAGAGCTTTTCATAGGAAAGCTAGGTGTCGGCCGGGCAAGGTGGGGCAAAAGATTTTGAAATCCAGTTGTGGTTCATTTTAATGAATGTTAGATCGTCAACATTTTGGGTAGCCAGACGAGTCCTTTTTTCGGTTAATATTGAACCTGCAGCACTGAATACTCTTTCTGATAGGACACTTGCTGCCGGGCAAGCAAGCTCCTGCAATGCATATTCTGCCAATTCTGGCCAGGTGTCTAATTTGGAGGCCCAGTAATCAAATGGGAATGACGGTTGAGGGAGAACATCGATAAGGGATGAAAAATAGTTAGTAACCATACTGGACAAATGTTGTCTCCTGTCACTTTCAATTGATGCAGCAGTACCTGTCCTGTCTGCGGTCATAGCAAAATCACTCCACAACCTGGTCAGAAAACCCCTCTGTCCAACGCCACTTCTGATGTGTGCACCCCTAACACTCCTAGTCTGCTGCCCCCTGGAGCTCGTGTGAGAACGATCACGTGCGCTGTGTGCTGGGAATGCCTGAAGCAAACGGTCAACAAGAGTTGATTGTTTGGTTGCTAATATTAGTTCCAAGTTCTCATGTGGCATAATATTTTGCAATTTGCCTTTATAGCGTGGATCAAGGAGGCAGGCCAACCAGTAATCGTCATCGTTCATCATTTTTGTAATGCGTGTGTCCCTTTTTAGGATACGTAAGGCATAATCCGCCATGTGGGCCAAAGTTCCAGTTGTCAAATCTCCGGTTGTGATTGGTTGAGGGGCAGTTGCAGGCAAATCTACGTCACTTGTGTCCCTCAAAAAACCAGAACCCGGCCGTGACACGCAACCAATTTCCTGTGCCCCCGGGAAAGGTTCGGCATTAAAAATATACTCATCCCCATCATCCTCCTCGTCCTCCACCTCCTCTTCGCCCGCTACCTCGTCCTGTACACTGCCCTGACCAGACAATGGCTGACTGTCATCAAGGCTTTCCTCTTCCTCTGGTGCAGACGCCTGCTCCTTTATGTGCGTCAAACTTTGCATCAGCAGACGCATTAGGGGGATGCTCATGCTTATTACGGCGTTGTCTGCACTAACCAGCCGTGTGCATTCCTCAAAACACTGAAGGACTTGACACATGTCTTGTATCTTAGACCACTGCACACCTGACAACTCCATGTCTGCCATCCTACTGCCTGCCCGTGTATCCTCCCACAAATAAATAACAGCACGCCTCTGTTCGCACAGTCTCTGAAGCATGTGCAGTGTTGAGTTCCACCTTGTTGCAACGTCTATGATGAGGCGATGCTGGGGAAGGTTCAAAGACCGCTGATAGGTCTGCATACGGCTGGCGTGTACAGGCGAACGTCGGATATGTGAGCAAAGTGCACGCACTTTGAGGAGCAGGTCGGAGAACCCAGGATAAGTTTTCAATAAGCACTGCACCACCAGGTTTAAGGTGTGAGCCAGGCAAGGAATGTGTTTCAGTTGGGAAAGGGAGATGGCAGCCATGAAATTCCTTCCGTTATCACTCACTACCTTGCCTGCCTCAAGATCTACTGTGCCCAGCCACGACTGCGTTTCTTGTTGCAAGAACTCGGACAGAACTTCCGCGGTGTGTCTGTTGTCGCCCAAACACTTCATAGCCAATACAGCCTGCTGACGCTTGGCAGTAGCTGGCCCATAATGGGACAACTGGTGTGCAACAGTGTCATCTGCCGATGGAGTGGTTGGCAGACTGCGTTCTGTGGAAGAGCTGTAGCTTCTGCAGGAGGACGAGGAGGAGGAGGGGGTGCGAACGCCTACAGCCAACTGTTTCCTAGACCGTGGGCTAGGCACAACTGTCCCTAAATTGATGTCGCCTGTGGACCCTGCATCCACCACATTCACCCAGTGTGCCGTGATGGACACATAACGTCCCTGGCCATGCCTACTGGTCCATGCATCTGTAGTCAGGTGCACCTTTGTACTCACAGATTGCCTGAGTGCATGGACGATGCGCTGTTTAACATGCTGGTGCAGGGCTGGGATGGCTTTTCTGGAAAAAAAGTGTTGACTGGGTAGCTCGTATCGTGGTTCAGCGTACTCCATCAGGGCTTTGAAAGCTTCGCTTTCAACTAACCGGTAGGGCATCATCTCTAACGAGATTAGTCTAGCTATGTGGGCGTTAAAACCCTGTGTACGCGGATGCGAGGATAAGTACTTCCTTTTTCTAACCAGAGTCTCATGTAGGGTGAGCTGGACTGGAGAGCTGGAGATCGTGGAACTTTCGGGTGTGCCGGTGTACATGGCAGACTGAGAGACGGTTGGAGACGGTATTGTTTCCGCCGGTGCCCTAGATGCAATATTTCCTCCTACAAAACTGGTGGTTCCCTGACCCTGACTGCTTTTGGCTGGCAAAGAAACCTGCACAGATACTGCCGGTGGTGCGGAAAATGGTGGCCTTACAGTGACGGAAGGGATGTTGCGTTGCTGACTAGCTTCATTGGCCGAGGGTGCTACAACCTTAAGGGACGTTTGGTAGTTAGTCCAGGCTTGAAAATGCATGGTGGTTAAGTGTCTATGCATGCAACTAGTATTTAGACTTTTCAGATTCTGACCTCTGCTTAAGCTAGTTGAACATTTTTGACAGATGACTTTGCGCTGATCAGTTGGATGTTGTTTAAAAAAATGCCAGACTGCACTCTTCCTAGACTCGGATCCCTTTTCAGGGATTGCAGACTGAGCTTTAACCGGATGGCGACGCTGTCCTCCAACAGGTTTTGGCTTTGACACGCATTTTGGGCCAGATACGGGCCCGGCAGATGGAACCTGTTGCGATGTTGATGCCTGCTGCGGCCCCTCCTCCACCTCCGCTTCTGAACTACTGCCGCCTGCACCCTGTTCCCCCAATGGCTGCCAATCGGGGTCAATAACTGGGTCATCTATTACCTCCTCTTCGAGCTCGTGTGCAACTTCGTCTGTGTCACTGTGTCGGTCGGTGGTATAGCGTTCGTGGCGGGGCAACATAGTCTCATCAGGGTCTGATTGTGGATCTGTACCCTGAGAGGGCAATGTGGTGGTCTGAGTCAAAGGAGCAGCATAGTACTCTGGCTGTGGCTGTGCATCAGTGCACTCCATGTCAGAATATACTTGTAATGGGCATGGCCTGTTAAATGTTTCACTTTCTAAGCCAGGGACGGTATGTGTAAAGAGCTCCATGGAGTGACCCGTTGTGTCGCCTGCTGCATCCTTCTCTCTTGTTGTAGTTTTTGCTGAGGAGGACAAGGAAGCGACTTGTCCCTGACCGTGAACATCCACAAGCGACGCGCTGCTTTTACATTTACCAGTTTCGGAAGAGGAGGCAAAAGAGCTAGAGGCTGAGTCTGCAATGTAAGCCAAAACTTGCTGTTGCTGCTCCGCCTTTAAAAGCGGTTTTCCTACTCCCAGAAAAGAGAGCGTTCGAGGCCTTGTGTAGCCTGACGACGAAACTGGCTCCACAGCTCCAGACTTAGGTGGAATATTTTTATCCCCACGACCACCTGATGCTCCACTACCACTACCATCATTACCAGCTGACAATGAACGCCCACGACGACCTCTTGCACCAGACTTCCTCATTGTTTTAAAATCTTAACCAAAGTAACTTTATTTGTTGCTGTCAAACAACTTACACGGTGAGCTATAACTTCAGCATGATTTCAATATCCCTTAACAGGTTGGTGAGACCACAAGGAAAATCAGGCACAATGTTACACACTCTGTTTTCTGTGGCACAAAATCACAGAGATGACACACACGCAGGACTGTCACTCAAGCACTAATGTCAATATTAATCTCCCACCTAATTTATTTATTTTTTTTTCTCAGGGAGACTTTAGAAACCAAATAATATTAAAAAAAAAACAAAAAAAAAAACAACAAAAAAAAGGCTTTCTATGGCCCACAATTAGAGAGAGAGAGGTGGCACACCCAGGAGTCAAGACTGGCACACAAGCTGAAAGGGCAATATTACTCTCCCACTGTTTTTTTAAGTTTTTTTTTTTTTATTTTCAGGGAGACTTTAGAAACCAAATAATATTAAAAAAACCAAAAAAATAAATAGCCTTTCTATGGCCCACTGAATGAGAGAGAGAGGTGGCACACCCAGGAGTCAAGACTGGCACACAAGCTGAAAGGGCAATATTACTCTCCCACTGTTTTTTTATGTATTTTTTGTTTTTTAAGGGAGACTTTAGAAACCCAATAATATTTAAAAAAAAAAAAAAAAAAAGGCTTTCTATGGCCCACAATTAGAGAGAGAGGTGGCACACCCAGGAGTCAAGACTGGCACACAAGCTGAAAGGGCAATATTACTCTCCCACTGTTTTTTTATGTATTTTTTGTTTTTTAAGGGAGACTTTAGAAACCAAATAATATTTAAAAAAAAACAAAAAAAAAAGGCTTTCTATGCCCCACAATTAGAGAGAGAGAGGTGGCACACCCAGGAGTCAAGACTGGCGCACAAGCTGAAAGGGCAATATTACTCTCCCACTGTTTTTTTAAGTTTTTTTTTTTTTATTTTCAGGGAGACTTTAGAAACCAAATAATATTAAAAAAACCAAAAAAATAAATAGCCTTTCTATGGCCCACTGAATGAGAGAGAGAGGTGGCACACCCAGGAGTCAAGACTGGCACACAAGCTGAAAGGGCAATATTACTCTCCCACTGTTTTTTTAAGTTTTTTTTTTTTTATTTTCAGGGAGACTTTAGAAACCAAATAATATTAAAAAAACCAAAAAAATAAATAGCCTTTCTATGGCCCACTGAATGAGAGAGAGAGGTGGCACACCCAGGAGTCAAGACTGGCACACAAGCTGAAAGGGCAATATTACTCTCCCACTGTTTTTTTATGTATTTTTTGTTTTTTAAGGGAGACTTTAGAAACCCAATAATATTTAAAAAAAAAAAAGGCTTTCTATGGCCCACTGAATGAGAGAGAGAGGTGGCACACCCAGGAGTCAAGACTGGCACACAAGCTGAAAGGGCAATATTACTCTCCCACTGTTTTTTTATGTTTTTTTTTTTTTCAGGGAGACTTTAGAAACCAAATAATATTAAAAAAACCAAAAAAATAAATAGCCTTTCTATGGCCCACTGAATGAGAGAGAGAGGTGGCACACCCAGGAGTCAAGACTGGCACACAAGCTGAAAGGGCAATATTACTCTCCCACTGTTTTTTTATGTTTTTTTTTTTTCAGGGAGACTTTAGAAACCAAATAATATTAAAAAAACCAAAAAAATAAATAGCCTTTCTATGGCCCACTGAATGAGAGAGAGAGGTGGCACACCCAGGAGTCAAGACTGGCACACAAGCTGAAAGGGCAATATTACTCTCCCACTGTTTTTTTATGTTTTTTTTTTTTCAGGGAGACTTTAGAAACCAAATAATATTAAAAAAACCAAAAAAATAAATAGCCTTTCTATGGCCCACTGAATGAGAGAGAGAGGTGGCACACCCAGGAGTCAAGACTGGCACACAAGCTGAAAGGGCAATATTACTCTCCCACTGTTTTTTTATGTTTTTTTTTTTTCAGGGAGACTTTAGAAACCAAATAATATTAAAAAAACCAAAAAAATAAATAGCCTTTCTATGGCCCACTGAATGAGAGAGAGAGGTGGCACACCCAGGAGTCAAGACTGGCACACAAGCTGAAAGCGCAATATTACTCTCCCACTGTTTTTTTATGTATTTTTTGTTTTTTAAGGGAGACTTTAGAAACCCAATAATATTTAAAAAAAAAAAAAAAAAAAGGCTTTCTATGGCCCACAATTAGAGAGAGAGGTGGCACACCCAGGAGTCAAGACTGGCACACAAGCTGAAAGGGCAATATTACTCTCCCACTGTTTTTTTATGTATTTTTTGTTTTTTAAGGGAGACTTTAGAAACCAAATAATATTAAAAAAACCAAAAAAATAAATAGCCTTTCTATGGCCCACTGAATGAGAGAGAGAGGTGGCACACCCAGGAGTCAAGACTGGCACACAAGCTGAAAGGGCAATATTACTCTCCCACTGTTTTTTTATGTTTTTTTTTTTTTCAGGGAGACTTTAGAAACCAAATAATATTAAAAAAACCAAAAAAATAAATAGCCTTTCTATGGCCCACTGAATGAGAGAGAGAGGTGGCACACCCAGGAGTCAAGACTGGCACACAAGCTGAAAGGGCAATATTACTCTCCCACTGTTTTTTTATGTTTTTTTTTTTTCAGGGAGACTTTAGAAACCAAATAATATTAAAAAAACCAAAAAAATAAATAGCCTTTCTATGGCCCACTGAATGAGAGAGAGAGGTGGCACACCCAGGAGTCAAGACTGGCACACAAGCTGAAAGGGCAATATTACTCTCCCACTGTTTTTTTATGTATTTTTTGTTTTTTAAGGGAGACTTTAGAAACCCAATAATATTTAAAAAAAAAAAAAAAAAAAAGGCTTTCTATGGCCCACTGAATGAGAGAGAGAGGTGGCACACCCAGGAGTCAAGACTGGCACACAAGCTGAAAGGGCAATATTACTCTCCCACTGTTTTTTATTTATTTTTTTTTTTTCAGGGAGACTTTAGAAACCAAATAATAAGAAAAAAAATAAATAAATAAATAGGCTTTCTATAGCCCACTGAATAAGAGATAGCACACACAGCAGTGGCACACAAGCCCTGACTGAGGCCAATATTTTTCTACCACTGATTGATGTAGTGTTTTTGTGTTGAGGTAGAATTTAGAACACAAATCACGGAAAAAATAAATAGGCTTTCTATGGCCCACTCAGTGAGAGATGGCACACACAGGGATGGCACTGTAGCAGAAATGCCAATCTTAATCTCCCACAAAAAAAAAAAAAAAAAAACAGGGACTGTCCTACAATTACTATCTCCCTGCAGTAATCTAAGCCAGGTATGGCAGGCAGCAATAGGAGTGGACTGATGCACAAATTAAATAAAAAGTGTGGACAAACAAAAAAGATAGCTGTGCAGAAAGGAACAAGAGGATATGTGCTTTGAAAAAAGCAGTTGGTTTCCACAGTGGCGTACACACAGCAATACAGCTATCACGGAGCCTTCTAGGGCAGCCCAATGAGCTACAGCGCTGAGGAAAAAAAAAAAAAATAGCTTCCACTGTTCCTGCACACCGAAGGTGGTGTTGGACAGTGGAAATCGCTACAGCACAAGCGGTTTGGTGGTTAGTGGACCCTGCCTAACGCTCTCCCTGCTTCTGATGAAGCGGCAGCAACCTCTCCCTAAGCTCAGATCAGCAGCAGTAAGATGGCGGTCGGCGGGAACGCCCCTTTATAGCCCCTGTGACGCCGCAGACAGCAAGCCAATCACTGCAATGCCCTTCTCTAAGATGGTGGGGACCAGGATCTATGTCATCACGCTGCCCACACTCTGCGTTCACCTTCATTGGCTGAGAAATGGCGCTTTTCGCGTCATTGAAACGCGACTTTGGCGCGAAAGTCGCGTACCGCATGGCCGACAAGCACAGGGGTCGGATCGGGTTTCATGAGACGCCGACTTAGCCAAAAGTCGGCGACTTTTGAAAATGATCGACCCGTTTTGCTCAACCCTAGTGGTGACAGCTTAGCCTTCCCCCTTGGGGCGTTTCGGATGGAATACAGGGCAAGTGGTAGACACTCGGTCCAAGGCTTTCCTGTTTCTGCCATGGCCTTCTGGATTTTTAATTTTATTGTTCCATTTAATCTTTCCACTTTACCTGAACTCTGTGGGTGATACGGAGTGTGAAACTGGTTTTCTACTCCCAACATTTTCATAGCATTCTGGAATATTTCTCCAGTAAAATGGGTACCCCTATCTGACTCGATCACCTCAGGCATGCCGTAACGGGGTATCAGTTCATGTGCTATTTTAATGGCAGTAGTTTTTGCTGAGGCTTTACGAACTGGATAAGCCTCTGGCCACCCTGAGAACATGTCCACACACACAAGCACATATTCGTATCCATTGTACCTAGGAAGCTGGATGTAGTCGATCTGGAGTCTTTGAAAGGGATACAGTGGTCTTACATGATGCTTGGTTGGGGTTTTTAATGGTCTGACCTGGATTGTGTGCCAGGCATATAGCGCATGCAGCACACATGTTCCGAGCGAAATTACCAAAGCCTGGAGCCAACCACCTTTCTTTTACCTTGAGCGTCATACCGTTTGCCGATACATGCGTAGGTAGGTGGAGGTCACTCGCCACTGCGGGGTACCAGGCTCTGGGTAAACACAACAAAGTTCCTTTTTTCCATAATCCTTGCTGATCTTCTGCCCCTTTTTTCTGCCACTGCCCTCGTTCTTCGTCGTCTACCTGTTTCTGAGCTTCCTTCAATCTCTCCTCATCATCTTCAGAGCTATCTAGTGTGTGGGCATGATGTAAGGGTTTACGTGCTGCCTGTTTTGCTGCTTTGTCGGCTTTATCGTTACCCCTGGCTTCCTCGGTGTCGAGTCTCACATGTGCAGCTACCTTTATCACCGCTATTTCTTTAGTTTCTTGTGCTGCCTCCAGAATCTGTCTAATGAGGGAGGCATGTTTAACAGGTTGGCCTGAAGCAGTCATATAACCTCTGGCTCTCCATATTACGCCAAAATCGAAAATAATGCCATGTGCATATCTAGAATCAGTGTATATGTTTGCTGTCTGATCTTTGGCTATTTTTAGAGCTTCAACTAATGCCGTAAGTTCTGCTTCTTGTGCAGACTGATTAGCAGGGAGAGGTTCTGCTTTCAGCACTTCATGCTGAGTTACTACCGCATAACCTGTATGAAATTGTCCATTCATATCTGCATATCTACTGCCATCTATGAAAAGTTCAAATGTAGCATTACAGAGTGGCTTGTCACGTACATTACGTAAGCCCTGAGTCTCTTGTTCCATTAATTGTACACAATCATGCATTGACTCTGATGGGTCAAAGGAGTTGGAGAGTGCAGTTTCCTCAGGTATGATACCCCCCTCAGACTCTAAAGGGAGCAAAGACGCGAGATTAAGAGTCTGAACCCTGGCAAAGGAAATGTTGGGCGGCAGTAGTAGGGAACATTGGAGACGGAGGTGTCTGGCCATTGAAATATGTTTAGGTTGGACCTGGTTAAGAATGCCATGTACATCATGAGTGGTCTGAACTAGAAGTGGGTGATCAAGAACAATCTCAAAAGCTTTATCTAATAACAGTGAAATTGCGGCTACTACTCTTACACAAGAAGGTGCGGCTCTAGCTACAGGGTCCAGATGAGCTGATATGTATGCCACAGGTCTCTGTTTGTTTCCATGTTTTTGTGTGAGCACCCCTGTAGCATGTGAGGATATCTCAGCTGCCATCAATTGAAAAGGTTTAGTGTAGTCTGGGAGTCCCAAAGCCGGAGCTGATACCAGTGCTGTTTTCAAAGAGGAAAATGACTGTTTAGCCTCTTCACTGAGTGAATATGGCGTGTTGGCAATACAGTCATATAAAGACTGCATGAGTTGACTTGCATGTATGATCCACTGTCTACAGTGTGAAACAATACCCAGGAAAGCACGCAGCTGTTTGTGATTCCTGGGTTCAAGCATGTTACGTATGGCTTCCGTACGTTGAGGTGTGAGGTGTCTGATGCCCTGTGATATGCAGTGACCTAAAAACACGACTGTTTGTTGACAAGCCTGGAGTTTCTGTCTATTTACTTTACAGCCTTCTTGCGCTAGGAAAATTAAGAAATTAACAGTTGAGGTAACTGCCGTCTGCTCATCAGGGCAACAAATAAGTAAGTCATCTACATACTGTAGAATGACTACTCCTGGTTCTGGGGTGAAATTTTTCAGCACGGTCTGCATTGCTTCAGAGTACAAAGTTGGTGAGTGTACCATACCTTGTGGCAATCTTGTCCATGCTAATTGTTTACCCTTGAATGTAAAGGCAAACAAATGCCAACAGTTCTTATGTAGTGGCACAGAAAAAAATGCGTTTGATAAGTCAATTACTGTAAAATATGCAGCAGTGCTGGGAATTTGAGACAGTAAGGTATGAGGATTCGGTACCACAGGGGTGACCGGTGCCAAAACCTTATTGATTTCCCGTAGGTCGTGCACCATGCGATATTTCACCATAGTTTCTTTGGAGGAAACTTTCTTTTTAACAGGATATAAGGGTGTATTGGCGGGTGACCTGATTTCTACCAAAACACCTTGTAACACATAATCCTGAATTTGTTGAGAAATCGCCAGTTCTTGCTGGGCGCTGATGGGGTATTGCCTAAGCTGAGGTAAAATGGTTCCCGGGGCAGTTTCTAACAGTATAGGAGCTACTGATAAGAATCCTACATCAGTGTCTCCTTTTGCCCATAGGCTGTCAGGAACCCGAGACAAGTCAATTTTTGCTTGTTGAGCGTAAATTTCGGGAAAATCCTCCATTGCCTGTATTCTAACATATTGTTCCAGGGTTTCTGCATCTTCAGGGATGGTCAGCATAACTGTGCCATTTTCTCTAAAATGGATGTTTGCGTGCATTTTACTTAAGACTAGTGTTGAGCGATACCGTCCGATACTTGAAAGTATCGGTATCGGAAAGTATCGGCCGATACCGGCAAAGTATCGGATCCAATCCGATACCGATACCCGATACCAATACAAGTCAATGGGACTCAAGTATCGGACGGTATTCCTGATGGTTCCCAGGGTCTGAAGGAGAGGAAACTCTCCTTCAGGCCCTGGGAACCATATTAATGTGTAAAATAAAGAATTAAAATAAAAAATATCGCTATACTCACCTGTCCGACGCAGCCGGGACCTCAGCGAGGGAACCGGCAGCGTTGTTTGTTTAAAATTCGCGCTTTTACTTGGTTACGTGAAGTCCCGGCTTGTGATTGGTCAGGGCGGCCATGTTGCCGGGACGCGGACCAATCACAGCAAGCCGTGACGAAATTACGTCACGGCTTGCTGTGATTGGTCCGCGTCCCGGCAACATGGCCGCCATTAACCAATCACAAGCCGTGACGTCACGGGAGGCTGGACATGCGCGTATTTTGAAAAGCGCGCGTGTCCAGCCTCCAGTGACGTCCCGGCTTATGATTGGTCACGGCGCCATGTTGCCGGGACGCGGACCAATCACAGCAAGCCGTGACGAAATTACGTCACGGCTTGCTGTGATTGGTCCGCGTCCCGGCAACATGGCCGCCATTAACCAATCACAAGCCGTGATGTCACGGGAGGCTGGACACGCGCGTATTTTAAAAAGCGCGCGTGTCCAGCCTCCAGTGACGTCCCGGCTTGTGATTGGTTAATGGCGGCCATGTTGCCGGGACGTCACTGGAGGCTGGACACGCGCGCTTTTCAAAATACGCGCATGTCCAGCCTCCCGTGACGTCCCGGCTTGTGATTGGTTAATGGCGGCCATGTTGCCGGGACGTCACTGGAGGCTGGACACGCGCGCTTTTCAAAATACGCGCATGTCCAGCCTCCCGTGACGTCACGGCTTGTGATTGGTAATGGCGGCCATGTTGCCGGGACGCGGACCAATCACAGCAAGCCGTGACGTAATTTCGTCACGGCTTGCTGTGATTGGTCCGCGTCCCGGCAACATGGCCGCCCTGACCAATCACAAGCCGGGACTTCACGTAACCAAGTAAAAGCGCGAAATTTAAACAAACAACGCTGCCGGTTCCCTCGCTGAGGTCCCGGCTGCGTCGGACAGGTGAGTATAGCGATATTTTTTATTTTAATTCTCTTTTTTACACATTATTACATTAATGTTGTTGCGATACCCGATACCCGATATCACAAAAATATCGGATCTCGGTATCGGAAATTCCGATACAGCAAGTATCGGCCGATACCCGATACTTGCAGTATCGGAATGCTCAACACTACTTAAGACATCAGTACCCAGCAAGCAGGTAGGTGCACCTTTAGCAAATAAAAATTTGGATACAAAGGTTTTAGGGCCAAAGCTCACATTTAAAGGTTTTGTAAAGGGCAACGCCTGAATTTTACCATCATACCCTTCTGCATATGTTACCTTTGAGGATATATTGTCAGGATATGGTAAAAAGTCTTGATTTAAAATGGAGGATGTTGCTCCCGTATCTATCAGAAAAGGTACATTTTTACCCTCAACCTCAACTTGTATTATTGGTCTTCTAGAAGGAAGAGAGACCTGCATAACCTTCAGTCATTCTGAGCTGTCTGTTTGATCAGGCGCTGGGTTATTTATCCTATTTTTGGGTACAAAGGTTCCTGAATCTATATCTGCTTTTCTCTTCCTACATTCCCTTTGGAAATGTCCTGGCTTCTTACAGTAATGACAAGTAAACTTTTGATTAGCAGAGCCAGTATTAGCCTGTGCAATTCTTACTGGCTTAGAATTTTCTCTTAAGTCCATTTCTATCCCTACAGCTTTCTGTCTAGCCAGGTGTGGGTCTTCCAAGGTTCTCCAATCAGGGGTTGCGGCCTTAAGCTTTTCCTTCACTTTTGGAGACAATCCATCTATAAAGGTTTTTGTAACTAACCTCATCATTCCTGAAGCGGTTAGATCCATGCCTTCATCTCTGAAATTATTTTCTACACTTAGATAATATTCGTCTACTGATTGTCCAGATTTCTGAGCCACCACTCCCGTTGTTCCTCTCTGCCTCTGTTTTTCCCTCATGAAAACCATTAAGTGATCTACAAATTGCGTACCTGATTCTATCGTTTGTAAGGCACCATCTCCTGCCTGGGGCCTATGTACCTGTAGATTTGCTAATAGCTCCTGGAAGAGTCCAGGAGTCATTTTCATTCTACATAATTCTTCTCCATCTGCCCAAACTCCAGCGTGAGTCTGCATAATTTGCTGTATATATTGTGCAAATCTAACTGGACACTGGGTGGGATCTGGTGCGTTATGCAAGAGAGACATGCCTTCAGCGGGGGACCAAGGGAAATATTGTCGAGTTTGGTGATATCTAGTTCCCATTACTCCGTCAGCACCAGGTTCCCTAAAGGGTCTTGGTACTACCCTAACAGGGGCAAGTACAGCGCCATGTCTAGGTGTACCACAGGCTAGGCAATCATTTCTCCAGTCTGGATTTTGTTGTCCACAGTGCGGACATACCCATCCTCCTGATCCGGCTAAACTTTGAGGTGGTGTTTGGAGAAAAGATGGGGCATGTGGGTTAAGGTATGGGGGTGGGGTGTTCTTATATTCCACATTTTGTTTTTCTCCATAGCCTGCGGGTCTAATACACCACTTTTTATTCTGTTGATTATATGTCCATCCCTCTTTTTCTGCTACCCTAGAGACATCAATCAACGCTTGGATCTGATCTATCCATTTCTTGTCTCTGATTATGCCTTTTTTTTTTCCTGAATTCCTTCCCATTTTTTTCTACTAAAGGCTTCTGCCTTAGTAACTCCAAACTTACTAAAAATCTTTCTCAGCCCCTTAGTGGCATCTTCACCACTTCTCTCCTTTATGATAGTATAGATATCGAATTCTTCTGGTTCCGACTTTGCTTGCTTATTCCCCATTTTCTTATCCTGAGCTTTTTTCTTTTCTTGCCCTAGGTGGCGTTTGGGTATGAGAATACCTCGTTACCTTCTTCCTAAGGAGCTAGGATGTTTAACGGCTTCTGCGTACCGTGTTGATGTAAGAAAATCCTGATTCCTACACCTATAGCAAACAACACAAATGCAACCAGACAGAGGATCAAAATACAACGTATCTTGTCCCAGGCTAATTTATCTGTCCTGGGCTCATACTATCATACACTTATCCGTCACCAGGTTTTCGTCAAAGACAGGATCAGAGATTGAACATAGGCGCGGAGGTCTCCCCGAAAGGACGCAACCACGTTGCCCAGTGGGACAGTCACTTCTTCTGTTTCAACACCCTGGGCGGCTTATAGGGCTATTCCCAACTTCCACACAACTTCTATTCACATTCACTCTCATTCAATGCCGTACTCCGTGAGGTGGTCAATTCCTAAGTAGTTCAAGAACCCGAGCTATAGGTATCCTCCTCTACTAGAACTACCCGCTAAAGGACACGACACAGAAAATCTTACGGACAGTGCAGGGCAGATATAAGAGATCTAACAGTGTCTCTTACCTGGCCAGGTTTTTATTCATCTGCCGTCCATTATCCCAGATTCTCTTTTCGTTCGTATTCTGCCGGTGTTCTTGAAGGAGTACACAGACCTCGGGTCCCTGTTCGGGCGCCAGGAAATGTCGGGACCACACTCAGTCGGAGCAGCCTTTGGAAGTGGGGAATCACCAGAAATAATACACAAGACACGTCTCGTATAGTATATCACTGGGAAGCCTCAGAAGCACGCCTGCCTTCAAGGTGCTATCCCCTCTTTATATAGTTGTACAGGTAGTTTCAGTGGTTATACAAGTTTTGCTTGTTTAAACAAAGAGAGAAAAGAGAAGACAAAAAAAAACAGTTTTGGCTATGTGATAGTTTCACAAACAAACAAAACAGTACAGTTTCGCCTAAGTGGCAGTTTCACAAACAAAAAATAGGATTTCACACTATAGCTAAAATGTCCTTGAATGGACAGGTCAATATTGATCACAAATTATTTTTGGTTCATTGAGGTAACCATTTTTGTTCCGCTCTTCACAGCAATCAGAGCAATTTGTAATATTTCACCTATGAAAAGTGATAAAATATTACCATCCAGCCATAGCCAATGCTCCAATATCATCGGCCATGGCTGGAAACCCTGATCTGCCCCCCCACCACCACCACCACCGAACTCCCCAGTCCTCCGTTCTGTGGTCCGCTCCCCTCCGTCCTCCTGTCCGCTCCCCCGTCCTCCTGTCCTCTCTCCCCGTGCTCCGATCCACCCCCCCTGTGCTCCGATCCACCCCCGTGCTCCCCCCCCCTCATACTTACCGAGCCTCCGTCCGTCTCCTCCATGGGCGCCGCCATCTTCCAAAATGGCGGGCGCATGCGCAGTGCGCCCGCCGAATCTGCCGGCTGGCAGATTCATTCCATATACATTTTGATCACTGTGATAAATCCTATCACAGTGATCAAAATAAAAAAAATAGTATCATCCCCATAGGTAGGGACAACAATAAAATAAAGAAATTTTTTTTTTTTTCCACTAGGGTTAGAACTAGGGTTAGGGTTAGGGTTAGGCTATGGCTATGTGCACACGTATTCTGGTCCTCTGCGGATTTTTCCGCAGCGGATTTGATAAATCCACAGTGCAAAACCGCTGCGGATTTATCGCGGATTCACCTTGGTTTTTCTGCGGATTTCACTGCGGTTTTACAACTGCGGTTTTCTATTGGAGCAGTTGTAAAACCGCTGTGGAATCCGCAGAAAGAAGTGACATGCTGCGGAATGTAAACCGCTGCGTTTCCGCGCAGTTTTTTCCGCAGCATGTGCACAGTGTTTTTTGTTTCCCATAGGTTTACATTGAACTATAAACTCATGGGAAACTGCAGCGGACCCGCAGCTGCGGAAACGCTGCGGATCCACAGCGTTTTCTGCAGCGTGTGCACATAGCCTTAGAATTAGGCTATGTGCACATGGTGCGGATTTGGCTGTGGATCCGCAGCAGATTGGCCGCTGCGGATTCGTAGCAGTTTTCCAACAGGTTTACAGTTCCATGTAAACCTATGGAAAACCAAATCCGCTGTGCCCATGGTGCGGAAAATACAGCGCGGAAACGCTGCGTTGTATTTTCCGCAGCATGTCAATTCTTTGTGCGGATTCCGCAGCGTTTTACACCTGTTCCTCAATAGGAATCCGCAGGTGAAATCCGCACAAAAAACACTGGAAATCCGTGGTAAATCCACAGTTAAACGCAGTGCCTTTTACCTGCGGCTTTTTAAAAAATGGTGCTGAAAAATCTCACACGAATCCGCAACGTGGGCACATACTGTAGCCTGAGGGTTAGGGTTGGAATTAGAGTTAGAGTTGGAATTAGGGCTAGGGTTGGAAATAGGGTTAGGATTAGGCTTGTGGTTAGGGTTATGGTTAGGGGTGTGTTGGGGTTAGGGTTGTGGTTAGGGTTGGGATTAGGGTTAGGGGTGTGTTGGGGTTAGGGTTGTGGTTAGGGGTGTGGCTAGAGTTGGGATTAGGGTTAGCGGTGTGTTGGGGTTAGTGTTGAAGTTAGAATTGAGTGGTTTCCACTGTTTAGGCACATCAGGGGTCTCCAAACGCAACATGGCGCCACCATTTATTCCAGCCAATCTTGCGTTCAAAAAGTCAAATGGTGCTCCCTCCCTTCCGAGCCCCGACGTGTGCCCAAACAGTGGTTTACCACCACATATGGGGTACCAGCATACTCGGGACAAACTAGGAAAACTAGGCAACAACTATTGGGGTCCAATTTCATCTTTTACCCTTGTGAAAATAAAAAATTGCTTGCTAAAACATCACTTTTGAGGAAAGAAAAATGATTTTTTTATTTTCACGGCTCTGCGTTGTAAACTTCTGTGAAGCACTTGGGGGTTCAAAGTGCTCACCACATATCTAGATAAGTTCCTTTGGGGGTCTAGTTTCCAAAATAGGGTCAATTGTGGGGGGTTTCTACTGTTTAGGCACATCAGGGGCTCTGCAAATGCAACGTGACGCCCGCAGACCATTCCATCAAAGTCTGCATTTCAAAACGTCACTACCTCCCTTCCGAGCCCCGACGTGTGCCCAAACAGTGGTTTACCCCACATATGGGGTACCAGCATACTCAGGACAAACTGGGCAACAAATATTTGTGTCCAATTTCTCCTTTTTCCCTTGTGAAAATAAAAAATTGCTTGCTAAAACATCATTTTTGAGGAAAGAAAAATGATTTTTTATTTTCACGTCTCTGCTAGTGTTGAGCGATACCGTGCGATACTTGAAAGTATCGGTATCGGAAAGTATCGGCCGATACCGGCAAAGTATCGGATCTCGCCGATACCGATACCCGATACCAATACAAGTCAATGGGACTCAAGTATTGGAAGGTATCCCTGATGGTTCCCAGGGTCTGAAGGAGAGGAAACTCTCCTTCAGGCCCTGGGATCCATATGAATGTGTAAAATAAAGAATTAAAGTAAAAAATATTGATATACTCACCTCTCCGATGCAGCCTGGACATTACCGCTGTGAACCGGCAGCCTTCTTTGCTTAAAATGAGCGCGTTCAGTACCTTCCATGACGTTACGGCTTCTGATTGGTCGCGTGCCGCTCATGTGACCGCCACGCGACCAATCAGAAGCCGTGACGTCATCCCTCAGGTCCTAAATTCCTAGAAGGAAGAAATTGCCCAACACATTTTATGATCCATTTTATCCTGTTGCCCATGTGGAAATGAACAAATTGAGGCTAAAAGAAATTTTTTGTGAAAAAAAAGTATTTTTTCATATTTACGGATCAATTTGTGAAGCACTTGGGGGTTCAAAGTGCTCACTATGCATCTAGATAAATTCCTTGGGGGGGGTCTAGTTTCCAAAATGGGGTCACTTGTGGGGGAGCTCCAATGTTTAGGCACACGGGCTCTCCAAACGCGACATGGTGTCCGCTAAAGGTTGGAGCCAATTTTTCATTGAAAAAGTCAAATGGCGCTCTTTCCCTTCCGAGCCCTGTCGTGCGCCCAACCAGTGGTTCCCCCCATATATGGGGTATCAGCGTACTCAGGACAAATTGTGAAATAACTTTTGGGGTCCAGTTTCTCTTTTTACCCTTGGGAAAATAAAAAAATTGTTGCTAAAAGATCATTTTTGTGACTAAAAGTTAAATGTTAATTTTTTCCTTCCATGTTGCTTCTGCTGCTGTGAAGCACTGGAAGGGTTAATAAACTTCTTGAATGTGGTTTTGAGCACCTTGAGGGGTGCAGTTTTTAGAATGGTGTCACTTTGGGGTATTTTCAGCCATATAGACGCCTCAAACTGACTTCAAATGTGAGGTGGTCCCTAAAAAAAATGGTTTCGTAAATTTTGCTGTAAAAATGAGAAATCGCTGGTCAAATTTTAACCCTTATAACTTCCTAGCAAAAAAAAAATTGAGTTCCAAAATTGTGCTGATGTAAAGTAGATATGTGGGTAATGTTATTTATTAACTATTTTGTGTCACATAACTCTCTCGTTTAACAGAATAAAAATTCTAAATTTGAAAATTGCAAAATTTTCAAAATTTTAGCCAAATTTCCATTTTTTTCACAAATAAACACAAAAATTATCGACCTAAATTTACCACTAAAGTGAAGCCCAATATGTCATGAAAAACATTCTCAGAATCGCTAGGATCCGTTGCAGCGTTCCTGAGTTATTACCTCATAAAGAGACACTGGTCAGAATTGCAAAAAAAACGGCCAGGTCATTAAGGTCAAAATAGGCTGGGTCATGAAGGGGTTAAAAAACAATTACCCGTTTTTTCTTGATAACCAGCCTTGGTAATGCTGACAGCTGAGGGTTTCAAACCGCAGCTGACAGTTTTGCCTGCCTGGTAGTGATGAGCGAGCACTAAAATGCTTGGGTGCTCATTGATCGGGTCGAGCAGGTTGGTATACTCGGGTACTCGGCCAGAACAATGAGCCCAATGTAAGTCTATGGGAGACCCGAGTATTTTTACCGTGATCCCCCCCGGCGGTCCTTTTAAGGTCTAAAAACGTCTGAAAATGATGCAAACACTGCTCAAATGACACAGGAACATCATGGGGATCGGCCCTGGAAGCATTCCTGACTCTTAATTCATAGCTGTAAACATTTTTTTCCGATGCCATTTTTCCCGCTGCAACAAAAACACACTAAAACGAAACCAAAACGGATTTTGCTGGGAAATATGTTAAGGTACATCCTTTGCAGGTTAGTGACTTGCCTGTAAGGCCAAATATTTAACCCCAGACTGAAAATTTCCTCCCCCACTTAGGCTTAGTTCAGATGCAGCGTTTTTTAAGCGTTTTTCAACTTTAACATTGCTTTCAACCACTACAAATGCATTCACTGGGAAATGTCATTATAACATTTAACAACCCTAGCTGGCCATGTGGTATGTCACACATAAGCAGACCTGTCATGGTTCTCAATGGCAAGAGACCGTAGTAAAGCATACAAAAGGACTAGCTCTTGGAAGATGGGAACTCGAGCTGACTGTGAGCTAAACCTACCGCACAACTAACAGTGGCCGGGTAGCGTGCCTACGTTTTATCCCTAGACGCCCAGCGCCAGCCTGAGAACTGACTGACCCTAGCAGAGGAAAATACAGACCTGGCTTACCTCTAGAGAAATTTTCCCCAAAAGGCAGACAGTAGCCCCCACATATAATGTCGGTGATTTTAGAGGAAATTGACATACGAAGTATGAAGATAGGTTTAGCAAATTGAGGTCCGCTTACTAGATAGTAGGAAGACAGAAAAGGGAACTACACAGTCAGCTGAAAACCCTTTCAAAACACCATCCTGAAATTACTTTAAGACTCTAATATCAACTCATGACACCAGAGTGGCAATTTCAGCTCACAAGAGCTTCCAGCCTCAGAAATATTCAAACACAGAGAACTGGAACAAAAATGCAAAACAAACTTAGGACTACAAGTCCAACTTAGCTGATAGTAGTCTAGGAGCAGGAACATGCAACAGAAAGGCTTCTGGTAACATTGTTGGCCGGCATAGAAATGACTGAGGAGCAAGGCTAAATAGACAACTCCCACATCCTGATGGAAACAGGTGAACAGAGGCGATGAAGCACACAAGTTCAGTACCACCAGTGACCACCGGGGGAGCCCAGAAACCAAATTCACAACAGTACCCCCCCCTCAAGGAGGGGTCACCGAACCCTCACCAGAACCACCAGGGCGATCAGGATGAGCCCTATGAAAGGCACGGACCAAATCGGAGGCATGAACATCAGAGGCTGTCACCCAAGAATTATCCTCCTGACCGTAGCCCTTCCACTTGACCAGATACTGAAGTCTCCGTCTGGAAACACGGGAGTCCAAGATCTTCTCGACAACGTACTCCAACTCACCCTCAACCAACACCGGAGCAGGAGGCTCAACGGAAGGCACAACCGGTACCTCATACCTGCGCAACAATGACCGATGGAAGACATTATGAATAGAAAAAGATGCAGGGAGGTCCAAACGAAAGGACACAGAGTTAAGAATCTCCAATATCTTGTACGGGCCGATGAACCGAGGCTTAAACTTAGGAGAAGAAACCTTCATAGGGACAAAACGAGAAGACAACCACACCAAGTCCCCAACACAAAGACGAGGACCAACACGACGACGGCGGTTGGCAAAATGCTGAGTCTTCTCCTGGGATAACTTCAAATTGTCCACCACATGCCCCCAAATCTGATGCAACCTCTCCACCACAGCATCCACTCCAGGACAATCCGAAGACTCCACTTGACCGGAAGAGAAACGAGGATGAAACCCCGAATTACAGAAGAAAGGAGAAACCAAGGTGGCAGAACTAGCCCGATTATTGAGGGCAAACTCCGCCAAGGGCAAAAAGGCAACCCAATCATCCTGATCCGCAGACACAAAACACCTCAAATAAGTCTCCAAGGTCTGATTAGTTCGCTCGGTCTGGCCATTAGTCTGAGGATGGAAAGCAGACGAAAAAGACAAATCAATGCCCATCCTAGCACAGAACGCTCGCCAAAATCTAGACACGAATTGGGTTCCCCTGTCAGACACGATATTCTCTGGAATACCATGCAAGCGAACCACATTTTGGAAAAACAGAGGAACCAGCTCGGATGAGGAAGGCAATTTAGGCAAGGGGACCAAATGGACCATCTTAGAGAAACGGTCACACACCACCCAGATGACAGACATCTTCTGAGAAACAGGGAGATCAGAAATAAAATCCATGGAGATGTGAGTCCAAGGCCTCTTCGGAATAGGCAAAGATAACAACAATCCACTAGCCCGAGAACAACAAGGCTTGGCCCGAGCACAAACATCACAAGACTGCACAAAACCTCGCACATCTCGCGACAGGGAAGGCCACCAGAAGGACCTAGCCACCAAATCCCTGGTACCAAAGATTCCAGGATGACCAGTTAACGCAGAAGAATGGACTTCCGAGATGACTCTACTGGTCCAATCATCAGGAACAAACATTCTACCAGGCGGGCAACGATCAGGTCTATCCGCCTGAAACTCCTGCAAGACCCGTCGCAAGTCTGGGGAAACAGCAGATAATATCACTCCATCCTTAAGGATACCTGTAGGTTCAGAATTACCAGGGGAATCAGGCTCAAAACTCCTAGAAAGGGCATCCGCCTTCACATTTTTAGAACCCGGTAGGTAAGAAACCACAAAATTAAACCGAGAGAAAAATAACGACCAGCGCGCCTGTCTAGGATTCAGGCGCCTGGCAGACTCAAGATAAATTAAATTCTTGTGGTCGGTCAATACCACCACCCGATGTCTAGCCCCCTCAAGCCAATGACGCCACTCCTCAAAAGCCCACTTCATAGCCAAGAGCTCCCGATTACCAATATCATAATTTCGCTCAGCGGGCGAAAATTTACGAGAAAAGAACGCGCAAGGTCTCATTACGGAGCAGTCGGAACTTTTCTGCGACAAAACCGCCCCAGCTCCGATTTCTGAAGCGTGGACCTCAACCTGAAAAGGAAGAGTAACATCAGGCTGACGCAATACAGGGGCGGAAGAAAAGCGGCGCTTAAGCTCCCGAAAGGCCTCCACAGCAGCAGGGGACCAATCAGCAACATCAGCACCCTTCTTAGTCAAATCAGTCAACGGTTTAGCAACATCAGAAAAACCAGTTATAAATCGACGATAAAAATTAGCAAAGCCCAAAAACTTCTGAAGGCTCTTAAGAGAAGAGGGTTGCGTCCAATCACAAATAGCCTGAACCTTGACAGGGTCCATCTCAATGGAAGAGGGGGAAAAAATGTACCCCAAAAACGAAATTTTTTGAACCCCAAAAACGCACTTAGAACCCTTTACACACAAGGAATTAGAGCGCAAAACCTGAAAAACCCTCCTGACCTGTTGGACATGAGAGTCCCAGTCGTCCGAAAAAATCAAAATATCATCCAGATACACAATCATAAATTTATCCAAATATTCACGGAAAATGTCATGCATAAAAGACTGAAAGACTGAAGGGGCATTTGAAAGACCAAAAGGCATTACTAAATACTCAAAATGGCCCTCAGGCGTATTAAATGGGGTTTTCCACTCATCCTCCTGCTTAATTCGCACCAAATTATACGCCCCACGAAGATCAATCTTAGAGAACCACTTGGCCCCCTTTATTCGAGCAAACAAATCAGTAAGCAGTGGCAAAGGATACTGATATTTAACCGTGATTTTATTCAAAAGCCGATAATCAATACACGGCCTCAAAGAGCCATCTTTTTTAGATACAAAGAAAAAACCGGCTCCTAAGGGAGATGACGAAGGACGAATATGTCCCTTTTCCAAGGACTCCTTAATATATTCCCGCATAGCAGCATGTTCAGGCACAGATAGATTAAATAAACGACCCTTTGGAAACTTACTGCCCGGAATCAGATCTATTGTACAATCGCAATCTCTGTGCGGAGGTAGTGAACCAAGTTTAGGCTCCTCAAAAACGTCACGATAATCAGATAAAAATTCCGGAATCTCAGAGGGAATAGATGACGAAATGGAAACTAAAAGTTCGTCCCCATGAGTCCCCTGACATCCCCAGCTTAACACAGACATTGCTTTCCAGTCGAGGACTGGGTTATGAGATTGCAGCCATGGCAATCCAAGCACCAACACATCATGCAGATTATACAACACAAGGAAGCGAATAATCTCCTGGTGATCCGGATTAATACGCATAGTTACTTGTGTCCAGTATTGTGGTTTATTACTAACCAATGGCGTGGAGTCAATACCCTTCAGAGGTATAGGAACTTCCAGAGGCTCTAAATTAAACCCACAGCGTTTGGCAAAGGACCAATCCATAAGACTCAAAGCGGCGCCAGAGTCGACATAGGCGTCCGCGGTAATAGACGATAAAGAGCAAATCAGGGTCACAGATAGAATAAACTTGGACTGTAAAGTACCAACTGAAACAGACTTATCAACCTTCTTAGTACGTCTAGAGCATGCTGATATAACATGAGTTGAATCGCCACAATAGAAGCACAACCCATTTTTTCGCCTAAAATTCTGTCGTTCGCTTCTGGACAGAATTCTATCACATTGCATAATCTCTGGCGCCTCCTCAGTAGACACCGCCAAATGGTGCACAGGTTTGCGCTCCCGCAAACGCCGATCAATCTGAATAGCCATTGTCATGGACTCATTCAGACCTGCAGGCACAGGGAACCCCACCATAACATCTTTAATGGCATCAGAGAGACCCTCTCTGAAATTCGCCGCCAGGGCGCACTCATTCCACTGAGTAAGCACAGACCACTTACGAAATTTTTGGCAGTATATTTCAGCCTCATCTTGCCCTTGAGACAGGGCCATCAAGGCTTTTTCAGCCTGAATCTCTAAATGAGGTTCCTCATAAAGCAACCCCAAAGCCAGGAAAAACGCATCCACATTGAGCAACGCAGGATCCCCTGGTGCCAAAGCAAATGCCCAATCCTGAGGGTCGCCCCTGAGCAAGGAAATTACAATCCTGACCTGCTGTGCAGGATCTCCAGCGGAGCGAGATCTCAGAGACAAAAATAATTTACAACTATGTTTGAAATTCTGGAAGCGAGATCTATCCCCGGAGAAAAATTCAGGCAAAGGTACTCTAGGTTCAGATATAGGAGCATGAATTACAAAATCCTGTAAACTTTGAACCTTCATAGCGAGATTATTCAAACCTGTAGCTAAACTCTGAGGATCCATTTTCATCAGGTGAAATCAGAACCATTCAAGGATTAGAAGGAGAGAGAGACGAAGGCTGCAGTAAGCAGAGATGCTAGTGAATAAACTAAATAGCAAACTCAGGGAAAAAAAAAAAAAAAATTCTCTGCAGACTTCTTTTCTCTCCTTTCTTCTGCCAATTATTTTAACCCTTGGCCGGCCAAACTGTCATGGTTCTCAATGGCAAGAGACCGTAGTAAAGCATACAAAAGGACTAGCTCTTGGAAGATGGGAACTCGAGCTGACTGTGAGCTAAACCTACCGCACAACTAACAGTGGCCGGGTAGCGTGCCTACGTTTTATCCCTAGACGCCCAGCGCCAGCCTGAGAACTGACTGACCCTAGCAGAGGAAAATACAGACCTGGCTTACCTCTAGAGAAATTTTCCCCAAAAGGCAGACAGTAGCCCCCACATATAATGTCGGTGATTTTAGAGGAAATTGACATACGAAGTATGAAGATAGGTTTAGCAAATTGAGGTCCGCTTACTAGATAGTAGGAAGACAGAAAAGGGAACTACACAGTCAGCTGAAAACCCTTTCAAAACACCATCCTGAAATTACTTTAAGACTCTAATATCAACTCATGACACCAGAGTGGCAATTTCAGCTCACAAGAGCTTCCAGCCTCAGAAATATTCAAACACAGAGAACTGGAACAAAAATGCAAAACAAACTTAGGACTACAAGTCCAACTTAGCTGATAGTAGTCTAGGAGCAGGAACATGCAACAGAAAGGCTTCTGGTAACATTGTTGGCCGGCATAGAAATGACTGAGGAGCAAGGCTAAATAGACAACTCCCACATCCTGATGGAAACAGGTGAACAGAGGCGATGAAGCACACAAGTTCAGTACCACCAGTGACCACCGGGGGAGCCCAGAAACCAAATTCACAACACAGACCCATCTTGTTTCATTTATGAAGGGGGGACTCTTAAAGTCACAGAGCCTATTTTTATTGGTGCATCAGGCGGCATTAATATTCTTAAAGGGCCATTATTAAACAGTGGGTCTCCTAAACTGTTGTAGCCTATGCTGTGAGTGGATGGGCTGCCAAGAATTACGACGTACCACAATACCCCTTTCATAAGATGTCCCGGAGGGCCTCCTGAAAAAGTGTTGCAATTCATATGCACCCCAATAAGCCTTTGAACCCACATACTGGATGGGGGCCCATGCAAATCCACTTCACAATATGCATTTTGTACTCCCGTACTCCTTTGTTTTACACAAGACCTGCCCTGCTGCATAGTCATATGCACTAGTGATAAGGGAATATACTCATTACTCGAGATTTCTCAAGCATGCTCGGGGGTCCTCTGAGTATTTTTTAGTGCTCAGAGATTTAGTTTTTCTTGCCGCAGCTGAATGATTTACATCTGTTAGCCAGCATAAGTACATGTGGGGGTTGCCTGGTTGCTAGGGAATCCCCACATGTACTTATGCTGGCTAACAGATGTAAATCATTCAGCTGCGGCAAGAAAAACTAGATCTCCGAGCACTAAAAATTACTCGGAGGACCCCCGAACATGCTTGAGAAATCTCGAGTAATGAGTATATTCGCTCATCACTAATATGCACTCCATTACGCCTTGGAACCCACATACTGGATGGGCCCATGAAAATCCACTTCACAATATGCATTTTATACTCCCGTACTCCTTTGTTTTACACATTGGCAGCAAGGCCAGCCCTGCTGCATAGTCAAATGCGCCCCATTACGCCTTGGAACCCACATACTGGATGGGCCCATGAAAATCCACTGGTATTTTTTTGTATTTTTTAATGGTATGATGGTTCCCTCTTTGCAGAATTATTTACAGGAGAATTTGGCAATTTTATTTGCCATGTTTTTAACACTAAGTTTCAGATTTGGCTTTAAATAAGGGTAATACTTGAAATAGAGCTCAATTTTATTGCAAACTACAAAATTCAAGGAATAGTATGATTGAATAGTGTGAGTGCGTACACTTTTGTATATGTTAACGTACATAGGTTAATAAGTACATATAAGGATGAAATACATATAGTGATTACGTATATATATATAAAGATTAACTACATACAGTATACTTACATCATCCACAAGAGGGTTTTAAACATCATCCGTCTGGAATATCAGAGAAGCAACACCAAGACAGAGAGCCCCTGGGAGATTACCTACACTGCATGGGTGTCCCCAATTATGCAGGAATCAGCACACTGTACATGTACAGGTACCCCAGTTTTGGCATCTGTCTTATTCATGTTTCTCTGGTCTTATATAGTGATTTGCACTATGTAGTAACTTTAGTTTCACCCAGCCCTTCAAGTGGCCAGCTTTCAAGGTTGTATGAAACTGAGATATCATGGAGACATCAGACGAGGGGCCATCAACCCCTAGAAAATAAAAGCCACAAGGATTTAGATCAAACCACCACAGGCAGAGTTTCAGTAAACCTTATGTTTTACAATGACAAGCAGCAAACATATGGAGGCTTAGAACTGTTTGTGAAGTGAATAAACAAACATTTCTCAAGATTGTGTCACTATGAGCATTGTCTGTCACATCTGTAAATGTTTTACAAGAAATTCAGCTATTTGATTGTCTGAATGCATTCGGTATACAGTATTTTAAACTGGATTCCAAATCGCCATTTGTATATTCGCCATTTGTACAAAGTTATGGCTCTCAAGGAGAGAAACTAATATAGTCGACAAAGAAATATTTGTAATGAACTACTGAGCCAAACTAACGGCATTGCTTTATCAAATTTATATGAAGTGTATTGTGTTATGGTTCTCAATGGCAAGAGAACATAGCCCAGCAAACATAAGAACTAGCTCTTGGAAGGATGGAAACTAAACTGACCATGAACTAAACCTGCCGCACAACTAGCAGTAGCCGGGTAGCGTAGCCTGCGTTTTATCCCTAGACGCCCAGCACCGGCCGGAGGACTAACTAATCCTGGCAGAGGAAAATATAGTCCTGGCTCACCTCTAGAGAAATTTCCCCGAGAGGCCCCCACAAATATTGGCGGTGATTTTAGATGAAATGACAAACGTAGTATGAAAATAGGTTTAGCAAAATTGAGGTCCGCTTACTAGATAGCAGGAAGACAGAAAGGGCACTTTCATGGTCAGCTGAAAACCCTATCAAAACACCATCCTGAAATTACTTTAAGACTCTAGTATTAACTCATAACATCAGAGTGGCAATTTCAGATCACAAGAGCTTTCCAGACACAGAAACGAAACTAAGCTGTGAACTGGAACAAAATGCAAAAACAAACAAGGACTAAAGTCCAACTTAGCTGGGAGTTGTCTAGCAGCAGGAACATGCACAGAAAGGCTTCTGATTACAATGTTGACCGGCATGGAAGTGACAGAGGAGCAAGGCTAAATAGCGACTCCCACATCCTGATGGAAACAGGTGAACAGAGAGGATGATGCACACCAGTTCAATTCCACCAGTGGCCACCGGGGGAGCCCAAAATCCAATTTCACAACAGTATTGTGTCCAATCTGAGCAACCAGGCAACACAAAAATGAGATTTTCAAGTGAGCTCTTTAAGGTACACAAATGTTATGAAGTCTTTGCCAACAAGGATGCGGTTCACCAATGGGGGTACCTTTTTTAAAAAATGTACTATTGCCATCACAGCCCCCCTTGCTCAAAATTCTGTGGCCTATAAAAGTACAGAACACGTTCACCCAGGTCATGTCGTCGGAGATAAGGAAGAGACATTGCCGAGTTAAGAAGTAGTCCCAATGTAGGGGTGTGAGTCTCTGAGACTTGTAATGGAGGGCATGAGCTCACAACCAATTCTCCAATATTGGTTAGTTTTTCTACTAAATAAAATAGTGCCATTACAGCCCCCTTGCCCAAAATTCACTAGCAGATCCGGCAGCTCTGGGTAGCTTTTCAGAAAATGTTGAACCACGAGGTTAAGCACATGGGCCAAGCAAGGTATGTGTGTGAGCTCACCTTGCCTAAGAGCCACCAGGTTATGGCCATTGTCACACACGACCATGCCTGGCTGTAGGCTCAGCGGTGTCATCCAAATATCTGACTGCTCTTTCAGCGCTGTCCACAACTCTTCTGCATTGTGCGGTTTATCACCTATGCAGATTAGCTTCAGCACAGCCTGTTGCCACATGGCTGAGGCAGTGCTGCAGTGCTTCCAGCTTCTGACTGATGTGTTGATTTCAGAGATGGAGGATGAAGAGGAGAAGGAGTAGGTGCAGGAGCTGTAGACTGTGGGGGCAATCCTGATTGATGTAGGGCCAGCAATCCTCGGCGTGGGGAGGATGTGTTCCATCCCAAGGTCCAATTGGGTCCCGGCTTCCACTATGTTAACTGAGTGTGCCGTCAGTGAGATGTACCATCCCTGCCCACAAGCACTTGTCCACGTGTCCATGGTTAGGTGGACTTTCCCTGTAACAGCATTGTTGGAGGCATGGGTAATGTTGTGGGGCACATGCTGGCGTAATGCCGGTATGGCACACCAGGAGATATAGTGGCGACTGGGGACCTTTGGACAGCCATCGCCATCAGGTTGCGGAAAGCTTCCGTTTCAAAAGCCTAAAAGGCAACATTTCTAGCGCAAGCAGCAGAGAAATATTAGAATTTAGGACTGTGGCCTGTGGGGCATTGGCTGGGTATTTCCGCTTGCATTCCAAAGACTGAGGTACAGACAACTGAAGGCTGTGCTGGGACAAGGACGTGGACGGGCTTGATGATGGTGCTGCTTGACTGTGAGCAACAACAGGTACAGGGCTAGAGGCATCTTCAAATGCATGATGTACTGGGGATTGGCTTCTACGCAAAACAGTGGAAGAAGCACTGGTGTGACCAGCAGGCAGTGGTAATAGAGCCTGGGGTTCGGCCCACAAAGTTGGGTGCTTTGCTTGCATGTGCCTGATCATGCTGGTGGTTGTCAGGCTGGTTGTTTTGCTACCCCTGCTGATGCAGGCATGTTAGGTGCTGCAAATGGCTTGTTTGGGGTTATCGGCAGAGTCTTTAAAAAATAACCAGACTCGGGAAGATCTAGCAGTTGGAATGGCAACTTCACTCATCTTGGTGTTACGGGGAACGGATGCACGCCTTCTGTCTGTGGCCACCACACTGCTTCGTCCTGCCTGTTGGGGGGATATGCCTCCTTCCCCATTTGTGCTGCTGTCCTCACTATGCATGTCCTCCTGCCAGGTTGGGTCAGTCACATAGTCATCCACCACCTCGTCTTCCACATTGGCACCCTGCTCCTCCTCCTGACTTTCTGGCAATTGTGTCTCATCATCGTCCTCCTCTTCTGACACTTTCTCACCATCACCTTCGTGTGAAGTCACATTGTCATCCACCACCTCGTCTTCCACATTGGCACCCTGCTCCTCCTCCTGACTTTCTGGCAATTGTGTTTCATCATCGTCCACCTCTTCTGACACTCTCCCACCATCACCTTCGTGTGACCGGGGCTGGTCAAAGCTTTGGGCATCGCTACATGCGATCTCAGCTGTCACCACTTCAAGTTGACTGGCCAAGAGTCTTGAAATGGAAAACTGAACAGCTCTTCAGAGTGTCCAAGTGCAGGATCAGTTGTCTCAGGGCAGTCAGCATGGTGGGAGGAAGGAGGATCAGGGTGAGGAATATCCAGGCCACACTCATGGCTACTCAGACTTGACCATGTGGAAGACGTGGTGGTGGTGGCTAAGTGACTGGAAGCATTATCCACTATCCAGCCAACAACCGTTTCACACTGCTCTGGCTTCACTAGGGGTGTGCTGCGGTCTCCTAGAAACTGGGACAGGAAGGTTGAGCGAGAAGATGTGGGTCTTTGTTGTGGCACATTTTCATCTTGGCCACAGCCTCGTCCTCTGCATGCACCATCAGCATCACGTTCACTTCCCCATCCCTTGACCTTTGCCTTGCCCTTTTTAAATGGACTACTGCACTATTTCAAAAGCTCAACAGAAATGTATTTATTAGGAGCGAAATAATATCTGATCAGTATGCCTGCAAATCTACGCTTTTTCAAACACAGACACCAGGTAGGCCTCAGCCTGACATAACAGACTGTATTCTATTTTTTGTTTTTTTTTTGCGAATTTAATTTATGCAAAATAGTGCTGTATATAAGTAGAGTAACAGACAGCAAAAACAGTGGCAAAATGGCTTACAATGGCCAAACTTGGGCATGCAGATATATGAAGCCTGTTACGGAAATACCACACTGCCAAATATGTGGCCTGTTTTTTTTTTAATGCAAAATAATGCTTTATATAATTAGAGTAACAGACAGGAAAAAATGTGGTAAACCGGCCTACAATGCTCAAACTTGGAGCATACAGATATATGAGGCCTGTCATGGAAATACCACACTGTCAAGTATGTGGCCTGTGTTTTTAGTTTAATGCAAAATAGTGCTGTATATAATTAGAGGAACAGACAGGAAAAAAAGTGGGAAACCGGCCTACAATGGCCAAACTTTGAGCACGCAGATATATGAGGCCTGTCATGGAAATCACACTGCCAAATATGTGGCCTGTATTTTCTGAATGCAAAATAGTGCTGTTTATAAGTAGAGTAACAGACAGGAAAAAAGTGGGAAACTGGCCTACAATGGCCAAACTTGGAGCACGCAGATATATGAGGCCTGTGACGGAAATACCACACTGCCAAATATGTGGCCTGTTTTTTTTAACATGCAAAATAGTGCTGTATATAAGTAGAGTAACAGACAGGAAAAAAAGTGGGAAACCGGTCTACAATGGCTAAACTTGGAGCAGGCAGATATATGAGGCCTGTCACGGAAATACCACACTGCCAAATATGTGGCCTTTTTTTAAATGCAAAATAGTGCTGTATATAATTAGAGTAACAGACAGCAAAAACAGTGGCAAAACGGCCTAAAATGCCCAAACTTGGAGCACGAAGATATATAATGCCTTGTTTGGTGAATTTTAAGCACAAAAAAAAAAAAACAGTTGCACAAGGCTAGCACACACAACTATGCTACGTATGCCTGACAAACTATGGTTTTTAAACATGCCTCAGTCTGACATAACACACTGTATATTTTTTTGGGGGGAGTGAATTTTTGGGAAAAAAATGCAACTAGGTATATAGTAAAGAAGCTGCAGCAGCAGACAGATATGGAGCTTTGGGAGGGATGCAGTGGGAGCTATGTACGCACATACAGTGCCTGCAGGCCTTGCACTGATGTGGATATGCTGTGCTCTGCCTACCTAGCGCTGCAATATCAGGACCCACGAATTAGCTCTATAAAGGTCTGTTAGTTTCTCAGGAGTTGTGGATTTAACAGTTGCAGACCTACACTAACTCTAAAAACCACGATTCTGACCCTTTCTCGGCAGCAGCTCTCCCTACTCTCGCTGAATCCGGAGCTGAATGCGACGAGCAGGGCGGCACCAGGTCTCTTATACTCGGGATGATGCTGTGCGGCCAAGCCAATCACTGCATGACCACAATGAAGATGGCTGCGGTGTTTCATAGCCTGGCAGACAATCCCTGCACCGTGATTGGGTCAATAAAGTCCCCCAAAAATGCTGGGTGGAGACTGCAGTTACCGCCGAATAATGCCGGAAATGCTCGGTGCTCGGTACGTACACTGAGTACACTGATACTCGGGCGAGTATCGAGTAGTGTTGAGCACATTCGCTCATCACTACTGCCTGGCTATAAAAAATACAGGGGAGCCCACGTCAATTCTTTTTTTAAATTTTTTTTTATAGCGCAATTGATGGGTCATTAGACACCACTTTTCTTGGCGTCGGCCCCTAATTTTAGCTGTTTTAGCAGCTTTTTGGCATGTATTGCAGTGGGGTTGGTGCAGTGTGACAGATAGGCAGGGACCACAGGAAAGTTCACAGCAAAGGTGTTTAATGTCCAAACAACTCACACAATGAACAGCACACGGTATCCTCCGTATAGCAGCCTGGGTGTCTCAACAGTCCGTGTATGAGACTGGTTGCTAAGGGCGACTGCACCACCGTATCACACTGCGGGTTGCCAGGCGTCCGCTGCTCTTGGTCCTGTGTTACCTCACACAAGCTGGCCGCTGCAGTGCCACCTGCTCTGCCACTTGCAAACAAACACTGACCCCCCCCCCCCCCCCAAACCCTTTACTGCATGTTTTTTTTTTTTTTTTTATGGAATCTGTGGCCATGAGCCAATTGTAAGACCTGGTCCAGAGGGAGTGAACTGCCCCACTACTATCCCGTATTTCACTCCAAAAATAAAAGCCTTTAACAGGTTTTCCTGAACATTTCCTTGGACAAATAACTTCACCAGGTCCACACTTACTTTTATTTTGCACTTCAGCCACAGCTATGCCTGTGACTGCAATGCACTCCAGCTAGTTTAATACTCTTCTATGTGCGTCGTGGGAGATACATAGTGATCCTCGCATATAATACCTGTCACTGCTTCACATGCCCACTGAAGGTGCTGTCTATGTGTTTGGTTTTGCCTCCCATTGAAGTCAATAGAGTTCGGGTATATCCATTGGTCCATTTAGCGAACATGTTCGGCGAACATCGGGACGTTTGTCGATCTGAACTCATCCAAACCTTGAAAGGATTGCTCAGCTCTAGTTACAAGTAAGCTGAGCAGCAGTGCTCAATGCCAAGCAGCAGCTCTAAAAGCAAACAAGATTTTACGGTGTATAAAAAGAGATAAAATCCGGTGATCAAACTTATTGTTACCCTTTTCAAATCACTTGGTAGGCCACATCTAGAGCATGGGATCCAGTTTTGGGCTCCACATTTTAGAAAGGATATTCAGAATTTAGAGTCAAGTTCAAAGGCGGGCAACTAGATTATTACAAGAGGTGGAAGGCCTCTCATATAATGATAGGTTGAAAAAGGAGGAGGAGGAGATCTTATTTACATGTATAACATCTGAAACTGCAACAAGCAGCCTAGTAAGTGACACATCGCTGGAATCAGGTTTTCTATCTATCCTCAGATTAGGTGGCAAAAACCTAGTGACAGATTTCCTTTAGGCTGCCGTCACACTAGCAGTACTTGGTCAGTATTTTACCTCAGTATTTGTAAGCCAAAACCAGGAGTGGGTGATAAATGCAGAAGTGGTGCATATGTTTCTATTATACTTTTCCTCTAATTGTTCCACTCCTGGTTTTGGCTTACAGATACTGATGTAAAATACTGACCACATACTGCTAGTGTGACGGCAGCCTTAAACTTTTTTTTATATTAGTTTGCGTGATACTGGTTTTCACAGTGACACTGGTTTCATAAATGTATTTCACTGTATTTGCTGTTGAAGTTTAACATAAGAACATTTTTTGCATTGCATAAAAATATAAAACATCTAAGACTGTCAATGACAACCAGAGGCCTGTTTTCTTAGCTACTTTTCCCTGGAAAATTATATTTGAAAATGTATTAGTAATAGTAAGAGCATTGTTTGGAAACTTGTCAGGTAGAGATGAAATACTCGGTTCTGGCATATTTCACTTATTTCATATGCCTCATTGGTTGGGAGTGTTCTGCTGATTGATGCCCCAAACCTGTATTCACAATTAATAATAGTTCGTTTGTATATGCTAGTCCCATGAAACTTCCCATTATTAGTTTATTTTTTTGCTTGATAATGCAAAGGACAATAGATTCGTAAAGCATGAAAAAGTAATTTTTGTGGTTCCAATTCACTCATAAGAAAACTCCTAGTGTTGCCCATAATGATATCACAGATTTCTAAATGTAGAAACGACTACCTCTACAAGCTACAAAAGTAGCGAAATATGAGCATAAAACATACCTACAATAGAGATCTTGTAGTCTTACAGGATTTGAGTCTAGATAATTTCCAATAGATCTCCTAGACAGGGGCGGACACTGACAGTGGAGGTCCTCTGAGTGTGCATACACAAACGCATATTTACATGCATATTCATATTACACGCGTTATGAAATTACATAGCTCAAACATATATAAGATACACAAATACACAGAACACATGCATATACACAGTAATAGCATTTTTGTGATGCACTTGTTCATATGACCCCAACTTTTTTTGTTCTTTCACTCATAGTTGTAAAGCAATGTTCACACTAGGTGATTTCAGCATTGTTAAAGAAGTTGTCCACTACAATAATTTTTTTTTTTTTCATAAATCTTGCTATTATGTGCCCCTGAAAACATCCACTGTCTTTATTTTAGCAATATTACCTTTTATCATGCTGTAGCAGCACATCTTCAGTGCTGGATCCAGCTCTCATGGGGTTAATTGACAACTTCCTTTCTCCTGAGTTATTGTGCTCTAATACTACAAGTTCCATGATGCATTGCACTGGCCACTAAGCCCGAACCTACCACACCCACTCCAAAACACACCCAAACCCCTCCCTCCTCTCCCTCCTCTATCTTCAAAAAGATTTGTGATGTCATTTCTGTCCAACCTCCTCTTTTACATTTGTCCAACCCACACTCCATTACACACAGATGGATGGATGGATGGATAGATAGATATGGGATGGATAGATAGATATGTATCTATATATCTACCGTATTTTTCTCTTTGTAAGATGCTCCGGATTATAAGACGCACCCCAAATTTTGAGGAGAAAAATAGGAAAAAACTTTTTTTAATAAATTGGGGGTGCTTCTTATAATCCATGCGTCTTATTGCTTACCAGGGGTTGTGGCTGCAGTGGATCAGGGTCCCAGGGTCGTTGCTGGAGGCAGGAGTGGAGCATTGCTACAGGCTGGGATGAGGGGGTCTGCAGGGGGGCTCCTGTGCTGCAGGGGGGCTCCTGTTCTGCAGGGGGGCTCCTGTGCTGCAGGCTGGGATGAGGGGGTCTGCAGGGTGGCTCCGGTGCTGCAGGGGGGCTCCGGTGCTGCAGGGTTGTCTCCGGTGTTGCAGGGCTGTCTCCGTTGCTGCAGGGCTGTCTCCGGTGCTGCAGGGCTGTCTCCGATGCTGCGGGGGGCTCTGCCGACATTTTGTGAAAGGCCAGAGCCCCCGGCAGTTCGTCCATGCTTTCCTGTGGGGTGGACTTTGGGAAAATTGCCGCCAGGAGGCGGCGCATGCGCAGATAGAGATCTTGGGACCAAGATCTCGAGAGATGAGATCTCAGCGCTGAAATCTCATCTCCCGAGATTCCGGCGGCCATTTTCACGGAGTCAGTCATACAGGAAAGCATGGACGAACTGCCGGGGGGCTCTGGTCTTTCACAAAATGTTGCCAGAGCCCCCCGCAGCACCGGAGCCTACAGCGTCACCAGGGGCAGCAGCGGACAACCGCGGCAGCGGTGGCGGCGGCAGCAGTGGCGGACAACCGCGGCGGCGGACACCCCCTTATCCCAGCCTGTAACGGTAAGCGGTATATCTGCTTTGTAAGACGCACCCCCATTTCCCCCCCAATTTGGGGGAAATAAAGTGCATCTTACAAAGCGGAAAATACGGTATGTCCATATCCATGTTTCTAAACCCCTTCACCCCTGGAGCTTTTTTCATTTATCGCTCCCCTTCTTTCCAGAGACATAATTTTTCCGCCAATATGGCCATGTGGGGGCTTATCTTTTGCGGGACAAGTTCTACTTTTGAACGACACCATTGGTTTTACCATGTCGTGTAACAGAAAATGTGAAAAAGATTCAAAGTGAGATGAAATTGCAAAAAAAAGTGCAATCCCACACTTGTTTTTTGCTTGGCTTTTTTGCTAGGTTCACTAAATGCTAAGACTGTGTGCACATGTTGCGGATTTGATTGCAGATCCGCAGGGTTTTTTGATGCACAGAATTGCATCAAATCCGCAGTGTAGTGCACAACCAATGCAAGTCTATGGGAGCCGCAGACTTGTGCACATGCTGCGGAAAAACTCGCACCGGATTGCAGCTTTTTTCCGCAGCATGTCACTTCTTTTGTGCCGAACTGCAGCGTTTCTGCATCCTTAGACTTTCATTGAGTCGGGCACATCCGCAGCAAAACTGCAGATGTAAAAAAGATCTGCAGTTTTGCTGCGGATGTGGGTCCGAGAAACGCTGCAGTTCGGGAGGAGGGAAGTTGTGGGCGGTGACTGTGTGCATGTATGTGTGTGCGAGCGGGGTCTGCGGGCTGTTTGGATGTGTGCGGGACTGTTTGGGTGTGTGCGGGCGGGGTCTGCGGGCTGTTCGGATGTGTGCGGCGCTGTGCGGGACTGTTCAGGTGTGTGCGGAGTCTGCGGGCTGTTCGGATGTGTGTGCGTTTGTGCGGGGCTGTGCGGGTGTGTGCCTGGCTGTTCGGATGTGTGCGGGCGGGGTCTGCGGGCTGTTCGGATGTGTGCAGCGCTGTGCGGGACTGTTCAGGTGTGTGCGGGGTCTGCGGGCTGTTTGGATGTGTGCGGGACTGTTCAGATGTGTGTGGCGCTGTGCGGGACTGTTCGGGTGTGTGCGGGACTGTTCGGGTGTGTGCGGGTCTGTGCAGGTGTGTGCCTGGCTGTTCGAGTGTGTGCGGGGCTGTGCGGGTGTGTGCCTGGCTGTTCGGGTGTGTGCAGGACTGTTCGGATGTGTGCAGTGCTGTGCGGGGCTGTTCGGGTGTGTGCAGGACTGTTCAGGTGTGTGTGGGACTGTTCGGGTGTGTGCGGGGCTGTGTGGTATATGAATAGATAGATATATGAATAGATAGATGTATGCATCTATATATCTATCTATATGTAGATCTGTCTATCCATTTCATCTATGATCTATCTGTCTATCTGTGTGTAATTGAGTGTGGGTTGGACAAATGTAAAAGTGGAGGTTGGACAATAATGACATCACAAATCTTTTTTTTGTTGTTCAATAATGCATCTTTATTTAGCTTTCAAAAACGCATACAAAAACGCACAAAAAACGAGCAAAAACCGTACCCCCAAAAATTAAAAATGCATCAAAACCGCGCAAAAACTGCACCAAAAACTGCACCAAAAATGCATCAAAACTGCACCAAATATTGCATCAAAACTGCACCAAAAACTGCATCAAAACCGCACCAAAAACTGCATCAAAACTGCACCAAAAACTGCATCAAAACTGCACCAAATACTGCATCAAAACCACACCAAAAACGCATCAAAACCGCACCAAAAACTGCATCAAAACTGCACCAAATATTGCATCAAAACTGCATCAAAACCGCACCAAAAACTGCATCAAAACCGCACCAAAAACTGCATCAAAACCGCACCAAAAACTGCATCAAAACCGCACCAAAAACTGCACCAAATACTGCATCAAAACCGCAACAGAAATGCACCTAAACTGCATCAAAAGTGCACCATGAACTGCATCAAAAACTGCATCAAAACCGCATCAAAAACTGCATCAAAAACGCACCAAAAACCATCAAAACCGCACCAAAAACTGCATCAAAACCGCACCAAAAACTTCATCAAAACCGCACCAAAAACAGCATCAAAACTGCACCAAAAACTACATCAAAACCGCACCAAAAACTGCATCAAAACCGCACCAAAACGGCATCAAAACCGCACCAAAAACTGCATCAAAACTGCACTAAATACTGCATCAAAACCGCACCAAAAACATATCAAAACTGCACCAAAAACTGCATCAAAACCGCACCAAAAACTGCATCAAAACCGCACCCAAAACTGCATCAAAACCGCACCAAATACTGCATCAAAACCGCACCAAATGCTGCATCAAAAACGCATCAAAACTGCACCAAAAATTGCATCAAATCTTCACCAAAACTGCATAAAAAAGCATCAAAACCTGAATCAAAACCACACAAAAAACCGCACCAAATACTGCAGCAAAAACTGAATCAAAACTGCGCAAAAACGCCCCCAAAACTGCACCAAGAACTGCATCAAAACCGCACAAAAAAATCCGCATCAAAACCACGCAAAAACCGTAAAAAAAAACCGTAAAAAATGCAAAAACGCAGCTGCGTTTTCTGCAAGGAGATGCAGATTTTGTGCAGAAAATTCTGCACCCAAATCTGCAACGTGTGCACACAACATAAAACTGACCTGCCATTATGATTCTCCAGGTCATTACGAGTTCATAGACACCAAACACGTCTAGGTTATTTTTTATCTAAGTGGTGAAAAAAAATTCCAAATTTTGCTAAAAAGAAGTAAAATAATTGCTCCATTTTCCGATACCCGTAGCGTCTATATTTTCTGAGATATCGGGTCGGGTGAGGGCTAATTTTTTGCGTGCTGACGTTTTTAATGATACCACTTTTGTGCAGATACGTTCTTTTGATCGCCCGTTATTGCATTTTAATGTAATGTCGCGGCGACCAAAAAACATAATTTTGGCTTTTGATTTTTTTTTCTCGCTACGCCGTTTAGCGATCATGTAAATTTTTTTTTGTATTGAAAACAGCTGACATGTTGCGGCTTTGAAGTGGGCTCACCGCCGAAACCCACCTCAAAGCGGGCGATACTGCCAGCTGAAGTACTATTTCGTCAGCTGGCAGAAAGGGGTTAATGAACAATATGTTTCAGTTAAAAAAAAATGAAAAAAAAATGGCGTGGGCTCCCGTGCAATTTTCTGCACCAGAGGGGGAAAGCCGAGGGCTGGGGGCCAATATTTGTAGCCTGGGAAGGGGTTAATACCCATGGCCCCTCTCTAGGCTATGAATATCAGCCCGCAGCTGTCTGCGTAGCCTTTACTGGCTATTAAAATAGGGGGACCCCAAAAACAAAATGACGTGGGGTCTCCCTATATTTTATAGCCAGAAAGGCTACGCAGACAGCTGCGGGCTGATATTCATAGCCTAGAGAGGGGCCATGGATATTGGCCCCCCCGGCTACAAATACCAGTCCGCAGCCGCCCCAGAAATGGTGCATCTGTGAGATGTGCCAATTCCGGTACTTAGCCCCTCTCTTCCCACTCCCGAGTAGCGGTGGGATATGGGGTAGTAAGGGGTTAATGTCACCTTGGTATTGTAAGGTGACATTAAGCTGGGTTAATAATGGAGAGGCGTCAATATGACGCCTATCCATTATTAATCCTATAGTAGCGAAAGAGTTAAAAAAAAAAAAAGACACAGCCAGAAAAAGTATTTTAATATTCTTAATTTAACCATATTTACCATGCTTCAGCGCCTGCAAAAAACTGTAAAATAATAAACCGTATACTCACTTTCCGCCATAGTCCAATTAATAACGAGGGCCCCACGACGATCTCCCCTATAGAACAGTGACATCGGGTGATGTCACTGCTCTGTAGGACCTTCAGTGACACACTGACAGAAGACAATGGCTACCAGAGTGCTTCACTGAGAGGTTACCATAGTTCAGAGTCCCACTTTATGGCATTTGCTGCGTGGGAACTTTCTCACACAGCAATGCCAAAAGTGAGACTAGGGACTATTTTCTCACAGGGGCGTAGTAATACATTGTGAGGAATACATTGTGGAAGGATACCTTCCATCATTGTATTCCTGGAGTCCCTGGAGAGCGGTTGCATCAGCTGATGCTGCTGTTCTCCACGGGAGATCATCGAGGGACACTTATTTTAATTGGATTACTGCAGATCAGGGAGTATAGTGTTTGTTTATTATTTTAATATTTTTTACAGGTGACACAGGCTTCGGGAACAAAGTGACAAGTGATGGTGAGTATGTACTCTATGTTATATGTACTGTATGTCTATATGTATGTTGTATGTATGTACTGTATGTATGTACTGTGTGTGGCATGTTGCAGATCGCATGTTGCATGTCGCATGTTGTCACATGTCGCATGTCGTCACATGTTGCATATTGTCGCATGTCGCATGTTGCATGTCGCATGTCGCTGCATGTCACATGTTGTCACATGTCTCATGCTGCATGTCACATGTCGCATGGTGCATGTCGCATGTTGCATGTCACATATCACATGTCGCATGTTGCATGTCGTCACATGCTGCATGCTGCATGTCACATGCTGCATGTCACATGTCGCATGTTGCATGTCGTCACATGTTGCATGTCCATGTTGCATGTCACATGCTGCATGTCATCACATGTTGCATGCTGCATGTCGCATGCTGCATGTCACATGTTGTCACATGTCGCATGTCACATGTCGCATGTCACATGTTGCATGCCATCACATGTTGCATGCTGCATGTCGCATGTTGTCACATGTCACATGTTGCATGTCTTCACATGTTGCATGCTGCATGTCTCATGTTGCATGCTGCATGTCGTCACTTGTTGCATGCTGCATGTCGCATGCTGCATGTCGCATGTTGTCACATGTCGCATGTTACCAACACTAACAAATGATGACACATGGTCTAAACTGAAATGTGCAAAAATAAATTTTATTATTAATTAACTAACACAAGTGTACGGAGGGACATATGGCTACACTGCGGAAACGTTGTAAAAACAAACAAGGAGGCACGTACACGGGATGACAGTCCTTCATAGTTATATATATTTTTGTATTAATAAAAACATCATAAGAATATACAAAGGAACCTAAAAAAGAAACAGACATAAAGAAAATAGAGACGTTGATGGAATTTACAGGTGCAGTCTTGAAATGCAGGCTACAATGCAGCGCACTATATAGGTCAAAACAATCTAGCCATGAATGGCGTACCAAGTCACAATAGTAATCCTAGCTAATAGCATAATAATACTGGTAACAGGGTTGTTTGAATACATACGCAGCCGCAACCAGGTACCCACCGCTTAGGACTAGTGATCCCGGGGACGTGCCTCCGCCCCAACGCGCGTTTCGGTGCTCACACCTTCGTCAGGGGGCATTAAACAAATGTGCACACAGGATTTAAAAAGGAAAGGAGACCCCGGAAGTGAATGCGGACAAACCCGGAAGTTGTCACGCCGCACCATGGCAACCCCCACGTCAGTGCGCTCCGAGAAAGGCAGAAGAACGCCGAAGATCACAGGGGCCCCATGTGACCACAGGCATCCAACCACCATCCCAAAGACGCGCCGGCGCAGAGGGAGACAATCGCGAGTATATCAACACTAACAATGGAAGAAGACCCCCGTAAGTATAATCAGTCAAACAATAATATAAATATATCATAAATATAACATAATAACCATTGGGCTCCAGACAATCCATATACACATATTAATAAGATCATCATAGTATCAAGACTCACTACGGATGAATAATAGTAATAATAAATCAGATAAATATACATATATAAATATTGTAGATATCAAGGATTAGAATGCAGAGTCCTACATGTATCTACAAGAGATACATAGCTCAACTACTACAGTATGTCTACAATATACTATATTCATCACATTTATAAAAAATATGGAAGATAAAATTACAGCTGTGCCAAATATAACAGTTATCTATACTATCAAGTAAACATTATTAAAGACATCATACGACAATATGTATATTGGACCAACGCTTTAGTCACAGAAAAACAGAATACATATAGACCAGTTCTTCAAATAGGAGTCCAAGTAGCTGCATGACGTAGACTGAGTAATGAAGCAGATTTGACTCGAGGGTTTTCGCCATATCTAGCAGTGCATCATATAACATATGCGGCTATCACGGGGCTGAAATTCACTAGAAGAAACAAAAACCTGTTAAAAACAATTAAAAACAATACAACAGTCCCCCAGTGGAACCAAACCACAAAACAGACCAAAGACTGCACAGAGTAATTATAATTGCAAATTAGCTACAGATCACTTATAGGAAGGGAGCATAGCTAATGTTATCATTGAGTCCAGCAGGTTGGACCGTGTTCAAAGTCCAGATCCATCTGGACTCGACACGGGCCAACCGCTGGAAAGTGCCACCTCCACGGATCCCTACATCCAGAGAGTCAATGCCACTGGCCCTGAGAAGACTGGCATCACAGGAATGGAACTTCCTAAAATGGCGTGGTAATGTTTTAAGAGTGGTGATGTCCTCCACCGTGGCTGCTGCGCTGATGCCCAAAACATGTTCCCGTATACGCGTTTTAAGTTGGCGGGTAGTCATTCCAACATATTTTTTCTCACATGGACAGGTGACCATATAGATAACATTTCTAGTGGAACATGTGATTTTCTTACGGATTTTATATTCGCGTGAATCATCAAAATTGGAGAAAACACTTACCGTTTCAATGTTAGGGCAAGCAACACAGCGGCCACAGGGAACGCAACCCACTCTAACCGCCATAGCATCCAGAAAAGTACCCACCCCCTGGCCTGTATAGTGGCTATGTACAAGCATGTCTCTCAGATTCCTGGATCGTCTAACCGCTACCCCAGCCCTCTCAGGTAAATGGCGTGCAATTACAGGATCTGCTTTTAAGACATGCCAAGACCTCTGGAGGATCCTCTTCATCATAGGGAATTGCGAATGATACCTAGTGACAAAACGGACAATATCACGTTCCTGTTTATCATTCTTTTTGTAAAGGAGTGAGTCTCTTGGGGTGTATCTAGCCCTGTTAAATGCTTTCTTAATACTCCTTTTGCTATGGCCACGGGACAACAGCCTATTTTTTAGATCTTCGGCCTGGCAAAGAAAGTCTGCTTCAGTAGAACACAGTCGCCGCAGCCGAAGGAATTGGCCCGTAGGAATGGCTTGGATAACATGGTCGGGGTGAGAGGAGGAGGCGTGCAACAAAAGGTTGGTCGAAGTAGGCTTCCTATAAATGACCGTTTGTAGGCCACCTGCAACATCACGTTTCAATGTGACATCCAAAAATTCCATAGTGTCACCATCAAACTTATACGTCAATGTGATGTTGCATGAATTGTTGTTCAAGGATGCCATAAAATCATGTAAACTAACAGGAGAGCCCCGCCAGATTATCAATATGTCGTCAATGTACCGTGTCCACAAAAGGACACGGCACATTGACTCTGGACAATCCGGCAGGGGGAGGTCCCTCTCCCACAGCCCCAGGAACAAGTTGGCATAAGCTGGGGCAAAGGGGGCCCCCATGGCTGTTCCCTGGAGCTGCAGGAAGAAGGACCCCTTAAAAACAAAAAAATTATGTGTCAGAGAAAATTCTAACAGTTGGTATATCAGACTCTTCATCTCCACTGAAAAATTGGATGTGTCGAGGAAAAATTCAATTGCACGCAAACCATCCTGATGCCGAATACTCGTATAGAGTGATTCGACATCAGCCGTCACTAGGAGTTCATCGTCCTCAAGATGTACCCCATCCATCCGCCTCAACAGTTCACCAGTGTCCTTTAGATATGAAGGCAAACTTATAACCAATGGTTGCAATTTGGAATCAATCCATTGGTTTACCTTCTCAAGGTAATTATTCCTACCAGAGATGATAGGACGACCAGGGGGCGCCTTCATGTCCTTGTGGACCTTAGGGAGAAGATAAAAAGTAGGGATGGTGGGTTCACTTACCACCAGTGCCGCCGCCAAATCACCAGTGATTGTCCCAGCATCCCTCGCATTTCTAATTATGTCAGTAAGTTGTTTCATATAGGCGGACAAGGGGTTAAATGTAAGCTTTTTATAGCAGACCCGATTATGAAGCTGGCGAAACGCCTCTTTTTCATACATAGCATTGGGCCATACTACTACATTGCCCCCCTTGTCCGCCGGTTTGAACACTACATCCCCAAGGTCTTGAAGGACACGAAGACGACCCCCTCTCCTCCCTTGTCAAATTGTCCCTATAGATGTGTCTAGGGATATCCAAGAATTCTTTAGTCACTAATTGCACAAATAGGTCCACACTTGGACATGAAGAGAGAGGAGGGAATTTTTTAGACCTGGGACGAATGGAGGTGGGAATCATACCTCCTTCAGGGGTGTCATGCTCGGCAGCCAACTCCTCTAATGCGCGAAGCGCTACCTGTTCTTCCTCTGTAGGAAAAAGTGCAGCCAAATTACCATCAAAAAAGTATTTTTTAAAAACCAAAGATCTAGCAAATAGATGCAGGTCCTTCACTGCCTCAAACGCATCAAATGGTGCTGCAGGTGAGAAGGAAAGACCTTTTTCTAACAATTTAAGATCAGTATCAGTGAATTTATGTGTACTGAGGTTAATTACCTTATTCCTGTATTTTCTGGGTTCAGAGGAGAAATCATCACGTCTATAAGGATGAAAAATGACGTCTCTCTGATTACGTGTTGTCATTCTTGACCTAGTAGTCATGGATGAGGCTGATTGATCAGAAATATCACTGGCTGATGAGATAGAAGTTTGAGAAGGAATACGCCTCATCTGCCCATCCACCTGTCTCCCTTTCCTCCACAGATACACTCTCTTACTTTCATAATCCTATCGGTCTCTATTGATTTTAGTAGATTGTGTATCTTGAATTTTTTTGACAACATTATCCAGGATTTTGTCCATCTGTTTGTTGAATACCTCAAGCTGCTCAACAGTCCCACAGGATTTTAAATCTTCCTCAGCTGTTTTAATCGACACATCCAGCTGAGCAATCACACCCTTGTTGTAGTCGCTCAGTAATTTCATTAATTGACCAGAACAGTTGTTGCACGCCTCCTCCCAACCAGAGACCAACCCAGTGTCCTCAACAGGAAAAGTTGGTATTACACGGACCCGTAGTCCTCGTGGTATCATTTTCCTAGCTAAGTAGCTATCCAAAAAGGTGCAATTCCACCATAACTTTGTCCGTTTTACCACCATATTTTGTAGCACAGTTGCTTGCTCATCCCATCTGCGATCATTGGTCTGCTGGGAGATGGAACCATCACCTCCAAACACTGCTTCATTACTCAGTCTACGTCATGCAGCTACTTGGACTCCTATTTGAAGAACTGGTCTATATGTATTCTGTTTTTCTGTGACTAAAGCGTTGGTCCAATATACATATTGTCGTATGATGTCTTTAATAATGTTTACTTGATAGTATAGATAACTGTTATATTTGGCACAGCTGTAATTTTATCTTCCATATTTTTTATAAATGTGATGAATATAGTATATTGTAGACATACTGTAGTAGTTGAGCTATGTATCTCTTGTAGATACATGTAGGACTCTGTATTCTAATCCTTGATATCTACAATATTTATATATGTATATTTATCTGATTTATTATTCCTATTATTCATCCGTAGTGAGTCTTGATACTATGATGATCTTATTAATATGTGTATATGGATTGTCTGGAGCCCAATGGTTATTATGTTATATTTATGATATATTTATATTATTGTTTGACTGATTATACTTACGGGGGTCTTCTTCCATTGTTAGTGTTGATATACTCGCCATTGTCTCCCTCTGCACCGGCGCGTCTTTGGGATGGTGGTTGGATGCCTGTGGTCACATGGGGCCCCTGTGATCTCCGGCGTTCTTCTGCCTTTCTCGGAGCACACTGACGCGGGGGTTGCCATGGTGCGGCGTGACAACTTCCGGGTTTGTCCGCATTCACTTCCGGGGTCTACTTTCCTTTTTAAATCCTGTGTGCACATTTGTTTAATGCCCCCTGACGAAGGTGTGAGCACCGAAACGCGCGTTGGGGCGGAGGCACGTCCCCGGGATCACTAGTCCTTTTAAGCGGTGGGTACCTGGTTGCGGCTGCGTATGTATTCAAACAACCCTGTTACCAGTATTATTATGCTATTAGCTAGGATTACTATTGTGACTTGGTACGCCATTCATGGCTAGATTGTTTTGACCTATATAGTGCGCTGCATTGTAGCCTGCATTTCAAGACCGCACCTGTAAATTCCATCAACGTCTCTATTTTCTTTATGTCTGTTTCTTTTTTAGGTTCCTTTGTATATTCTTATGATTTTTTTATTAATACAAAAATATATATAACTTTGAAGGACTGTCATCCCGTGTACGTTCCTCCTTGTTTGTTTTTACAACGTTTCCGCAGTGTAGCCATATGTCCCTCCGTACACTTGTGTTAGTTAATTAATAATAAAATTTATTTTTGCACATTTCAGTTTAGACCATGTGTCATCATTTGTTAGTGTTGGTATCTAGTTAACAATGGACGTGTTGCGATTAAAACACCTGTGGCTAAGAGGCGGAGTGCTCAGTCAGAAGGCAAATGAATAAAAATTTCAAAAAAACTGACCGTCACATCCAAACATAGAATAAGTGTGAACAGGTGCTGAACCTAGAGTCACCAACTCGTATACAGTCAAATAAATAAGGCAGCACACTGCGGCGCTAAAACATGCAAACATGAAACATGAAAATTGAACTGCATTACTGCACTATAAATATGAAAAAATTAGAGCGTTTAGCGCATAAGTTGGCCAATTTATGTGTACCTGGTAGCCACATTAGGGCATCTCTCGTATACCAGGTCCTGTATACGGCACACTTATTCTATGTTTGGATGTGACGGTTAGTTTTTTTGAAATTTGTATTAATTTGCCTTCTGACTGAGCACTCCGCCTCTTAGCCGCAGGTGTTTTAATCGCAACAAGTCCATTACCCCTCCACAGAGAGAGAGAATTTTAGTCTAAGAAGAGGTTTCACAGGTACCCATTCAGATGAAGACGTTTATTCTCAGCGAGGAAAGGAAAGTGTAGGACCTGGTATACGAGAGATGCCCTAATGTGGCTACCAGGTACACATAAATTGGCCAACTTATGCGCTAAACGCTCTTATTTTTTCATATTTCCAGTGCAGTAATGCAGTTCAATTTTCATGTTTCATGTTGGCATGTTTTAGCACCGCAGTGTGCTGCCTTATTTATTTGACTGCACACAGAGACACACACAACAATGACCCCACCGCACAGCCCCGCAGAAACCCCACCCGTACACTCCAGCACCTTCAGCAGATTCACTGCACAGACCCCCACCCCCCGCCACCGCCGCACCAGCCGCCGCCACCACCACCGCACCGGCTGCCGCACCGGCCGCACATCTCAGCACATGAGCGCGGCCGGCCAGCAGACCCCAGCCTTGCCCCAGCACAGCCCCGCCCACCCCCAGCACAGCCCCGCAGGCTACCCACAGCCCCGCCAACAGCCCAGTCACTCTTGAGTGACTGCTGTCTGTGGAGCCTGGGTCACGCCTGTTGCTAACGTCACGTCAATTTCCAGAGTCTGGAAATTGACGTGACATCGGTGGAAATTAGCGGTGGCTGCAGCCTGGGGGTCACGTGACCCGGACTCAGCCGCCGCCATAGCGCCGCTCACAAGCGAAAACGGCAACAGAAGGTATTTATAAAATTCATTAGGGGCCCCAGGGGGATACATTGGGGGGGTCAACTGAAAGTAGTGGACAACCCCTTTAAAGCTTTTTTAATGCAAAATTTCAGGTGCATTTTACAGTACCAGCAAAGTCTATGGGATTTCAAAGATCTCATGCTTACAACTTGTATTTTTGTCATCAATATTTTGGGTTTTGCATGCTTTTTTGCACAATAGAGCAAGTCACTTCAATGGTTGGTAAAAAAAAATGCTGAAAAAATCAGGTATTAATTATGTTTTGCAGCATTTTTAATGACAAAAAGCAAGTACAGGAGTATGTTAAACCCATTTATTTTTGTGATTTTCCCAGAGTTACCATTTGGTCTTGGTCACCTGAGATGGAAGTTTGGACTAGTACAGTTTAATTAAATTGGTGATGCATACAAAATAAACATTGGCCAACCAAGGTTTGAGATAAAACAATGCCTGTGGCTGACCAAAGTGTGAAACTGAACAATGCCTGAGCAACTCAATGACAGACCAAAGTGTGAAAGTTAAAAAGTGTCCTACAAACTCACTGCACTGCCAGTGTCTTGGGTAAATTATTCCAGACTAGTGTGAAAAAGGCCTAATAGTCATAACTTATTTATTATTAAATAAGCTTCACTACATGAGGTCTTGTATCTGATGTTACACTAGGGAACAAATGTAATGCCGGTGGATGTGGACCCACTGTAGCACAGGCCGGGCTGACCCTGGAGAGGCATAACTAGATGTCTACCAGGTCTTCACTAGAGCTTCTGGTGGTGAGGATAGACTGGACTGCAGGTAGACACACCAGTAACCATTCCAGAGAAGTCACCGGGACTGAAGCAGCTGATTGGAGGGTCAGAGGCAGAGGCGTTTCTAGGGTTTTGGTTCAGGGAGGCGAAACTTCTGAGTGGGCGCCTAACCAGGTAACCTTGATTACAACTGGGTGACGCACCCTAATAGTGGAGGAGAACCTCAGTAGATGACTGCGCTGTTGCTGAAAATAATCTCTATATAAAGACCAATATTGATATTACCGCCATATGGTCAGTGGTAGATACCAGCCCTACAGAACATATAAGAGATCACAGCACAGTTACAGATAATGACTTACCGCTGACTTCTTTTTGATGGAATCGTTCACTTTTCCCATCTTTTCCATTTGGTCCAGACCAACATGACAACTTCTTCCAGCCAGTACTCATCTGCAGAGAATATAACAAAGACACGTTTCACCTCTCATATTCCAGCCATTACCATCTATTCCTGTTGTGAATTTGGATTCTGGGCTCCCCCGGTGGCCGCTTGTGGAATTGGACTTGTCATCCTCTTTCCTGTTTCACCTGATTCCATCAGTAGTGGGTGTCGCTATTTAAGCTCATTTCTCTGGTGGTTTCTTGCCGGTCAACAATGTTATCTGATGCCTCTCAGTGCTTGTTCCTGCTTCTAGACAACTACTAGATAAGTTGGACTTTTGTCCATGTTTTGTTTTGCCTATTTGTTCCAGTTCACAGCTGAAGTTTTGTTACTGTGTCTGGAAAGCTCTCGTTGATCAGGGATTGCTACTCTGGCGTTATGAGTTAATGCCAGAGTTTAAGGTAATCTCTGGATGGTGTTTTGTTAGTGTTTTTCTGCTGACCATGAAAGTATACTATCTGTCTTCTGCTATCTAGTAAGCGGACCTCAAATTTGCTAAGACTATTTTCCTGCTGCGTTTGTTGTTTCATCTGAACTCACCGTCATTATATGTGGGGGGCTACTGTCTTCTTTGGAATATTTCTCTAGAGGTGAGCCAGGTCTTATATTTCCCTCTGCTAGCTATTTAGGTCTTAGGCCAGAGCTGGGCATCTAGCGATAAATAGGAAATGCTACCTGGCTATTTCTAGTTGCGCGGCAGGCTTAGTTCATGGTCAGTATAGTTCCATCTTCCGAGAGCTTGTCCCTCTATAGGCTTGCTATGATCTCTGCCTGCAGAGATCATGACAGTTTGACCGGCCCATAAAGTGTTAAAGACCCAGGTTGAGAAAGGAGAGTTATAAGAAGTCTGCTGGAATTTTTTTTTTTTTTTTTTCCTCCAGTCTGCCTTGCTGCAGTCTTTTTTCTCTCTCTCCTCCTAATCTCTGTATGCTCTGTGTGCACCTGACAATAATGGATCTCCAGAGTGTAACTGCGGGTTTGAATAATCTCATCACGAAAGTACAAAATTTACAAGATTTTGTGGTACATGCTCCGGTATCTGAGCCGAGAATACCTTTGCCGGAGTTCTTCACAGGGAATAGAGCTAGCTTCCAGAATTTCAGAAATAATTGTAAGCTTTATTTGTCCCTGAAGTCTCGTTCAGCTGGAGACCCTGCTCAGCAGGTTAGGATTGTGATTTCCTTGCTCAGGGGTGACCCTCAAGATTGGGCCTTCTCATTGCCAGCAGGGGATCCTGCGTTACGCGATGTGGATGCGTTTTTTCTGGCCTTGGGCTTGCTTTATGAGGAACCTCATTTGGAACTTCAGGCAGAAAAAACTTTGATGGCACTATCTCAGGGGCAAGACGAAGCTGAAGTTTTCTGCCAAAAATTCCGTAAATGGTCTGTGCTTACTCAGTGGAATGAGTGCGCCTTGGCGGCAACTTTCAGAGAAGGTCTCTCTGATGCCGTTAAGGATGTTATGGTGGGGTTCCCTTTGCCTGCAGGTCTGAATGAGTCCATGACAATGGCTATTCAGATTGATAGGCGTCTGCGGGAGCGCAAACCGGTGCACCATCTGGCGGTGTCTATGGAAAAGACGCCAGAAAGTATGCAGTGTGATAGAATTCTGTCCAGGAGCGAGCGACAGAATTTTAGACGGAAGAATGGATTGTGTTTCTATTGTGGGGATTCTACTCATGTTATATCGGCATGCTCTAGGCGTACAAAGAAGCTTGATAAGTCTGTTTCCATTGGCACCATTCAGTCTAAGTTTATTTTGTCTGTAACCCTGATTTGCTCTTTGTCATCCATTGCCACGGACGCCTATGTTGACTCTGGCGCCGCTCTGAGTCTTATGGATTGGTCCTTTGCCAATCGTTGTGGTTTTGATTTAGAGCCTTTGGAGACTCTTATTCCTCTGAAGGGGATTGACTCCACCCCATTGGCTAATAATAAACCACAATACTGGACACAAGTAACCATGCGTATCAATCCGGATCACCAGGAGATTATTCGTTTCCTGGTGCTGTATAATTTACATGACGATTTGGTACTGGGATTGCCATGGTTGCAGTCTCACAACCCAGTCTTGGACTGGAGAGCAATGTCTGTGTTGAGCTGGGGATGTAAGGGTATTCATGGGGACGTACCTTTGGTTTCTATTTCGTCGTCCATTCCCTCTGAAGTCCCTGAGTTCCTCTCTGATTATCAAGACGTCTTTGACGAACCCAAGCTTGGGTCGTTACCTCCGCACCGTGAGTGCGATTGTGCCATAGATTTGATACCGGGTTGTAAATATCCAAAGGGTCGTTTGTTTAATTTGTCTGTGCCGGAACATGCTGCTATGCGGGAATATATAAAGGAGTCTTTGGAAAAGGGACATATTCGTCCATCTTCTTCTCCCTTGGGAGCTGGGTTTTTCTTTGTCTCAAAAAAAGACGGCTCTTTGAGACCATGTATTGATTATCGGCTTCTGAATAAGATCACTGTTAAGTATCAATACCCATTGCCATTGCTTACTGATTTGTTTGCTCGTATAGAGGGTGCTAAGTGGTTCTCTAAAATTGATCTTCGTGGGGCGTATAATTTGGTGCGGATCAGGCAGGGGGATGAGTGGAAGACCGCATTTAATACGCCCGAGGGCCACTTTGAGTATTTGGTCATGCCTTTTGGTCTTTCTAATGCCCCTTCAGTTTTCCAGTCTTTTATGCATGATATTTTCCGCGATTTTCTGGATAAATTTATGATAATATATCTGGATGATATTCTGATTTTTTCTGATGACTGGGACTCTCATGTCCAGCAGGTCAGGAGAGTTTTTCAGGTTCTGCGGTCTAATTCTTTATGTGTGAAGGGGTCTAAGTGCGTTTTTGGGGTCCAGAAAATTTCCTTTTTGGGGTATATTTTTTCTCCCTCTTCCATTGAGATGGATCCCGTCAAGGTGCAAGCTATTTGTGACTGGACTCAGCCCTCCTCTCTTAAGGGTCTTCAGAGATTTTTGGGCTTTGCCAACTTTTACCGCCGATTTATTGCTGGTTTTTCGGATGTCGTTAAACCACTGACTGATTTGACCAGACAAGGCGCTGATGTTGCTAATTGGTCCCCTCATGCTGTAGAGGCCTTTCAGGAGCTTAAGCGCCGTTTTGCCTCTGCCCCTGTGTTGCGTCAGCCTGATGTGAATCTGCCTTTTCAGGTTGAGGTTGACGCTTCGGAGATCGGAGCTGGGGCAGTGTTGTCGCAGAAAGGTTCCGACTGCTCCGTCATTAGGCCTTGTGCCTTCTTTTCTCGCAAATTTTCGCCCGCAGAGCGGAATTATGATGTTGGGAATCGGGAGCTTTTGGCCATGAAGTGGGCGTTTGAGGAGTGGCGCCATTGGCTCGAGGGGGCTAGGCATCAGGTGGTGGTATTGACTGACCACAAAAATTTGATTTATCTTGAGACTGCCAGACGCCTGAATCCTAGACAGGCGCGCTGGTCTTTATTTTTTTCTCGCTTTAATTTTGTGGTGTCATACCTACCGGGTTCTAAGAATGTTAAGGCAGATGCTCTTTCTAGGAGTTTTGACCCGGACTCTCCTGGTAATTCTGAACCCACAGGTATCCTTAGGGAGGGAGTAATTTTGTCGGCCGTTTCTCCTGATCTGCGGCGGTCCTTGCAAGAGTTTCAGGCGGATAGACCGGATCGTTGTCCGCCTGATAGACTGTTTGTTCCGGATGATTGGACCAGCAGAGTCATCTCTGAGGTACATTCTTCTGCATTGGCAGGTCATCCCGGAATTTTTGGTACCAGGGATTTGGTGGCAAGATCCTTCTGGTGGCCTTCTCTGTCACGAGATGTGCGAGTCTTTGTGCAGTCATGTGACGTTTGTGCTCGGGCCAAGTCTTGTAGTTCTCGGGCTAGCGGACTGCTGTTGCCCTTGCCTATTCCTAAGAGGCCTTGGACACACATCTCGATGGATTTTATTTCAGATCTGCCTGTTTCCCAGAAGATGTCTGTCATCTGGGTGGTCTGTGACCGTTTCTCTAAAATGGTCCATTTGGTTCCTCTGCCCAAGTTGCCTTCTTCTTCTGAGTTGGTTCCTCTGTTTTTTCAGAATGTTGTCCGATTGCACGGTATTCCTGAGAATATTGTTTCTGACAGAGGTACCCAATTTGTGTCTAGATTTTGGCGGGCATTCTGTGCTAGGATGGGCATAGATTTGTCTTTTTCATCTGCTTTTCACCCTCAGACTAATGGCCAGACCGAGCGGACTAATCAGACCCTTGAGACATATCTGAGGTGTTTTGTCTCTGCTGACCAGGATGATTGGGTTGCTTTTTTGCCATTGGCAGAGTTCGCCCTCAATAATCGGGCCAGTTCTTCCACCTTGGTGTCCCCGTTTTTCTGTAATTCGGGGTTTCACCCTCGATTTTCCTCCGGTCAGGTGGAATCCTCGGATTGTCCTGGAGTGGATGCGGTGGTGGAGAGATTGCATCACATCTGGGGGCAGGTTATGGACAATTTGAAGTTGTCCCAGGAGAAGACTCAGCGTTTTGCCAACCGTCATCGTCGTGTTGGTTCTCGGCTTTGTGTTGGAGATTTAGTGTGGTTGTCTTCTCGTTTTGTCCCTATGAGGGTCTCTTCTCCTAAGTTTAAACCTCGGTTCATCGGCCCTTATAGAATATTGGAGATTCTTAATCCTGTTTCTTTCCGTTTGGACCTCCCTGCGTCCTTTTCCATTCATAACGTTTTTCATCGGTCGTTATTGCGCAGGTATGAGGTACCTGTTGTACCTTCAGTTGAGCCTCCTGCTCCGGTGTTGGTTGAGGGTGAGTTGGAGTACGTTGTGGAGAAAATTTTGGACTCTCGTGTTTCCAGACGGAAACTCCAGTATCTGGTCAACTGGAAGGGTTACGGCCAGGAGGATAATTCTTGGGTCAATGCATCTGAGGTTCATGCTTCTGATCTTGTTCGTGCCTTCCATAGGGCTCATCCTGGTCGCCCTGGTGGATCTGGTGAGGGTTCGGTGCCCCCTCCTTGAGGGGGGGGTACTGTTGTGAATTTGGATTCTGGGCTCCCCCGGTGGCCGCTTGTGGAATTGGACTTGTCATCCTCTTTCCTGTTTCACCTGATTCCATCAGTAGTGGGTGTCGCTATTTAAGCTCATTTCTCTGGTGGTTTCTTGCCGGTCAACAATGTTATCTGATGCCTCTCAGTGCTTGTTCCTGCTTCTAGACAACTACTAGATAAGTTGGACTTTTGTCCATGTTTTGTTTTGCCTATTTGTTCCAGTTCACAGCTGAAGTTTTGTTACTGTGTCTGGAAAGCTCTCGTTGATCAGGGATTGCTACTCTGGCGTTATGAGTTAATGCCAGAGTTTAAGGTAATCTCTGGATGGTGTTTTGTTAGTGTTTTTCTGCTGACCATGAAAGTATACTATCTGTCTTCTGCTATCTAGTAAGCGGACCTCAAATTTGCTAAGACTATTTTCCTGCTGCGTTTGTTGTTTCATCTGAACTCACCGTCATTATATGTGGGGGGCTACTGTCTTCTTTGGAATATTTCTCTAGAGGTGAGCCAGGTCTTATATTTCCCTCTGCTAGCTATTTAGGTCTTAGGCCAGAGCTGGGCATCTAGCGATAAATAGGAAATGCTACCTGGCTATTTCTAGTTGCGCGGCAGGCTTAGTTCATGGTCAGTATAGTTCCATCTTCCGAGAGCTTGTCCCTCTATAGGCTTGCTATGATCTCTGCCTGCAGAGATCATGACATATTCCCAACCTGCACAAACTCCTCGTCCTTCTGATATCCCAAATACTGAGCCACTGCTGCTGTTGTGAATTTGGTTTCTGGGCTCCCCCGGTGGTTTCTGGTGGTACTGCACTTGTGTGCTTCATCTCCTCTGTTCACCTGTTTTCCATCTGGATGTGGGAGTTTTCTATTTAGCCTTGCTCCTCAGTCATTTCTATGCCAGCCAACAATGTTACCAGAAGCCTTTCTGTTGCATGTTCCTGCTCCTAGACAACTATCAGCTAAGTTGGACTTGTTGTCCTAAGTTTGTTTTGCATTTTCGTTCCAGTTCTCTGTGATTGAATATTTCTGAGGCTGGAAGCTCTTGTGAGCTGAAATTGCCACTCTGGTGTCATGAGTTGATATTAGAGTCTTAAAGTAATTTCAGGATGGTATTTTGAAAGGGTTTTCAGCTGACCGTGAAGTTCCCTTTTCTGTCTTCCTACTATCTAGCAAGCGGACCTCAATTTGCTAAACCTATCTTCATACTTCGTATGTCAATTTCCTCTAAAATCACCGCCAATATATGTGGGGGCTACTGTCTGCCTTTTGGGGAAAATTTCTCTAGAGGTAAGCCAGGTCTGTATTTTCCTCTGCTAGGGTCAGTCAGTTCTCCGGCTGGCGCTGGGCGTCTAGGGATAAAACGTAGACACGCTACCCGGCCACTGTTAGTTGTGCGGTAGGTTTAGCTCATGGTCAGCTCGAGTTCCCATCTTCCAAGAGCTAGTCCTTTTGTATGCTTTATTACGTTCTCTTGCCATTGAGAACCATGACAGTTTGGCCGGCCAAGAGTTAAAATAATTGGCAGAAGAAAGGAGAGAAAAGAAGTCTGCAGAGATTTTTTTTTTTTTTTTTTTTTTTACTGAGTTTGCTCATTAGTTTATTCACTAGCATCTCTGCTTACTGCAGCCTTCGTCTCTCTCTCCTTCTAATCCTTGAATGGTTCTGATTTCACCTGATTAATATGGATCCTCAGAGTTTAGCTACAGGTTTGAATAATCTCGCTATGAAGGTTCAAAGCTTACAGGATTTCGTTATTCATGCTCCTACATCTGAACCTAGAATTCCTTTACCTGAATTTTTCTCTGGGGATAGATCTTGCTTCCAGAATTTCAAACATAATTGTAAATTATTTTTGTCTCTGAGATCTCGCTCCGCTGGAGATCCTGCACAGCAGGTCAGGATTGTAATTTCCTTGCTCCGGGGCGACCCTCAGGATTGGGCATTTGCTTTGGCACCAGGGGATCCTGCGTTGCTCAATGTGGATGCGTTTTTCCTGGCTTTGGGGTTGCTTTATGAGGAACCTCATTTAGAAATTCAGGCCGAGAAAGCCTTAATGGCCCTGTCTCAAGGGCAAGATGAGGCTGAAATATACTGCCAAAAATTTCGTAAGTGGTCTGTGCTTACTCAGTGGAATGAGTGCGCCCTGGCGGCGAAATTCAGAGAGGGTTTCTCTGATGCCATTAAAGATGTTATGGTGGGGTTCCCTGTGCCTACAGGTCTGAATGAGTCCATGACAATGGCTATTCAGATTGATCGGCGTTTGCGGGAGCGCAAACCTGTGCACCATTTGGCGGTGTCTACTGAGAAGACGCCAGAGATTATGCAATGTGATAGAATTCTGTCCAGAAGCGAACGACAGAATTTTAGGCGAAAAAATGGGTTGTGCTTCTATTGTGGTGATTCAACTCATGTTATATCAGCATGCTCTAAACGTACTAAGAAGGTTGATAAGTCTGTTTCAATTGGCACTTTACAGTCTAAGTTTATTCTATCTGTGACCCTGATTTGCTCTTTTTCGTCTATTACTGCGGACGCCTATGTCGACTCTGGTGCCGCTTTGAGTCTTATGGATTGGTCCTTTGCCAAACGCTGTGGGTTTGATTTAGAGCCTCTGGAAGTTCCTATACCTCTGAAGGGTATTGACTCCACGCCATTGGCTAGTAACAAACCACAATACTGGACACAAGTAACTATGCGTATTAATCCGGATCACAAGGAGATTATTCGCTTCCTTGTGTTGTATAATCTACATGATGTGTTGGTGCTTGGATTGCCATGGCTGCAATCTCATAACCCAGTCCTCGACTGGAAAGCAATGTCTGTGTTAAGCTGGGGATGTCAGGGGACTCATGGGGACGTACCTTTGGTTTCCATTTCGTCATCTATTCCCTCTGAGATTCCGGAATTTTTATCTGATTATCGTGACGTTTTTGAGGAGCCTAAACTTGGTTCACTACCTCCGCACAGAGATTGCGATTGTACTATAGATCTGATTCCGGGCAGTAAGTTTCCAAAGGGTCGTTTATTTAATCTATCTGTGCCTGAACATGCTGCTATGCGGGAATATATTAAGGAGGCCTTGGAAAAGGGACATATTCGTCCTTCGTCATCTCCCTTAGGAGCCGGTTTTTTCTTTGTAGCTAAAAAAGATGGCTCTTTGAGGCCGTGTATTGATTATCGGCTTTTGAATAAAATCACGGTTAAATATCAGTATCCTTTGCCACTGCTTACTGATTTGTTTGCTCGAATAAAGGGGGCCAAGTGGTTCTCTAAGATTGATCTTCGTGGGGCGTATAATTTGGTGCGAATTAAGCAGGGGGATGAGTGGAAAACCGCATTTAATACGCCTGAGGGCCATTTTGAGTACTTAGTAATGCCTTTTGGTCTTTCAAATGCCCCTTCGGTCTTTCAGTCCTTTATGCATGACATTTTCCGTGATTATTTGGATAAATTTTTGATTGTGTATCTTGATGATATTTTGATTTTTTCGGATGACTGGGACTCTCATGTCCAACAGGTCAGGAGGGTTTTTCAGGTTTTGCGCTCTAATTCCTTGTGTGTAAAGGGTTCTAAGTGCGTTTTTGGGGTTCAAAAGATTTCGTTTTTGGGGTACATTTTTTCCCCCTCTTCCATTGAGATGGACCCTGTCAAGGTTCAGGCTATTTGTGATTGGACGCAACCCTCTTCTCTTAAGAGTCTTCAGAAGTTTTTGGGCTTTGCTAATTTTTATCGTCGATTTATAACTGGTTTTTCTGATGTTGCTAAACCGTTGACTGATTTGACTAAGAAGGGTGCTGATGTTGCTGATTGGTCCCCTGCTGCTGTGGAGGCCTTTCGGGAGCTTAAGCGCCGCTTTTCTTCCGCCCCTGTATTGCGTCAGCCTGATATTACTCTTCCTTTTCAGGTTGAGGTTGACGTTTCAGAAATCGGAGCTGGGGCGGTTTTGTCGCAGAAAAGTTCCGACTGCTCCGTGATGAGACCTTGTGCGTTCTTTTCTCGTAAATTTTCGCCCGCTGAGCGAAATTATGATATTGGTAATCGGGAGCTCTTGGCTATGAAGTGGGCTTTTGAGGAGTGGCGTCATTGGCTTGAGGGGGCTAGACATCAGGTGGTGGTATTGACCGACCACAAGAATTTGATTTATCTTGAGTCTGCCAGGCGCCTGAATCCTAGACAGGCGCGCTGGTCGTTGTTTTTCTCTCGGTTTAATTTTGTGGTTTCTTACCTACCAGGTTCTAAAAATGTGAAGGCGGATGCCCTTTCTAGGAGTTTTGAGCCTGATTCCCCTGGTAATTCTGAACCTACAGGTATCCTTAAGGATGGAGTGATATTATCTGCTGTTTCCCCAGACTTGCGACGGGTCTTGCAGGAGTTTCAGGCGAATAGACCTGATCGTTGCCCGCCTGGTAGAATGTTTGTTCCTGATGATTGGACCAGTAGAGTCATCTCGGAGGTCCATTCTTCTGCGTTAGCAGGTCATCCTGGAATCTTTGGTACCAGGGATTTGGTGGCTAGGTCCTTCTGGTGGCCTTCCCTGTCGCGAGATGTGCGAGGTTTTGTGCAGTCTTGTGATGTTTGTGCTCGGGCCAAGCCTTGTTGTTCTCGGGCTAGTGGATTGTTGTTATCCTTGCCTATTCCGAAGAGGCCTTGGACTCACATCTCCATGGATTTTATTTCTGATCTCCCTGTTTCTCAGAAGATGTCTGTCATCTGGGTGGTGTGTGACCGTTTCTCTAAGATGGTCCATTTGGTTCCCTTGCCCAAATTGCCTTCCTCATCCGAGCTGGTTCCTCTGTTTTTTCAAAATGTGGTGCGCTTGCATGGTATTCCGGAGAATATCGTTTCTGACAGGGGAACCCAATTCGTGTCTAGATTTTGGCGAGCGTTCTGTGCTAGGATGGGCATTGATTTGTCTTTTTCATCTGCTTTCCATCCTCAGACTAATGGCCAGACCGAGCGAACTAATCAGACCTTGGAGACTTATTTGAGGTGTTTTATGTCTGCGGATCAGGATGATTGGGTTGCCTTTTTGCCCTTGGCGGAGTTTGCCCTCAATAATCGGGCTAGTTCTGCCACCTTGGTTTCTCCTTTCTTCTGTAATTCGGGGTTTCATCCTCGTTTCTCTTCCGGTCAGGTGGAGTCTTCGGATTGTCCTGGAGTGGATGCTGTGGTGGAGAGGTTGCATCAGATTTGGGGGCATGTGGTGGACAATTTGAAGTTGTCCCAGGAGAAGACTCAGCATTTTGCCAACCGCCGTCGTCGTGTTGGTCCTCGTCTTTGTGTTGGGGACTTGGTGTGGTTGTCTTCTCGTTTTGTCCCTATGAAGGTTTCTTCTCCTAAGTTTAAGCCTCGGTTCATCGGCCCGTACAAGATATTGGAGATTCTTAACCCTGTGTCCTTTCGTTTGGACCTCCCTGCATCTTTTTCTATTCATAATGTCTTCCATTGGTCATTGTTGCGCAGGTATGAGGTACCGGTTGTGCCTTCCGTGGAGCCTCCTGCTCCGGTGTTGGTTGAGGGTGAGCTGGAGTACGTTGTCGAGAAGATCTTGGACTCCCGTGTTTCCAGACGGAGACTTCAGTATCTGGTCAAGTGGAAGGGCTACGGTCAGGAGGATAACTCTTGGGTGACAGCCTCTGATGTTCATGCCTCCGATTTGGTCCGTGCCTTTCATAGGGCTCATCCTGATCGCCCTGGTGGTTCTGGTGAGGGTTCGGTGCCCCCTCCTTGAGGGGGGGGGTACTGTTGTGAATTTGGTTTCTGGGCTCCCCCGGTGGTTTCTGGTGGTACTGCACTTGTGTGCTTCATCTCCTCTGTTCACCTGTTTTCCATCTGGATGTGGGAGTTTTCTATTTAGCCTTGCTCCTCAGTCATTTCTATGCCGGCCAACAATGTTACCAGAAGCCTTTCTGTTGCATGTTCCTGCTCCTAGACAACTATCAGCTAAGTTGGACTTGTTGTCCTAAGTTTGTTTTGCATTTTTGTTCCAGTTCTCTGTGATTGAATATTTCTGAGGCTGGAAGCTCTTGTGAGCTGAAATTGCCACTCTGGTGTCATGAGTTGATATTAGAGTCTTAAAGTAATTTCAGGATGGTATTTTGAAAGGGTTTTCAGCTGACCGTGAAGTTCCCTTTTCTGTCTTCCTACTATCTAGCAAGCGGACCTCAATTTGCTAAACCTATCTTCATACTTCGTATGTCAATTTCCTCTAAAATCACCGCCAATATATGTGGGGGCTACTGTCTGCCTTTTGGGGAAAATTTCTCTAGAGGTAAGCCAGGTCTGTATTTTCCTCTGCTAGGGTCAGTCAGTTCTCCGGCTGGCGCTGGGCGTCTAGGGATAAAACGTAGGCACGCTACCCGGCCACTGTTAGTTGTGCGGTAGGTTTAGCTCATGGTCAGCTCGAGTTCCCATCTTCCAAGAGCTAGTCCTTTTGTATGCTTTATTACGTTCTCTTGCCATTGAGAACCATGACATGCTGCCATATGTGTCCCTATTACTGCCCCTGATACCCCAATACTGAACCACTGCTGCCATATGTGTCCCTATTACTGCCCCTGATACCAATATACTGAGCCGCTGCTGCCATATGTGTCCCTATTATTCCACCTGATATCCCAATACTGAGCTGCTGCTGCTGCAGTATGTGTCCCTATTACTGCACCTGATACCCCAATAATGAGATGCTGCTGCCGTATGTGACCCTATTACTGCACCTGCTGTGTGGTTCTCTATGTCCCCTAAATCATAAAGCAATCCTCTATAATATAGTAATGCCGGGTGAAAGTGCCCTAGAAAACAGAGCTCACATTTTGCCCCCTAGAAAGTAATATTGCCCTGTGTGCCCCTTTAATAGTCACAGTAACCTGAGTTCCCCTATAACAATAAGTGCCGAGTCTCCCCCCCCTGTACAGCTCCCCTATACACAGAATGATGCTCCCTTATACACAATATAATGCCCCCTCACTGTACAGTATCACCCACACAGTATACTGGCCCCTCAGTAGCCTCCAAACTGTTTGATGGCTCCAGCACTGAATGATGGCTCCCTCACTGTAATCCCCACACTGTGCGATGGCCCACTCACTGTAATCCACACACTGTACGATGGCCCCCTCACTGTAATCCCCACACTGTGTGATGGTCCCCTCACTGTAATTCCCACACTGTATGATGCCCCACTAGATGGCCTCCATATAGTATAATGCACCAGATCATCCTAAATATAGTATAATGCACTCCCCATAGGCAGACTCTATAGCACAAGGCAGCACCCATAGGCAGACTATGTAATATAAGACAGCACCCTCATAGACAGACCCTGTAATATAAGACAGCACCCCATAGGCAGATCCTGTAGTATAAGGCAGCACCCCCATAGGCAGACCCTGTAATATAAGGCAGCACCCCATAGGCAGACCCTGTAGTATAAGACAGTACCCCTAAAAGATGACCCTGTAAGTATAAGACAGTACTCACATAGGCAGATACTGTAAGTATAAGGTAGCACCCCATTGGCAGACCCTGTAGTATAAGGTAGCACCCCATGGGCAGACACTGTATTATAAGGCAGCACCCCATAGGCAGACCCTGTAGTATAAGGCAGCACCCGATAGGCAGACCCTGTAATATAAGGCAGCACCCCCATAGGCAGATCCTGTAGTAAAAGGCAGCACTCCCATAGGCAGACCCTGTAGTATAAGGAAGAACCCCATAGACAGACCCTGTAATATAAGGCAGCACCCCCATAGGCAGATCCTGTAGTATAAGGCAGTACCCTCATAGGCAGATCCTATAGTATAAGGCAGCACCCCCAAAGGCAGACCCTGTAGTATAAGGAAGCACCCCATAGGCAGACCCTGTAGTAAAAGGCATCACCCCATAGACAGACCCTGTAGTTTAAGACAGTACCCCTATAAGCGGATCCTGTAAGTGTGAGACAATACCCCCATAGGCAGACCCTGTAGTATAAGACAGTACCCCATAGGCAGACCCTGTAGCATAAGACAGCACTCCATAGGCAGACCCTGTAATATAAGGCAGCTCCCCCATAGGCAGAACCTGTAATATAAGGCAGCATACCATAGGCAGACCATGTAGTATAAGGCAGCACCCCATAGGTAGAACCTGTAGTAAAAGGCAGCACCCCATAGGCAGACCCTGTAGTATAAGACAGTACCCCTATAAGCAGACCCTGTAAGTATAAGACAGTACCCCCATAGGCAGACCCTGTAAGTATAAGACAGTACCCCCATAGGCAGACCCTGCAGTATAAAACAGTACCCTCATAGGCCAACCCTGTAGTATAAGACAGTACCCCATAGGCAGACCCTGTAGTATAAGACAGCACTCCATAAGCAGACCCTGTAATATAAGGCAGCTCCCCCATAGGCAGACCCTGTAAGTATAAGACAGTACCCCCATAGGCAGACCCTGTAGTATAAAACAGTACCCCCATAGGCAGACCCTGTAATATAAGACTACCCCATAGGCAGACCCTGTAGTATAAGACAGCACCCTATAGACAGACCCTGTATTATTAGGCAGCACCCCATAGGCAGACCCTGTAGTATAAGGCTGCACCCCCATAGACAGACCCTGTAGTATAAGACGGCACCCCATAGGCAGACCCTGTAGTATAAGACAGTACCCCCATAGGCAGACCCTGTAGTATAAAACAGTACCCCCATAGGCAGACCCTGTAATATAAGACTACCCCATAGGCAGACCCTGTAGTATAAGACAGCACCTCATAGGCAGACCCTGTATTATTAGACAGCACCCCATAGGCAGACCCTGTAGTATAAGGCTGCACCCCCATAGGTACACCCTGTAGTATAAGGCAGCACCCGATAGGCAGACCCTGTAATATAAGGCAGCACCCCAATAGGCAAATCCTGTAGTATAAGGCTGCATCCCCATAGGCAGACCCTGTAGTATAAGGCAGCACCCGATAGGCAGACCCTGTAGTATAAGACAGTACCCCTATAAGCAGACCCTGTAAGTATAAGACAGTACCCCCATAGGCAGACCCTGTAAGTATAAGACAGTACCCCTATAGGCAGACCCTGTAGTATAAGACAGTACACCCATAGGCAGACCCTGTAGTATAAGGCTGCACCCCCATAGGCACACCCTGTAGTATAAGGCAGCACCCAATAGGCAGACCCTGTAATATAAGGCAGCACCCCATAGGCAAATCCTGTAGTATAAGGCAGCACCCAATAGGCACACCCTGTAATATAAGGCAGCACCCCTAGGCAGACCCTGTAATATAAGGCAGCACCCAATAGGCAGACCCTGTAATATAAGGCAGCACCCCATAGGCAAATCCTGTAGTATAAGGCAGCACCCAATAGGCACACCCTGTAATATAAGGCAGCACCCCTAGGCAGATCCTGAAGTATAAGGCAGCATCCACATAAGCAGACCCTGTAGTATAAGTCAGCACCCCATAGGCAGACCCTGTAGTATAAGGCAGCACCCCCATAGGCAGACCCTGTAGTGTAAGGCAGCACCCAATAGGCAGACCCTGTAGTATAAGACAGAGAAACTCTTCCTTTACTTTGCAAAGCAACCTGTGGCTCACTGCTAAAGTTTCTTCCTGCTATTCTTCAATTTGGAACCCAGGAAAGACATTTGCAGCAGAACAAATAGCTAATTCATTAACTATATATGAAGGCATCTGCTGAGCACAGATGTATGCCAGGGGAGCACCTCCACCAACATTCTGCAGAAGAGGGTGAATACTTACATGTAGAGTCTTGATGAGAAAGATGCCATATGAAACATGCTCACAGGCCGCTCTTCAGCTAGCCCAGCTTCACAAGTGGCGTGTCTGCCCCTTCTCCTAGACAAGACCTGCTTCAAAAGTACTTGGATGCACACAGTGGGTGTAATAAGTATTGAACACGTCAACAATTTTCTAACTAAATATATTTCTAAAGGTGCTATAGACATGAAATTCTCACCAGATGTCGGTAACTACCCATCCAAACCACACAGGCAAATAAATCAAACCATAGATGTTCCTAAACTGAGTTATGTGTATTAGTGAGAAATCACACAGGGAAAAAGTATTGAACACATGAAGAAAGAAAAGTGCATCAGCCATGGAAAGTCATGACATCCACTAAAATCTATCAGTAATGAGAAAGCAACAATCCTGACACTTAGTAAAAAATAATATCAACTGGTTGAAATGATTATTGTTATTTTTTTTTAGAACACCATTGATTCCATATTGCTGATTCCATATTGCTTTAAAAATACCAAACAACCTGTGACTAATGAATAACGAAATAAACAATAAACATGGAGCGAGAGTCTGATGCACTTAGCACATAAAAATGCATAAAAGATGTGCTACAATTTATTTATTCAATCCAAAGATATCTTATGCATGAAGCTAAACATTCTGAGATTACCTAGATAAACAATGAATATGTTGTCTTCTTCCTTTTAAACCCTTGGATATATTTTGTGCATACTCAAATATGGTTAATACAGCAGACCTATATTCTTTTATAGGAGCAGTATCAAAGAAAAATTGCTTCAGGATTAAATGAATGTGTCGTAAAAAAATAAAAAGTCAGCAAAATAAAAAAATATCAAAGCTTAGTAAACAGCAAATTTCTTAAAATGTACAAAGATATTTCTTGGAGAAAAGTTAAAACGAATGTATCGTCAGAACATGACCTATTTTTTATAATGTGGCGTTATCATAAATTGTTGTAAACATTTTTCGTGGTGTTTTTTTAAATTTTGTAGCTATTCATATAAAACACAATGTTGAAATATTCCAGTTTTTACATTGTCTACAAGACATAATTAGCTTGTGTTTTCCGCAGTTTACTAGACTGGGACAGGTCAACACAGACAAGATTTTAAGAGGAACTTGGCAGGTGATTCAGAAACAGGGACAGGCTCACTGTTTAACTCTGAAACATTGGAGCATTTTAGCGAAAACTGTTTAAAAACTAGTCAATAAAACAGTCATCTTGGCTACACTCTGACATTTTTTTCTGCCCAGCTCAGCTAGATTGATGGGTTGTGTAAACAATGTACAAACTTGTCAAACCAGCTGAGATAGGGCAGCCAGGGAGAAGTCTGTGGGTAGCCGCCAGGTTGACAGTTCTGTCTGTCCCCGGCTGGTTTTCCAATAAAGGAGCCAGTACTTGTTTCATGCTGCCTGTGATTGATGCAGCATTAATAACCTGACAGGTTCCCTTTACTGCCAGCTCTATTGTGTTGCTGGTGGCCTAGATAAACTAGGAAAACAACTCCATATACTACATACATAAGAACTGCACAGTATGGCAGTTGTACTTCCTGGATAAACAATGGTGATTTTAGAATGGGATATTCTATGGTATTTCTGTGTCAATTAACTTACATGAACCCTTTAGAAAAAAAATGACATTCATGAATGAAACGTGGACGAGGGACGGCCACAGGATGAGGGGTACAGCAACAATCAGAAGACGCGTACAAAAATTAGACAATATAATATGAATAGTTACTAACCGGTCTATAAAACATAGAAAAGTATGGTAGTAAACAGTGCATAGGTACAGAGGTGTATCTAGCCTTTCCTGCACCTGGGGCAAAGGATCAGTTTGGTGCCAGAACCCCCCACCTTCCCCCATTTGAACCTTAACTCTATTGAAACTGTATGACCAAGCCAAGGTACATTCCTGAATCCCCATAATGTTAAAATAGATACCAATAAAAGTAAAATTAATTGAGACAGCGGTAGGTTAAGTGTTTTTGAATATCCATATTGAATCAGGAGCCCCATATAATCCTGCATAAAGGTTAATAATGGCCCCATAAGATGCTCCATAGACACATTTGCCCAATATAGTGCTCCACAAACGTTGATTATGGCCCCATAAGATGCTCCACAAATATGTTTGCCTCATATAGTGCTGCAGAAACGTTGATTATGCCCCATAAGATGCTCCATAAATATATTAGCCTCATATAGTGCTGCAGAAACATTGATTGTGCCCCATAAGATGCTCCATAAATATATTTTCCCCATAGAGTGCTGCAGAAATGTTGATTATGCCCCATAAGATGCTCCATAAATATATTTGCCCCATATAGTGCTGCAGAAACGTTGATTATGCCCCATAAGATGCTCCATAAATATATTTGCCCCATATAGTGCTGCAGAAACGTTGATTATGCCCCATAAATATATTTGCCCCATATAGTGCTGCAGAAACGTTGATTATGCCCCATAAGATGCTACATAAATATATTTGCCCCATATAGTGCTGCAGAAACGTTGATTATGCCCCATAAGATGCTCCATAGAGACACTTGCCCCATTTGCTGTTGCTGCGATTAAAAAAAAAAAAATCACATTCTCACCTCTCCGTCGCTCAGGCCCCCGGCACTTTCAATATTCACCTGCTCCTCGTTCCAGCCGCCGCTTCATCTTCAGCACTGACGTTCAGGAAGAGGGCGTGCACTAACTACGTCACCGCGCCCTCTGACCTCAGCGTCACTGCTGAAGATGGAGCAGCGCCGGAATGAGGAGGTGAATATCGTGCAGCGCAGCGCTCCCCTCCCCATTATACTCACCTGCTCCTGGCGCAGTGCAGTCCCTGCTTCCCCGGGGCAGCACTGCAGCTTCTCCCTGTACTGAGCTTTCACCGTTACCGCTCATTACAGTAATGAATATGCGGCTCTGCCCCTATGGGAGGTGGAGCCGCATATTCATTACTGTAATGAGCGGTACCATGTGACCGCTCAGTACAGGAAGAAGCTGGGGTGCCGGGGAACCGGAGACCTGCAGGGACCGCGCCGCCAGGAGTAGGTGAATATCTCAGTGTCGGGGCGGCAGAACGCCGACGACGAGGAGCCTCCTTGGACTGCTGGCGCCCCCCTGTCAGCTGCGCCCAGTGCACATGCCCCGGCTGCCCCCCCTGGATACGCCACTGCATAGGTAACAAATACATTGCCAGCAGTTATTCTCAATAACACAGACTACGAGTATACACAGGTACACTTAAACAGAATTAACAGTTATATGCGATCAAAAGACAACACAATTAACCCTTTCTATGCAAAAATCAATAAAACGATATTATGGCAGTACTTTAGTAATTGCCTACTAGGAGCAGTTTTCGAAGTGTCTCTTACAGAAGAGATCTGTTCTTCTAATTGGATCTTTATAACGCTATTATATATGAACATATATATTCAGAAGTAAGATGGTACCAGTACGTCCTGAAACTGAAGCAGAAGGGTCCTTGCTATAGTGAGTCCTGAATAATCACAAAAACGCTGTTTTGAAGCTCTTTTACGGGATGCCGATCTCTCCAACAAATGGCTTCCCTAAGTCTTTAGCGATAGAAATGCTGCCTTAAAGCTCTTAGGGAATGCTGGTCTCTCCAATGCAGGGCTTACCTAAGTCCTTAGAAAAAAGGCCTCATGTGACCTAGCCCAAGATACTGTGTACCAGGTTGTGCTAACTGAGTCGGATCATGTCAAGCCAAACAATGTGTCCCAAAGTCCTCAACAACGGATCAAGAGTCACACCGCCCTATCCAAACTTTCTCCAATGATCTGCAGCTTTCCTTCCACATGAACTCTCCTTCAACTCTGCTCATCCAAACACCAACCACCAAAAACCTCCTGCTCCAATTGCAGCCACTCGCCGCTGCCCTCTACTGGCCAGATCATATATTACATCACAAATCTCCAACAATATAGTAAACTGTGAGTAACCCTTACATGTACGTCACTGCTGAGGTCACCATGTGCGGAGTGGACTCAAGAAGTGAGCCCTCTCCACACGCAGTAGATGGCGACTATCTCTTACAGCAGTGGCCAAAGTACAGCTGCAAGAGATGAACATGCTGTCACAGCGGGTGCACTCTCATCCACTCTCCTGTCAGCATTGGCCATCAGTTGCTGAATGATCATGTGTGCAAAGACTAACCAGACCTGAACCAGAACTGAGAGAAGAAATAAGCAACTAGACCTGAATAAAGTATCGAGTGACTTGATCAAAGAGAAGAACCGAGTGACCAGACCACAGTGAAGGATTGAGTGACCAGATCCAGTGAAGAACTGAGAGACTGAGACCGGAGCTAAGTGATCGGAGCCAGAATCAAGTGAGCAGGACCAGAACCACGAGAAGCAAGTAGACTGTGGGACAGAGAGACATTCATGAAGTCTGCTAAGTGAGGTGCAGAAGTACGGTGCATAGGGGCCGCTTTTCAGGGGATGGATTCAGCCAGCACAACATGTGCCAGAAGCGACTCTCCGAAGAGGGACTAGCAGCCTAATGGTGTAGTAGCACACACTCCCGTTAAGGCCTGGACAATGCTTGTTTACCAGGGAGCCCTCTTTTACATGTTTTTTAAAATATTTTTATATATCTGACATGACAGGTTCCCTTTTAGTTTTGTTTTGGGGGCGATGGACTCCCTCTGCAAGCCATGATAGCCTATTGTTTAATAGGATATGAGACTAATTGTGCGGATCTGACCTCTAGGATCCCTTTCAATCCCAAGAACAATGTTTCAAATTTGCAGAAAAGAAATGGCTACTCCTTGCAAAATCCAGGATATAGCTGGAGCGCCCCCACTGCCGCAGGGCCGAGGGGTACCCGGTACCGGGCCTCTGAGTCTCTGTTCTGGGGTTGTCACGGTGGCTAGACCCGGTTCGTGACCCTGCTGAGGGGCGTCCAATGAAGGGTGTGAATGGTGATGAGGTTGTGGTGGTGCGGTGCAGGTCGCAGTAAATAACGAGGACACCAGGTTGCAGTCTCTTTACCTCTTTACTGAAGGCTTCAGGATCCTCAGTCCGGAATACGGTTAACCGGGCTGCGCAAGTCCGGCCGGTCCGATGGCACCTCCAGGGTTCCCTTTGCAGGTGGAAATCTGTGCCTACCTTCTAGCGCTTGTGTGTTGTGGTCCTCACCTGCTGTGCTTACGGGATAGTCCCCACAACTGTTGTGTCTGTTTCTGAAGTTCCCTCACAACTCGATTATGATGTTCTGCTTCGTCCCCCAGATGATATGGCTAGGACGCACCCGTATGACGGGTAGGCTCGAAGTTCTTCCGGGACCCTAGAGTCGCCCCTCTCCAAATGTTGCCCCCTATGTCTTCTTAGGTGATTTGAGTGAGACAGCCCGCCTATAACTGACTGTCCTGCCGTAGGTTTGAAGTAAGGCTTGGAGCTTAATACTTCCTCGGCGTTCCGGCCACCGGCTGCGCGCCTCAGTAGGATGTTGCCTCGACTTACAGCACGACTCCTACTGGTGTTTCTCCTTGTTGCGTTGATCTCGTTTCTCACTCAGCACAATAAACCTCGCTTCTTGTCCTTTCTTGGGGTACCGCCGCAACGAAGTGCAGGCGCGGTCCCGTAACGTTCTTTCTGTTCGCTAGGCCTCTGTCAGGATCCCACCCCTGACAGGGACCCCCCTGAATCTTCCCCTGCAACACCCTCTGCCACAGGATGTTGCCTGGTTCCAACCCAGTCAGCTTCTGACTAACCTCCTATCCAACCCCCAGTTTTACCAGATTGTGAGGAGTGGCCTAATACATACCACCCTTAGCTCCCCCTGGAGGCCAGACTGTGAAGTGTATTGGTGTCTGTGATACCTGGTCAGGTGAACTCCTTCAGTGCTGTCAAACGTACCATAGCCCCCCTTAGCGGCGGAGCATCAGTACTGCAACGACCAGGACTCTGTGGCGCTGCATACCTTTCTCACAGGTCCCATATAAAATACGGGTAAAAGTAATTTCAAATTAAAATCTAACTAGCAATTGCTTATTTAAATCCATTACTTTATTTTTATAATACATTTTTATTTTGAGTTCCATAAAGGAAACCTCCAAATTTGGATTTTTATAGATATGGTGGAAAAGTGCAGACCAAGGGGAGCAACATGACAAAACCAATTCACGGGCTGAAGTTGAATATTATGGACATTAAAATAATCTATTTCCTTTTTTCAAATTACCGTAAATTCTAATAAATAATGCTCCTATGACTCTACCCAATGATAAATGAGTGGTACAATGTAGGGTTGAGCGACTTTCATTTTTTTAAGATCGAGTCTGGTTTTGTGAAACCCGATTTAGTCCAGAGTCGAGTCGAGTGAAGTCGGCCGATTATCGCTAAAAGTCGGGGATCGACCGAAACACGAAACCCAATGCAAGTCAATGGGGAAGCATAGCCGGCAGTGAGTGGAGGCCAGGAAAACACCTACAGTGCACATTTTACTGCCAAAAACATCCATTCTTGTTTTCTGAAGCTTGTCAATCTTAATTAACTTTATAATAATAGTTGGGCACTGGAAATTGGGGGTCATTTGGCAAAAGTTGTGGGGGTAGGGCTGGTTCAAGGTTTTAGTGGGCCCAGGAAACATGGACTACGTCATGGCGGTGGAGCAGGGAGAGGTAAGTATTTCAACGTTGCAAGTGCTGTGATCCTGAGCAAGCAGGGGGGGCCCACTCGTTCGCATTGGCACTGTCACAGGGCCCCTCAAAGTACGGCGGTGTGTTTGCATGGCGGGGGCGCCTCCCACCAGCAGCGACACTTTTGCGTACTCTGAGTGGCCCTGTGCCAGTGACGTCGCCAACGAGTATGCCCCCCCACCTGATGAAGGAACCTGCACTTTCATCTGCACCTTCCGCTTTGTCCCTGTGTAAGGTGGTATAATATGCGGGAAGGGGAACCTTACTTTCAGCAGGGTCAGATTCTGGCTGTGTAGAGTACAAGGGGAATGTAGTGGTCTAGGTCAATGTACCAGCAGACTCATCTAGCAGTGGCTGGGCAATGGGCAGGATGATGAGGAAACAGATATAGGGCCAAAGAATAAAGTAGGCTAAATGCAGATCAAAATTGGTCTAAAAGGACTAAAAAAACAGGCGGCATTGCTTTGTTCAGTGGAGTAGCAAACCCAAGAGCAGCAGACACTGTTTCAAGGGCCTAACCACACTAGTAGGCCAAATGCAGTTTAATATCTGATAGTATAGGCCGAAAGCCAGAATGTGGAAGCTCAGCTTTGTTCAGTTGAGGACAACACCAGGGAGGGGCAGACACCGTTAGTAGGCTGTCATGATCTCAATGGCAAGAGAACATAGCATCAGCATATATAGGAACTAGCTCTTGGAAGATGGGAACTGAGCTGACCATGAACTAAACCTAACGCACAACTAGCAGTGGCCGGGTAGCATGCCTACGTTGATTCTAGATGCCCAGCACCAGCCGGAGGACTAAATAAAGCTAGCAGAGGAAAATATTAGTCCTAGCTCACCTCTAGAGAAATACCCCGAAAGGAGACAGAGGCCCCCCACATGTATTGGCGGTGAATCAAGATGAAATAACAAACGTAGTATGAAAATAGGTTTAGCAAATTTGAGGTCCACTTACTACATAGCAGAAGACAGAAAGGACACTTTCATGGTAAGCTGAAAACCCTATCAAAACACCATCCAGGAATTACTTTAAGACTCTGGCATTAACTCATAACACCAGAGTGGCAATTCCTGTTCACAAGAGCTTTCCAGACACAGTAACGAAACTACAGCTGTGAACTGGAACAAAATGCAAAAACAAACATGGACAAGAGTCCAACTTATCTAGTAGTTGTCTAGGAGCAGGAACAAGCACAGAGAGGCTTCTGATAACATTGTTGACCGGCAAGCAACTAACAGAGAAGCAAGGTTATATAGCGACTCCCACATCTTGATGGGAACAGGTGAACAGAGAAGATGAAGACACCAGTTCAATTCCACCAGTAGCCACCGGGGGAGCCCCGAATCCAAATTCACAACAGTACCCCCCCCTCAAGGAGGGGGCACCGAACCCTCACCAGAACCACCAGGGCGATCAGGATGGGCCCTATGAAAGGCACGAACCAGATCAGAGGCATGAACATCAGATGCATTCACCCAAGAATTATCCTCCTGGCCGTATCCCTTCCACTTGACCAGATACTGGAGTCTCCGTCTGGAAACACGGGAGTCTAAGATTTTCTCCACAACGTACTCCAACTCACCCTCAACCAACACCGGAGCAGGAGGCTCAACGGAAGGCACAACCGGTACCTCATACCTGCGCAATAATGACCGATGAAAAACGTTATGAATAGAAAAGGATGCAGGGAGGTCCAAACGGAAGGAAACAGGGTTAAGAATCTCCAATATCTTATACGGGCCGATGAACCGAGGCTTAAACTTAGGAGAAGAGACCCTCATAGGGACAAAACGAGAAGACAACCACACCAAATCCCCAACACAAAGCCGAGGACCAACACGACGGTGGCGGTTGGCAAAAAGCTGAGTCTTCTCCTGGGACAACCTCAAATTGTCCACCACCTTCCCCCAGATCTGATGCAATCTCTCCACCACAGCATCCACTCCAGGACAATCCGAAGATTCCACCTGACCAGAGGAAAATCGAGGATGAAACCCCGAATTACAGAAAAACGGGGACACCAAAGTGGCAGAGCTGGCCCGATTATTGAGAGCGAACTCCGCCAATGGCAAAAAAGCAACCCAATCATCCTGGTCAGCAGACACAAAACACCTCAGATATGTCTCCAGGGTCTGATTAGTCCGCTCGGTCTGGCCATTCGTCTGAGGATGGAAAGCGGACGAAAAAGATAAATCTATGCCCATCCTAGCACAGAATGCCCGCCAAAATCTAGACACGAATTGGGTCCCTCTGTCAGAAATGATATTCTCAGGAATACCATGCAAACGAACAACATTTTGAAAAAACAGAGGAACCAACTCGGAAGAAGTAGGCAACTTGGGCAGAGGAACCAAATGGACCATCTTAGAGAAACGGTCACACACCACCCAGATGACAGACATCTTCTGAGAAACAGGCAGATCTGAAATAAAATCCATCGAGATGTGCGTCCAAGGCCTCTTAGGAATAGGCAAGGGCAACAATAATCCACAAGCCCGAGAACAACAAGGCTTGGCCCGAGCACAAACGTCACAAGACTGCACAAAGCCTCGCACATCTCGTGACAGGGAAGGCCACCAGAAGGACCTTGCCACCAAATCCCTGGTACCAAAAATGCCAGGATGACCTGCCAACGCAGAAGAATGAACCTCAGAGATGACTCTACTGGTCCAATCATCAGGAACAAACAGTTTATCAGGTGGGCAACGATCCGGTCTATCCGCCTGAAACTCCTGCAAGGCCCGCCGCAGGTCTGGAGAAACGGCTGACAATACCACTCCATCCTTAAGGATACCTGTGGGCTCAGAGTTACCAGGCGAGTCAGGCTCAAAACTCCTAGAAAGGGCATCCGCCTTAACATTCTTAGAACCCGGTAGGTATGACACCACAAAATTAAACCGAGAGAAACATAATGACCAGCGCGCCTGTCTAGGATTCAGGCGCCTGGCGGTCTCAAGATAAATCAAATTTTTGTGGTCAGTCAATACCACCACCTGATGTCTGGCCCCCTCAAGCCAATGGCGCCACTCCTCAAAAGCCCACTTCATGGCCAAAAGCTCCCGATTCCCAACATCATAATTCCGCTCAGCGGGCGAAAATTTACGGGAAAAGAAGGCACAAGGCCTCATCACGGAGCAGTCAGAACTTTTCTGCGACAACACTGCCCCAGCTCCGATCTCAGAAGCGTCGACCTCAACCTGAAAAGGTAGAGCAACATCAGGCTGACGCAACACAGGGGCAGAGGAAAAACGGCGCTTAAGCTCCCGAAAGGCCTCCACAGCATCAGGGGACCAATCAGCAACATCAGCACCCTTCTTAGTCAAATCGGTCAATGGTTTAGCAATATCCGAAAAACCAGCAATAAATCGACGATAAAAGTTAGCAAAGCCCAAAAATTTCTGAAGACTCTTAAGAGAAGAGGGCTGCGTCCAATCACAAATAGCTTGAACCTTGACAGGATCCATTTCAATGGAAGAGGGAGAAAAAATATATCCCAAAAAGGAAATCCTCTGTACCCCAAAAACACACTTAGAACCCTTCACACACAAAGAATTAGACCGCAAAACCTGAAAAACCCTCCTGACTTGCTGGACATGAGAGTCCCAGTCATCCGAAAAAATCAGAATATCATCCAGATACACAATCATAAATTTATCCAAATAATCGCGAAAAATATCATGCATAAAGGACTGGAAAACTGACGGAGCATTTGAAAGACCAAAAGGCATCACTAAATACTCAAAGTGGCCCTCGGGCGTATTAAATGCGGTTTTCCACTCATCCCCCTGCCTGATTCGCACCAAATTATACGCCCCACGAAGGTCAATCTTAGAGAACCACTTGGCCCCCTTTATGCGAGCAAACAAATCAGTCAGCAACGGCAATGGGTATTGATATTTAACAGTGATTTTATTCAAAAGCCGATAATCGATACATGGTCTCAAAGAGCCGTCTTTTTTTGACACAAAGAAAAAACCGGCTCCTAAGGGAGATGACGATGGACGAATATGTCCCTTTTCCAAGGACTCCTTTATGTATTCTCGCATAGCAGCATGTTCAGGCACAGACAGATTAAATAAACGACCCTTTGGGTATTTACTACCCGGGATTAAATCTATGGCACAATCGCACTCTCGGTGCGGAGGTAACGAACCAAGCTTGGATTCTTCAAAGACGTCACGATAGTCAGACAGGAACTCAGGAATTTCAGAGGGAATAGATGATGAAATGGAAACCACAGGTACATCCCCATGAGCCCCCTTACATCCCCAGCTCAACACAGACATAGCTCTCCAGTCGAGGACTGGGTTGTGAGATTGCAGCCAAGGCAATCCTAGCACCAAATCATCATGTAGACTATACAGCACCAGAAAGCGAATAATCTCCTGGTGATCCGGATTAACACGCATAGTTACTTGTGTCCAGTATTGTGGTTTATTATTAGCCAATGGGGTGGAGTCAATCCCCTTCAGAGGAATAGGAGTCTCCAAAGGCTCTAAATCATACCCACAGCGTTTGGCAAAGGACCAATCCATAAGACTCAAAGCGGCGCCAGAGTCGACATAGGCGTCCGTGGTAATAGATGACAAAGAGCAAATCAGGGTCACAGATAGAATAAACTTAGACGGTAAGGTGCAAATGGAAACAGATTTATCAAGCTTTTTAGTGCGCTTAGAGCATGCTGATATAACATGAGTAGAATCACCACAATAGAAACACAACCCATTTTTCCGTCTAAAATTCTGCCGCTCGCTTCGGGACAGAATTCTATCACACTGCATACTCTCTGGCGACTTCTCAGTGGACACCGCCAGATGGTGCACTGGTTTGCGCTCCCGCAAACGCCTATCGATCTGAATAGCCATTGTCATGGACTCATTCAGACCCGCAGGCACAGGGAACCCCACCATAACATCCTTAATGGCATCAGAGAGACCCTCTCTGAAAGTCGCCGCCAGGGCGCACTCATTCCACTGAGTAAGCACAGACCATTTACGGAATCTTTGACAGTAAATTTCCGCTTCATCTTGCCCCTGAGATAGGGACATCAAAGTTTTTTCTGCCTGAAGCTCCAAATGAGGTTCGTCATAAAGCAACCCCAAGGCCAGAAAAAACGCATCCACATTGAGCAACGCAGGATCCCTTGGTGTCAATGAAAAAGCCCAGTCTTGAGGGTCGCCCCGGAGCAAGGAAATCACAATCCTGACCTGCTGTGCAGGGTCTCCGGCAGAGCGAAATTTCAGGGACAAAAATAATTTGCAATTATTTCGAAAATTCTGAAACCCAGATCTATTCCCCGAGAAAAATTCCGGCAAAGGAATTCTCAGCTCAGATACAGGTGCATGACAAACAAAGTCTTGCAAATTTTGTACCTTCGTGGCGAGATTATTCAAACCTGCAGTTACACTCTGAAGATCCATTACAAACAGGTGGACACAGAGCCATTCAAAGAAAAAAAAAAAAAACTCAGCAGACTTCTTATTACTCTCCTTTCTCAGCCAAGGATTTTAACCCTTTAGTGGGCCGGTCAAACTGTCATGATCTCAATGGCAAGAGAACATAGCATCAGCATATATAGGAACTAGCTCTTGGAAGATGGGAACTGAGCTGACCATGAACTAAACGTAACGCACAACTAGCAGTGGCCGGGTAGCATGCCTACGTTGATTCTAGATGCCCAGCACCAGCCGGAGGACTAAATAAAGCTAGCAGAGGAAAATATTAGTCCTAGCTCACCTCTAGAGAAATACCCCGAAAGGAGACAGAGGCCCCCCACATGTATTGGCGGTGAATCAAGATGAAATAACAAACGTAGTATGAAAATAGGTTTAGCAAATTTGAGGTCCACTTACTACATAGCAGAAGACAGAAAGGACACTTTCATGGTAAGCTGAAAACCCTATCAAAACACCATCCAGGAATTACTTTAAGACTCTGGCATTAACTCATAACACCAGAGTGGCAATTCCTGTTCACAAGAGCTTTCCAGACACAGTAACGAAACTACAGCTGTGAACTGGAACAAAATGCAAAAACAAACATGGACAAGAGTCCAACTTATCTAGTAGTTGTCTAGGAGCAGGAACAAGCACAGAGAGGCTTCTGATAACATTGTTGACCGGCAAGCAACTAACAGAGAAGCAAGGTTATATAGCGACTCCCACATCTTGATGGGAACAGGTGAACAGAGAAGATGAAGACACCAGTTCAATTCCACCAGTAGCCACCGGGGGAGCCCCGAATCCAAATTCACAACAGTAGGCCCTAACCACCATTTTGTTTTTTAAAAAACACTTAATGAGAGCCAGAAGGTTGAAGCTCAGCTTTATTCAGTTGAGGGCAACACCAGGGAGGGGCAGACACCGTTAGTAGGCCCTAAACACCATTTTGTTTTTTAAAAAACACTTAATGAGAGCCAGAAGGTTGAAGCTCAGCTTTATTCAGTTGAGGGCAACACCAGGCAGGGGCAGACACCGTTAGTAGGCCGGAACCACCATTTTGTTTTTTAAAAAACACTTAATGAGAGCCAGAAGGTTGAAGCTCAGCTTTATTCAGTTGAGGGCAACACCAGGCAGGGGCAGACACCGTTAGTAGGCCGGAACCAGCAATGTGTTTAAAAACAGCAGTTAATCAGAGCCGGAAGGTAGAAGCTCAGCTTTATTCAGTTGAGGGCAACACCAGGGAGGGGCAGAAGCCGTTAGTAGGCCCTAACCACCATTTTGTTTTTTAAAAAACACTTAATGAGAGCCAGAAGGTTGAAGCTCAGCTTTATTCAGTTGAGGGCAACACCAGGGAGGGGCAGACACCGTTAGTAGGCCCTAACCACCATTTTGTTTCTTAAAAAACACTTAATGAGAGCCAGAAGGTTGAAGCTCAGCTTTATTCAGTTGAGGGCAACACCAGGGAGGGGCAGACACCGTTAGTAGGCCCTAACCACCATTTTGTTTTTTAAAAAACACTTAATGAGAGCCAGAAGGTTGAAGCTCAGCTTTATTCAGTTGAGGGCAACACCAGGCAGGGGCAGACACCGTTAGTAGGCCGGAACCACCATTTTGTTTTTTAAAAAACACTTAATGAGAGCCAGAAGGTTGAAGCTCAGCTTTATTCAGTTGAGGGCAACACCAGGGAGGGGCAGACACCGTTAGTAGGCCCTAACCACCATTTTGTTTTTTAAAAAACACTTAATGAGAGCCAGAAGGTTGAAGCTCAGCTTTATTCAGTTGAGGGCAACACCAGGGAGGGGCAGACACCGTTAGTAGGCCCTAAACACCATTTTGTTTTTTAAAAAACACTTAATGAGAGCCAGAAGGTTGAAGCTCAGCTTTATTCAGTTGAGGGCAACACCAGGCAGGGGCAGACACCGTTAGTAGGCCCTAAACACCATTTTGTTTTTTAAAAAACACTTAATGAGAGCCAGAAGGTTGAAGCTCAGCTTTATTCAGTTGAGGGCAACACCAGGCAGGGGCAGACACCGTTAGTAGGCCGGAACCACCATTTTGTTTTTTAAAAAACACTTAATGAGAGCCAGAAGGTTGAAGCTCAGCTTTATTCAGTTGAGGGCAACACCAGGCAGGGGCAGACACCGTTAGTAGGCCGGAACCAGCAATGTGTTTAAAAACAGCAGTTAATCAGAGCCGGAAGGTAGAAGCTCAGCTTTATTCAGTTGAGGGCAACACCAGGGAGGGGCAGAAGCCGTTAGTAGGCCCTAACCACCATTTTGTTTTTTAAAAACACTTAATGAGAGCCAGAAGGTTGAAGCTCAGCTTTATTCAGTTGAGGGCAACACCAGGCAGGGGCAGACACCGTTAGTAGGCCGGAACCAGCAATGTGTTTAAAAACAGCAGTTAATCAGAGCCGGAAGGTAGAAGCTCAGCTTTATTCAGTTGAGGGCAACACCAGGGAGGGGCAGAAGCCGTTAGTAGGCCCTAACCACCATTTTGTTTTTTTAAAAAACACTTAATGAGAGCCAGAAGGTTGAAGTTCAGCTTTATTCAGTTGAGGGCAACACCAGGCAGGGGCAGACACCGTTAGTAGGCCGGAACCAGCAATGTGTTTAAAAACAGCAGTTAATCAGAGCCGGAAGGTAGAAGCTCAGCTTTATTCAGTTGAGGGCAACACCAGGGGCGGACAGAAGCCGTTAGTAGGCCCTAACCACCATTTTGTTTTTTAAAAAACACTTAATGAGAGCCAGAAGGTTGAAGCTCAGCTTTATTCAGTTGAGGGCAACACCAGGCAGGGGCAGACACCGTTAGTAGGCCGGAACCACCATTTTGTTTTTTAAAAAACACTTAATGAGAGCCAGAAGGTTGAAGCTCAGCTTTATTCAGTTGAGGGCAACACCAGGCAGGGGCAGACACCGTTAGTAGGCCGGAACCAGCAATGTGTTTAAAAACAGCAGTTAATCAGAGCCGGAAGGTAGAAGCTCAGCTTTATTCAGTTGAGGGCAACACCAGGGAGGGACAGAAGCCGTTAGTAGGCCCTAACCACCATTTTGTTTTTTAAAAAACACTTAATGAGAGCCAGAAGGTTGAAGCTCAGCTTTATTCAGTTGAGGGCAACACCAGGCAGGGGCAGACACCGTTAGTAGGCCGGAACCACCATTTTGTTTAAAAACAGCAGTTAATCAGAGCCGGAAGGTAGAAGCTCAGCTTTATTCAGTTGAGGGCAACACCAGGGAGGGGCAGAAGCCGTTAGTAGGCCCTAACCACCATTTTGTTTTTTAAAAAACACTTAATGAGAGCCAGAAGGTTGAAGCTCAGCTTTATTCAGTTGAGGGCAACACCAGGCAGGGGCAGACACCGTTAGTAGGCCGGAACCAGCAATGTGTTTAAAAACAGCAGTTAATCAGAGCCGGAAGGTAGAAGCTCAGCTTTATTCAGTTGAGGGCAACACCAGGGAGGGGCAGAAGCCGTTAGTAGGCCCTAACCACCATTTTGTTTTTTAAAAAACACTTAATGAGAGCCAGAAGGTTGAAGCTCAGCTTTATTCAGTTGAGGGCAACACCAGGCAGGGGCAGACACCGTTAGTAGGCCGGAACCAGCAATGTGTTTAAAAACAGCAGTTAATCAGAGCCGGAAGGTAGAAGCTCAGCTTTATTCAGTTGAGGGCAACACCAGGGAGGGACAGAAGCCGTTAGTAGGCCCTAACCACCATTTTGTTTTTTAAAAAACACTTAATGAGAGCCAGAAGGTTGAAGCTCAGCTTTATTCAGTTGAGGGCAACACCAGGCAGGGGCAGACACCGTTAGTAGGCCGGAACCACCATTTTGTTTTTTAAAAAACACTTAATGAGAGCCAGAAGGTTGAAGCTCAGCTTTATTCAGTTGAGGGCAACACCAGGCAGGGGCAGACACCGTTAGTAGGCCGGAACCAGCAATGTGTTTAAAAACAGCAGTTAATCAGAGCCGGAAGGTAGAAGCTCAGCTTTATTCAGTTGAGGGCAACACCAGGGAGGGACAGAAGCCGTTAGTAGGCCCTAACCACCATTTTGTTTTTTAAAAAACACTTAATGAGAGCCAGAAGGTTGAAGCTCAGCTTTATTCAGTTGAGGGCAACACCAGGCAGGGGCAGACACCGTTAGTAGGCCGGAACCACCATTTTGTTTAAAAACAGCAGTTAATCAGAGCCGGAAGGTAGAAGCTCAGCTTTATTCAGTTGAGGGCAACACCAGGGAGGGGCAGAAGCCGTTAGTAGGCCCTAACCACCATTTTGTTTTTTAAAAAACACTTAATGAGAGCCAGAAGGTTGAAGCTCAGCTTTATTCAGTTGAGGGCAACACCAGGCAGGGGCAGACACCGTTAGTAGGCCGGAACCAGCAATGTGTTTAAAAACAGCAGTTAATCAGAGCCGGAAGGTAGAAGCTCAGCTTTATTCAGTTGAGGGCAACACCAGGGAGGGGCAGAAGCCGTTAGTAGGCCCTAACCACCATTTTGTTTTTTAAAAAACACTTAATGAGAGCCAGAAGGTTGAAGCTCAGCTTTATTCAGTTGAGGGCAACACCAGGCAGGGGCAGACACCGTTAGTAGGCCGGAACCAGCAATGTGTTTAAAAACAGCAGTTAATCAGAGCCGGAAGGTAGAAGCTCAGCTTTATTCAGTTGAGGGCAACACCAGGGAGGGACAGAAGCCGTTAGTAGGCCCTAACCACCATTTTGTTTTTTAAAAAACACTTAATGAGAGCCAGAAGGTTGAAGCTCAGCTTTATTCAGTTGAGGGCAACACCAGGCAGGGGCAGACACCGTTAGTAGGCCGGAACCACCATTTTGTTTAAAAACAGCAGTTAATCAGAGCCGGAAGGTAGAAGCTCAGCTTTATTCAGTTGAGGGCAACACCAGGGAGGGACAGAAGCCGTTAGTAGGCCCTAACCACCATTTTGTTTTTTAAAAAACACTTAATGAGAGCCAGAAGGTTGAAGCTCAGCTTTATTCAGTTGAGGGCAACACCAGGCAGGGGCAGACACCGTTAGTAGACCGGAACCAGCAATGTGTTTAAAAACAGCAGTTAATCAGAGCCGGAAGGTAGAAGCTCAGCTTTATTCAGTTGAGGGCAACACCAGGGAGGGGCAGAAGCCGTTAGTAGGCCCTAACCACCATTTTGTTTTTTAAAAAACACTTAATGAGAGCCAGAAGGTTGAAGCTCAGCTTTATTCAGTTGAGGGCAACACCAGGCAGGGGCAGACACCGTTAGTAGGCCGGAACCACCATTTTGTTTAAAAACAGCAGTTAATCAGAGCCGGAAGGTAGAAGCTCAGCTTTATTCAGTTGAGGGCAACACCAGGGAGGGACAGAAGCCGTTAGTAGGCCCTAACCACCATTTTGTTTTTTAAAAAACACTTAATGAGAGCCAGAAGGTTGAAGCTCAGCTTTATTCAGTTGAGGGCAACACCAGGCAGGGGCAGACACCGTTAGTAGGCCGGAACCACCATTTTGTTTAAAAACAGCAGTTAATCAGAGCCGGAAGGTAGAAGCTCAGCTTTATTCAGTTGAGGGCAACACCAGGGAGGGGCAGAAGCCGTTAGTAGGCCCTAACCACCATTTTGTTTTTTAAAAAACACTTAATGAGAGCCAGAAGGTTGAAGCTCAGCTTTATTCAGTTGAGGGCAACACCAGGCAGGGGCAGACACCGTTAGTAGGCTGGAACCACCATTTTGTTTTTTAAAAAACACTTAATGAGAGCCAGAAGGTTGAAGCTCAGCTTTATTCAGTTGAGGGCAACACCAGGCAGGGGCAGACACCGTTAGTAGGCCGGAACCACCATTTTGTTTTTTAAAAAACACTTAATGAGAGCCAGAAGGTTGAAGCTCAGCTTTATTCAGTTGAGGGCAACACCAGGCAGGGGCAGACACCGTTAGTAGGCCGGAACCAGCAATGTGTTTAAAAACAGCAGTTAATCAGAGCCGGAAGGTAGAAGCTCAGCTTTATTCAGTTGAGGGCAACACCAGGGAGGGACAGAAGCCGTTAGTAGGCCCTAACCACCATTTTGTTTTTTAAAAAACACTTAATGAGAGCCAGAAGGTTGAAGCTCAGCTTTATTCAGTTGAGGGCAACACCAGGCAGGGGCAGACACCGTTAGTAGGCCGGAACCACCATTTTGTTTTTTAAAAAACACTTAATGAGAGCCAGAAGGTTGAAGCTCAGCTTTATTCAGTTGAGGGCAACACCAGGCAGGGGCAGACACCGTTAGTAGGCCGGAACCAGCAATGTGTTTAAAAACAGCAGTTAGTCAGAGCCGGAAGGTAGAAGCTCAGCTTTATTCAGTTGAGGGCAACACCAGGGAGGGACAGAAGCCGTTAGTAGGCCCTAACCACCATTTTGTTTTTTAAAAAACACTTAATGAGAGCCAGAAGGTTGAAGCTCAGCTTTATTCAGTTGAGGGCAACACCAGGCAGGGGCAGACACCGTTAGTAGGCCGGAACCAGCAATGTGTTTAAAAACAGCAGTTAATCAGAGCCGGAAGGTAGAAGCTCAGCTTTATTCAGTTGAGGGCAACACCAGGGAGGGGCAGAAGCCGTTAGTAGGCCCTAACCACCATTTTGTTTTTTAAAAAACACTTAATGAGAGCCAGAAGGTTGAAGCTCAGCTTTATTCAGTTGAGGGCAACACCAGGCAGGGGCAGACACCGTTAGTAGGCCGGAACCAGCAATGTGTTTAAAAACAGCAGTTAATCAGAGCCGGAAGGTAGAAGCTCAGCTTTATTCAGTTGAGGGCAACACCAGGGAGGGGCAGAAGCCGTTAGTAGGCCCTAACCACCATTTTGTTTTTTAAAAAACACTTAATGAGAGCCAGAAGGTTGAAGCTCAGCTTTATTCAGTTGAGGGCAACACCAGGCAGGGGCAGACACCGTTAGTAGGCCGGAACCAGCAATGTGTTTAAAAACAGCAGTTAATCAGAGCCGGAAGGTAGAAGCTCAGCTTTATTCAGTTGAGGGCAACACCAGGGAGGGGCAGAAGCCGTTAGTAGGCCCTAACCACCATTTTGTTTTTTAAAAAACACTTAATGAGAGCCAGAAGGTTGAAGCTCAGCTTTATTCAGTTGAGGGCAACACCAGGCAGGGGCAGACACCGTTAGTAGGCCGGAACCACCATTTTGTTTAAAAACAGCAGTTAATCAGAGCCGGAAGGTAGAAGCTCAGCTTTATTCAGTTGAGGGCAACACCAGGGAGGGACAGAAGCCGTTAGTAGGCCCTAACCACCATTTTGTTTTTTAAAAAACACTTAATGAGAGCCAGAAGGTTGAAGCTCAGCTTTATTCAGTTGAGGGCAACACCAGGCAGGGGCAGACACCGTTAGTAGGCCGGAACCACCATTTTGTTTAAAAACAGCAGTTAATCAGAGCCGGAAGGTAGAAGCTCAGCTTTATTCAGTTGAGGGCAACACCAGGGAGGGGCAGAAGCAGTTAGTAGGCCCTAACCACCATTTAGTTTTTTAAAAAACACTTAATGAGAGCCAGAAGGTTGAAGCTCAGCTTTATTCAGTTGAGGGCAACACCAGGCAGGGGCAGACACCGTTAGTAGGCCGGAACCACCATTTTGTTTAAAAACAGCAGTTAATCAGAGCCGGAAGGTAGAAGCTCAGCTTTATTCAGTTGAGGGCAACACCAGGGAGGGGCAGAAGCCGTTAGTAGGCCCTAACCACCATTTTGTTTTTTAAAAAACACTTAATGAGAGCCAGAAGGTTGAAGCTCAGCTTTATTCAGTTGAGGGCAACACCAGGCAGGGGCAGACACCGTTAGTAGGCCGGAACCACCATTTTGTTTAAAAACAGCAGTTAATCAGAGCCGGAAGGTAGAAGCTCAGCTTTATTCAGTTGAGGGCAACACCAGGGAGGGGCAGAAGCCGTTAGTAGGCCCTAACCACCATTTTGTTTTTTTAAAAACACTTAATGAGAGCCAGAAGGTTGAAGCTCAGCTTTATTCAGTTGAGGGCAACACCAGGCAGGGGCAGACACCGTTAGTAGGCCGGAACCAGCAATGTGTTTAAAAACAGCAGTTAATCAGAGCCGGAAGGTAGAAGCTCAGCTTTATTCAGTTGAGGGCAACACCAGGGAGGGACAGAAGCCGTTAGTAGGCCCTAACCACCATTTTGTTTTTTAAAAAACACTTAATGAGAGCCAGAAGGTTGAAGCTCAGCTTTATTCAGTTGAGGGCAACACCAGGCAGGGGCAGACACCGTTAGTAGGCCGGAACCACCATTTTGTTTAAAAACAGCAGTTAATCAGAGCCGGAAGGTAGAAGCTCAGCTTTATTCAGTTGAGGGCAACACCAGGGAGGGGCAGAAGCCGTTAGTAGGCCCTAACCACCATTTTGTTTTTTAAAAAACACTTAATGAGAGCCAGAAGGTTGAAGCTCAGCTTTATTCAGTTGAGGGCAACACCAGGCAGGGGCAGACACCGTTAGTAGGCCGGAACCACCATTTTGTTTTTTAAAAAACACTTAATGAGAGCCAGAAGGTTGAAGCTCAGCTTTATTCAGTTGAGGGCAACACCAGGCAGGGGCAGACACCGTTAGTAGCCCGGAACCACCATTTTGTTTTTTAAAAAACACTTACTGAGAGCCAGAAGGTTGAAGCTCAGCTTTATTCAGTTGAGGGCAACACCAGGCAGGGGCAGACACCGTTAGTAGGCCGGAACCAGCAATGTGTTTAAAAACAGCAGTTAATCAGAGCCGGAAGGTAGAAGCTCAGCTTTATTCAGTTGAGGGCAACACCAGGGAGGGACAGAAGCCGTTAGTAGGCCCTAACCACCATTTTGTTTTGTAAAAAACACTTAATGAGAGCCAGAAGGTTGAAGCTCAGCTTTATTCAGTTGAGGGCAACACCAGGCAGGGGCAGACACCGTTAGTAGGCCGGAACCACCATTTTGTTTTTTAAAAAACACTTAATGAGAGCCAGAAGGTTGAAGCTCAGCTTTATTCAGTTGAGGGCAACACCAGGCAGGGGCAGACACCGTTAGTAGGCCGGAACCAGCAATGTGTTTAAAAACAGCAGTTAATCAGAGCCGGAAGGTAGAAGCTCAGCTTTATTCAGTTGAGGGCAACACCAGGGAGGGACAGAAGCCGTTAGTAGGCCCTAACCACCATTTTGTTTTTTAAAAAACACTTAATGAGAGCCAGAAGGTTGAAGCTCAGCTTTATTCAGTTGAGGGCAACACCAGGCAGGGGCAGACACCGTTAGTAGGCCGGAACCAGCAATGTGTTTAAAAACAGCAGTTAATCAGAGCCGGAAGGTAGAAGCTCAGCTTTATTCAGTTGAGGGCAACACCAGGGAGGGGCAGAGGCCGTTAGTAGGCCCTAACCACCATTTTGTTTTTTAAAAAACACTTAATGAGAGCCAGAAGGTTGAAGCTCAGCTTTATGCAGTTGAGGGCAACACCAGGCAGGGGCAGACACCGTTAGTAGGCCGGAACCACCATTTTGTTTTTTAAAAAACACTTAATGAGAGCCAGAAGGTTGAAGCTCAGCTTTATTCAGTTGAGGGCAACACCAGGCAGGGGCAGACACCGTTAGTAGACCGGAACCAGCAATGTGTTTAAAAACAGCAGTTAATCAGAGCCGGAAGGTAGAAGCTCAGCTTTATTCAGTTGAGGGCAACACCAGGGAGGGGCAGAAGCCGTTAGTAGGCCCTAACCACCATTTTGTTTTTTAAAAAACACTTAATGAGAGCCAGAAGGTTGAAGCTCAGCTTTATTCAGTTGAGGGCAACACCAGGCAGGGGCAGACACCGTTAGTAGGCCGGAACCACCATTTTGTTTAAAAACAGCAGTTAATCAGAGCCGGAAGGTAGAAGCTCAGCTTTATTCAGTTGAGGGCAACACCAGGGAGGGACAGAAGCCGTTAGTAGGCCCTAACCACCATTTTGTTTTTTAAAAAACACTTAATGAGAGCCAGAAGGTTGAAGCTCAGCTTTATTCAGTTGAGGGCAACACCAGGCAGGGGCAGACACCGTTAGTAGGCCGGAACCACCATTTTGTTTAAAAACAGCAGTTAATCAGAGCCGGAAGGTAGAAGCTCAGCTTTATTCAGTTGAGGGCAACACCAGGGAGGGGCAGAAGCCGTTAGTAGGCCCTAACCACCATTTTGTTTTTTAAAAAACACTTAATGAGAGCCAGAAGGTTGAAGCTCAGCTTTATTCAGTTGAGGGCAACACCAGGCAGGGGCAGACACCGTTAGTAGGCTGGAACCACCATTTTGTTTTTTAAAAAACACTTAATGAGAGCCAGAAGGTTGAAGCTCAGCTTTATTCAGTTGAGGGCAACACCAGGCAGGGGCAGACACCGTTAGTAGGCCGGAACCACCATTTTGTTTTTTAAAAAACACTTAATGAGAGCCAGAAGGTTGAAGCTCAGCTTTATTCAGTTGAGGGCAACACCAGGCAGGGGCAGACACCGTTAGTAGGCCGGAACCAGCAATGTGTTTAAAAACAGCAGTTAATCAGAGCCGGAAGGTAGAAGCTCAGCTTTATTCAGTTGAGGGCAACACCAGGGAGGGACAGAAGCCGTTAGTAGGCCCTAACCACCATTTTGTTTTTTAAAAAACACTTAATGAGAGCCAGAAGGTTGAAGCTCAGCTTTATTCAGTTGAGGGCAACACCAGGCAGGGGCAGACACCGTTAGTAGGCCGGAACCACCATTTTGTTTTTTAAAAAACACTTAATGAGAGCCAGAAGGTTGAAGCTCAGCTTTATTCAGTTGAGGGCAACACCAGGCAGGGGCAGACACCGTTAGTAGGCCGGAACCAGCAATGTGTTTAAAAACAGCAGTTAGTCAGAGCCGGAAGGTAGAAGCTCAGCTTTATTCAGTTGAGGGCAACACCAGGGAGGGACAGAAGCCGTTAGTAGGCCCTAACCACCATTTTGTTTTTTAAAAAACACTTAATGAGAGCCAGAAGGTTGAAGCTCAGCTTTATTCAGTTGAGGGCAACACCAGGCAGGGGCAGACACCGTTAGTAGGCCGGAACCAGCAATGTGTTTAAAAACAGCAGTTAATCAGAGCCGGAAGGTAGAAGCTCAGCTTTATTCAGTTGAGGGCAACACCAGGGAGGGGCAGAAGCCGTTAGTAGGCCCTAACCACCATTTTGTTTTTTAAAAAACACTTAATGAGAGCCAGAAGGTTGAAGCTCAGCTTTATTCAGTTGAGGGCAACACCAGGCAGGGGCAGACACCGTTAGTAGGCCGGAACCAGCAATGTGTTTAAAAACAGCAGTTAATCAGAGCCGGAAGGTAGAAGCTCAGCTTTATTCAGTTGAGGGCAACACCAGGGAGGGGCAGAAGCCGTTAGTAGGCCCTAACCACCATTTTGTTTTTTAAAAAACACTTAATGAGAGCCAGAAGGTTGAAGCTCAGCTTTATTCAGTTGAGGGCAACACCAGGCAGGGGCAGACACCGTTAGTAGGCCGGAACCAGCAATGTGTTTAAAAACAGCAGTTAATCAGAGCCGGAAGGTAGAAGCTCAGCTTTATTCAGTTGAGGGCAACACCAGGGAGGGGCAGAAGCCGTTAGTAGGCCCTAACCACCATTTTGTTTTTTAAAAAACACTTAATGAGAGCCAGAAGGTTGAAGCTCAGCTTTATTCAGTTGAGGGCAACACCAGGCAGGGGCAGACACCGTTAGTAGGCCGGAACCACCATTTTGTTTAAAAACAGCAGTTAATCAGAGCCGGAAGGTAGAAGCTCAGCTTTATTCAGTTGAGGGCAACACCAGGGAGGGACAGAAGCCGTTAGTAGGCCCTAACCACCATTTTGTTTTTTAAAAAACACTTAATGAGAGCCAGAAGGTTGAAGCTCAGCTTTATTCAGTTGAGGGCAACACCAGGCAGGGGCAGACACCGTTAGTAGGCCGGAACCACCATTTTGTTTAAAAACAGCAGTTAATCAGAGCCGGAAGGTAGAAGCTCAGCTTTATTCAGTTGAGGGCAACACCAGGGAGGGGCAGAAGCAGTTAGTAGGCCCTAACCACCATTTAGTTTTTTAAAAAACACTTAATGAGAGCCAGAAGGTTGAAGCTCAGCTTTATTCAGTTGAGGGCAACACCAGGCAGGGGCAGACACCGTTAGTAGGCCGGAACCACCATTTTGTTTAAAAACAGCAGTTAATCAGAGCCGGAAGGTAGAAGCTCAGCTTTATTCAGTTGAGGGCAACACCAGGGAGGGGCAGAAGCCGTTAGTAGGCCCTAACCACCATTTTGTTTTTTAAAAAACACTTAATGAGAGCCAGAAGGTTGAAGCTCAGCTTTATTCAGTTGAGGGCAACACCAGGCAGGGGCAGACACCGTTAGTAGGCCGGAACCACCATTTTGTTTAAAAACAGCAGTTAATCAGAGCCGGAAGGTAGAAGCTCAGCTTTATTCAGTTGAGGGCAACACCAGGGAGGGGCAGAAGCCGTTAGTAGGCCCTAACCACCATTTTGTTTTTTTAAAAACACTTAATGAGAGCCAGAAGGTTGAAGCTCAGCTTTATTCAGTTGAGGGCAACACCAGGCAGGGGCAGACACCGTTAGTAGGCCGGAACCAGCAATGTGTTTAAAAACAGCAGTTAATCAGAGCCGGAAGGTAGAAGCTCAGCTTTATTCAGTTGAGGGCAACACCAGGGAGGGACAGAAGCCGTTAGTAGGCCCTAACCACCATTTTGTTTTTTAAAAAACACTTAATGAGAGCCAGAAGGTTGAAGCTCAGCTTTATTCAGTTGAGGGCAACACCAGGCAGGGGCAGACACCGTTAGTAGGCCGGAACCACCATTTTGTTTAAAAACAGCAGTTAATCAGAGCCGGAAGGTAGAAGCTCAGCTTTATTCAGTTGAGGGCAACACCAGGGAGGGGCAGAAGCCGTTAGTAGGCCCTAACCACCATTTTGTTTTTTAAAAAACACTTAATGAGAGCCAGAAGGTTGAAGCTCAGCTTTATTCAGTTGAGGGCAACACCAGGCAGGGGCAGACACCGTTAGTAGGCCGGAACCACCATTTTGTTTTTTAAAAAACACTTAATGAGAGCCAGAAGGTTGAAGCTCAGCTTTATTCAGTTGAGGGCAACACCAGGCAGGGGCAGACACCGTTAGTAGCCCGGAACCACCATTTTGTTTTTTAAAAAACACTTACTGAGAGCCAGAAGGTTGAAGCTCAGCTTTATTCAGTTGAGGGCAACACCAGGCAGGGGCAGACACCGTTAGTAGGCCGGAACCAGCAATGTGTTTAAAAACAGCAGTTAATCAGAGCCGGAAGGTAGAAGCTCAGCTTTATTCAGTTGAGGGCAACACCAGGGAGGGACAGAAGCCGTTAGTAGGCCCTAACCACCATTTTGTTTTGTAAAAAACACTTAATGAGAGCCAGAAGGTTGAAGCTCAGCTTTATTCAGTTGAGGGCAACACCAGGCAGGGGCAGACACCGTTAGTAGGCCGGAACCACCATTTTGTTTTTTAAAAAACACTTAATGAGAGCCAGAAGGTTGAAGCTCAGCTTTATTCAGTTGAGGGCAACACCAGGCAGGGGCAGACACCGTTAGTAGGCCGGAACCAGCAATGTGTTTAAAAACAGCAGTTAATCAGAGCCGGAAGGTAGAAGCTCAGCTTTATTCAGTTGAGGGCAACACCAGGGAGGGACAGAAGCCGTTAGTAGGCCCTAACCACCATTTTGTTTTTTAAAAAACACTTAATGAGAGCCAGAAGGTTGAAGCTCAGCTTTATTCAGTTGAGGGCAACACCAGGCAGGGGCAGACACCGTTAGTAGGCCGGAACCAGCAATGTGTTTAAAAACAGCAGTTAATCAGAGCCGGAAGGTAGAAGCTCAGCTTTATTCAGTTGAGGGCAACACCAGGGAGGGGCAGAGGCCGTTAGTAGGCCCTAACCACCATTTTGTTTTTTAAAAAACACTTAATGAGAGCCAGAAGGTTGAAGCTCAGCTTTATGCAGTTGAGGGCAACACCAGGCAGGGGCAGACACCGTTAGTAGGCCGGAACCACCATTTTGTTTTTTAAAAAACACTTAATGAGAGCCAGAAGGTTGAAGCTCAGCTTTATTCAGTTGAGGGCAACACCAGGCAGGGGCAGACACCGTTAGTAGGCCGGAACCAGCAATGTGTTTAAAAACAGCAGTTAATCAGAGCCGGAAGGTAGAAGCTCAGCTTTATTCAGTTGAGGGCAACACCAGGGAGGGACAGAAGCCGTTAGTAGGCCCTAACCACCATTTTGTTTTTTAAAAAACACTTAATGAGAGCCAGAAGGTTGAAGCTCAGCTTTATTCAGTTGAGGGCAACACCAGGCAGGGGCAGACACCGTTAGTAGGCCGGAACCACCATTTTGTTTAAAAACAGCAGTTAATCAGAGCCGGAAGGTAGAAGCTCAGCTTTATTCAGTTGAGGGCAACACCAGGGAGGGGCAGAAGCCGTTAGTAGGCCCTAACCACCATTTTGTTTTTTAAAAAACACTTAATGAGAGCCAGAAGGTTGAAGCTCAGCTTTATTCAGTTGAGGGCAACACCAGGCAGGGGCAGACACCGTTAGTAGGCCGGAACCAGCAATGTGTTTAAAAACAGCAGTTAATCAGAGCCGGAAGGTAGAAGCTCAGCTTTATTCAGTTGAGGGCAACACCAGGGAGGGGCAGAAGCCGTTAGTAGGCCCTAACCACCATTTTGTTTTTTAAAAAACACTTAATGAGAGCCAGAAGGTTGAAGCTCAGCTTTATTCAGTTGAGGGCAACACCAGGCAGGGGCAGACACCGTTAGTAGGCCGGAACCAGCATTTTGTTTAAAAACAGCAGTTAATCAGAGCCGGAAGGTAGAAGCTCAGCTTTATTCAGTTGAGGGCAACACCAGGGAGGGACAGAAGCCGTTAGTAGGCCCTAACCACCATTTTGTTTTTTAAAAAACACTTAATGAGAGCCAGAAGGTTGAAGCTCAGCTTTATTCAGTTGAGGGCAACACCAGGCAGGGGCAGACACCGTTAGTAGGCCGGAACCACCATTTTGTTTTTTAAAAAACACTTAATGAGAGCCAGAAGGTTGAAGCTCAGCTTTATTCAGTTGAGGGCAACACCAGGCAGGGGCAGACACCGTTAGTAGGCCGGAACCAGCAATGTGTTTAAAAACAGCAGTTAATCAGAGCCGGAAGGTAGAAGCTCAGCTTTATTCAGTTGAGGGCAACACCAGGGAGGGACAGAAGCCGTTAGTAGGCCCTAACCACCATTTTGTTTTTTAAAAAACACTTAATGAGAGCCAGAAGGTTGAAGCTCAGCTTTATTCAGTTGAGGGCAACACCAGGCAGGGGCAGACACCGTTAGTAGGCCGGAACCACCATTTTGTTTAAAAACAGCAGTTAATCAGAGCCGGAAGGTAGAAGCTCAGCTTTATTCAGTTGAGGGCAACACCAGGGAGGGACAGAAGCCGTTAGTAGGCCCTAACCACCATTTTGTTTTTTAAAAAACACTTAATGAGAGCCAGAAGGTTGAAGCTCAGCTTTATTCAGTTGAGGGCAACACCAGGCAGGGGCAGACACCGTTAGTAGGCCGGAACCAGCAATGTGTTTAAAAACAGCAGTTAATCAGAGCCGGAAGGTAGAAGCTCAGCTTTATTCAGTTGAGGGCAACACCAGGGAGGGACAGAAGCCGTTAGTAGGCCCTAACCACCATTTTGTTTTTTAAAAAACACTTAATGAGAGCCAGAAGGTTGAAGCTCAGCTTTATTCAGTTGAGGGCAACACCAGGCAGGGGCAGACACCGTTAATAGGCCGGAACCACCATTTTGTTTAAAAACAGCAGTTAATCAGAGCCGGAAGGTAGAAGCTCAGCTTTATTCAGTTGAGGGCAACACCAGGGAGGGGCAGAAGCCGTTAGTAGGCCCTAACCACCATTTTGTTTTTTAAAAAACACTTAATGAGAGCCAGAAGGTTGAAGCTCAGCTTTATTCAGTTGAGGGCAACACCAGGCAGGGGCAGACACCGTTAGTAGGCTGGAACCACCATTTTGTTTTTTAAAAAACACTTAATGAGAGCCAGAAGGTTGAAGCTCAGCTTTATTCAGTTGAGGGCAACACCAGGCAGGGGCAGACACCGTTAGTAGGCCGGAACCACCATTTTGTTTTTTAAAAAACACTTAATGAGAGCCAGAAGGTTGAAGCTCAGCTTTATTCAGTTGAGGGCAACACCAGGCAGGGGCAGACACCGTTAGTAGGCCGGAACCACCATTTTGTTTTTTAAAAAACACTTAATGAGAGCCAGAAGGTTGAAGCTCAGCTTTATTCAGTTGAGGGCAACACCAGGCAGGGGCAGACACCGTTAGTAGGCCGGAACCAGCAATGTGTTTAAAAACAGCAGTTAGTCAGAGCCGGAAGGTATAAGCTCAGCTTTATTCAGTTGAGGGCAACACCAGGGAGGGACAGAAGCCGTTAGTAGGCCCTAACCACCATTTTGTTTTTTAAAAAACACTTAATGAGAGCCAGAAGGTTGAAGCTCAGCTTTATTCAGTTGAGGGCAACACCAGGCAGGGGCAGACACCGTTAGTAGGCCGGAACCAGCATTTTGTTTAAAAACAGCAGTTAATCAGAGCCGGAAGGTAGAAGCTCAGCTTTATTCAGTTGAGGGCAACACCAGGGAGGGACAGAAGCCGTTAGTAGGCCCTAACCACCATTTTGTTTTTTAAAAAACACTTAATGAGAGCCAGAAGGTTGAAGCTCAGCTTTATTCAGTTGAGGGCAACACCAGGCAGGGGCAGACACCGTTAGTAGGCCGGAACCACCATTTTGTTTTTTAAAAAACACTTAATGAGAGCCAGAAGGTTGAAGCTCAGCTTTATTCAGTTGAGGGCAACACCAGGCAGGGGCAGACACCGTTAGTAGGCCGGAACCAGCAATGTGTTTAAAAACAGCAGTTAATCAGAGCCGGAAGGTAGAAGCTCAGCTTTATTCAGTTGAGGGCAACACCAGGGAGGGACAGAAGCCGTTAGTAGGCCCTAACCACCATTTTGTTTTTTAAAAAACACTTAATGAGAGCCAGAAGGTTGAAGCTCAGCTTTATTCAGTTGAGGGCAACACCAGGCAGGGGCAGACACCGTTAGTAGGCCGGAACCACCATTTTGTTTAAAAACAGCAGTTAATCAGAGCCGGAAGGTAGAAGCTCAGCTTTATTCAGTTGAGGGCAACACCAGGGAGGGACAGAAGCCGTTAGTAGGCCCTAACCACCATTTTGTTTTTTAAAAAACACTTAATGAGAGCCAGAAGGTTGAAGCTCAGCTTTATTCAGTTGAGGGCAACACCAGGCAGGGGCAGACACCGTTAGTAGGCCGGAACCAGCAATGTGTTTAAAAACAGCAGTTAATCAGAGCCGGAAGGTAGAAGCTCAGCTTTATTCAGTTGAGGGCAACACCAGGGAGGGACAGAAGCCGTTAGTAGGCCCTAACCACCATTTTGTTTTTTAAAAAACACTTAATGAGAGCCAGAAGGTTGAAGCTCAGCTTTATTCAGTTGAGGGCAACACCAGGCAGGGGCAGACACCGTTAATAGGCCGGAACCACCATTTTGTTTAAAAACAGCAGTTAATCAGAGCCGGAAGGTAGAAGCTCAGCTTTATTCAGTTGAGGGCAACACCAGGGAGGGGCAGAAGCCGTTAGTAGGCCCTAACCACCATTTTGTTTTTTAAAAAACACTTAATGAGAGCCAGAAGGTTGAAGCTCAGCTTTATTCAGTTGAGGGCAACACCAGGCAGGGGCAGACACCGTTAGTAGGCTGGAACCACCATTTTGTTTTTTAAAAAACACTTAATGAGAGCCAGAAGGTTGAAGCTCAGCTTTATTCAGTTGAGGGCAACACCAGGCAGGGGCAGACACCGTTAGTAGGCCGGAACCACCATTTTGTTTTTTAAAAAACACTTAATGAGAGCCAGAAGGTTGAAGCTCAGCTTTATTCAGTTGAGGGCAACACCAGGCAGGGGCAGACACCGTTAGTAGGCCGGAACCACCATTTTGTTTTTTAAAAAACACTTAATGAGAGCCAGAAGGTTGAAGCTCAGCTTTATTCAGTTGAGGGCAACACCAGGCAGGGGCAGACACCGTTAGTAGGCCGGAACCAGCAATGTGTTTAAAAACAGCAGTTAGTCAGAGCCGGAAGGTATAAGCTCAGCTTTATTCAGTTGAGGGCAACACCAGGGAGGGACAGAAGCCGTTAGTAGGCCCTAACCACCATTTTGTTTTTTAAAAAACACTTAATGAGAGCCAGAAGGTTGAAGCTCAGCTTTATTCAGTTGAGGGCAACACCAGGCAGGGGCAGACACCGTTAGTAGGCCGGAACCACCATTTTGTTTAAAAACAGCAGTTAATCAGAGCCGGAAGGTAGAAGCTCAGCTTTATTCAGTTGAGGGCAACACCAGGGAGGGGCAGAAGCAGTTAGTAGGCCCTAACCACCATTTTGTTTTTTAAAAAACACTTAATGAGAGCCAGAAGGTTGAAGCTCAGCTTTATTCAGTTGAGGGCAACACCAGGCAGGGGCAGACACCGTTAGTAGGCCGGAACCACCATTTTGTTTAAAAACAGCAGTTAATCAGAGCCGGAAGGTAGAAGCTCAGCTTTATTCAGTTGAGGGCAACACCAGGGAGGGGCAGAAGCCGTTAGTAGGCCCTAACCACCATTTTGTTTTTTAAAAAACACTTAATGAGAGCCAGAAGGTTGAAGCTCAGCTTTATTCAGTTGAGGGCAACACCAGGCAGGGGCAGACACCGTTAGTAGGCCGGAACCACCATTTTGTTTAAAAACAGCAGTTAATCAGAGCCGGAAGGTAGAAGCTCAGCTTTATTCAGTTGAGGGCAACACCAGGGAGGGGCAGAAGCCGTTAGTAGGCCCTAACCACCATTTTGTTTTTTTAAAAACACTTAATGAGAGCCAGAAGGTTGAAGCTCAGCTTTATTCAGTTGAGGGCAACACCAGGCAGGGGCAGACACCGTTAGTAGGCCGGAACCAGCAATGTGTTTAAAAACAGCAGTTAATCAGAGCCGGAAGGTAGAAGCTCAGCTTTATTCAGTTGAGGGCAACACCAGGGAGGGACAGAAGCCGTTAGTAGGCCCTAACCACCATTTTGTTTTTTAAAAAACACTTAATGAGAGCCAGAAGGTTGAAGCTCAGCTTTATTTAGTTGAGGGCAACACCAGGCAGGGGCAGACACCGTTAGTAGGCCGGAACCACCATTTTGTTTAAAAACAGCAGTTAATCAGAGCCGGAAGGTAGAAGCTCAGCTTTATTCAGTTGAGGGCAACACCAGGGAGGGGCAGAAGCCGTTAGTAGGCCCTAACCACCATTTTGTTTTTTAAAAAACACTTAATGAGAGCCAGAAGGTTGAAGCTCAGCTTTATTCAGTTGAGGGCAACACCAGGCAGGGGCAGACACCGTTAGTAGGCCGGAACCACCATTTTGTTTTTTAAAAAACACTTAATGAGAGCCAGAAGGTTGAAGCTCAGCTTTATTCAGTTGAGGGCAACACCAGGCAGGGGCAGACACCGTTAGTAGCCCGGAACCACCATTTTGTTTTTTAAAAAACACTTAATGAGAGCCAGAAGGTTGAAGCTCAGCTTTATTCAGTTGAGGGCAACACCAGGCAGGGGCAGACACCGTTAGTAGGCCGGAACCAGCAATGTGTTTAAAAACAGCAGTTAATCAGAGCCGGAAGGTAGAAGCTCAGCTTTATTCAGTTGAGGGCAACACCAGGGAGGGACAGAAGCCGTTAGTAGGCCCTAACCACCATTTTGTTTTTTAAAAAACACTTAATGAGAGCCAGAAGGTTGAAGCTCAGCTTTATTCAGTTGAGGGCAACACCAGGCAGGGGCAGACACCGTTAGTAGGCCGGAACCACCATTTTGTTTTTTAAAAAACACTTAATGAGAGCTAGAAGGTTGAAGCTCAGCTTTATTCAGTTGAGGGCAACACCAGGCAGGGGCAGACACCGTTAGTAGGCCGGAACCAGCAATGTGTTTAAAAACAGCAGTTAATCAGAGCCGGAAGGTAGAAGCTCAGCTTTATTCAGTTGAGGGCAACACCAGGGAGGGACAGAAGCCGTTAGTAGGCCCTAACCACCATTTTGTTTTTTAAAAAACACTTAATGAGAGCCAGAAGGTTGAAGCTCAGCTTTATTCAGTTGAGGGCAACACCAGGCAGGGGCAGACACCGTTAGTAGGCCGGAACCAGCAATGTGTTTAAAAACAGCAGTTAATCAGAGCCGGAAGGTAGAAGCTCAGCTTTATTCAGTTGAGGGCAACACCAGGGAGGGGCAGAAGCCGTTAGTAGGCCCTAACCACCATTTTGTTTTTTAAAAAACACTTAATGAGAGCCAGAAGGTTGAAGCTCAGCTTTATTCAGTTGAGGGCAACACCAGGCAGGGGCAGACACCGTTAGTAGGCCGGAACCAGCAATGTGTTTAAAAACAGCAGTTAATCAGAGCCGGAAGGTAGAAGCTCAGCTTTATTCAGTTGAGGGCAACACCAGGGAGGGGCAGAAGCCATTAGTAGGCCCTAACCACCATTTTGTTTTTTAAAAAACACTTAATGAGAGCCAGAAGGTTGAAGCTCAGCTTTATTCAGTTGAGGGCAACACCAGGCAGGGGCAGACACCGTTAGTAGGCCGGAACCACCATTTTGTTTAAAAACAGCAGTTAATCAGAGCCGGAAGGTAGAAGCTCAGCTTTATTCAGTTGAGGGCAACACCAGGGAGGGGCAGAAGCCGTTAGTAGGCCCTAACCACCATTTTGTTTTTTAAAAAACACTTAATGAGAGCCAGAAGGTTGAAGCTCAGCTTTATTCAGTTGAGGGCAACACCAGGCAGGGGCAGACACCGTTAGTAGGCCGGAACCACCATTTTGTTTAAAAACAGCAGTTAATCAGAGCCGGAAGGTAGAAGCTCAGCTTTATTCAGTTGAGGGCAACACCAGGGAGGGGCAGAAGCCGTTAGTAGGCCCTAACCACCATTTTGTTTTTTAAAAAACACTTAATGAGAGCCAGAAGGTTGAAGCTCAGCTTTATTCAGTTGAGGGCAACACCAGGCAGGGGCAGACACCGTTAGTAGGCCGGAACCACCATTTTGTTTTTTAAAAAACACTTAATGAGAGCCAGAAGGTAGAAGCTCAGCTTTATTCAGTTGAGGACAACTTGAATTAGGGACTGCATACAGACTTAGCAGGCTGTCCCCTGTGTGGACCATGCATCCAATACATTAACCCATTGAGCCACAAAGGACACGTAACCTTCCGTGGCCATGCCTACAGGTCCATGTGTCTGTTGTCAGGTGTACCTTTGTCAGTGTAGGCCTATTGGAAGGAGGGACCGCAGACAGGCTTCAAAGGCCTAACACAATAAAATGGGCTGGCTGTAGGCACTTTAAAATTGGTTCCAGGGGTACACGGGCAGCAGTGGTCTGGTCAGTGGAGGCCTAGTGGAAGGAGGGACCGCAGACAGGCTTCGAAGGCCTAACACAATAAAATGGGCTGGCTGTAGGCACTTTAAAATTGGTTCCAGGGGTACACGGGCAGCAGTGGTCTGGTCAGTGGAGGCCTAGTGGAAGGAGGGACCGCAGACAGGCTTCGAAGGCCTAACACAATAAAATGGGCTGGCTGTAAGCACTTTAAAATTGGTTCCAGGGGTACACGGGCAGCAGTGGTCTGGTCAGTGGAGGCCTAGTGGAAGGAGGGACCGCAGACAGGCTATCAAAGGCCTAAAATAACAAACAATAGGCTCATGGCAGTTTTACAGCGGTTACATGGATACACGGGCAGGCAGCTGGTGATGAGTGGAGGAGTATTTAAAGTAGGGACCGCAGACAGGCTATCAAAGGCCTAAAATAACAAACAATAGGCTCATGGCAGTTTTACAGCGGTTACATGGATACACGGGCAGGCAGCTGGTGATGAGTGGAGGAGTATTTAAAGTAGGGACCGCAGACAGGCTATCAAAGGCCTAAAATAACAAACAATAGGCTCATGGCAGTTTTACAGCGGTTACATGGATACACGGGCAGGCAGCTGGTGATGAGTGGAGGAGTATTTAAAGTAGGGACCGCAGACAGGCTATCAAAGGCCTAAAATAACAAACAATAGGCTCATGGCAGTTTTACAGCGGTTACATGGATACACAGGCAGCTGGTGATGAGTGGAGGAGTATTTAAAGTAGGGACCGCAGACAGGCTATCAAAGGCCTAAAATAACAAACAATAGGCTCATGGCAGTTTTACAGCGGTTACATGGATACACAGGCAGCTTGGTGGTGAGTGGAGGAGTATTTAAAGTAGGGACCGCAGACAGGCTATCAAAGGCCTAAAATAACAAACAATAGGCTCATGGCAGTTTTACAGCGGTTACATGGATACACGGGCAGGCAGCTGGTGATGAGTGGAGGAGTATTTAAAGTAGGGACCGCAGACAGGCTATCAAAGGCCTAAAATAACAAACAATAGGCTCATGGCAGTTTTACAGCGGTTACATGGATACACAGGCAGCTGGTGATGAGTGGAGGAGTATTTAAAGTAGGGACCGCAGACAGGCTATCAAAGGCCTAAAATAACAAACAATAGGCTCATGGCAGCTTTACAGCGGTTACATGGATACACAGGCAGCTTGGTGGTGAGTGGAGGAGTAGTGCAAGGAGTGTCTGTCCCAGTACTCCCAAAATATAAATAGATGTTAATGTCTCGCAAAACAACCAAAACAAAAAAAAAGGTGGCATACTTAGGTACAGGGGTGGGCTCATCTACTGAGTTTCTGACATAGTAATTTGGCAGTAACTATTTAATGGTGCCAATATAGGACACAGACACAGACTACTTTAAGTTGCATCATAGATGTCTACAAATTTGTATTGTCAGTGCCAGACATTGAATGATGTCAGCGAATAGACTAAAGATTGGTGGAGCTGTGCGACATAATTTTGCACGTGGTAGAGCACATTTTGAGCTGGGGTAGGGGGGAACTCTCTTGAGGCCGGCGGGACCGCCCCAGGGCCCCTCATGTTACAACGGTGTGTCTGACGTTGGGTGCGCACCGCCACCGCCAGAGACACTACATTGTACTATGAGGGACCCAGTAGCAATGCCGTCAACCAAAAGCGAGCACACCCACCTCTTCAGACAAACAGCAGTCTCACGGGTGCTTGCGCCAAGTCGCGATACCACGGCCCCGTGTGGGGAGTTTTGCCATTTAGGGAGGTGTAAACATGTCGTATGCTGTACAATCAGCTGCAGCAAATTAGACATTAGAAAAGTAATTCACAGGCAAGAGCTTTTCATAGGAAAGCTAGGTGTCGGCCGGGCAAGGTGGGGCAAAAGATTTCGAAATCCAGTTGTGGTTCATTTTAATGAATGTTAGATCGTCAACATTTTGGGTAGCCAGACGAGTCCTTTTTTCGGTTAATATTGAACCTGCAGCACTGAATACTCTTTCTGATAGGACACTTGCTGCCGGGCAAGCAAGCTCCTGCAATGCATATTCTGCCAATTCTGGCCAGGTGTCTAATTTGGAGGCCCAGTAATCAAATGGGAATGACGGTTGAGGGAGAACATCGATAAGGGATGAAAAATAGTTAGTAACCATACTGGACAAATGTTGTCTCCTGTCACTTTCAATTGATGCAGCAGTACCTGTCCTGTCTGCGGTCATAGCAAAATCACTCCACAACCTGGTCAGAAAACCCCTCTGTCCAACGCCACTTCTGATGTGTGCACCCCTAACACTCCTAGTCTGCTGCCCCCTGGAGCTCGTGTGAGAACGATCACGTGCGCTGTGTGCTGGGAATGCCTGAAGCAAACGGTCAACAAGAGTTGATTGTTTGGTTGCTAATATTAGTTCCAAGTTCTCATGTGGCATAATATTTTGCAATTTGCCTTTATAGCGTGGATCAAGGAGGCAGGCCAACCAGTAATCGTCATCGTTCATCATTTTCGTAATGCGTGTGTCCCTTTTTAGGATACGTAAGGCATAATCCGCCATGTGGGCCAAAGTTCCAGTTGTCAAATCTCCGGTTGTGATTGGTTGAGGGGCAGTTGCAGGCAAATCTACGTCACTTGTGTCCCTCAAAAAAACAGAACCCGGCCGTGACACGCAACCAATTTCCTGTGCCCCCGGGAAAGGTTCGGCATTAAAAATATACTCATCCCCATCATCCTCCTCGTCCTCCACCTCCTCTTCGCCCGCTACCTCGTCCTGTACACTGCCCTGACCAGACAATGGCTGACTGTCATCAAGGCTTTCCTCTTCCTCTGGTGCAGACGCCTGCTCCTTTATGTGCGTCAAACTTTGCATCAGCAGACGCATTAGGGGGATACTCATGCTTATTACGGCGTTGTCTGCACTAACCAGCCGTGTGCATTCCTCAAAACACTGAAGGACTTGACACATGTCTTGTATCTTAGACCACTGCACACCTGACAACTCCATGTCTGCCATCCTACTGCCTGCCCGTGTATCCTCCCACAAATAAATAACAGCACGCCTCTGTTCGCACAGTCTCTGAAGCATGTGCAGTGTTGAGTTCCACCTTGTTGCAACGTCTATGATGAGGCGATGCTGGGGAAGGTTCAAAGACCGCTGATAGGTCTGCATACGGCTGGCGTGTACAGGCGAACGTCGGATATGTGAGCAAAGTGCACGCACTTTGAGGAGCAGGTCGGAGAACCCAGGATAAGTTTTCAATAAGCACTGCACCACCAGGTTTAAGGTGTGAGCCAGGCAAGGAATGTGTTTCAGTTGGGAAAGGGAGATGGCAGCCATGAAATTCCTTCCGTTATCACTCACTACCTTGCCTGCCTCAAGATCTACTGTGCCCAGCCACGACTGCGTTTCTTGTTGCAAGAACTCGGACAGAACTTCCGCGGTGTGTCTGTTGTCGCCCAAACACTTCATAGCCAATACAGCCTGCTGACGCTTGGCAGTAGCTGGCCCATAATGGGACAACTGGTGTGCAACAGTGTCATCTGCCGATGGAGTGGTTGGCAGACTGCGTTCTGTGGAAGAACTGTAGCTTCTGCAGGAGGACGAGGAGGAGGAGGAGGAGGGGGTGCGAACGCCTACAGCCAACTGTTTCCTAGACCGTGGGCTAGGCACAACTGTCCCTAAATTGATGTCGCCTGTGGACCCTGCATCCACCACATTCACCCAGTGTGCCGTGATGGACACATAACGTCCCTGGCCATGCCTACTGGTCCATGCATCTGTAGTCAGGTGCACCTTTGTACTCACAGATTGCCTGAGTGCATGGACGATGCGCTGTTTAACATGCTGGTGCAGGGCTGGGATGGCTTTTCTGGAAAAAAAGTGTCGACTGGGTAGCTCGTATCGTGGTTCAGCGTACTCCATCAGGGCTTTGAAAGCTTCGCTTTCAACTAACCGGTAGGGCATCATCTCTAACGAGATTAGTCTAGCTATGTGGGCGTTAAAACCCTGTGTACGCGAGGATAAGTACTTCCTTTTTCTAACCAGAGTCTCATGTAGGGTGAGCTGGACTGGAGAGCTGGAGATCGTGGAACTTTCGGGTGTGCCAGTGTACATGGCAGACTGAGAGACGGTTGGAGACGGTATTGTTTCCGCCGGTGCCCTAGATGCAATATTTCCTCCTACAAAACTGGTGGTTCCCTGACCCTGACTGCTTTTGGCTGGCAAAGAAACCTGCACAGATACTGCCGGTGGTGCGGAAAATGGTGGCCTTACAGTGATGGAAGGGATGTTGCGTTGCTGACTAGCTTCATTGGCCGAGGGTGCTACAACCTTAAGGGACGTTTGGTAGTTAGTCCAGGCTTGAAAATGCATGGTGGTTAAGTGTCTATGCATGCAACTAGTATTTAGACTTTTCAGATTCTGACCTCTGCTTAAGCTAGTTGAACATTTTTGACAGATGACTTTGCGCTGATCAGTTGGATGTTGTTTAAAAAAATGCCAGACTGCACTCTTCCTAGACTCGGATCCCTTTTCAGGGATTGCAGACTGAGCTTTAACCGGATGGCCACGCTGTCCTCCAACAGGTTTTGGCTTTGACACGCGTTTTGGGCCAGATACGGGCCCGGCAGATGGAACCTGTTGCGATGTTGATGCCTGCTGCGGCCCCTCCTCCACCTCCGCTTCTGAACTACTGCCGCCTGCACCCTGTTCCCCCAATGGCTGCCAATCGGGGTCAATAACTGGGTCATCTATTACCTCCTCTTCGAGCTCGTGTGCAACTTCGTCTGTGTCACTGTGTCGGTCGGTGGTATAGCGTTCGTGGCGGGGCAACATAGTCTCATCAGGGTCTGATTGTGGATCTGTACCCTGAGAGGGCAATGTGGTGGTCTGAGTCAAAGGAGCAGCATAGTACTCTGGCTGTGGCTGTGCATCAGTGCACTCCATGTCAGAATATACTTGTAATGGGCATGGCCTGTTAAATGTTTCACTTTCTAAGCCAGGGACGGTATGTGTAAAGAGCTCCATGGAGTGACCCGTTGTGTCGCCTGCTGCATCCTTCTCTCTTGTTGTAGTTTTTGCTGAGGAGGACAAGGAAGCGACTTGTCCCTGACCGTGAACATCCACAAGCGACGCGCTGCTTTTACATTTACCAGTTTCGGAAGAGGAGGCAAAAGAGCTAGAGGCTGAGTCTGCAATGTTAGCCAAAACTTGCTGTTGCTGCTCCGCCTTTAAAAGCGGTTTTCCTACTCCCAGAAAAGAGAGCGTTCGAGGCCTTGTGTAGCCTGACGACGAAACTGGCTCCACAGCTCCAGACTTAGGTGGAATATTTTTATCCCCACGACCACCTGATGCTCCACTACCACTACCATCATTACCAGCTGACAATGAACGCCCACGACGACCTCTTGCACCAGACTTCCTCATTGTTTTAAAATCTTAACCAAAGTAACTTTATTTGTTGCTGTCAAACAACTTACACGGTGAGCTATAACTTCAGTATGATTTCAATATCCCTTAACAGGTTGGTGAGACCACAAGGAAAATCAGGCACAATGTTACACACTCTGTTTTCTGTGGCACAAAATCACAGAGATGACACACACGCAGGACTGTCACTCAAGCACTAATGTCAATATTAATCTCCCACCTAATTTATTTATTTTTTTTTCTCAGGGAGACTTTAGAAACCAAATAATATTAAAAAAAAAACAAAAAAAAAACAACAAAAAAAAGGCTTTCTATGGCCCACAATTAGAGAGAGAGAGGTGGCACACCCAGGAGTCAAGACTGGCACACAAGCTGAAAGGGCAATATTACTCTCCCACTGTTTTTTTAAGTTTTTTATTTTTTATTTTCAGGGAGACTTTAGAAACCAAATAATATTAAAAAAACCAAAAAAATAAATAGCCTTTCTATGGCCCACTGAATGAGAGAGAGAGGTGGCACACCCAGGAGTCAAGACTGGCACACAAGCTGAAAGGGCAATATTACTCTCCCACTGTTTTTTTAAGTTTTTTTTTTTTTATTTTCAGGGAGACTTTAGAAACCAAATAATATTAAAAAAACCAAAAAAATAAATAGCCTTTCTATGGCCCACTGAATGAGAGAGAGAGGTGGCACACCCAGGAGTCAAGACTGGCACACAAGCTGAAAGGGCAATATTACTCTCCCACTGTTTTTTTATGTATTTTTTGTTTTTTAAGGGAGACTTTAGAAACCCAATAATATTTAAAAAAAAAAAAAGGCTTTCTATGGCCCACAATTAGAGAGAGAGGTGGCACACCCAGGAGTCAAGACTGGCACACAAGTTGAAAGGGCAATATTACTCTCCCACTGTTTTTTTATGTATTTTTTGTTTTTTAAGGGAGACTTTAGAAACCAAATAATATTTAAAAAAAAACAAAAAAAAAAAGGCTTTCTATGCCCCACAATTAGAGAGAGAGAGGTGGCACACCCAGGAGTCAAGACTGGCGCACAAGCTGAAAGGGCAATATTACTCTCCCACTGTTTTTTTAAGTTTTTTTTTTTTTATTTTCAGGGAGACTTTAGAAACCAAATAATATTAAAAAAACCAAAAAAATAAATAGCCTTTCTATGGCCCACTGAATGAGAGAGAGAGGTGGCACACCCAGGAGTCAAGACTGGCACACAAGCTGAAAGGGCAATATTACTCTCCCACTGTTTTTTTTATGTTTTTTTTTTTTTCAGGGAGACTTTAGAAACCAAATAATATTAAAAAAACCAAAAAAATAAATAGCCTTTCTATGGCCCACTGAATGAGAGAGAGAGGTGGCACACCCAGGAGTCAAGACTGGCACACAAGCTGAAAGGGCAATATTACTCTCCCACTGTTTTTTTATGTATTTTTTGTTTTTTAAGGGAGACTTTAGAAACCCAATAATATTTAAAAAAAAAAAAAAAAAAAAGGCTTTCTATGGCCCACTGAATGAGAGAGAGAGGTGGCACACCCAGGAGTCAAGACTGGCACACAAGCTGAAAGGGCAATATTACTCTCCCACTGTTTTTTTATGTTTTTTTTTTTTCAGGGAGACTTTAGAAACCAAATAATATTAAAAAAAACAAAAAAATAAATAGCCTTTCTATGGCCCACTGAATGAGAGAGAGAGGTGGCACACCCAGGAGTCAAGACTGGCACACAAGCTGAAAGGGCAATATTACTCTCCCACTGTTTTTTTATGTTTTTTTTTTTCAGGGAGACTTTAGAAACCAAATAATATTAAAAAAACCAAAAAAATAAATAGCCTTTCTATGGCCCACTGAATGAGAGAGAGAGGTGGCACACCCAGGAGTCAAGACTGGCACACAAGCTGAAAGGGCAATATTACTCTCCCACTGTTTTTTTAAGTTTTTTTTTTTTATTTTCAGGGAGACTTTAGAAACCAAATAATATTAAAAAAACCAAAAAAATAAATAGCCTTTCTATGGCCCACTGAATGAGAGAGAGAGGTGGCACACCCAGGAGTCAAGACTGGCACACAAGCTGAAAGGGCAATATTACTCTCCCACTGTTTTTTTATGTTTTTTTTTTTTTCAGGGAGACTTTAGAAACCAAATAATATTAAAAAAACCAAAAAAATAAATAGCCTTTCTATGGCCCACTGAATGAGAGAGAGAGGTGGCACACCCAGGAGTCAAGACTGGCACACAAGCTGAAAGGGCAATATTACTCTCCCACTGTTTTTTTATGTATTTTTTGTTTTTTAAGGGAGACTTTAGAAACCCAATAATATTTAAAAAAAAAAAAAAAAAAGGCTTTCTATGGCCCACTGAATGAGAGAGAGAGGTGGCACACCCAGGAGTCAAGACTGGCACACAAGTTGAAAGGGCAATATTACTCTCCCACTGTTTTTTTATGTATTTTTTGTTTTTTAAGGGAGACTTTAGAAACCAAATAATATTTAACAAAAAACAAAAAAAAAAAGGCTTTCTATGCCCCACAATTAGAGAGAGAGAGGTGGCACACCCAGGAGTCAAGACTGGCGCACAAGCTGAAAGGGCAATATTACTCTCCCACTGTTTTTTTAAGTTTTTTTTTTTTTATTTTCAGGGAGACTTTAGAAACCAAATAATATTAAAAAAACCAAAAAAATAAATAGCCTTTCTATGGCCCACTGAATGAGAGAGAGAGGTGGCACACCCAGGAGTCAAGACTGGCACACAAGCTGAAAGGGCAATATTACTCTCCCACTGTTTTTTTTATGTTTTTTTTTTTTTCAGGGAGACTTTAGAAACCAAATAATATTAAAAAAACCAAAAAAATAAATAGCCTTTCTATGGCCCACTGAATGAGAGAGAGAGGTGGCACACCCAGGAGTCAAGACTGGCACACAAGCTGAAAGGGCAATATTACTCTCCCACTGTTTTTTTATGTATTTTTTGTTTTTTAAGGGAGACTTTAGAAACCCAATAATATTTAAAAAAAAAAAAAAAAAAAAGGCTTTCTATGGCCCACTGAATGAGAGAGAGAGGTGGCACACCCAGGAGTCAAGACTGGCACACAAGCTGAAAGGGCAATATTACTCTCCCACTGTTTTTTTATGTTTTTTTTTTTTCAGGGAGACTTTAGAAACCAAATAATATTAAAAAAAACAAAAAAATAAATAGCCTTTCTATGGCCCACTGAATGAGAGAGAGAGGTGGCACACCCAGGAGTCAAGACTGGCACACAAGCTGAAAGGGCAATATTACTCTCCCACTGTTTTTTTATGTTTTTTTTTTTCAGGGAGACTTTAGAAACCAAATAATATTAAAAAAACCAAAAAAATAAATAGCCTTTCTATGGCCCACTGAATGAGAGAGAGAGGTGGCACACCCAGGAGTCAAGACTGGCACACAAGCTGAAAGGGCAATATTACTCTCCCACTGTTTTTTTATGTTTTTTTTTTTTTCAGGGAGACTTTAGAAACCAAATAATATTAAAAAAACCAAAAAAATAAATAGCCTTTCTATGGCCCACTGAATGAGAGAGAGAGGTGGCACACCCAGGAGTCAAGACTGGCACACAAGCTGAAAGGGCAATATTACTCTCCCACTGTTTTTTTATGTATTTTTTGTTTTTTAAGGGAGACTTTAGAAACCCAATAATATTTAAAAAAAAAAAAAAAAAAGGCTTTCTATGGCCCACTGAATGAGAGAGAGAGGTGGCACACCCAGGAGTCAAGACTGGCACACAAGCTGAAAGGGCAATATTACTCTCCCACTGTTTTTTTATGTATTTTTTGTTTTTTAAGGGAGACTTTAGAAACCCAATAATATTTAAAAAAAAAAAAAAAAAAAAGGCTTTCTATGGCCCACACTTAGAGAGAGAGGTGGCACACCCAGGAGTCAAGACTGGCACACAAGCTGAAAGGGCAATATTACTCTCCCACTGTTTTTTTATTTTTTTATTTTTTTTCAGGGAGACTTTAGAAACCAAATAATAAGAAAATAAATAAATAAATAAATAGGCTTTCTATAGCCCACTGAATGAGAGATAGCACACACAGCAGTGGCACACAAGCCCTGACTGAGGCCAATATTTTTCTACCACTGATTGATTAGTGTTTTTGTGTTGAGGTAGAATTTAGAACACAAATCACGGAAAAAATAAATAGGCTTTCTATGGCCCACTCAGTGAGAGATGGCACACACAGGGATGGCACTGTAGCAGAAATGCCAATCTTAATCTCCCACAAAAAAAAAAAAAAAAACAGGGACTGTCCTACAATTACTATCTCCCTGCAGTAATCTAAGCCAGGTATGGCAGGCAGCAATAGGAGTGGACTGATGCACAAATTAAATAAAAAGTGTGGACAAACAAAAAAGATAGCTGTGCAGAAAGGAACAAGAGGATATGTGCTTTGAAAAAAGCAGTTGGTTTCCACAGTGGCGTACACACAGCAATACAGCTATCACGGAGCCTTCTAGGGCAGCCCAATGAGCTACAGCGCTAAGGAAAAAAAAAAAAAAAATAGCTTCCACTGTTCCTGCACACCGAAGGTGGTGTTGGACAGTGGAAATCGCTACAGCACAAGCGGTTTGGTGGTTAGTGGACCCTGCCTAACGCTCTCCCTGCTTCTGACGAAGCGGCAGCAACCTCTCCCTAAGCTCAGATCAGCAGCAGTAAGATGGCGGTCGGCGGGAACGCCCCTTTATAGCCCCTGTGACGCCGCAGACAGCAAGCCAATCACTGCAATGCCCTTCTCTAAGATGGTGGGGACCAGGACCTATGTCATCACGCTGCCCACACTCTGCGTTCACCTTCATTGGCTGAGAAATGGCGCTTTTCGCGTCATTGAAACGCGACTTTGGCGCGAAAGTCGCGTACCGCATGGCCGACAAGCACAGGGGTCGGATCGGGTTTCATGAGACGCCGACTTAGCCAAAAGTCGGCGACTTTTGAAAATGATCGACCCGTTTCGCTCAACCCTAGTACAATGTAATAAAATGCTTCAATAAGCTAGAGATCGAATTTCACAGTTACCAGTTTACTAAAATGGAATAGTCCTTTGTGAAGTGATCCCCTACTAGTGGCCTATTTGTCTTTCTTGCAGATGCCATGACTAGCCCCTTGTCATCTGCATGTGTGTGTGACTATGAAAACCAAATAAGCAAATTTTTACACTGACCTTGAATATAATAATGCATGCACCAATGCAAAAATGGTCACTTTTATAAAGTCATGAAATAATATTTTTTTTCCTAGAAAAAAGTCAAAATAATCCACGGTATCCAAGTTCTGCTTTGTCCTTAATGAGTCATATAAAAAGGACATTGGCTTTGTAATACTATAATATACCAAATGTCTATTCTATTGGGGATTCAGTGCAGGTGTCATGGATTTGTGACCAAATCTTTAATGGAATATTTTTGCAACATGTGAACATGGCCTTATAGTTTAGTCTGATTTTTTTGCTTTATAGTAGAATACAATATTGCTGATATGCTGTCTTATTCTCTGTTCCATGTGTCCCTGCTAGTGAGAGGTCAGGGGCAAATGCATAAAAATATGACTGCCGTATTCTACATATATTGTTGTTTGTTACCAAGGAGATGCAAAGGTCTCCATAGGAACTGTAGACAAAATTGGCAATTTACTTTTAATAAAGACTGTTGGCAAAATGTTCTCTTTAGATATACTGGAGACAGAAGATGTCAGAAATGGCCCCCTGGCTTTAAGTGTCGCTACATTAACGCCGTGTTACTAATTACTAACAAAAATTTGGTGGAATACGAGTATATCAAACTCGACTTACAAAAACATAATACCCTTTAAAAGTTCAAATTTTATTCATAAAGGTTAAAATTTACCAAAACCATATGTGTACACCCGTGAATTAGAATTATTCACCATACATAAATATGCAAGTAGATAATGGGATACTTTCCCTGCTTTAGACTGTGAGTCTGTCCCTACCTGGCAGTGGAGTTTGGGGTTCTAGGATTAATCGAATTGGCACCCCTGCTCCACGGCGGCTTACCCTCATTTGCCTATATTCACCCTATAAAAGGAACTACAGGGTGGGCCATTAATATGGATACACCTAAATAAAATATGAATGGTTGGTGATATCAACTTTCTGTTTGCGGCACATTAGCATATTGGAGGGGGAAAACTTTTCCAGATATGTGGTGACCATGGCAGCCATTTTGAAGTTGACTATTTTGGATCCAACTTTATTTTTTCCAATGGGAAGAGGGTCATGTGACATATCAAACTTATTGCGAATTTCACAAGAAAAACAATGGTGTGCTTGGTTTTAACATAACTTTATTCTTTCATGAGTTATTTACAAGTTTATGACCACCAAGTGGGCCAGTTGAGTGATCACCAAGGTCTGCCAATCTGACCACCTTAGACTTTTACCTTTGAGGTCATCTGAAGGCAATTGTCTATGCTGTGAAGATACGAGTTGTGGAGCATCTGAAACAACGGATACCGAAAGCCTGTGCTAGCATTTCTTCTGCGGTGTTGCTATCAGTGTGTCAAGAGTGGGAGAAGAGGGTTGCATTGACAATCCAACACAATGGGCATCATTTTGAACACATTTTCGTGGTTTTAGAGATAGTGTAGGTCTGCAACTCTTAAGGCCCCGTCTCACATAGCGATTTACCAACGATCACGACCAGCGATACGACCTGGCCGTGATCGTTGGTAAGTCGCTGTGTGGTCGCTGGGGAGCTGTCACACAGACCGCTCTCCCCAGCGACCAACGATCAGGGGAACGACTTCGGCATCGTTGAAACTGTCTTCAACGATGCCGAAGTCCCCCTGCAGCACCCGGGTAACCAGGGTAAACATCGGGTTACTAAGTGCAGGGCCGCGCTTAGTAACCCGATGTTTACCCTGGTTACCAAAAAAAACAAACAGTACATACTCGCCTTTCGGTGTCCAGGTCCCTTGCCGTCTGCTTCCTGCTCTGACTGAGCCGCCGTACACTGAGAGCAGAGCGCAGCGGTGACGTCACTGCTGTGCTGCGCTCTCACTGTACGGCGGCACTCAGAGCAGGAAGCAGACGGCAAGGGACCTGACGGACATCAGATGGTGAGTATGTACTGTTTGTTTTTTTTGGTAACCAGGGTAAACATCGGGTTACTAAGCGCGGCCCTGCGCTTAGTAACCCGATGTTTACCCTGGTTACCAGTGAAGACATCGCTGGATCGGTGTCACACACACCGATTCAGCGATGTCAGCGGGACCTGAACAACCAAAAAAAGGTCCAGGCCATTCCGACACGACCAGCGATCTCACAGCAGGGGCCTGGTCGCTGGTACGTGTCACACATAGCGAGATCGCTATGGAGGTCGCTGTTGCGTCACAAAACTTGTGACTCAGCAGCGATCTTGCTAGCGATCTCGCTATGTGAGACGGGGCCTTTACATCCACAACTCCTCAGAAACCAAAAGTCCTTTTAGGGCTAATTCGTGGGTCCCGATATTGCAGCCCTAGGCAGGCAGGGCACAGCATATCCACATCAGTGCAAGGCCTGCAGGCACTGTATGTGCGTACGTTGCTCCCACTGCATCCTTCCCAAAGCTCCATAACTGACTGATGCTGCTGCAGCTTATTTACTGTCTATATACCTATTTTTTTTTCCAAAAATTCCCCCCCACCAAAAAAAAAAATATATAGTCTATTCTGTCATACTGAGGCCTGTTGAAAAGTTATAGTTTGTCAGGCATATGTAGTATAGTTGTGTGTGCTACCCTTGTGCTCCTTTTTTTTTTTTCTTTAGTGTTGTAAATTCACTGAAAAAGGCCTCATATATCTGCGTGCTCCAAGTTTGGTCATCGGAGGCCGGTGTACTTTTTTTTTGTCTGTGTGATACTCAAATTCTATACAGCACTATTTAGCCTTAAAAAAAATTCAAAGGCCACAGATTTGCCAGTGTGGTATTTCCATTACAGCCGTCATATATCTCTGTTCTCCAAGTTTGGGCATTGGAGGCCAGTGTCCTTATTTTTTGGCTGTGTGATACTCAAATTCTATACAGCGCTATTTTGCATAAAAAAAATTCAAAAACCACAGATTTGCCAGTGCAGTATTTCTGTGAGAGCCCTCATATATCTCTGCTCCAAGTTTGGACATTGTAGGCCGGGGTACTTATTTTTTGGCTGTGTGATACTCAAATTCTAAGGAAAAGGTTAGGTGTGCACTCAGCGTAAATAGGGCGAGGTGCAGGTGTAATGGACCACTGGCCCAGAATAACAGTAAAAGTTAAAATTCACCGCACTCTCTATAGGTTTCTTATGCAAAATTTGGTATAAATTTATTATACATAAACTGGGAGCGTAACAGAATATTACAGCATATGCGATCTTTATACAACGTTTCGGCTCAACCAGAGCCTTTGTCACGTAATCGCTGAAAACAAACAGAAAAGCAAATAAGCAAATTACAATTAATAAATAATAAAGGAACACATGTCAGAGGTGTCAAAACATTGGATCATCCTAATCTCAAGACAAGAAAAAAGCTCAGACCAACAACGGTAACGTGCACCAACATCAGTGGGAGTGGTGAATCAAAGTAGAATATACGAATCGTCAGAGATGGAAAATTAGGATATAGCGCAATGATCCTGAGTGCCCTGTGGGTAGGAATAATAATGTCAGTAACGTATCAATATACAGTGCGATAATTGCATAAAGCCTGAGAGAGAAAGTAAGTTATAAAAGGTGGACTTGTATATAACATAACATATAAGATCACAAAATCAAAACAACACGATAATAACAATCAGGGCTATCCCCACAAAAATCATGGACAACAGCGTAGTAATTACCTTATTCCAGATAAGATAGTGATGTACAGAGAAGGGAGAAAGTCCCAGTGGTGCAATATAAGCTCTGCAGAAAATGGTGAGAAATAAATTAATATATGTGAAGCAAGAGAAAGCGTGCCCATAGGAAAAAGTATAGTACCTATTGTAATCTAACTGTCCGCCTATGGAAGTTCCTGTCCAGTAGCGTGGACCTGTTAGGGCAAATAGTATGCTTGTCACTAATCCCGTAGTGTAAACATGAACCAGAGGTCCATGGTGTTACCTGGTATTTACCTGAAGTGTCAGCTATGGAAAGCAGCGCTCCCGCGCCTCGCTAAGGATCGGCGTGTGCAGAGTCTGCTGTAGGTCCGGTATATATTGCCTAATTGGATTACCATGGCTTATCTATGGGCTCATCACACTTCCCACCCCCTAACAAATGTCATCCTGTAATATTCTTTAAATGTTGTGCTTGTCTCTTATTAATCTATTTGTAATCTTGCCTGAAGAAGGAGCCACTGTGCTCTGAAAGCTTGCAAACATATTATTTTCTGGTTAGCCAATAAAGGTATCACTCCTAGAATACTTCTGTCATCATTGGGCAGAAAAGTATTCACATCGATTTTTCTGGCTAACACGGTACCACAATACAATTTTGTTATTGTACATCATCTATACTAATGTAATGTAGCACTCTGAAATGTCCAGCAACAACTCCTCTGGCCAGAGTGACAAGTTTTACTATTGTTCTCTGTGGAGCCGTCACTGCTTCTGTACCTTCTGCTCTCCTTCACTCCGTCAGGGATAGACACAGACAGAAGAGTTGTCATGTGCAAGAACAGTATGTGGGCCCTTGCAATCTAATAGCTCATCATAATTCACCACTTTATGAGTTTGTAACAGACGCCTCTTCCTACTTTGGAGATGGAAGTGGACTCCCCTCAAGCTTGGGCCCCAGTGCAGCTGCACTTTCTGCACCAATGGTATGTCTAGGTCTGCCCTTGCTCCCTGTGCACATTCCCAGTCACAACTTGAAGATAAGCTATGCCCACGTGCCATCACTTTTCAGAGCACAGTGCTGGTTGAGTCCTGCCTCCTGCATGCAGAGCTGTGCCTCACTGACAGGCATGGGCACCAATGCAAAAGCTCTAACAGAACCCAATTATTGCAAGTCTTTTCATTTAGGCTAAAGAGACTGTTTGACAGCCGTAACACATGCAGGGATTGGCTGTCGAACAGCCACGAGACATGCAGCCGCGGGGACTTGAACATATTTTTCGAGCACACCAAAGACACTCGGTTAGGATCTGAGCATGCTCTGATAACTCCTTATCCGAGCACGTTCATCACTAGTTCCTATCTAAGAAATCCTATCTCTGAATAAACAGCACATTTCTCAGTGAATAAGAAATTCGTAATGATCTTAGCCATATAATAAAATGCATTTTTCCATCACATAATTTCCAGATTTGACTCACTTTGTTTTAGACGATTCTCTTCCTATCCATCCACTGCCCTTTTCATAATCCTAAACCAGTCTGCAGGTAATTTTATCCAAGTGTTTGATCCCTTTCCAAGGAGGACATGAACTCTGTCATCAGACTCAGACTGGAGTGGGAGTAAAATACTTTGTCTTCTTTATTAAAAAAATCCCCAAACCTCTAGAATTTGGGTAGCAGACACTAGTGTCCTATCTTGTTCTTGCATTCTGTTCAGTGACATTTTCCTGTACGTTACTCCCCTCTAGTGGAACAAGCGTGATAGAAATTTATTCATAATATTCCTTATTTCCTGGGGTAAATCTATATACAAAGTTAAGTAACAACTCAGATATTTAGTCTTACTGGTTATTATTATTATTATTATTATTTATTTATATAGCACCATTAATTCCATGGTGCTGTACATGTGAAAAGGGGTTACATACAGGGTTGTAGATATTGTTAACAGTAAACAAATTTGCATTGACAGACTGGTACAGAGGGGAGAGGACCCTGTCCTTGACGACTTACATTCTTCGGGATAATGGGGAAGAGAAAGGAGATTGGTGTGCTGCAACACTGGTGGTGGTGAGGCGGCAGCTCTGGTGGTGGTGAGGCGGCAGCTCAGCTGGTTGGTGAGGCGGCAGCTCTGGCGGTGGCGACGCGGCAGCTCGGGTGGTTGGTGACGTGGCAGCAGCTCCGGTGGTTGGTGAGGCGGCAGCTCGGGTGGTTATTGTAGGCTGTAGGCTGTCCTGAAGGGATCGGTTTTCATATTCCGTCTAAAGGATCCAAGGGTGGTGGATAATCGGGCGTGTTAAGGCGTGGAATTCCGGAGGATGAGGGATATTCGGTAGAAATCTTGGAGGCAGTTGGGTGAGGAGCGAATAAGTGTGGAGGAGAGTAGGAGGTCTTGGGAGGATCAAAGATTACGTGAGGGAAGATAGTGGGAGATTAGTTCAGAGATATAGGGAGGGGACAGGTTGTGGATGGCTTTGGTTCTACAACTAGTTTATTTCATGTCATTTTTTTGACAAACAGACATAACCACTTTAACAATCCTGCTGGTCTGGTTTTGCTCCAAACCACTATTAGAACTATTTAACAGCATAACTCTAAAGCTGTGGTCACACAGATTTTATTTGCATGGGTGTTAAAGGAGAATCTGCTTTAAAATTCATTTAAAGGGTCTGTGCACACGATGTCTTTCAGTTTTTCAGAAGGAAGACGCTTTAGATGCCCTGAAGCATCTTTTTTTGTGTATTTCAATAATTTTCTTTTCACTTTTTGTATCTTCTTTGACCTCTGGTATTTTTTTAACTAGTAAGCAGCTTTAAAGCAGCGTCTGGATGTTACATCATAGTGGAGGGGATTTTATGGAATCCCATATCAACTATGCATACAAAAATGCAGGTGGCAGACCTGCGTTTACGCACATCTTTATAGACCACAGCATGTCTATTTATCTTGCGGAGATGCGCTGATTCCGCATGTGTTCAAAGCGCTGCCGATACGCCAAGTGGGAACATAGCCTCACAATCTTGGGCAGATTTGAAATAGTGTTTTTTACTACATTTTTTAGAACAGCATTTATTCTGAACTTAAAAATGCAACTGTGCGTTTTACAAGCATTTTTTTCAGGCCACCCACAGAAGCCTATAGGGAAAAAATGTGTAGGAGGTGTAGCATTTCTATCCCTTTAAATGAGTAAACCCCTTTAAATGTAAATGTGTTATGCTGCTGTATAATGTTGTGTAATGTAGGGCAAGTGTAGAACCTATCGTAGGACAATAGATGGGGCTTCACTTTGTACTTAGTATGGTAGGAGTGGCTGTCTTTGATAAATATAGTGTCTTCCAGTTTTGGAGTTCAGTTAGAGACTGGGAGCTGAACAGCTCAAGAGAGCCATAGTGCCCAGGTAGTCCCGTGTGGCTTAATGCCTGGGACTGCACAGGAATAGCCCAGTAACTTTAAGTGAAGTGCCCAGCCATACAGGGTCCAGACGGACAGAGGGTACAGCTGAGACTGCAGCACTTTCCACAGTTCAGAACAGGAGTCAAGAAGTGGTCCTAAATCAGTACAGGGGCACAGGTCGCTCGCCATGTGGCCACTCATTGCTTGGGTTGATGCCTTTCATACTGGTGCGAAACGGACGGAGGAATACTCAGGTGTATTGAGCTTGCACAGGGAGGACGCTGCATTAATGGAAGAGGCGGTAGGTCCCCGTAATGTACTGCAGGACGTAGAGGAAAGTGTAGGGAAATCGAAGAATGTGAACTGTGTGGAACATGATGCTAATACTGTAACTGACTGGAATGTACTGAGAAAATCAAATAGCAAAGTTCTATGTTTTAAGTTGGCAAATGACACTGTCTCTTGTTGTTCAACGGAAGCAGCGGAACCACAGCCAGCCTGATGGGACCCAGATGTTGCAGAGGGTGAAGCGAAACTTATGCTGCAGAAGGGACAGTGTTTACATGTAATGGGGGCCAGATCTTGTGTGAATTATTTATCTCGGCCACGACTACGGCTTTGGCCCTTCATCTTACACTTGTCTTAATGCGGCAAGATCCCGCAACTGTGCAGGGTGGGAATGTCGCTGAAGATGTTATTGAAGCGACCAAAAGAAATCAAGAGGAAGAAGTTGTCAATACTGCTGAAATACTGGATGAGACTGATTTTGCTACTGAAATACTGGATGAGACTGATTTTTTGCGCTTGTCTAAAACACAAGATGTGACTGATGTGGTGGTGGAAAAGATGGCTGCTGTAAAGATGGCAGAGTTTGGCGACAACAGAGAGAACCACAGCACCCTTCGCGGGTGTGACTCCCTAGAAAGGGCACAAACATCTGTCCCACCACGTCCCTTGCCTCACCCATGGTGGGTGCATCGCAGGAGGAGGACTTGCCTGCCCCCTGGCACATGCTACGTGGAAATGAGTGGAGAGGCTGGAGTTGACTCCACACTGAAACGGGTGGGGCCCACAGGAGAACCCTGGGTGCAGCTGCACGGTGTCATTCCGAGACACGGCATCGGCTGCGATGCACCACTCCTGCGCTTGTCACAGCAGGGGTGTAGGCCGCATTGACTGAAATGGCGGAAGGAGGAAGAGAGGGCCCAACCCAGGAACCAAGAAATGACGCCTTGGAAACATCCCCGATACCTGTGGAAGAGAGCTTCCGGCGGCTGCCTGAGTCGGAGCGTCGTCCACGGGAGCCCAAGCCACATTGAGCGGATTTGGAGCCTCGTTATCTTCCTGAGCGGGGGCCTGCCTTTAGGAGTTGGGATAGCAGCAGAGACCAGAAACACCTCATCAGGAACGCTTCCCACCACAGCAGCGGGGACCAGGATCAACGACCGCCCTGGAGGAGCCAGTACCGGAAGTGAAAGCCTAGCTGGGACTTCATCAGTGGGAGCCAGAGTGTGCTGCAGTGTCCGCAGAGGGATGCACGATTCGCAGGATAGGCACGGTTGGATCACTGTAGTCCACAGCGGTGAGTGCACCTCAACCCTTGACCTCACCAGGCCGGACTGTCCCTCGTTCTCCAGGGCTCATTGGTCCGTCTCGCAGCTGTCCGGAGCGGGAGACCCAGCCCATGTCCGACACAAGTGCAGTGCTGGGTCCTTCTTGTCAGGCCGCGACAGGCCCAGTCCCCTCTCCCCGGCAGTCCACCTGGATTGCTGAGGTCATTGAAAAAAGGAAAAAGCAAGAGAGACAAATATGGGCCGAATTGCATCGACATGGAGAAAGTACTATGGCCTGTCACCGTACTCGCAGCCAGCTCGTGTATACGGAGGTGGGACGGGGGTTCGGCTTCATTCGTGAGTCGGGAACTGACAACAAAATCTATGTGAATGCCACCTCAATTAAATTAGCGAGACCCCTGAAAGAAGGGGATTGGGTCTCCTTTCTAAAAGTGGACTGCCCCAGGGGTTATTATGTGGTAGCAGTGACCCTCTGTACTGAGGATGATGACCAAGGACTATGCCGTCCAGCTCTGCTTCAGCTGCTTCCTGGCAGCCTATGGACTTTGCGGCTGCAGAGTCCCCTTCCGCCTGAACGATGGTATGGGACTACCCTGATTGAGCTGCATGGGATCAGTACCATTGAAAGATGAGAACTTGGTTGCTAGAAAAAAAAGTTGTGCTTGTTGCAACTAAGGAACTCATGAGACTGTTCTACTTCCCTGCGGGCGAGTGAGCCCTGATAGCACTCCCAGAAGCGAGAGTAATGCGGCCGGTACGGCCAGTGACGATCTGTTGTTGATTAAAGTTTTGTTGCACCTGTTGCGCCTTTTTTGTGCCTGTTAGCAGGAACTCTACCTCCAGAAAAAAATGGGGGTCCTTGGACTAATGGACCGGGTGCAACTGCAGCAACAGACTGTGTTCTATGGCCAGGCAGCGCACATTTGGCACACAGGACAGTGCCATGCACAAAGGGAGGGGGCCACCTCCCTTAAAGAACTGTTGAGCTCATGAAACTGTTGACCTCATATGCTTGCTTATATGTTGGTTCTCGGGTCATCAGCGATGCAATGGAAGGACTGTTTTTCAGGCACCTCTTCAGAGATCGGACTCTCGCGCGCAGTTTCTGCACCATTTTATTCTACCTCGTTTTATCTCACAGCGTGGAGTAATTATTGTAATATTAAAGTTTTAGTGAATGGTCGGGGACAACCGTTGTTAAAGGAAGGGGGAATGTAGAAGGTGGAGCATTTCTAACCCTTTAAATGAGTAAACCCATTTAAATGCAAATGTGTTATGCTGCTATATAATGTTGTGTAAGGTAGGACAAGTGTAGAACCTATCGTAGGACAATAGATGGGGCTCCACTTTGTACTTAGTTTGGTAGGAGGGGCTGTCTTTGATAAATATAGTGTCTTTCAGTTTTGGAGTTCAGTTAGAGCCTGGGAGCTGAACAACTCAGGAATGCCGCAGTGCCCAGATAGTCCCGTGGGGCTTATTTTTTTAAGAGATTTGTACAAAACAAGGTTTCAAAAACCTCTCTGCACAGAAAAGTGAAATGGAGTATCACTATGTTGATGCAGATTCCTCATGGAATCTGCCTCAAAATTGGCACAAGAAAAAAAATCATGAAAAAACTTCAAAAATCTCTTCACAACAGTGTCAGACCTAAAAACCTTATTAAATGAGTTGTCCTCTACTCAGAAAACCCCTTCTCAATCTCTATGTTGTCCTCTTGTAAAATAATAACACTTATGCTAGCCTCCAGTACCAGCGCTGTTCCAGTGGTGTTAGCACTGGCTGTCGGGGATCACGTGACATTGTTATGTCATGTGATCTCCAGGGCTAATCATTGCTGGCTTCAGTCTCTTCTCTTACAGACAAATCACATACATGTGTAGAAAGTGAGAGCTGCTGTTCCCTTCATTCCTCTGGATGTGTGTGTTTCGTCTGAAGGCTGGTTTGCCACAGGGTGTCACGCTCGGACTTGAGTAAGTCTGGCAAGCGACACAGCATATAAATATGATGGGATGGAAAAAGGAAAGGAGTACACCTACTGTCTGCAACCTGTGCCTGTCCCTAAGCTCCCCTAGCGCCCTATGTGGGTCCTTCCCCCCCCCCACCGTTGTCACATGCCTAATACCTGACTGTCACCTTTATTGATCCTGGCTAGTGTAAAAAATACTCAGTTCAGGCTCTGCTGCTAAGCTCCACAGCAGTTGAGAAAATGGCACCAGGATAGCAGAACTCCCACAGCAGCAACACCACCGTCACACCCTGTGCTGGTCTGCACAGAAAAAAACTCTGAAACCAACGATCAGCAGATGGATCATGTGACTAATTTAAGGAAAGTGGGAGTGGTTACTAACCAACATCAGCTGACCAGCCTAAAAGAACTGCCAGCATGAGACTGACATTAACTCTTGCTGGACCAAAAGGAAAAAACATTTACATTTCAGCAGACCCAGAGCTACCACAAATTCCTTAATGATTTGTGACAGTACCTCCCTTTCTGCGAGAGGGCTCTGGACCATTAAGACTGGATTTGACTGGAAATTATGTATGGCAAGGGCGGAGATAAAGAGATGCTAAACCACTAGTATTCACTTATGTAGTCACCTGGTTTTCAAGATCATAACAAACACAGCCTGATGGTGATCGTAATAATGTAGGCTCCAGTGGCACAACAAATCTCCAGAGTGATGACCTGTGGAATACGTTATGTACATGCATCATTGGGGGTAACTCCAACTGGAAGGTCCCATGGCTGAGAATGGTCACCACTAGGGTTGAGCGAAACGGATCAGACAAATTCAAAAATCGCCGACTTTCGGCAAAGTTGGGTTTCATAAAACCCGACCCGATCCTAGTGTGGGATTGGCCATGAGGTCGGCGATCTGCGCGCAAAAGTCGCATTTCATATGATGCTTTCAGCGCCATTTTTCAGCAAATGAAGAAGGACGCAGAGTGTGGGCACCATGATGACATAGGTCTCGGTCCCCACCATGTTAGAGAAGAGCATGACAGTGATTGGCTTGCTTTCTGCGGCGTCACAGGGGCTATAAAGGGGCGTGCACGCCGACCGCCATCTTACTTCTGCCGATCTCAGCATAGGGAGAGGTTGCTGCAGCTTCATCAGAAGAAGGGATATAGTTAGGGAGGGAAGATTAACCTCCAACTCTGAAAACTCCCCAAAAATATGCATGCGTTTCTCACCATGTTACAGCATACAGGTCCTTCTCAAAAAATTAGCATATAGTGTTAAATTTCATTATTTACCATAATGTAATGATTACAATTAAACTTTCATATATTATAGATTCATTATCCACCAACTGAAATTTGTCAGGTCTTTTATTGTTTTAATACTGATGATTTTGGCATACAACTCCTGATAACCCAAAAAACCTGTCTCAATAAATTAGCATATTTCACCCGTCCAATCAAATAAAAGTGTTTTTTAATAACAAACCAAAAAACCAACAAATAATAATGTTCAGTTATGCACTCAATACTTGGTCGGGAATCCTTTGGCAGAAATGACTGCTTCAATGCGGCGTGGCATGGAGGCAATCAGCCTGTGACACTGCTGAGATGTTATGGAGGCCCAGGATGCTTCAATAGCGGCCTTAAGCTCATCCAGAGTGTTGGGTCTTGCGTCTCTCAACTTTCTCTTCACAATATCCCACAGATTCTCTATGGGGTTCAGGTCAGGAGAGTTGGCAGGCCAATTGAGCACAGTAATACCATGGTCAGTAAACCATTTACCAGTGGTTTTGGCACTGTGAGCAGGTGCCAGGTCGTGCTGAAAAATGAAATCTTCATCTCCATAAAGCATTTCAGCCGATGGAAGCATGAAGTGCTCCAAAATCTCCTGATAGCTAGCTGCATTGACCCTGCCCTTGATGAAACACAGTGGACCAACACCAGCAGCTGACATGGCACCCCACACCATCACTGACTGTGGGTACTTGACACTGGACTTCAGGCATTTTGGCATTTCCTTCTCCCCAGTCTTCCTCCAGACTCTGGCACCTTGATTTCCGAATGACATGCAAAATTTGCTTTCATCAGAAAAAAGTACTTGGGACCACTTAGCAACAGTCCAGTGCTGCTTCTCTGTAGCCCAGGTCAGGCGCTTCTGCCGCTGTTTATGGTTCAAAAGTGGCTTTACCTGGGGAATGCGGCACCTGTAGCCCATTTCCTGCACACGCCTGTGCACGGTGGCTCTGGATGTTTCCACACCAGACTCAGTCCACTGCTTCCTCAGCAATCTTCCTCAGGGTCCGGTCACCTCTTCTCGTTGTACAGCGTTTTCTGCCACATTTTTTCCTTCCAACAGACTTACCATTGAGGTGCCTTGATACATCACTCTGGGAACAGCCTATTTGTTGAGAAATTTCTTTCTGGGTCTTACCCTCTTGCTTGAGGGTGTCAATGATGGCCTTCTTGACATCTGTCAGGTCGCTAGTCTTACCCATGATGGGGGTTTTGAGTAATGAACCAGGCAGGGAGTTTTTAAAAGCCTCAGGTATCTTTTGCATGTGTTTACAGTTAATTAGTTGATTCAGAAGATTAGGGTAATAGGTCGTTTAGAGAACCTTTTCTTGATATGCTAATTTATTGAGACAGGTTTTTTGGGTTATCAGGAGTTGTATGCCAAAATCATCAGTATTAAAACAATAAAAGACCTGACAAATTTCAGTTGGTGGATAATGAATCTATAATATATGAAAGTTTAATTGTAATCATTACATTATGGTAAATAATGAAATTTAACACTATATGCTAATTTTTTGAGAAGGACCTGTATATTCAGAACTTGAAGGAAGTCACCAGGTTTTGCTACCCAGTCTGAAAGCAGAGAACTTGATTCCACTGATATATCAGTTACTAGGCTGTGTATTATATTTTTTATAAAGTCACAATTTTATTTGCTGCAGATCTAGCACTTCTCTGAATGCTGAGCTCTGTATAAAACCACCCACACCACTGGTTGAATACTTTCTGTGTACACTGTGCATAGACAGAAATCAATCAATAGTTGGTGTGGGGTTATACAGAGCTCATGAATTTGGAGGGCTACTAGGCACCAAGTTTACTAGTCTTTTATTGATAATCTTCTGGTGATAAAGCAGCGATTTCATCAAAACTACAAACTACAGACGGCAGCCCAATAAGTGATACATCACTAGAATCAGGGTCTCTGTCTCTACATTATATTACTCTCATATTAGGTGACATTGCCGTTTAAGTTTTCCAGGAATAGTGTTTTTTACACAAACAACGGCAATTTGTTAAAATAATAAAAATAGTTTTTAACACTTTCCAGGCTCAATGCAGGCTGTAAACAATAACTGGAGCCGCGCGTAGAGGCAGTGCTGGGCTTGGGGAGGGTGCATAACAGCTTTTTATTATTTTAACCAAGTCTTTGCTGATGGCTTAAAAACATATTTAAAATATACTTTTACTATAAAAGCTTTTTTTTTTTTTTTTACCACAGTGCCTTGGTGTCAATTACCTATTAATGCTTATATATAGCCAAAAACCTGACTGTAAGTATCATATGGTTCCAAGACATAGTTTTAACCTGCAACAGTATCTAAATTACTTGCTAGCTGTGGTTTCATGTCAAGTATTATATGACTTCGCTTTCCATAACACAGTCTCTTGAAGAAACCTTGATCGGGGCTCACCACTGGTTCAGATACTGAGTCTCATCAAAGCTATTTGAGTGTTCATCTAAGGTTACCACAAATGAATAACGGACAAATTATATTTTTCGCATAGCAGAGTTTTGACTAAGGTTGTATTTAGTTGCAGTGCCAAGTTTAAGCCCCAATCCTCAGAAGACGATGTGGATGACAGCCTGGGCATACTTCCAAACTACACAACTGCCATGGTTTAGTCCTATTCAACAAGACATGGATATTATCAACACCAAATAACAAAGTAAAGGAGGTTTACTACTTATCTTATGAGGAGCTGATGATATTTTGCTTAAAGGGAGCCTGTCATATGATTCATGCTGCCCAAACCGTGGGCAGCATGAATCAGACCCATGCTGTATGATTACAGGAACAATAATGGTATGTGCACACGTTGCGGATTTGCATGTGGAATTTTCTGTGTGGATTCTTCCTCTCTCTTGGCAGAAAACTCAGTTGAAAATCGGCACGGATTTGATGTGTTTTTTATGCGTATTTTCATGTGTTTTTTTCATATAGATTTCTATGCGTTTTTGTAGGCTAAATATAGATATATTATTTAACAAAAAAAAAAGGAATTGTGATGTAATTTCCTTGTCCAACCTCTCCTTTTACATACTCCATTGAAGAATAATGTTTACACACATAGATAGATAGATAGATAGATAGACAGATAGATATATCAATACATAGATAGATATATCTATAGATAGATAGATAAATAATGCCAAGCCCGATGTTTAGTAATAAACATAATAAAATGGTACATAAACAGTTAAATAAAGACACACACACATATACACAAAATCTGCGTTAGGCCTGGATCACACTTGCGAGAAACTCGCACGAGTCTCGCACCTCAATACCCGGCACTGTCGCGGCACTCTAACCAGAGCGTTCAGCTGCATAGAAATACATGCAGCCGCCCACTCCGGTCCCGAGTGCCGGCAGCAGTACCGAGTATTGAGGTGTGAGACTCGAGCGAGTTTCTCGCAAGTGCGACCCCGGCCTTAAACGCAATATCTGTTTAATTTAAAAAAAAATGGTGTGGGCTCCCGCACAATTTTCCCAACCAGAGAGGAAAAGCCAGTGACTGGGGGCCCGGGAAGGGGATAATACCTATGGAGCTTCCCAGGCTATTAATATCAGCTCACAGCTGTATACTTAGCCTTTACTGGCTATTAAAATAGGGGAGCCCCCCAAAAAATGATGTGGGGTCCCCCTATAATTAATAACCAGAAAAGGCTATGCAGACAGCTGCGGGCTCATATTAATAGCCTAGGAAGGGACCATGATTATTGCTCCCCCCCTGGCTACAAACACCAGTTCTCAGCCACCTCAGAAATGGCGCATCTGTAAGATACGCCAATTCTGGCACTTAGCCTCTCTCTTCCCACTTGTCCTGTAGCGGTGGCAAGTGGGGTAATAGTTGTGGGGTTGATGTCACCTTTGTATTGTAAGGTGACATCAAGCCCATGGCTTAGTAATGGAGAAGCGTCAATAAGACACCTATCCATTACTAATCCTATAGTTGTTACATGTTAAATAAAGACACAGCCAGAGTAAAGTATTTTAATGAAATAAAACACAACACAGTTTCCCATATTTATTATACGCTTAATTCCTGAGATGCCCTCATTCTCCTGCAAAAAAAAATAAAATAATAAACCAACACAAATACTCCCTGTTCCCATATAATCCATTTAATAAAGACTGTCCCATGACGATCTCCCGTGTAGAGCTGTCACATCGGGAGATGTGACCACTCTACAGGCGCCTTTGATGATACACTGACCGGAGATAATACTCCTGCAGTGTAGTTCACTGGAGTTCGTGCTCTCACTTTATGGCACTACAGCTGCACTACGTTGCGGATTTGGTGAAATTCTGCATGTCCAGAAATGCTGCGGATCCGCAACAAAATCCAAAAGTGTGCACATAGCCTTAAAGGAAGAAAAACGAACCAACATCCCAGGTATTACTGCAATATACAAACACTGGGCACACGTACAAGGATTACATGTTAATATTAACGCATGTTACTGCAGACACAATCTATGTGGTTATAGAAACACTGCTATTATACAATTATTGCAACATTCCATGTGGCCTACATGGATATCCATATAATGTAAGCAGAAATCCCAAAATATGGGTGATGTAATAATGAATGCCAAAATTACCTTAATTAATGTAGCCAGATGGGACACAGGGATCAGTGGATGTCTGTGCGCCCACCCCGACACGCGCTTCGGCTGAAGCCTTTGTCAAGGGGCAGCCAGGTATATATTTCTCTGAAACGCCCCAATGTTTCAGAGATGATATACTTTAGGACTATATTCCCATGATGAGCTTTAGGTGACTTTTTTATTTTCTGTAGCATTTCTGTGCGTATTACCTAAATAACATTACTTGCATAGTTTCATTGTGTTTTTGAGTCTATTTTTCAATGCGTTTTAATTCCTTTTTGAGACTGCAGTTTTGTCTATTCTTGGAATATCATACTTTAACTAAACCTGCTTTGTTTTTCACACTTCCTGTTATTTGGCTATTACAAAACTTTATTGATACAGTCATGTTGAGATTACATGTATTTTAGTGCGTCTCCATAATGGAAACGCATGTGTGTTTTTACCTGCAGATTTAGGCCATGTGCACACGTTGCGTTTTTGCCCCATATTTTCCATGTGGATTTGTCACAAAAACCAGAAAGGAATACTGATGCCAACGAAATGAATGAAAATCCTGAAGTCTCATGCACACGTTGCTTATTTTTTACTTCAGACTTGGTGCCAAAAATAATGTATGTCAATTCATTGAGTTTTTCACCCATTGACTTCAATGAAGTCAGTCAAAACACTTCAAAAACCTAAGCCTAAAAATGATTGCCGATTTGCTGCTTTTTCATAGCATTTTTGCATGCATTTTTAGATAGCAGTGAATGCTATATAGATACACACCTATTTGGCCTCAGTGTCAATATAAGAGTCAAATGCCCACTGGGCATCCCTGGGGCCCATTTATATGGTAGCTATTCTACTGCAATGCTTAAACATATTAATGGTTATGTGTGGTTGTTATTTGATTTTGCACCTTGGTCTGCTCATATGTTTGCACTGGCATAGTAGGGCCACTATCAGGGCTTTACTGCCCTTACTGCTGTATGGGGCCCGGTGAGCAGAAATACAGAGGGGGGCCCAGACCCAGTCCAGGCCCCCCTCTCTTGTGCTTCTGCTCACCGGGCCCCAGGGGGTAATAAAGTTGTGTGCAACGCATGCCTTAACGCTGGGAGCTTTCCAGAAGTTCCATAGCCATCCAACCTGAATGGCTGTTAAGCAACAGCTCCATCCACCTTTTCTGGACGTATGGTGATGGTGTGTACACGCTGGCATGTCCGCGTGCCACTGGCCGTTGCCAGGACACCAAAAGCAGAGCTGCGCCTGCAGGGGATCGTCATTGAGCTAAGCATGAAAAACTTTTTTCTCTTTATAAAATGTATTAAATGGATGAGGTGGGGTGGCAAATGAAAATGATGAAGTGAGGGGTGGAGAGCAAATGATGAAGTGTGGGGGTGGGGACAAAAAATGATATAATGAGTTGGGAGTGTGGCACAAAATAATGATAAATTGAAGGTGGGGAGAGTAAATGATATATTGAATTTGGGGGACAGCAGTTGATGATGAATAGTGGGTGGGGGTGGAATTGAGTGGAGACACGACAATAAATTAGGGCAGAAGGGGTATGTAAATATAATGAATTGGGGGAGTGGGAGGTACAGAGTAGGGGCCGTTGAAGATGCTGTGACTGGTATTGAATTGGGGAGAGAGTATATGTGCTAATTAATTTATATATTTATTAGGTGAGGAAATTGGCTATTTATAGTTGGTGGGGGCAGAATGGTGGATTACAACATATTTGGAATGGTGGGTTGTATAATAACTAATTATGTATTAATTGTGGGTGCACGTCTGTATTTAGCTGTGTGGTTTAGAAGAAAGGGAAAAAGTGTGGAATGTGCTCTGGAATCGGTGCTCTAGATAACTGTATGTTATTTTATGCAGAGACTAGTACTTGTTGGAAGAAGTGATGGTGGTCTGCTCTGGGTGAATAAGAAAAGCGAAGATGAAGCACTTCAACTAGAGACATCAATGGTGAGTCAGTGTATTACCTGTTCACTGACAATATACAATGTATACTATATAGAGAGCTCCTGTGTATAATGTCACTGGTGATGAAAGTATTACCTATACACTGACACTATATACAGAGCACCTGTGTATAATGTCACTGGTGATCATTATATTACCTGTACACTGACACTGTATACAGAGCTCCTGCGTATGTCACTGGTGATCATTGTATTACCTGTACACTATACACTATATACAGAGCTCCTGTGTATAATGTCACTGGTGATCATTGTATTACCTGTACATTGACACTATATGCAGATCTTCTGGATATAATGACACTGGTGATCACTGTATTACCTGTACACTGACACTACTGTAGGAATCTGTACTCACTCGGCTAAGGTTGAGGTAGGCACAGGAAGCGGTTTTGTTAAATGTCCAAGCAAGTTTATTAAAACTGCATAAACCGCTCTGGATAGCCAAGGCAAACGAACAGCCTTTTCTGGCACAAAGTGAAAAGCAAACAGAAAAAATAAACTGTCAGGACTCTGAACATTTTTATTACCTTTTTGTGCATTACTGCCCTTTTCCAAGATGGAGTCTTTGGTCTTATGTGCACTGTGTCTTCCTGCTATAAAACTCCACCCCAGCCTTCAGTCTGTGCTAGAGTATTCTGCCTTGCATCGAGCTCCTGACATCTGGTGACTCCCTGGCTATATACCTGCTCCTGTGAACCTGTGGGGTTATCCTGCTACTCTGATCTGAGTTCCTGCTGCATACACCAGTTTCCAGTAATCCTCCTTCATCTGCTGCTCGTGTTAGCTTCCATCTGCATTTGCTGGACATGTAAGCTGTTTCTGCTCTGCAAGAAACTGAGACTATTACCCAGAACTCCCTGGTTGAGTTAAGATATTATTTGAACTGCCTTATAAGCATATCTATCTGTGTTGTGGACTAAGCAAGGACTTATTCGTGTGAAGTATCCTCAAGAATAACTGTGCTTCATAGACTTTCTGCGTGATTGCATTTTCCTCTGAAGTTTCCTATAGACTGCTGAGCTGCATTTGATATTTGCACCAAGTGTTGTGGACTTGAGTTTCTCTCTGCACCTGTTTGAATCACCGTGTGATAATATAGACTTTACCACTTATAAAACTGTGTCATATGTAGTTGTCTTGTTCCACGCAAAGAGTCTCCTGAGTTATCCCCTATAATTATTACATAAACAGTCCATATAATACTGCGGGTCCACCCGCTCAGGTCAGTGTCTTTAGCACACACAATGAAAGTCTCTACACCTCCAGCCACATACACTGGATGAGACATTTTGGCCTCCATTTTATTAGCCAAACCACGCCCCTGGGGTTGGGATATGTGAGCGGTCATTCCCACCCATCTCTTATGACCGCTCATAAAACCCAGCCCTGGAATGGCCAAATAACTCTATCAGCACTATACATGCTGGATAATACTTCTGAGCTCACATCACAGTAGCTAAAAGCCGCGATTGCACATATCTCCCCTCAAGGACTCATCCGTCTGCCATCTTACACTACATACAGAGCTCATGTGTATAATGTCACTGAGGATCCCTCTATTACCTGTACATTGAAAATATATACAGAGCTCCTGTGTATAATGATACTTAGCTGATGGCCATTTATGTGATACTAGATGGAGGCTCAATGCTATCGGGAGGACGGTAATGTCACGACGGGGGCAGGCTTTGCAGTGTTGAGAATTGCTCTTCAAGAATCTCATTTGCCCGCTGTTGTCTTTGACGTTGTGCCTTTGCTGCTTTCCTTTCATTGTCATTGGTGTACTTTTTAGGAGGAGCCATGTTGGCATTGATATTTGCTTTTTAAAGGGGTTTTGCCACAATCAAAAGTTCATTTTAAAAATTGTCTGTGTCTGACCGTGTACAGAACATACCACAGCTCCTGGGCAGGGGAGGAAGCAAAAGACATTACAGCAGGAGATCGCAGAGGATACATTTTGTGAGGTAAAATATTGCTTAAAAACAGTCAGTGAAATATTTTACCCGACAGAATGAATCCCCTGCTGTAATGTCAGTATTTTCTTTTGCTTACTCCCCTGCCCAGGAGGTGTGGTATGCTCCGTACATGGTCAGACACAAACAATTTTTAAAATGAACTTTTGTTTGTGGGAAATCCCCTTTAATGTGACTGGCTTCCTCTGCCTGTAGACATGATGCGCATCTGCCACTGGGATCAGCTAAATGATTCACTGCGCCTGTGTGGAATTCACGCAGGCGCAGTAATCAGACCACCACCATCTTTGTGCAGACAGATAACATCAGTCACATTAAAACTGCGCATGCGCTCCTCTTGTACAAGGATGGCGGCAGTCAGTGAATCATTTGGCTGATCCCGGCAGTGGCGTGTTCACAACGGTGTTCCACTGGTGGTACCGGGCAAGAGGGTGCATACGGCGTTGTAATGCAGTGACCCCTGTTACAGGTAGGGGGCGCTGCATGGTCTCCCCAGAATACATATGGAGCCGTATTGAGGCCATAGGAATGCATGACAGTCACAGGCATAACTATGGTGATGAGACAAAGTCCGGCATTATTGTGAATGGCTGGTATGTATGTCGCAGAGGAAGATGCTCTGTGCTGTCAGCCTGAAGCAAGGTTGTTCTGGGACCTGTAGTCCCACAAGTAATTGTGTTGTTTTAGAGGGAGGCTGGAAGGACTAGTTTGAGAGCTGGGTGGGTCCAACTAGCCACACACATACCACCCACCTATGGGAGTGGTTACAAGTATGTAATGTGACCGGGCGTGGGTCACATGGTTCCTGTGTATGGACCTGAATGGTTCTTGGCTGGAAGGTCCTGTGAGAGGAAAGGCCTGGGTGTTGGGAGGTCCACAGTGTGGACCGGATACCTGAAGAGCACGAGGTGAGGCCAGGGATCTGCAGAGCCGGTGACGGCTACTGTGTTGGGGAAGCTACCGTCCTTTGGTGGATCTGGAACTGACTAATGTGTGCCTGCCAGGCAAGTTGGTCATCCCCCTAGGCAGCTTCTCTGGAGGATAGGACCCGTGTGATGCCAGCCAGTGAAAACCTGCAATGCTGACAAGCAGGTAAACCAGACTGTGTGTGTTTGTCTCCAGAGCAAGCCTCAATATTGAACTTTACCACGTGTGAATGGTCACAGTCCTGATGCAGCAGAGCCATGCAATGAACACTGTTACCTTGTTTTGCCATGCTATGAAGGCTGTTACTTAGTGTTTTGTGCCACTGGGGTTTATGGAGTAATAAACCCAGTTAAACTTTTGAAGAAAATATAGTCTTGTTGTGTGTTATATTGCTGCCAAGTAAATATTCCCCAATCCAAAAGTGAGCGCTATCTCACTTATGGTGCTAAACTGCGGGCAACGGTCCAGGAAGCATGTATGGGGTAATTGCTGTGGCTCAGCGGGGCCACGAAGATTGCGCTGGCCCAACTTACTGACCTGACATCACCTGAAGGGTACCACAATGTGACTGATAATGATGTGGTAGATAAAACGAGTAGAATTTTAACCCAGATAGAGAGTAACTTGGGGGTTCACCATACTGTGGGATGTGACACAGACTCCGGGGGTGACTGTGACTCTCAGGAAGTAAGGGAGTACAGTAAAGAAGAGCCCCACAAGAAGGGCAAGTCCTCCAGTCGCCGGAGGAACAAAAGCCACAAAGAAGTTGTTCAAGTTACTCTGGCTGATAAGAGAAGGTTGTGTACTTCTACCTTCCATGTGAATTCTCTTTCAGATGCTGAAGAGATCGGGAAGGAAGGTGTCGTGTTGTTGCCCCCAACAACTGCTAGGTTGGAGTTGGATGACTGGCCAGTTGATGGGGCTGTAGGAGAAGAAAACATGGAGAGCGCTGGTGGAGTGAGAATCCACGGAGGTCATGAGGAACTGACCTTTTGTAGACTCATGTCTGTGGTGACAAGAGGGATGAAATAGCTGAGTATGGTGAAGGCTCCATAGTACCTGATGCGGAAGAGCTGGGGTACTCAGGTACCCAAGAGAGGGCTTACGCTGACAGTGCTGAGTCTGAGGGTGCAAAAGTGGAAGAGGCCACCAAAGAAGTGGGGCCTGAAGTAGATACCTCCTCGAGTGATGGAAGCCCAACCAATCCAGAGGATGGGAGAAGCGAGCTAAGTAGGGTCCAGGAGACTGTAGAAGCCCGGATGAAGCAAGAGGAGCTTCTCCAGAGAGAGGAGGATCATCGCTGCCTGGGAGAGGAGCTGCCAATGCCCCTCTTGGTGAAGGCTCAAGCAGAATAAAAAGCTGAGGAAGAGATTGCGATAGCAGCGGAACAGGACAATCACCTGGTCAGGGCAGATGTCCTGATGGAAATGTCAGTGGCAATGCGGGAGTCGTCCGTTCACGGAATGAATGAGACTTCACTCTTCAAGTGCGTGATAGAGGTACCCGAAGAGGTGCGAGAAGCATGTACCAGTGAGGATGTGCATGAGGCCTTTAAAAAGGCGGTCGAAGTGTGTAGTGTGCACTGGAAGCCTGAGACTCAGCAATTGGTCATATTGTCGACTAGGGAAGTCACAGTGAAGAGGGTGGCTGTCCTGTGGGATATGCATCTACAATGCCTCCACACGAAATGAATGATCATGTGGAGGAATAAGGAAGCTGCTCGACATCTTGAGCTTGCGAGAGAAGCTCAAAATCGGCTGGGTTTTGTGGAAGACATTGTCCTGGTACCTGGAAATTTGGTTGGGAAACTCATCGGAAGACTTGGGAGAGTGATGCAGGAGATGGTGAATAAATCTGGTGTGAAGAGACTGAGGATTCCGGCTGATGATGAGGCCTAGGTCATGGGTGAAGATGGGATGGTTCCATTCCTTGTTGTTGGATCCATGGGGAGTCTTTCAAATATCTGGATGCTCCTGGGGTATCGCGTGGCATACCTAAAAGAAATCGAGCACCTAAGACGTGAGAGGGAGCAGATCAGTAAAGAGCTGCAGAAAATGGGGAAACTGATGGCCGTCAACTTCATCTCGTGGGATAGTGAGGTGAAGAGGTTCACTAAGGGCTGAAGGTCCTCAAGATGCAGCTAACAGAGGACATAGAGACATATGGAAGAACTGCTCTCTGAGCAATAAAGACCATATGAGAAATGGCCAGCAGAGAGTTTACAGGAAGAGGCCTGATGAAAGAGATAGAAGTAATGTCGCCCCAGTTAGCTTAGGGCTGAGTGACTTAGGTGGGAGACCCTGCAGCAGACATGTTGACAAAGAGTCAGACCAGACAGGTGGTATGGGTGCAAGTGAATTGCACTTGGGTACCCGGTCTCAAGACCCCTGCTGTGTAACAAATGTTCAACCCTACAGGATTGAACAGAGGGGGGGATATTTGATACAGTGACCCCTGTTACAAGTAAGGGGTGCTGCATGGTCTCCCCAGAATACACCTGGAGGTGTATTGAGGCCATAGGAATGCATGGCAGTCGCAGGCATAACTATAGTGATGAGACAAAGTCCGGCATTATTGTGAATGGCCGGTATGTGTGTTGCAGAGGAAGATACTCTGCGCTGTCAGCCTGAAGTAAGGTTGTTCTGGGACCTGTAGTCCCACAAGTATTTGTGTTGTTTTAGAGGGAGGCTGGCAGGGCTAGTTTGAGAGCTGGGTGGGTCAAACTGGCCACACACACCACCCACCTATGGGAGTGGTTGCAAGTATGTAATGTGACCAGGGTTGGGTCACAACATGGTTCCTGTGTATGGACCTGAATGGTTCTTGGCTGGAAGGTCCTGTGAGAGAAAGGGTTGGGTGTTGGGAGGTCCAGAGTGGGGACTGGATCCCTGAAGAGCACCTGGTGAGGCCGTGATCCTGAGTGGCCTCTGTGTTGGGAGATCCTGTGTGTGTGTGTGTGTGGACCAGATCCCTGAAGAGCACGAGGTGAGGCCAGGGATCTGCAGAGCCGGTAACGGCTACTGTGTGGGGGAAGCTACCATCCTTCGATGCGTCTGGAATTGACTAATGTGTGCTAATGGTGATCCCCGTAGGCAGCTTCTCCGGAGGACAGGACCCGTGTGATGCTAGCCAGTGAGAAACCTGCAACACCAACAAGCAGGTAAACCAGACTGTGTATGTTTGGCTCCAGAGCGACCCTGAATATTGGACTCCACCACGTGTGTATGGTCACAGTCCTGATGCAGCAGAGCCATGCAATGAACACTGTTACTTTGTTTTGCCATGCTATGAAGGCTGTTACTTTGTGTTTTGTGCCACTGGGGTTTATGGAGTAATGTGTGTGTGTGTGTGTGGTGCGTACGGTGTATCAAAAATGTTTTGTCACACAAAATAGTTAGTAAATAACATTTCGCATATATCTATTTTACATCAGCACAATTAAAAAAAAATATTAGGAAGTTATAAGGGTTAAAGTTGTCTAGCAATTTCTAATTTTTCCAACAAAATTTACAAAACCATTTTCTAGGGACCACATCACATTTGAAGTGACTTTGAATCATTTACGTAACAGAAAATACAAAAAGTGACACAATTCTAAAAACTGCACCCCTCAAGGTACTCAAAACCACATTCGAGAACTTTCTTAACGCTTCAAGTGCTTCACAGGAATTTTTGGAATCTGGAATAAAAAAATGAACATTTAACTTTTTTTACAAAAAATGTAACTCAATTTTTTTTTATTTTTGCAAGGATAACAGGAAAAAATTGACCACAAAATTTGTTGTGCAATTTCTGCTAGGCATGCTGATACCCCATATATGTGGGAAAACCACTTTTAGGGCACAGAAGAGAAGGAGTGCCATTTGACTTTATTTAACCCCTTAACGACCGCCGATACGCCTTTTAACGGCGGCCGCTAAGGGTACTTAAACCACAGCGCCGTTAATTAATGGCGCTGTGGAAAAAGTGAATAGCGCCCCCCAGAGTCGGATTTTCTCTGGGGTCTCGGTTGCCAAGGGTAGCCGAGACCCCAGAGAACATGATTCGGGGGGTTTTTACCGACCCCTGAGTTGCGATCGCCGGTAATTAACCGTTTACCGGCGGTCGCAACAAAAAAAAAGAAAACGCGATTTGCCATTTAATTTCTCTGTCCTCCGATGTGATCGCACATCGGAGGACAAAGAAATAGTGTCGCCGATGGCCTCCAATAGCCCCCCAATACTCACCTATCTCCCCCGGTGCTCCTCGTGGCTCCCGATGGGCGCCGCCATCTTTTTTGCGGGAAAAAATGTCGGGCGCATGCGCAGTGCGCCGGCCGCACGGCACCCGGAAGATCTTTGGGGTCTCGGCTGCCGGGGGTAGCCGAGACCCCAAAGAACATGATCGGGGTCGGTTTTTACCGACCCCTGTTTTGCGATCGCCGGTAATTAACTGTTTACCGGCGACCGGAAAAAAAAAAGCGATCTGTAATTCTCTGTCCTCTGATGTGAACGCACATCAGAGGACAGAGAAATAGGGGGATTCGGGGACCCTAGCATACTCACCTGGTGTCCCCGAGTCCTCCTGCGTCTCCTCTTGCCGGCCGGCTTCTTCCTCTGCAAAGAAAATGGCGGGCGCAGTGCGCCCGCCATCTGCTGCCATCTGCCGGCCGGCAGGAGAGACGAGTTGGGGCTAAAATTAGGGTTAGGGTTAGGGCTAGGGTTAGGGTTAGGGCTAGGGTTAGGGCTAGGGTTAGGGTTAGGGCTAGGGTTAGGGTTAGGGCTAGGGTTAGGGCTAGGGTTAAGGCTAAATTTAGGGTTAGGGTTAGGGTTAGGCTACTTTCACACTAGCGTTTTTTGGTTTCCGTCGCAATGCGTCGTTGGAGAAAAAACGCATCCTGCAAAAGTGCTTGCAGGATGCGTTTTTTTCTCCATTGACTTGCATTAGCGACACATTGCGACAGATTGCCACACGTCGCATCCATCGTGCGACGGATGCGTCGTGCTTTGGCGGACCGTCGGCACCAAAAAACGCTACATGTAACTTTTTTGTGCGACGTGTCCGCCATTTCCGACCGCGCATGCACGGCCGGAACTCCGCCCCCGCCTTCCCGCACCTCACAATGGGGCAGCGGATGCGTTGAAAAAACAGCATCCTCTGCACCCGTTGTGCGGCGCTTACAACGCTAGCGTCGGTACGTCGGCCCGACACACTGCGATGGGCCGAGTACGACGCTAGTGTGAAAGTAGCCTTAGGCTTCTTTCACACTTGCGTCGGTACGGGGCGGTCGCAATGCGTCAGCCCGACGTACAAACGCACGTTGTGAAAATTGTGCACAACGTGGGCAGTGGATGCAGTTTTTCAACGCATCCGCTGCCCAGTCTATGTCTTTGGGAGGAGGGGGCGGAGTTACGGCCACGCATGCGCGGAAATGGCAGACGTGACGTACAAAAAAAGGTTACATTGAACTTTTTTTGTGACGATGGTCCGCCAAAACACAACGGATGCAGTGCACGATGGACGCGACGTGTGGCCGTCCGTCGGTAATACAAGTCTGTGGGCAAAAAAGGCATCCTGTGGGCACATTTGCAGGATCCATTTTTTGTCCAAAACGACGGATTGTGACGGATGCCACACGACGCAAGTGTGAAAGTAGCCTTAGGGTTAGGGTTGGGGCTAAAGTTAGGGCTAGGGTTAGGGTTAAATTTAGGGTTAGGATTGGGGCTAAAGTTAGGGTTAGGGCTAGGGTTGGGGCTAAAATTAGGGTTAGGGTTGGGGCTAAAGTTAGGGACAGAGTTGGGATTAGGGTTAGGGTTTGGATTAGGGTTGTGTTATGACCCCAATGGCAGAGGGTCTCAGAAATAGTTTCTAAGTCTGCAAACACAAAAACCAGCTCATAGGGCAGTGGTAACTGATCTGACCATATATCTAATCCTAGCACCACAAATACCAGCAGCCGGGGAACGTGCCTACGTTGATTCTAGACGTCTCGCGCCAGCCGGAGAACTAACTAACCCTAGAAGGGAAAAGAAAGACCTTTCTTGCCTCCAGAGAAAAAACCCCAAAAGTTGGATACAAGCCCCCAACAAATAATAACGGTGAGGTAAGCGGAAAAGACAAACGTAAGGATGAGTTAGGTATTTAGCAAAGAGAGGCCCACTAGCTAATAGCAGAATATAGTAAGATAACTTATATGGTCAGCAAAAACCCTATCAAAAATATCCACGCTGGATATTCAAGAACCCCTGAACCGTCTAACGGCCCGGGGGGAGAACACCAGCCCCCTAGAGCTTCCAGCAAGGTCAGGAATCACATTTAGTACAAGCTGGACAAAAATGAGAGCAAGCAAATAACCCAAAAAACAAAGAAGCAGGACTTAGCTTAATTTTGCACGAACCAGGACCAGCAGATAGGAGCAAACAAAAAGGATCTGATTACAACGATGCCAGGCACTGGACTAAGGATCCAGGAGGATTATATAGCAACACCCCTGGACTAACGACCCAGGTGGGTGCAAACTGAGGAAAGAAAATCCCAGAGTCATATCACTAATAACCACCAGAGGGAGCCAAGAAGTCTAATTCACAACAGTACCCCCCCCTTAAGGAGGGGTCACCGAACCCTCACCAAGACCACCAGGGCGATCAGGATGAGCAGCGTGAAAGGCACGAACTAAATCGGCCGCATGCACATCAGAGGCAACCACCCAGGAATTATCCTCCTGACCATAGCCCTTCCACTTGACCAGATACTGAAGCCTCCGTCTGGAGAGACGAGAATCCAAGATCTTCTCCACCACGTACTCCAACTCGCCCCCAACCAACACCGGAGCAGGAGGCTCAACAGAAGGAACCACAGGTACAACGTACCGCCGCAACAAGGACCTATGGAACACGTTGTGAATGGCAAACGACACCGGAAGATCCAAGCGAAAGGACACAGGATTAAGGATTTCCAATATCTTGTAAGGACCGATGAAGCGAGGCTTAAATTTAGGAGAGGAGACCTTCATAGGAACAAATCGAGAAGACAGCCATACCAAATCCCCAACACGAAGTCGGGGACCCACACCGCGGCGGCGGTTGGCAAAACGCTGAGCCTTCTCCTGTGACAACTTTAAGTTGTCCACCACATGATTCCAGATCTGCTGCAACCTATCCACCACAGAATCTACCCCAGGACAGTCAGAAGGCTCCACATGTCCCGAGGAAAAACGAGGATGGAAACCAGAGTTGCAGAAAAATGGCGAAACCAAAGTAGCGGAACTAGCCCAGTTATTAAGGGCAAACTCAGCCAACGGCAAGAAGGTCACCCAATCATCCTGATCTGCCGAAACAAAACACCTCAAATAAGCCTCCAGAGTCTCATTAGTTCGCTCCGTTTGTCCATTAGTCTGAGGATGAAAGGCAGACGAAAACGACAACTCAATGCCCATCCTAGCACAAAAGGATCGCCAGAACCTGTAAACAAACTGGGATCCTCTGTCAGACACAATATTCTCAGGAATGCCGTGTAAACGAACCACATTCTGAAAGAACACAGGAACCAGATCGGAAGAGGAGGGCAGCTTAGGCAAAGGCACCAAATGGACCATTTTGGAAAAGCGATCACATACCACCCAGATGACAGACATGCCCTGAGACACCGGGAGATCAGAAATGAAATCCATGGAAATGTGTGTCCAAGGCCTCTTCGGGACAGGCAAGGGCAAGAGCAACCCGCTGGCACGAGAACAGCAAGGCTTAGCTCGAGCACAAGTCCCACAGGACTGCACAAATGACCGCACATCCCGTGACAAGGAAGGCCACCAAAAGGACCTAGCCACCAGATCTCTGGTGCCAAAAATTCCCGGATGACCTGCCAACACCGAGGAATGAACCTCGGAAATGACTCTGCTGGTCCAACTATCAGGAACAAACAGTCTGTCAGGTGGACAAGAGTCAGGTCTACCAGCCTGAAATCTCTGCAACACGCGTCTCAAATCAGGAGAAATGGCTGACAAGATAACTCCCTCTTTAAGAATACCAACTGGTTCTGCGACTCCAGGAGAGTCAGGCACAAAGCTCCTTGAAAGAGCATCAGCCTTCACATTCTTTGAACCTGGTAAATACGAGACCACAAAGTCAAAAAGGGAGAAAAACAATGACCAGCGGGCCTGTCTAGGATTCAGGCGTTTAGCAGACTCGAGATAAATCAGATTTTTGTGATCAGTCAAGACCACCACACGATGCTTAGCACCCTCGAGCCAATGACGCCACTCCTCAAATGCCCACTTCATGGCCAGCAACTCCCGATTGCCGACATCATAATTCCGCTCAGCAGGCGAAAACTTCCTGGAGAAGAAAGCACATGGTCTCATTACCGAGCAACCAGGGCCTCTCTGTGACAAAACGGCCCCTGCCCCAATCTCAGAAGCATCCACTTCGACCTGAAAGGGAAGTGAGACATCAGGCTGGCACAAAACAGGCGCCGAAGTAAACCAGCGCTTCAACTCTTGGAACGCCTCCACGGCTGCAGGAGCCCAGTTAGCAACATCAGAACCTTTCTTGGTCATATCCGTCAAAGGTTTAACAACGCTAGAAAAATTAGCGATAAAACGACGGTAGAAGTTAGCAAAACCCAAGAACTTCTGAAGACTCTTAACTGACGTGGGTTGAGTCCAATCATGAATAGCTCGGACCTTGACTGGGTCCATCTCCACAGCAGAAGGGGAAAAAATAAACCCCAAAAAGGGAACCTTCTGTACTCCAAAGAGACACTTTGAGCCCTTAACAAACAAAGCATTCTCACGCAAAACCTGAAGCACCATCCTGACCTGCTCCACATGTGAGCCCAATCTTCAGAGAAAACCAGAATATCATCCAGATAAACAATCATAAATTTATCCAGATACTTCCGGAAAATATCATGCATAAAGGACTGAAACACTGAGGGCGCATTAGAGAGCCCAAAAGGCATCACCAAGTACTCAAAATGACCTTCGGGCGTATTAAATGCAGTCTTCCATTCATCTCCTTGCTTAATGCGCACAAGGTTGTACGCACCACGAAGATCTATCTTGGTGAACCACTTGGCACCTTTAATCCGGGCAAACAAGTCCGACAACAGAGACAAAGGATACTGAAATTTAACAGTGATTTTATTCAGAAGCCGATAGTCAATACAAGGTCTCAAAGATCCGTCCTTCTTGGCCACAAAAAAGAATCCAGCACCAAGAGGGGAAGAGGATGGACGGATATGCCCCTTCTCCAGAGACTCCTTGATATACGAACGCATTGCGGCATGCTCAGGTACAGACAGATTAAATAATCTTCCCTTAGGAAATTTACTACCTGGAATCAAATCTATGGCGCAGTCACAGTCCCAATGAGGAGGCAGAGCACTGGATCTGGACTCGCTGAATACATCCTGATAATCAGACAAATACTCAGGAACTTCCGAAGGAGTAGAGGAAGCAATAGACACCGGCGGGGAATCAGCATGAATTCCCTGACAGCCCCAACTTGACACAGACATTGCCTTCCAATCCAAGACTGGATTGTGGGTCTGTAACCATGGCAGACCCAAAACGACCAAATCATGCATTTTATGCAGAACAAGAAAACGAATCACCTCCCGATGTTCAGGAGTCATGCACATGGTTACCTGCGTCCAAAACTGCGGTTTATTTTCCGCCAATGGCGTAGCATCAATACCTCTAAGAGGAATAGGATTTACCAACGGTTCAAGAACAAAACCACAGCGCTTGGCAAATGACAGATCCATAAGACTCAGGGCAGCACCTGAATCCACAAACGCCATAACAGGGTAAGAAGACAATGAGCAAATTAAAGTCACAGACAAAATAAATTTAGGTTGCAAATTACCAATGGCGACAGGACTGACAACCCTTGTTAGGCGTTTAGAGCATGCTGATATAACATGTGTAGAATCACCACAGTAAAAACATAACCCATTCTGACGTCTATGATTTTTCCGCTCATTTCTAGTCTGAATTCTATCACATTGCATTAAATCAGATGTTTGTTCAGACACCACCAGAGGATTAGCGGTTTTGCGCTCCCGCAAACGCCGGTCAATTTGAATAGCCAGCGCCATAGAATCATTCAGACTTGTAGGAATGGGGAAACCCACCATCACATTCTTAATGGCTTCAGAAAGGCCATTTCTGAAATTTGCGGCCAGAGCACACTCATTCCACTGAGTAAGCACGGACCATTTCCGAAATTTTTGGCAATACACTTCAGCTTCATCCTGGCCCTGAGAAATAGCCAGCAAGGCTTTTTCTGCCTGAACTTCAAGATTGGGTTCCTCGTAAAGCAATCCGAGCGCCAGAAAAAACGCATCAATATTTGCCAATGCCGGATCTCCTGGCGCTAGCGAAAAAGCCCAATCCTGAGGGTCGCCCCGTAAAAAAGAGATAACAATTTTCACTTGCTGAGCTGGATCTCCAGATGAACGGGGTCTCAGAGAAAGAAACAATTTACAATTGTTCCTGAAATTCCTAAACCTAAATCGGTCTCCAGAAAACAGTTCAGGAATAGGTATTTTAGGTTCAGACATTGGACTACTGGTAACAAAATCTTGTATGCCCTGCACACGAGCAGCAAGCTGGTCTACACTTGTAATCAAGGTCTGGACATTCATGTCTGTAGCAAGCACAAGCCACTCAAAGGTAAAGGGGAGGAAGAGAGGAAAAAAAAAAACCTCAGAATTTCCTTTCTTATTATCCCCCTTCTGCAATGCAATAAACATTCAATGTTGGCCTGGCATACTGTTATGACCCCAATGGCAGAGGGTCTCAGAAATAGTTTCTAAGTCTGCAAACACAAAAACCAGCTCATAGGGCAGTGGTAACTGATCTGACCATATATCTAATCCTAGCACCACAAATACCAGCAGCCGGGGAACGTGCCTACGTTGATTCTAGACGTCTCGTGCCAGCCGGAGAACTAACTAACCCTAGAAGGGAAAAGAAAGACCTTTCTTGCCTCCAGAGAAAAAACCCCAAAAGTTGGATACAAGTCCCCAACAAATAATAACGGTGAGGTAAGAGGAAAAGACAAACGTAAGGATGAGTTAGGTATTTAGCAAAGAGAGGCCCACTAGCTAATAGCAGAATATAGTAAGATAACTTATATGGTCAGCAAAAACCCTATCAAAAATATCCACGCTGGATATTCAAGAACCCCCGAACCGTCTAACAGCCCGGGGGGAGAACACCAGCCCCCTAGAGCTTCCAGCAAGGTCAGGAATCACATTTAGTACAAGCTGGACAAAAATGAGAGCAAGCAAATAACCCAAAAAACAAAGAAGCAGGACTTAGCTTAATTTTGCACGAACCAGGACCAGCAGATAGGAGCAAACAAAAAGGATCTGATTACAACGATGCCAGGCACTGGACTAAGGATCCAGGAGGATTATATAGCAACACCCCTGGACTAACGACCCAGGTGGGTGCAAACTGAGGAAAGAAAATCCCAGAGTCATATCACTAATAACCACCAGAGGGAGCCAAGAAGTCTAATTCACAACAGGGTTGGTATTAGATTTATGGTTGGGATTAGGGTTACGATTAGGGTTAGGGTTGGGATTAGGGTTAAGGTTAAGGTTGGGATTAGGGTTAGGGGTGTATTGGGATTAGGGTTAGGTTTGAGGTTAGGGTTGAGATTAGGGTTAGGGGTGTGTTGGATTTAGGGTTTTGATTAGGGTTATGGTTAGAGTTGAGATTAGGGCTGTTTTGGGGTTAGGGTTGTGATTATCGTTAGGGTTGTGATTAGGATTATGGACCGGGTTGAGATTAGGGTTAGGGGTGTGTTGGAGTTAGGGTTGGAGTTAGAATTGGGGGGTTTCCACTGTTTAGGTACATCAGGGGGTCTCCAAACACGACAGACAATTTTGCGCTAAAAAAGTCAAATGGTGCTCCCTCCCTTCTGAGCTCTGCCGTGCGCCCAAACAGTGGTTTACCCCCACATATGGGGCATCAGCATACTCGGGATAAATTGTACAACAACTTTTGGGGTCCAATTTCTCCTGTTACCCTTGTGAAAATAAAAACTTGGGGGCTAAAAATCTTTTGTGGGAAAAAAAATATTTTTTATTTTCACTACTCTGCATTATAAACTTCTGTGAAGCACTTGAGCATTCAAAGTTCTCACCACATATCTAGATAAGTTCCTTAGGGGGTCTAGTTTCCAACATTTGGTCACTTGTGGGGGGTTTCTACTGTTTAGGTACATCAGGGTCTCTGCAAACGCAACATAACACCCACAGACAATTCTATCAAAGTCTGAATTCCAAAATGGCGCTCCTTCTCTTCCGAGCTCTGCCGTGTGCCCAAACAGTGGTTTACCCCCACATATGGGGTACCAGCATACTCAGGACAAATTGGAGAACAAATATTGGTGTCCAATTTCTCTTGTTACCCTTGTGAAAATAAAAACTTGGGGGCTAAAATATCTTTTTTGTGGAAAAAAAAAATATTTTCTATTTTCACTACTCTGCATTATAAACTTCTGTGAAGCACTTGGGCATTCAAAGTTCTCACCACATATCTAGATAAGTTCCTTTGGGGGTCTTTTTTCCAAAATGGGGTCACTTGTTGGGGGTTTCTACTGTTTAGGTACATTAGGGGTCTGCAAACGCAACATAACGCTAGCAGACAATTCTATCAAAGTCTGCATTCCAAAGCGGCGCTCCTTCCCTTCCGAGCTCAGCCATGCGCCCAAACAGTGGTTTACCCCCACATATGGGGTACCAGCATACTCAGAACAAATTGGTCTACAACTTTTGGGGTCCAATTTCTCTTGTTACCCTTGTGAAAATAAAAACTTGGGGGCTAAAAAATCTTTTTTGTTAAAAAAAAAATATTTTTTATTTTCACTACTCTGCATTATAAACTTCTGTGATGCACTTGGGCATTCAAAGTTCTCACTACACATCTAGATAAGTTCCATTGGGGGTCTATTTTCCAAAATGGGGTCACTTTTGGGGGGTTTCTACTGTTTAGGCACATCAGGGGCTCTCCAAACGCGACATGGCGTCCGATCTCAATTCCAGTCAATTTTGCATTGAAAAGTCAAATGGTGCTCCTTTGCTTCCGAGCTCAGCCATGCGCCCAAACAGTGGTTTACCCCCACATATGGGGTGTCGGCGTACTCAGGACAAATTGTACAACAACTTCTGGGGTCCATTTTCTCCTGTTACCCTTGGTAAAATAAAAATTTGGAGGCAAAAAGATAATTTTTGTAGAAAAAATGCGATTTTTTTAATTTTCACTGCTCTACGTTATAAACTTCTGTGAAGCACCTGGGGGTTTAAAGTGCTCACCACACATCTAGATAAGTTCCTTAAGGGGTCTAGTTTCCAAAATGGTATCACTTGTGGGGGGTTTCCACTGTTTAGGCACATCAGGGGCTCTCCAAACGTGACATGGCGTCCGATCTCAATTCCAGCCAATTCTACATTGAAAAAGTAAAACGACACTCCTTCTCTTCCAAGCTCTGCGGTGCGCCCAAACAGTGGTTTACCCCCATATATGGGGTATTGACGTACTCAGGAGAAATTGCAAAACAACTTTTGTGGTCTAATTTCTTCTGTTATCCTTGTGAAAATAAAAATTTGGGGGCAAAAAGATCATTTTTGTAGAAAAAATGTGATTTTTTATTTTCACGGCTCTACGTTATAAACTTCTGTGAAGCACTTGGGGGTTCAAAGTGCTCACTACACATCTAGATAAGTTCCTTAAGGGGTCTAGTTTCCAAAATGGTATCACTTGTGGGGGGTTTCCACTGTTTAGGCACATCAGGGGCTCTCCAAACGTGACATGGCATCCGATCTCAATTCCAGGCAATTCTGCATTGAGAAAGTCAAACGGTGCTCCTTCACTTCCAAGCTCTGTGGTGCACCCAAACAGTGGTTTACCTCCACATGTGGGGTATCAACATACTCAGGAGAAATTGCATAACAACTTTTGTGGTCTAATTTCTCCTGTTACCCTTGTGAAAAAAAGAATTTGTATGCGAAAAAATCATTTTTGTGAAAACAAATGCGATTTTTTATTTTCACGGCTCTACGTTATAAACTTCTGTGAAGCACTTGGGGGTTCAAAGTGCTCACCACACATCTAGATAAGTTCCTTAAGGGGTCTAGTTTCCAAAATGGTATCACTTGTGGGGGATTTCCACTGTTTAGGCACATTAGGGGCTCCCGAAACGCGACATGGCGTCTGATCTCAATTCCAGCCAATTCTGCATTGAAACAGTCAAACGGTGCTCCTTCACTTCCAAGCTCTGCGGTGCGCCCAAACAGTGGTTTACCTCCACATATGGGGTATCGGCGTACTCAGGAGAAATTGCACAACAAAATTTGTGGTTAAATTTCTGTTTTTACACTTGTGAAAATTAAAAAAAATGGTTCTGAAGTAAAATGTTTGCAAAAAAAAGTTAAATGTTCATTTTTTTCTTCCACATTGTTTCAGTTCCTGTGAAGTACGTAAAGGGTTAATAAACTTCTTAAATGTGCTTTTGAGCAGCTTGAGGGGTGCAGTTTTTGGAATGGTGTCACACTTGGTTATTTTCTATCATATAGACCCCTCAAAATGACTTCAAATGTGATGTGGTCCCTAAAAAAAACATGGTGTTGTAGAAATGAGAAATTGCTAGTCAACTTTTAACCCTTATAACTCCCTAACAAAAAAAATATTTGTTTCCAAAATTGTGCTGATGTAAAGTGGACATGTGGGAAATGTTATTTATTAACTATTTTTCGTGACATATCTCTCTGATTTAAGGACATAAAAATACAAATTTTGAAAATTGCAAAATTTTAAAAATTTTCGCCATATTTCCGTTTTTTTCATAAATAATCGCAAGTAATATCAAAGAAATGTTACCACTAACTTGAAGTACAATATGTTACGAAAAAACGATCTCAGAATCAGCGGGATCCGATAAAGCGTTCCAGAGTTATAACCTCATAAAGTGACAGTGGTCAGAATTGTAAAAATTGGCTCGGTCATTAAGTACCAAATTGGCTCTGTCACTAAGGGGTTAAAGCTAAATTTACTGGAATGATTAGCGGATGCTATGTAACGTTTGGAATGTCTCTAGTGTGCCTAAACAGTGGAATCACCCCACAAGTGACACCATTTTGGAAATTAGACCCCTCAGGGAACTTAACTAGATGGATGGTGAGCACCTTGAACCCCCAGGTGCTTCACAGACGTTTAAAACATAGAGCCATGAAAATAAAATAACACATTTTATTGCCACCAAAAGGCTGTTTAGACCCAAATTTTTCATTTTCACAAGGGTAACAAGAGAAAATGGAACTCAAAATTTGTTGTACAATTTCCCCTGAGTACGCAGTTACTTCAAAATTGGGGTTAAACTACTGTTTAGGTGCACGACAGGGATCAGAAAAGGAGAATGGAAATTTTGATGGAATGGTCTGCAGGTGTCATGTCGCATTTGGAGAGCCCCTGTTGTGCATAAATAGTAGAAAACCCCTACAAGTATTTTTGGAAAATAGATTCCTCAACAAATTTATTTAGATGAACCCACAGGTGCTTCACAGAATTTCTCCTTCGCCTCATTGGGGGACACAGGACTGTGGGTGTATGCTTCGGCTTCCAGGAGGCTGACACTAAGTAAACTTGAAAAAAATTAGCTCCTCCTCCGCCGTATACACCCTGACACTGGCTACAGGAGACTCCAGTTCATGCTTAGTGTCTCAAGGAGGCACACTTTCCGGGTCCCGGATCCTTTGGACCCTTTTTTCTCTTTACTTTCTATGGATTGAGGGGGCGACGGCCCCTTTTGAGGGGCCGATCTCCCCAAACCAACAACGGGCGAGCACGTGCGAGTTCCTCCATGTATCCTTTCCCGCGACGTGGGATCCCTCACCGGTCTTGGCCCTGACCACCCTGAGGTATTCAGACCCTGGGCTGTACAGGCGCCCGTGTGATGTCTGTGTGACCCCCCATTTCTACCCCTCTGCTCTGCTGTGGGATAGATGGGGTGATAGATGGTCCCTCTCCTTATCATGGGCGGATAATGGAGCTAGGGTGCCTGCACCGTCGTTTGCCTCCCTCTCTGGGGGTACTCAGCCTGCTAGATGGGAGAGTGACAAAGGAAAAAAAAAAAAAAAGGGAGAGAGGGGCTCCTGGTAGTGCGCATAGTGCATCTTCAAGATGCCTATTTACCTGGCGTTTTTTTTTTCTGTGTGGTCTCGGCACTGTGCGGCGGTCCTGTTACTTTCGTCCTGCGCCGCGGCAGTGCGGTGCGCCCGGCGACGCGGTGTCTCCGGCGCCGCTTCTCCGGTGCTGCGGTCGGCTCTGCAGGTGCTGCGGCCTTCCAGAGGCTTCAGGCTCTGGCCTGGCCTCCAGCTGAGCATTTCCGGGTCTCTCTGACTCAGGCTTCCTCCCAGCAGACCGCGCCGTGAGGCCCCGCCCCTCCGGCGCATCACTTCCGGTTTCGCTATTCCCTTGTTCTCAAGGGAAAAATTGAGGCCCCGGCTTCTAGCCTACTACAGGGCACACCGCATGTTGGCGGTCCCACCCCCCGGAGGTCTTCTGGCATAAAGGTGAGCTCTTTTTTGGCTCCGCATCTTGTGTTCATTTCATCGCTGTATTCATGGGGACACAGGACTGGGGTAAGCGCTTCGTCCTCCAGCTGGCAGAAGCATTATTTTTTCCCAGTCTCAGGCCCTGGGCACTATGTCTAGAAGGGTTAAATCCCACTCGGTCTTATATACCACTTGTGTGGCTTGTCATACTGCGTTTCCGCATGCCCAGAGCAATCGTCTCTGCGAGACCTGCGACTCTGAACGTGCCCAGGAGCCCCCCTGCTAGCTCACCAGTAGTCTCCCAGGCTCCTGCCCCTCAAGCTGGTGCTGAGGCAGCTCCGCCGGAATGGGTCACGTCCTTGTCGCAATCCATGGCGTCCCTAACTGAAGCAGTCAAATCCCTTCAGACCCCGGCGGTCAGGGCCAACAGTCCTTCTGTCTCAGAGAGGTCCTCGGGGTCTCAGGAGCCTTCGACCTGCAGGGGCCGTACCCGCACTAGGCAATTGTATGGAAAGCGGATTCGCACAGCGTCTCCTAGACCCTCAGTGCTTCCGCATCCTGGAGCGCCGTATCACGTTCTCCTTCCCCTGCAGAGAGCGGGGAAGTTGAGACAGACTATGAGTCAGAGGAGTCCCTTATTTTTGAGAATCCTGGGTTTCAGGAGTCTGTAGATAGCCTGATTGAGGCTGTCAATCAGTCCCTGGGGATAGAGGACGAGCTTGCCTCATCCTCAGATCATAAAATTTATTTTAAACGAGCCAAGCGGGTTCATAGGGTTTTTTCCTCTCACCCTGAGTTTGAGGACTTGATTCGGCGTAATCGGGAGCACCCGGACAAGCGTTTTTCAGGGCAAAGGGCCTTGAAGGTTAAGTACCCCTTTGCTACTGAGCTGTGTTGTAAATGGGCAGAAAATCCTTCTGTAGATCCTCCGGTGTCCTGTTTAGCCTCTAACACATTGCTATCTCTCCCTAATGGCTCATCGATTAAGGGTCCTACGGATCGTCTTATAGAGAGCTTGGCTCGTTACGTTTTTGAGGCTTCAAGTTCGGCACTTTTCCCTTCTTTGGCGGCAACCTGGGTTGCTAAGGCTATGATGTCTTGGTCAGAGTCTTTAACAAAGGCTCTTCAAGAAGGTGATTTACCAGCAGAGTTGGCGGAAATGTCATCTCAGATAGCTCTTGCTGGTAGCTATCTGATCAATGCATCCTTAGATGCCGCAGACTGTGCCTCTTCAGCTGCGGCTAGCGCTATTGCTATCAGAAGGGCTCTCTGGTTAAGAACATGGTGGGCAGACTCTACCTCTAAAAAGTCTCTTACTACCCTACCGTATCAGGGGGGGTCGCTTATTCGGAGAGAAGCTAGATCAGCTTATCTCTGACTCCACAGGAGGAAAGATTAAGTTCCTGCCCCAGCAGAGGATTAGACAGCCCTTTCGTCGCCATTTTCAGGCCCGTTTCAGGTCCTTTCACAATCCTAAATGGACCCCAGCGTCAGGTTCTGCTGCACAGGGTCGACCCAATCAGGACCGAGACGTTCGGTTCTCTTATACGGCCAATCAGGGGGGAAGGATGCGTTCCCAGTCAACTAGATCCAGAGGAGCTAGGACTCAAAGGTTCTCGGCCAAGTGACTAGAGACCTCCTCGGAGCACCTCCAACAGAGTAGGCGGACGTCTACTTTTGTTTCGCCAGGTCTGGCTTCAAGTAGTGCACGACCGGTGGGTTTAGAGAGCCCATATCTTCAGGTTACAAGATAGAGCTGGTCCGTCTGCCCCCCCCCCCCCCCCCCGGTTCTTCCCATCCCGTCTTCCCAGGTCCAAGTCCCACCGACAGGACCTGTTCAATTCCATAGAGTCCCTTCGTCTCAGCGGAGTCATTTCCCCGGTTCCAAGGGAGGAAAGGTTTCAAGGGTTTTATTCAAATCTGTTTGTAGTACCCAAGAAGGACGGAACAGTAAGGCCTATCCTAGACCTGAAGCTCTTAAACAGGTTTCTCCGCCTGCGTCGCTTTCGGATGGAATCTCTTCGGTCAGTGATTGCTTCTATGTAAAAGGGAGAATTCTTGGCTTCTATAGACATTCAGGATGCCTACCTACATATTCCCATCTTCCCTCCTCATCAAAGGTTTCTCAGATTTGCTTTAGAGGACCTTCATTTCCAGTTCACAGCTTTACCCTTCGGGCTGGCTTCCGCCCCCAGTAGTCTTGCCATATCTAGACGATCTCCTGATCAAGGGGCCGACCTTTCAAGCTTGCAGGAAAAATGTCAGCATTTCTCTGGACACCCTTGCTCACCTGGGTTGGCTAGTAAATTTAAGAAAGTCATCCCTACAACCTTCTCGGAGGATCTTATTTCTAGGCATGATTTTTGATACCTCTCTAGCCCTATCAATCCTTCCCCAGGACAAGGTCCTAGCCCTTCGGCGGGAAGTGAGGAACCCTCAGCAACCACACCCTCATTCAATACGGTCTTGCATGAGGGTGTTAGGAAGGATGGTTGCGACTATAGAAGCAGTACCATTCGCACAGCTTCATCTTCGTCCTCTCCAACAGGCAATTCTAGGAGTTTGGAACAGGAATCCTCTTTCCCTCGACCGCAGTTTTCGGTTGTCTCCCCAGGTCAGACAGGCTCTTTCATGGTGGTTAAACAGCTCATCCCTACTCGGTGGTAAGTCCTTTCCCCCAACTGATTGGCTGGTGGTTACAACAGATGCCAGTCTCCTGGGTTGGGGAGCAGTGTTTTTTCACCACACGGCTCAGGGGCGCTCGTCTCCTCTGGAGTCAGATCTCCCCATCAATCTCTGAGAGACTTGGGCGGTTCGGCTAGCCTTGCAGCATTTTCACTTTCTTCTGGCTGGTCGCCCTGTCCGAATTCAATCGGACAATGCCACGGCTGTGGCATACATAAATCATCAGGGGGGCACCCGCAGCAAGGCAGCCATGCAGGAGGTAAAACAGATACTGCTCTGGGCCGAGAGAAATCACTCTGTGATTTCAGCAGTCCACATTCCGGGCGCAGAGAACTGGGCGGCAGACTTCCCAAGCCATCAGGGGCTAGCGTCCGGGGAATGGTCTCTCCATCCCGAGGTGTTTCAGCAGATCTGCCCTCTATGGGGAACCCCAGATGTGGATCTGATGGCATCCAGCGGGAATGCCAAGGTACCCAGGTTTGTCTCCCGGTACCGAGACCCACAGGCAATCGCCGTGGATGCGCTAGTACTAACTTGGAACCAGTTCCATCTCTATTATCTGTTCCCTCCTCTGGCACTACTCCCGAGGGTAATCAAGAAAATCAAGGCAGAAAGTGTGCCAGCTATTCTGATCGCCCCGGATTGGCCGCGATGGACTTGGTATGCGGACCTGGTACAGCTTCTCACTGGGGTTCCATGGCGGCTACCCGATCGGCCGGACCTTCTATATCAAGGGCTGATCTACCACCAGAACTTATGGGTCCTACGTTTGACGGCCTGGCCGTTGAATATTGGGTTTTAACTCAGGCAGGGTTCTCCCAAGAGGTAGCAGAGACCATGATCAGTGCACGTAAACCCGTTTCGGTCAGAATTTATCATCACACTTGGAAAGTTTTCCTCTCTTGGTGTAGAGAGCGCGGGCTGCCTCCTTTGTGCTTCTCCGTCCCAAATGTTTTAGCTTTTCTCCAAACAGGCCTGGATTCAGGGCTTGCTCCAAGTACTCTTAAGAGGCAGATTTCGGCCTTATCAGTCCTTTTTCAGCGCAGGATTGCTACTAACCGTCAGGTCAGGACTTTTTTCCAGGGAGTCGCTCATAAGGTCCCTCCTTATAAGACTCCTTTGGAAGCTTGGGACCTTAATTTGGTCTTAAGGGCATTGCAGTAAGCTCCTTTTGAGCCTCTTCAAGATATTTCCTTGACCATCCTTTCTTTGAAAGTCGTAATTTTAGTGGCCATAACTTCCATAAGGTGGGTATCAGAACTGGCAGCCCTCTCTTGTCGTACTCCCTTTTTACGTTTTCATCAGGACAAGGTAGTGCTCAGACGAGCACCTTCCTTTCTTCCGAAGGTTGTTTCCTCTTTCCACATTAATGAGGATATAGTTCTCCCCTCTTGTCCGGCACCGACGCACCGTGTAGAAAAAGCTCTCCATACGTTGGACTTAGTGAGAGCTCTGAGGAGATACATTTCCCGAACGGCTCCTTTCCGCCAGACGGATGCTCTGTTTGTCCTTCCGGAAGGTCGCAGGAAGAGATGCATGGCCTCAAAATCCACCCTGGCCAGGTGGATACGTGCGGCCATTCAGGAAGCCTATCGCGCCAAGGGCATGATTATTCCGGTGGGAATCAAGGCCCATTCCACTAGTGCAGTGGGGGCCTCCTGGGCAATTCGGCACCAGGCCTCAGCAGAACAGGTTTGCAAAGCTGCAACTTGGTCTACTTTGCATACTTTTGTCAAACATTATAATGTCCACTCCCAGATCTCTGCGGATGCAAGTTGGGGTAGAAGGATTCTTCAAGCGGCAGTGGCGCACTTATAGGATAACCAGTATTGAAAGAATTTCTTTTTGGTGAGTTAATTTCCCTCCCAGGGTCTGCTTTAGGACATCCCACAGTCCTGTGTCCCCCAATGAGGCGAAGGAGAAATAGGGACTTTTGTGTTACTCACCGTAAAATCCTGTTCTCCGAGACGCTCATTGGGGGACACAGCTCCCTCCCTGGTGGCCTGAGGGCTGTTTTTGACTATATCTAATTCTGTCAGTCAGTAAGTCTTTTTCTAGACATAAGTTTTCTGTATTCAGGCTGTTATATTATTTCTTGTATTTTTTTCTCCTACTGCTTTTGCACCGAACTGGAGTCTCCTGTAGCCAGTGTCAGGGTGTATACGGCGGAGGAGGAGCTAATTTTTTTTTCAAGTTTACTTAGTGTCAGCCTCCTGGCAGCCGAAGCATACACCCACAGTCCTGTGTCCCCCAATGAGCGTCTCGGAGAAAAGGATTTTATGGTGAGTAACACAAAAATCCCTATTTTACAACGTTGATCTGTGAAAATGACAAAAAAATATTTTTTCACCCAAAAAGTTTGTTTTAGCCCCAATTTTTCTCATTTTCAAAAGGATAGCAGGAGAAAATGGACCACAAAATTTGATGTGCAATTTCTCCTGAGTACGCCAATATCCTATATGTGGTCTAAAACTACTTTTGAGACACAGTGCAAATCTCAAAAGGGTAGAAGTTCCATAGTGGATTTCAAATTTTGCTGGACTGGTTTGAGGATGCCATGTCACATTGGCAGAGCCCCTGAGGTGCCAAAACAGCAAAACCTCCCATTAGAGACCCATTTTACAAATTACACTGCTCAATTAATTCATCTAGGGAGTGCAGTGATCATTAGAGATGGGCGGATAGTAAAGTTCAGTGTCCTTACCGTAAATCTGGTGTTCAGGCACAGATCCGGAACACAAACTTCTCCAGGATGTCAGTAGCCATAAAACAGCTGATATCAATCCCACAACTATTACCCAACGTGTCACCACACCACTGCACTTTTTAGGCTGGAGGAATATCAATGGCCCCTTACCAGTCTGAGAATACTAGCCCCTAGCTGTTTGCTTTAGCTTGGCTGTTTGTCAAAAATGGGGGGCTCCGGGGGCGTGGCCAGCTACCAAAGGAGCAAGACATGGTTCCCAGAGCTCCCTGAACCACGAGGGTAATCCACCCGTTTTCAGGCCTACTAGATTTCCATCTACCGAGAATTTAGGCAGCAATCTGCAGCCCCGGAGCCACTGGCGTGATATCTGGCCGCGGTGGTGGCAAATAACGGCCGAAAACTACGGCACCGAACTGAGGCCCATAGTCGGGCCTGCGGCCTGTGAGACGCTGGTGCGACCTACTTCCGGCCGGAGAACTCTCGGCGCCTCCCTCCATCAGTGAGGCGACCCGAACTTAGTCTGAAGAGGAGGCTCGCTTTCCCCCATTGTCCCGGACCCGGGGGTCCCTGCGGCCGGGGTCGGATCGCCGCCAAGGAGGAACGGGGGCCGCGGCGCTGTGATTCACGGTGAGCACTGCAGGCTCGCGCGCCGACCGACCTTCCCTTGGGCCATAGGGGAGGCGGCGTGCACTCCGGCTCACGCCGCGGAGGAGATACACCGGTCGGTGCTTACCCGTGCGCCGGCCGCTCAGGAGCCGCTGCCGGGCTGTGCCGCCCGCTCTTCCCCGGGATCCCCTTCCAGCGTCGAGACTTAGCGGTGGAGGCTGTTTCCGCTAGGGGGCGCTTGGTCCGTGCCGCTGGTGGCTGGCTCCCTGTGGGGAGAGAGGAGGACGCGCGGCCATTGTTTGCGGCCCTCAGGCGTGGCGCGCCGGACCCCTGGAACTGCAAGCCCGAGCGCCATCGCTCCACCGTGCCGTTATAGAAAACCCGAAGCCCTCCAGTGGACGGGGGACCCCCCGGTGCCTGGCAACACCTTACGGCAGAGGTGAGAGGTCGCCCCGTGATATATCCCCTCACCTCACATCTGTGAGTGACTTGGGCCTCAGACACAGAGGAAGTTGCTACCCGGCCCTAAACTCTGGTCCTCTGCTCCTACCATCAAGTGGGGCACGGTCAGCTGCGCGGCCCCCGTGTCCCCTGGATCTCTTTGCGGTGGTTCCGCAGGCCCCCCGTACATCAGGGTCAAGCTGAGCGGGGGAAGGGGGGCTAGTGAGTGATCCCCCGACCGCCTGGGCTGTCTGTGATAAGGTCCCGACAGTGATATCAAGGCCCGTTGCCTTTCCTGACTGGGCGCTACAGAGCTGTCTGGGACCTAAGTCGGGACGGTGGACCGGCCCCCTGCTGAAGCTTCCCTGACTTATTTATCTCTGACAATCCTCCGCTACGCCTCCACCCTGAATAGGCCCAGTTTTTAATGCACCTTAAAACTCTTGTAATGCCTTAAAGTGCCCCTCCTATATCCGCTAGGGGTCGCTCTGCAATATGCCCTCCTTCTGACCCTTTCTCCTTGAAAAGGAAAAGCACCACGGAGCCCTTTCCCTACTCAACTCGCCCTCATGCCTAAAGCACGCAGAGCTAGCTCAAAACAACCCAACAACAGATTTGCCGCTTTAACAGATCTGGACGGCGATATGTCCTCGGGCCCCTTCTCCCAGTCAGAATCCTCTAATTTGTCTATACCTGAAGGTGCGGACTCTGAAATGATTCCAGCTTTAACAACCAAAACCCCTAATACTTCAATCTCAGATCAATCTGCCTTACTATCACAGTTTCAAACAATCTTACACTCAGAATTACTCAAAATGTCAGAAAAATTGACCAAGGATTTAACTAAGGAGATCAGAGAACTTGGTTCCCGCACCTCTGACCTGGAGGACAAAATGGACGCTACTCACTCAACCCTTGCAACTCACGAGAAAGACATCGAGATGCTACACGACGAAATTCACACCCTTAATAACAGACTGGAAGATTTCGAAAATCGAGCCCGCAGGTGCAACATCAGAATCAGGGGCTTACCCGAAACAATCACCGATCTCCAGTCCACGGCGACGGCTCTCTTCCAGGAACTTTCACCAGGAATCCCTATAGAACGCCTAGAAATGGACCGAATTCATAGAGCCCTGAGTAAACGTAATCCGGAAGGCCCACCAAGAGATATCATCCTTAAACTACATCATTACAAAACCAAGGAACAGCTCTTACGTGCAGCTAGGAATTCGTCACCGCTGGTATTTCAAGGCCACTCATATGAGCTGTTCTCCGACTTGGCCCCCTCTACCATCGCCAAAAGACGTGCTATGAAACCATACCTGGAGGTCCTACGCTCCAACAATATCAAGTACCGCTGGGGCTTCCCATTCAAACTGATCTTCTCTCATCTCGACATGGTCCATACAGTTCTTTCCCCTGAAGGAGCGAGCCGCTGTTTGTCCAAACTACAACTCATGGACCCCCCATCATCCCCCCCCCCCTTCTTCCTCGAGGCCCCAACCTGCGACCCTCCGTCCCGGACCACGTGATCCTCCGGCTCCCCCATGACGTGCTGGAAATCCACTAATTTTAGCTTGTGTCTATACTACTCCATAGGCTTCTCTTCAGGACAATCTCTTAGTGAAGCCCCGGACACAACACGCTATACTTTACAATGCTCTTTGGAACAATCAGTTCATATGTGTTTTTTTTTTTTGTTTTTTTCTTCAGTTTATTGTTTCAGGCATTCTTGGAGCGTTCAGCTCCACTACCTACCCTGCAGAAGCTGTTCCAGCTCTCGTTTCAATCGAACTTCCAGACTGTCATCACCATTTGACTTGCTCTTCACTTCAGACATGTGACTATGTACAGTATATTACACGAGTTTTTCACAGTGTTCTTCTTTGTTTTTCCCCCCCCCTTTTTTTTTTTTTTTTTTTTTTTTTCTCTCCCCTCTTCTCTTTTCTCCTCTTTATAATGTGTTAAGTTGTAGAATTTTATCAGGCCTTTTAAATGGGCAGCCTGGTTTCAGTTATCTCAATAGACCATATTAAGTCGTTAATTAACTATGTTTAATATAATGGTTATTTTCAGGTCTTGCACTACGCCCCCTATCCCTAACTCCCATGGCGCCACGAAAAGCCCACTCCTAGCCTGCGAAATTGAATTTCTAATTTTACTTTACCTACTACCTAGCTCTAACTCCTGTTCTTCACAACATTTAAATATGTTCCATTGTGCCCCCTAGCGGACCCTCATGACCCCACAGTGTCCTTGTACACTGATGCTTCGCACTATGTGCTTAGCCAACAACAGTCCCCCCCCCCCCGAAAAGTTCTTCCTACCCTGTCCTAATCATAGTTATTGTTCAACCTACCTTCCCTTCCATCCATTCTACTCGCCCGAGTACACTCTACCAATTTGGTTCACCTAACAACAATTTCTCTAACTCTGCCAACGACCCAAAACTTGCTGCCAACATAAGCAAATTCAACAACCATTCATCATGCCGTTAAAGATCTTATCACACAATGTGAGGGGCCTAAATTCCCCTCACAAACGTACTAAGGCCTTTCGTTACTATAGATCCCAACAGGCAGACGTGGTTTGCCTCCAAGAGACGCACTTTTCAACCAGCTCCTACCCCAAATTTGTGTCCACTTCTTATCCACTTTTTTACATGGCGAACGCCCCAAATAAAACCAAAGGAGTCGCGGTCTGTTTTAAAAAATCTGTCCCCTTCGTTTTTAAGTCGTCAGTAGCTGACAAGGAAGGACGCTATATCATGGTGACAGGTTCGATATCGGACGAACTGGTCACTTTTGTCTCCTATTATGCTCCCAACTCCCACCAAGCCACTTTCTTTTCCCAGTTACTGGAATTAGTCTCCGAACATGCTCAAGGCACCACAATATTATGTGGAGACTCCAATTGCATACTGAAAGCTAGCCTCGATAAATCCTCATACCCCCATCCCTCTAATCCCCCACAGCCTTACCCTTCTGCGGTTTCAACCGCTCTTAATAAGCTTCTCGCCCAACATCATTGGGTGGACTTATGGAGGGAGATCCACCCCTCTAATAGAGACTACACGTACTTCTCCGCACGCCACCTAGTGTACACTAGAATCGACCACATTTTTGCTAACCCATCCTTTCTCCCAAACATTTCCAATATATCCATTCTTTCTACACCCTGGTCAGATCACTCCCCAAATCTCCTTACATGCTCGACGCTCCACCCACGGCCCCGTTCATTCAACTGGACTCTGAATGACTCACTGCTCTCCTATCCCGATATTTCTCAAAGGCTGAAAAATCACATTGATGATTATTTCTCCTTAAATCAACATTCAGCTTCATCGCCAATCTCCCTTTGGGAAGCTCATAAAGCTGTGCTAAGAGGTCTCTGCATCCAGGAGGCCTCTCGTAAGAAAAAAGACAGGAACGCGAAGATAGCTGAACTGGAGGGCAGGGTGTTAGCCTTAGAGTCTCAGATGAAAAATAACCCTTCACCAATTACGTATCGCGACCTTCTCCATGCTCGCACTGAATTAGATCTTAGCCTCTCTGAGATAGCAGACCGGGCCATACGTTGGTCACAACAACGCTTCTATGCTCTTAACAATAAAAATAACTCTAACTTAGCCCGGCGCTTAAAATGCCTACCTTTACCCAGGCCCCCTATTCGAATACGTACACCCACGGGTATCACATCTAACCCACAACAAATTGCCCACTTCTTCCAACAAAAACTCAAACAGCTGTACAGGGCCCCAACTACCTCGAATTCTGAAGCAATAGAGAAATTTTTAGATTCTATTCCCCTTCCGGCTCTCGGCTCTGATCTGACTGCACTCCTCAACCAACCCGTAACTTCAAGCGAAATTAAACTAGCCATTCAACAATTGAAAACTAACAAAAAACCTGGCCCTGATGGTTTTACGGCCCTTTATTACAAGAAATATGCTCCAATTCTGATCCCCCATCTCACTAATTATTTCAACTCCCTGAGAGAAGGTAACCAGCCTGGTGCAGCTTCTCTAATTGCAGCAATATCTATGATACCTAAACCCAATACAGACCACCTACTCTGGTCTAACTATAGACCAATATCCCTTATCAATATAGATCTCAAAATTTTAGCCAAAATACTATCCCAAAGATTGAATTCTGGCCTGGGTACCCTGATCTACAAAGACCAGGTGGGTTTTGTCCCTCGGAGACAGGCTTCAGATAACGTACGCAGGGTCTCCCATCTGTTGCACCTCTGCAAACACCGTGATATACCAAGTATGCTACTGTCATTAGACTTCAAAAAAGCCTTTGACTCTATCTCATGGCCATATTTGTTTGCTGTGCTGCGGAGATGGAAGTTTCCCGACCACTTTCTTTCTTGGATTCACGCCCTTTATAGTTCCCCTTCGGCCTGCGTGCGCTACAATGGCTTTTCTTCCACATACTTCCCAATTGGTAGGGGAACCAGGCAGGGATGTCCCCTTTCACCCCTGTTGTTTCTTTTGGCGCTTGAACCTTTAGCTATTCATATGCGTCTTAATTCTGAGATTCAGGGTGTGGAAGTGGCGTCAGTTTCTCACAAACTTCTTTTATTTGCGGACGACATGCTATTACTTTTGTCGTCCCCTAAGACATCTTTGCCGGCCCTCCTACTTACTCTAGAAAGCTTCGAAACTATATCAGGCCTCCACTTAAACACCAGCAAATCCTACGCTATGAACATATCCCTTTCGCGACCAACTGTATCATTTCTCCAACACAACTTTCCGTTCCAATGGGCCACTGACCAACTAGACTATTTGGGGATTAAACTAACTGCTAACCTAGACTCCCTTTATGCGGCTAATTATCCTCCTATGCTTCGGAAACTTCGCCTCTTGCTCCAATCATGGGAGAAACTCCATCTCTCTTGGTTGGGCCGTGTACGCGCGCTAAAAATGACAATCCTCCCCAAACTGCTCTATTTATTTCGCGTTCTACCTGTACCCATCCCCTCACACTTTTTTAAATTGGCCCAAAGATCTATAGACACTTTCGTATGGAGAGGAGGTATCCCGAGGGTTAACAAGGCTACTTTATACCGTCACCGCTTGAAGGGGGGTTTGGGAGTCCCCAACCTTTTGAAATATTACCGCGCAGCACAATTAGGCCAACTGACTTTATACCATGCCTACAACGAACCCCCATTATGGCTTTCCCTGGAAGCATTCGAAATGCAACCTAGTACGCTTGACACAGTATTATGGATCCTCCCAACTCAACGCAAACACATCTCGAACCCCATTATAAAGCATTCTCTTACAATCTGGGACACTCTAAAATATTCCTCACAACTGATCTCACCCTTTTTACCCTTAGCTCCCATTTGGGGTAATACCCTATTCCCCCCCCCGGCGTGGGATCTCTCAAAAGTTTTTATAGATGGACTGAAGCCGGTATAACTAAGGTTCACCAACTGTTCAATATCGACGGGATAATCCCATTCCCGGCCTTACAGGAAAAATACCACTTCCCACCCGGAGAAATCTTTCGTTACTTACAATTAAAAAATTTTGTCAACTCCTTATTAAAAAATTCTACCCCTCCCTATTCCATGACCCCATTTGAACAAAAGTGTCGCCAAAACCCACATGCCTCGGGGATTATTTCTCTCCTCTATTCATACATTAATGCCCCTTCCCATAGACATTGTTTGAAATATACCGTTCGCTGGGAGTCGGACATCGGATCTACCCTGACTGATTCGGAGTGGTCTCAAATTTGGTCCTCTTCTACTGGAGGAATGTTAAATACACTCATGCTGGAAACCAACTACAAAGTGCTAACCCGATGGTATTTGACCCCTGCTAGAGTAGCTAAAGCTGTGGCTAACCACTCCCCAAGTTGCTTCAGGGGATGCGATTCTACAGGAGACATGTTCCACATATGGTGGCTGTGCCCGATTGTCAGAAAGTTTTGGATTAGGATATACCATTTGGTTTTTTCCATAACAAACATCAACCTTAAAAAAAACCCATGGGAGGCGTTACTCAACAAACGTATCCCCAATATCCCTAATCATACCCGATCCCTTATCTCATTTATATTCTTGGCAGCAAAACAAATCATTGCTTTGGCATGGAAAAAACCAAATTTAGACTTTTCCGCGGTCAAAACACGTCTCACCTGGTACATGATCAACGAGAAATTGTCGGCTATTTTAATGGACAAAGTTGGCAAATTCGAGAAAATATGGTTCCCCTGGGCAGAATACACCAACCATACCCCTTTTGCCACACCGGTACTATACCTAACTAACCACAACCAGTCAGATTCAGAATAACCTACCATACTCCTCAGACGCTATACACCCCTTCACTCGGGCTTCCCTTCCCTATTCCCCCTTCCCCTTACTTCGTTTAGGTTGTATGACTGCATGTTAGTTAACCACATGCACTATTGTTCAGTTTGTATGTAAAGACTTATTCTGTTTTTTTTGATTACCTTAATTATCTCTTATATGTAAACCGAAAACTTTCAATAAAAATTTATTGTTTAAAAAAAAAAATGGGGGGCTCCACGCTATTTTTTTATGATTTATTTAAATACTTTTAAAAAAAAAAAAACGGCATGTGACCCCTCTATTTTGATTACCGACCATGATAAAACTGACAGCTGTGGGTTGCAGCCACAGCTGTCAGTTTTGCCTGTGCTGGTTATCAAAAATAGAAGAGACCCGGTGTCTTTTTTTAAAAATGTATTTATAGCACAGGCACCAGCTGATGAATACTCCCATCAGCGATGCCTGCTCTCGTTGTTATTAGTGATGAGCGAACATGCTCGCCACTACACATTACTCGCCCGATTATCACTATGCTCGGTCTACTCGGTGAGCAGCAAGCATTTCCGGGATTATTTGGCGGTAACTGGTGTCTCCACCCAGCGTTTTTGGCAGACTTTAGAGACCAAATCACAGTGCAGGGATTGTCTGCCAGGCCATGAAATGCCGCAGCCATCTTTGTTGTGGGCGTGCAGTGATTGGCTTGGCCGCACAGCATCATCCCAAGTATAAGAGACCTGGCGCCGCCCTGCTCACCGCATTCTGTTCCTGTTTCAGTGAGAGTAGGGAGAGCTGGTGCCGAAATAGGGTCAGAATCGTGGTTTTTAGAGGTAGTGTAGGTCTACAACTCTTACATCCACAACTCCTGAGAAACCAACAGTCCTTTTAGGGCTAATTCGTAGGTCCTGATATTGCAGTGCTAGGCAGGCAGGGCGCAGCATATCCACATCAGTGCAAGGGCTGCAGGCACTGTATGTGCATCCATTGCTCCCACTGCATCCTTGCCAAAGCTCCATAACTGCCTGCTGCTGCTGCAGATTATTTACTATATACCAATTTTTTTTTCCAAAAATTCATCCCCCCCAAAAAAATATACAGTCTGTTCTGTCAGACTGAGGCCTGTTGAAAAATCATAGTTTGTCAGGCATACATAGCATAGTTGTGTGTGCTACCCTTGTGCCACTTTTTTTTTTTGGCGTTTTAAATTCACCGAAAAAGGCCTCATATATCTGCGTGCTCCAACTTTGGGCATTGTAGGCCGGTGTACTTACACTCATATATATATACTCTTATACTCAAATTCTATACAGCACTATTTAGCATAAAAAAAAATTCAAAGGCCACAGATTTGCCAGTGTGGTATTTCTGTGAGAGCCCTCATATATCTCTGTGCTCCAAGTTTGGGCATTGTAGGCCAGTGTACTTATTTTTTGGCTGTCTGACACTCAAATTCTATACAGAACTCCAAAATTGTAGTACACCTGTCTGCCTCTGGAATAAGTTCTCCTTGTAGCGTGGGTCTCGAAGTGTCACCAATCAGTATTTCCTGTCACCCAAAATTTTGAGAACGCGAGGGTGACCGGAAAGGCAGCGGAACATAAACTCAGCCATGCGTGCAAGACTGCTAACAGTCGACACTTCCGTGTCATCACCAAGAAGACAACTGTCCATGCTCTCCTCCTCCTCCTTGTCCTTATGCCTCCACAACTTTCAACAAACCTCAGTAATATCATTGTAAATACATCCTTGTAAATACATTTCCCTGTAGTTTTTATCTCCCCCACCTCATTGTACATTGTAAGTTATCACGAACAAGATGTTTTTTGGGGGGTTTCATTATTGTTCTCGCAGTTATCTAGTGTAGATTGTAAGCTGTCACGAGCAGGGTTGTTTCTTTTTCTGTTGAATTACTGTATTATTGCTATTGTTGTTACTTAGGACTGTTGACGCTGTATAAATAACTATAAATATGTATATTAGAACACAGAGAAGCAGGATGGAGATGTTAATTATGGAGTCATTGCCGCTCACCATCTTGGTGAATTCCTCTAAGTTTTGGAGAATGGTACATATGTTTGACATCTATGTCCACTCCTGAGATCTTATGTGTGAAGTCAGAACAGAATACCAACGGCCTTGTTGATGCTGGTGGTCAACAACTGCCCTCTTCTGCTCACAAATCGTTTCCAAAATATGCAGTGTAGAGTTCCAATGCATGGGGAGGACATCACACACCAGTCGGTGAGCCAAAAGCTGCAAGCGCTGCCGAAGCATGGCAAGGGCAGATGAAGCTCTAGCTGACATTCCAAAATGGGTACGCAGAGCCTCGTACTTTTCCTAGCAGATCTGGCACCTCCGTGTCGCTTTTCAGGAAACGTTGAACAATGAGTTTAACCCCTTAAGCCCCGAGGGTGGTTTGCACGTTAATGACTGGGCCAATTTTTACAATTCTGACCACTGTCCCTTTATGAGGTTATAACTCTGGAATGCTTCAACGGATCTTGGCGATTCTGACACTGTTTTCTCGTGAGATATTGTACTTCATGTTAGTGGTAAAATTTATTCGATATAACTTGTGTTTATTTGTGAAAAAAATGGAAATTTAGCAAAAATTTTGACAATTTCACAATTTTCCAACTTTGAATTTTTATGCCCTTAAATCACAGAGATTCGTCATGCAAAATACTTAATAAGTAACATTTCCCACATGTCTACTTTACATCAGCACAATTTTGGAACCAAAATTTTTTTTTTGTTAGGGAGTTATAAGGGTTAAAAGTTGACCAGCAATTTCTCATTTTTACAACACCATTTTTTTTTTAGGGACCACATCTCATTTGAAGTAATTTTGAGGGGTCTATATGATAGAAAATACCCAAGTGTGACACCATTCTAAAAACTGCACCCCTCAAGGTGCTCAAAATCACATTCAAGAAGTTTATTAACCCTTCGGGTGTTTCACAGGAATTTTTGAAATGTTTAAATAAAAATGAACATTTAACTTTTTTTCACACAAAATTTACTTCAGCTCCAATTTGTTTTATTTTACCAAGGGTAACAGGAGAAAGTGGACCCCAAAAGATATTGTACAATTTGTCCTGAGTACGCCGATACCCCATATGTGGGGGTAAACCACTTTTTGGGCACATGACAGAGCTCGGAAGCGAAGGAGCGCCATTTGACTTTTCAATGCAAAATTGACTGGAATTGAGATGGGACGCCATGTTGCGTTTGGAGAGCCCCTGATGTGCCTAAACATTGAAACCCCCCACAAATGACACCATTTTGGAAAGTAGACCCCTTAAGGAACTTATCTAGATGTGTGGTGAGCACTTTGACCCAACAAGTGCTTCACAGAAGTTTATAATGCAGAGCCGTAAAAATACAAAATCATATTTTTTCACAAAAATGATCTTTTCGCCCCCAATTTTTTATTTTCCAAAGGGTAAGAGAAGAAATTGGACCCCAAATGTTGTTGTGCAATTTGTCCTGAGTACACTGATACCCCATATGTGGGTGTAAACCATTGTTTGGGTGCATGGCAGAGCTCGGAAGGGAAGGAGCGCCATTTGACTTTTCAATGCAAAATTGACTGGAATTGAGATGGGACGCCATGTTGCGTTTGGAGAGCCCCTGATATGCCTAAACATTGAAACCCCTCACAAGTGACACCATTTTGGAAAGTAGACCCCTTAAGGAACTTATCTAGATGTGTGGTGAGCACTTTGACCCAACAAGTGCTTCACAGAAGTTTATAATGCAGAGCTGTAAAAATACAAAATCATATTTTTTCACAAAAATGATCTTTTCGCCCCCAATTTTTTATTTTCCCAAGGGTAAGAGAAGAAATTAGACCACAAAAGTTGTTGAGCAATTTGTCCTGAGTACAACGATATGCCATACGTGGGGGTAAACCACTGTTTGGGCGCATAGTAGAGCTCGGAAGGGAAGGAGCGCCATTTGGAATGCCGACTTAGATGGATTGGTCTGCAGGCGTCACGTTGCATTTGCAGAGCCCCTGATGTACCCAAACAGTACAACCCCCCCACAAGTGACCCCATATTGGAAACTAGACCTCCCAAGGAACTTATCTAGATGTGTTTTGAGAGCTTTGAACCCCCAAGTGTTTCACTACAGTTTATAACGCAGAGCCGTGAAACTAAAAATTCTTTTTTTTTTTTCAGAAAAATGATTTTTTAGCCCCCAGTTTTGTATTTTCACAAGGGTAGCAGGATAAATTGGACCCCAAAAGTTGTTGTCCAATTTGTCCTGAGTACGCTGATACCCCATATGTGGGGGGGAACCACTGTTTGGGCGCATGGCAGAGCTCGGAAGGGAAGGAGCGCCATTTGGAATGCAGACTTAGATGGATTGGTCTGCAGGCGTCATGTTGGTTGCATTTGCAGAGCCCCTGATGTACCCAAACAGTATAAACCCCCAATAAGTGACCCCATATTGGAAACTAGACCTCCCAAGGAACTTATCTAGATGTGTTGTGAGAACTTTGAACCCCCAAGTGTTTCACTACAGTTTACAACGCAGTGCCGTGAAAATAAAAAATCCTTTTTTTCCCACAAAAATGATTTTTAGCCCCCCAAATTTTTATTTTCCCAGAGATAACAAGAGAACTTGGACCCCAAAAGTTGTTGTGCAATTTGTCCCAAGTACGCTGATGCCCCATATGTTGGGGTAAACCCCTGTTTGGGTGCACAGGAGAGCTCGGAAGGGAAGGAGCACTGTTTTACTTTTTCAACACAGAATTGTCTGGAATTGAGATCAGACGCCATGTCGCGTTTGGAGAGCCCCTGATGTGCCTGAACAGTGGAAACTCCCCAATTCTACCTGAAACTAATCCAAACACACCCCTAACCCTAATCCCAACTGTAACCCTAACCACACCCCTAACCCTGACACACCCCTAATTCTAATCCCAACCCTAATCCCAACCGTAAATGTAATCCAAACCCTAACCCTAACTTTATCCCCAACCCTAACTTTAGCCCCAACCCTATCCCTAACTTTAGCCACAACCCTAACTTTAGCTCCAACCCTAGCCCCAACCCTAACCCTAGCCCTAACCCTAGCCCTAACCCTAACCCTAGCCCTAGCCCTAACTCTAACCCTAGCCCTAATGGGAAAATGGAAATAAATACATTTTTTTAATTTTATTATTTTTCCCTAACTAAGGGGGTGATGAAGGGGGGTTTGATTTACTTTTATAGCGTTTTTTATATCGGATTTTTATGATTGGCAGCTGTCACACACTAAAAGACGCTTTTTATAGCAAAAAAGTTTTTGCATCTCCACATTTTGAGACCTATAATTTTTCCGTATTTTGATCCACAGAGTCATGTGAGGTCTTGTTTTTTGCGGGACGAGTTGACGTTTTTACTGGTAACATTTTTGGACATGTGACAATTTTTGATCACTTTTTATTCCGATTTTTGTGAGGCAGAATGACCAAAAACCAGCTATTCATGAATTTATTTTGGGGGAGGCGTTTATACCGTTCCACATTTGGTAAAATTGATAAAGCAGTTTTATTCGTCGGGTTAGTACGATTACAGCGATATCTCATTTATATCATTTTTTTTATGTTTTGGTGCTTTTATACGATAAAAGCTATTTTATAGAAAAAATAATTATTTTGGCATCGCTTTATTCTGAGGACTATAACTTTGTTATTTTTTTGGTTATGATGCTATATCGTGGCTCGTTTTTTGCGGGACAAGATGACGTTTTCAGCGGTACCATGGTTATTTATATCCGTCTTTTTGATCGTGTGTTATTTCAGCTTTTGTTCAGTGGTATGATAATAAAGCGTTGTTTTTTGGCTTGTTTTTTTTTTTCTTACGGTGTTCACTGAAGGGGTTAACTAGTGGGACAGTTTTATAGGTTGGGTCGTTACGGACACGGTGATACTAAATATGTGTACTTTTATTGCTTTTTTTTTTAGATAAAGAAATGTATTTATGGGAATAATATATTTTTTTTTTTCTTCTTTATTTAGGAATTATTATTATTATTTATTTATTTTTTTACACACGTGGAAATTTTTTTTTTTTACTTTTTTACTTTGTCCCGAGGGGGACATCACAGATCGCCGATCTGATAGTTTGCATAGCACTCTATCAGATCGGCGATCTCACTCACATCACCGCAGGCTTACCAGCGCCTGCACGGCACCCGGAAGTACTCCCTGCAGGACCCGGATGCAGCCCCGCGGCCATTTTGGATCCGGGGCCTGCAGGGAGGAGACGCTCGGTACAAGGTGAGTACATTCCCTTGTACCGATCGTCTCAGGGAAGCCCGCAGGGAGCCCCCTCCCTGCGCGATGCTTCCCTGTACCGCCGGTACACCGCGATCATGTTTGATCGCGGTGTGCCGGGGGTTAATGTGCCGGGGGTGGTCCGTGACTGCTCCTGGCACATAGTGCCGGATGTCAGCTGCGATAGGCAGCTGACACCCGGCCGCGATCGGCCACGCTCCCCCCGTGAGCGCGGCCGATCGCTATGACGTACTATCCCGTCACTGGGAATTAAGTCCCAGGTCACCTTGACGGGATAGTACGTCATATGGGATTAAGGGGTTAAGCACATGGGCCAGGCATGGCACGTGTGTGAGCTTGCCTCGACACAGAGCAGCCACCAGGTCCCAGCCATTGTCACACACTACCATGCCTGGCTGTAGGTTCAGTGTTGTCAGCCACAGATCTGCCTGCTCTTTCAGAGCTGTCCACAACTACCGGTATTCATCATTGTGCGGTTTGTCACCAAATCATATTAGCTTCAGAACAGCCTGTTGCCGCTTGCCTGAGGCAGTGCTGCAATGCTTCCAGCTTGTGAATTTAGTACTGTGGCATTGGCTGCTTAGTTCCGCTTGCGTTACAAAGAATGAGGTATGGACAACTGAATGCTGCGCTGGGACAAGGACATGGACGTGCTTGTTGATGGTGCTAGCTGAGTTTGTGTGCAACTGCAGATGCAGGGCATGAGGCATCTGCAGCGCCCCAGAGTCCTGGTCGTTGCAGTACTGTGGCTCCGCCACGAAGGGGAGCTATGGTACGTCTGATGGCACTGAAGGAGTTCATCTGACCAGGTATCACAGACACCAATACATTTCACAGCCGGGCCTCCAGGGGGAGCTAAGGGTTCTATTCATTAGGCCACTCCTCACATACTGATAAAACTGGGGGTCAGGCAGGAAGTTAGAGAGAAAGCTGACTGGGTTGGAACCAGGCAACACCTTGTGGCAGAGGGTGTTGTGGGGGAAGATTCGGTAGGGTCCCTGTCAGGGGTGGGATCCTGACAGAGGCCTGGCAACTTGAGAGAACGTCACGGGACCGTGCCTGCTCAGCATAGCGGCGGTGCCCAAGGAAGGATTAGAAGCGAGATAGATTGTGCTGAGTGAGAAACGAGATCAAAGCAACAAGGAGAATACCAGTAGGAGTCGTGCTGTGAGACCGAGGCAACATTCTACTGAGGCGCATAACCGGCGGCCGGAACGCCGAGGAAGTATTTATAAATCTAGCTTCAAGCAATACTTCAAACCAACGGCAGGACAGTCAGTCATAGGCGGGCTGTCTCACCTAAATCACCTACGAAGACATAGGGGGCAACTTGTGGAGAGGGGCGACTCTAGGGTCCCGGAAGAGCTCCCAGCCTACCCGTCATACGGGTGCCGTTCTAACCGTAACATCAGGGAGGGATGGAAGATTAGCAGAACATCATCTAATCGAGTTGTGAGGGAACTTAAGAAACAGACACAACAGTTGTGGGGACTTTCCGTAAGCACAGCAGGGAAGGAACACAACATATAGCGCTAGCAGGAAGGCACCGATTTCCACCTGTTAAGAGAACTCTGGAGGTGCCATTGGACCGGCCGGACTTGCGCAGCCTGGTTAACCGTATTCCGGATTGAGGACCCAGAGATCTTCAGTAAAGAGGTAAAGAGACTGCAACCTGGTGTCCTCGTTATTTACTGCACCGCACCACCACCACCATCCACATCTATCTATTACTGTACGCCCCCCTCCTCAGCAGGGTCACGGACCGGGCCTAGCCACCGTGACAACCCCAGAGCAGAGACTCAGAGGCCCGGTACCGGGTACCCCTCGGCCCTGCGGCAGTGGGGGCGCTACAAACTTGGCGTCACGAACAGGATCTACTTAAGCCTGAAGAATCAGGTCATGTGTACCTTGGAACTGTGATTTACTGTGCTTGGACTGTACTTTATTGCAAAGACTGTGCTGTGCCACTTGCCGCCAAAATCCGCCGCCATTGCAGCGCTGAGGAGAGCGCAGGAGAAGAAGAGGGGCGTGGAGTAGGCGTGGACAAGCTGAAGAGCGCGAAGGACAATAGCCGTCCAGTCTAAATATTTCTGTGTCCTGAGGACGTGTCCGTCAACAGCCGAGGTCCGCCTCCTGATCCTGTTTGGAGGGTGGAGACCATGGAGACGGGGCTGCCCACGAAAGAGACCGCAGGAAGAAGACGCTGGGGAGGAGATAAAGATGGCGACGCCGGGAGCACCGCCTGGGGATGACCTGACTCGGCATGGAGCCGCATCACCGGACACAGCCTCGGAGATGCCATCGTTGCGGGGACTGGCCCTCACGGAACCACCGATGGGTCGACCTAACTGGCAGATGTCCGAGGAGTGTGTGGCCGCAGCCGAGACCCGACAGATAGCACGCCGCTTGGAGGCTGATGCCCGCGTGCTCGCTCGGCTGGGCCAGCCCACGGAGGTCCGCCTGTCTCCGGTGTCCCCTGCTCCTCCCAACCCGGCCACGGCTGAAGGAACGCTGCAGACACAGGGCATGAGGATCTTGCCGGAGGCCGAACACCTGCGGCGCTTGATGACGGCGTGGCGGAGCCGGCCCCAGCCTGCAGCCCAGATTGACTTGACCAGCGTAGAAGAAACCCCGCCGTCACACTGGGGTGTAGTGGTGTCCTTTAACTCCCGACGCGGAAGGGGAGTTATACAGGAGATTAGGGAGCCGCTATAGGTCCGTGTGGACCGGGAGGAAGTGGAGCCCTGCGGAGGAAGGTTCGCTCGTGACCTGGAGCCAGGTGATGCTGTGACCTACACCAGGTGGAGGAGGGAAACAGGTGAAGCTGGCTGGATAGCTCGTGGCGTCCAGCCGTGCGTCGCACTCCAGGCCGCTGCCGGAACATCAGAAGATGAACCTCCTGCTGAAAAGGCAACGGAACCTGTCCCTGCGGAGCAGCGGGGAACCCGGACCCACCACGTACCTTGGGGGAGTGCCGGCCCATCAGTGAGAAGAGCATCACGGCGAGGGATCCTGTCATTGCTGGGGCAGGAACAGCTCCTTGGATCGGCAGCGCGGCCCGTTGGTCTGGTGAGGCCCGGAAGGAAACCACCTTCTGCACCACAAGAGTAAGATCTTAAAACTCTGCATAATATGTAAATAGTTCTTCAAACTGTTTGTTTTGCTGCTATGATATTGCTAAAACCCGTCAAGGGTTAACTCTTAAAGGGATCCCTTTGTTGACCCGGGATCCCTACTGCTTTTTGGTTATTTTCTATTTCCTTCTTTGTTATCAAGAACTGCCGCAATCATGAACAGTGCATGATACAAACTGCTTGTAAATAGTTTGCACCTTCTTATAGGTGCTCCCTACTGGTTTTACTTAAAGAAGGACTCTTTGCGAAGATACCGCACCAGAGCCTTTGCTGAGTACGCACTGGTAGCTTGAGAAGATGTGCTACCTCATAAAGACTTGGTCCTCTCTTAAAGGGGATGTTCACTTGTTGCACTTAAAGAATGGTATTGCTTTAAGACAGATAGATAGCAATAATGTCTTGACAAAAAGAAAGTGATGATGATGCTTACGTGTAAAAGTTATATGTATCCAACTAGTTGATTGTAAGAAATGTTTGATAACGTTGAAAGAAAAATGAGGACAGAAAGTGAACCCGTACGGGGTTAGTCAGTGAGTCCTCTTAGGAGCCATGTAGGGATGGCTCAGTGATTTCAAACTGAAAGTAAATGTTATGTTCTATACTGTGTATAGTAGTTGAAAAGGCAGTAGGCCCGGGCTGAAAGGGGCGGTCCTGTAAAGAAAGGAGAGGCAGCAGGCCTGGAGCAGTTAGGACAGGCGGTCCTGCAGATTCAACGAAGGAGAATGAAAGAGAAAGAGTTAATTAATATTATAATGTTCAGAATAATTCTTTAGTGGGTTTAGTCTGTACGCCCTTGAAGAAGAAGTCAGTTTCATAATGTTTTATAAGTAAAGTCTTTAGTGGATAGGAAGTGTACGTCCTTAAGGACAATGTTAACTTATTATTCAAAAGTTTGCACTGAGTAGAATACCCGGTTGGGTAACAGGAGTTGTTTATAGCCTGTAATTTATAATGTTTGACCATGTTTGTAACGTTCAAGTGTCCTCACCTCCCATAAAGGGAAGCTCTGTTCAAGCTTACTTATTGTTATTGCATTTTCAAAATTGTATGTCTTTTTGCTAACCTGTATTGTTGTTTTCTTCCCAGTCCAGGAGTACTGGATTTAACCGGGGGGGAGTGCAGCGCCCCAGAGTCCTGGTCGTTGCAGTACTGTGGCTCCGCCACTAAGGGGAGCTATGGTACGTCTGATGGCACTGAAGGAGTTCATCTGACCAGGTATCACAGACACCAATACATTTCACAGCCGGGCCTCCAGGGGGAGCTAAGGGTTCTATTCATTAGGCCACTCCTCACATACTGGTAAAACTGGGGGTCAGGCAGGAAGTTAGAGAGAAAGCTGACTTTGTTGGAACCAGGCAACACCTTGTGGCAGAGGGTGTTGTGGGGGAAGATTCGGTAGGGTCCCTGTCAGGGGTGGGATCCTGACAGAGGCCTGGCAACTTGAGAGAACGTCACGGGACCGTGCCTGCTCAGCATAGCGGCGGTGCCCAAGGAAGGATTAGAAGCGAGATAGATTGTGCTGAGTGAGAAACGAGATCAAAGCAACAAGGAGAATACCAGTAGGAGTCGTGCTGTGAGACTGAGGCAACATTCTACTGAGGCGCATAACCGGCGGCCGGAACGCCGAGGAAGTATTTATAAATCTAGCTTCAAGCAATACTTCAAACCAACGGCAGGACAGTCAGTCATAGGCGGGCTGTCTCACCTAAATCACCTACGAAGACATAGGGGGCAACTTGTGGAGAGGGGCGACTCTAGGGTCCCGGAAGAGCTCCGAGCCTACCCGTCATACGGGTGCCGTTCTAACCGTAACATCAGGGAGGGACGGAAGATTAGCAGAACATCATCTAATCGAGTTGTGAGGGAACTTAAGAAACAGACACAACAGTTGTGGGGACTTTCCGTAAGCACAGCAGGGAAGACCACAACACATAGCGCTAGCAAGAAGGCACCGATTTCCACCTGTAAAGAGAACTCTGGAGGTGCCATTGGACCGGCCGGACTTGCGCAGCCTGGTTAACCGTATTCCGGATTGAGGACCCAGAGATCTTCAGTAAAGAGGTAAAGAGACTGCAACCTGGTGTCCTCGTTATTTACTGCACCGCACCACCACCACCATCCACATCTATCTATTACTGTACGCCCCCCTCCTCAGCAGGGTCACGGACCGGGCCTAGCCACCGTGACAACCCCAGAGCAGAGACTCAGAGGCCCGGTACCGGGTACCCCTCGGCCCTGCGGCAGTGGGGGCGCTACACATCTTTGCATGCACCATGAACAGGGGATTGGCTTGCACGCACAATATCGGAAGAAGCAGGGGTATCACCCGCAGACACTGTTCATGGAGCCTTGTGTTCAACCAACAATGTCTGGTGTTTTGCTGCCATGTGCCTGATCATGCTTGCGGTGGTTTGGATGTGAGTTTTGCTACCCCTGCTGATGCGGGCATGGCCATTGGTGCAAATGGCCTTTTGGGGGTTATCGGCAGAGTCTTTAAAAAACAACCTGGCTGTTACGGAGACATTGAGTGTCTCCCTCACCACCTCCTCACCTCGACCACGGTCTTTCGGTGTTCCCCAAGGCTCAGTTCTAGGACCCCTACTCTTCTCCATGTACACCTTCACCGTGGGAGAGCTGATGTAATGGCACGATTTGCATTATCATTAGTACTCCAATGCCCCTTAAGATCTACCTATCTGTACCTGACATTACGTTGTAATGACATGTGCTGGCATTGAGATGCTATATAGTAAATGCATGGATTGGGGACCGCCAGACCACCCTCATCCTTTGCCCTTTGCAGATGTTCCAATTTGATGTGCGCCAGGTCACCCTTCCAAATTAATATATAAGAAAAATGTGGCCCTCAACTCAATGCAAGCGGTTTATTATTCAAGTAACAAAAACGTTTTCGGTCACCAGTCTGACCTTCATCAGTTAAGTATTGTAGGTGGTGATGGAGAGAATATGTCTGGATAGGCAAGTTGTGATACACTTCCTTTATTTGCAGGAAGAGGTGTACCCTGAGATAATGTTATAGCAGCCGAATGTGTGGCGCTGCAGACGTGGTGTCCACCGTAACAGGGTGTGTTACTTGAATAATAAACCGCTTGCATTGAGTTGAGTGCCAGGTTTTTCTTATATACTATTAAGGTTTTGGAACCTACCTTGGCACCTCCTGTTGGGTTGAACAATTAATAAAATCTTCACTTCAGTTGCCTACTCCTGGCCTAATGGATATTGATCAGGTGCGCACCAAAGGAAATAAACATATTACAACACACAGTCAGATGTGAACTCTCCTTGATCAATCTATGGCTCAGCTCCAAGGGGGACTTTATTAGTCAGAACACAAGTTTGTATATTTCCTGTAAGGGGGCTCGGTTAGCTCTAAAATGGGAGTGATCGGATGTATTCCATTGGTTAGTGGGTTGGGCAATGAGCAAGTCCATGGGCGGATCCATAAGGTCATCAGAGTGGGTTGGTCCATGAAGTCATCAGGTTGGGCGTCACTGTGGGTGGATCCATGGGGTCATCAGGGTGGGCGTCATCTTGGATACCAGCACATGGCATGCTGATACAGGAAATGACAGCCATCTTTAGTGTCTCACTTTGATCTGAGAAAACTTATGTAAGGTTAAACAATACACGTTATGGGTCACTTCTCTCAACCTCTTATGTCTTGAGGTTAATTAAGTATTTGATCTTATGGCTCTCCTCAACACTCCTATCTAAGCTGTGCACACGTTTACCTGCTACCCTTACAAATTAAGGTCCTAAATAGATTATTGATCCTATAAAATTTACTCTGAGGCAGCCACACTTGAGCATTATGCAACATGTAGAGGAGCTGAGGCATAAGTATCATTTTGATCAAAGTTACTCTTCCTGCAACTGACAGAAATAGCTTCTTCCAGGCCCCAATCTTCTGCTGGAACTTCCCAAGCAAAGGAGTCAGGTTGAGCAGCACATAGTCCTCTATTTTGCCTGAAAACCACAATGCCAACAACACAGACTTATGCCAATTAATAGATAATCCGGAAAGAGCCCCAAATTTTTTAATGCTGTTCATAACAGCCCCCAAAGACTCCTGCGCCTCTTCCAAGAACAGTAACATGTCGTCCGCGTACAAGGCAAACTTTTCTTCATAATTTCCGTATCTAAATCCCTTTATGTCCCTATCCTTCCGTATCGCCGCCACCAAGGGCTCAACAGCAATTGCAAACAAGAGAGGAGACAAGGGACACCCCTGCCGCATTCCCCTATATAAAGGGAAATCCCCCAACAAGAGCCCATGTACCCGTATCCTGGCTCTTGGAGAGGCATATAACAATTGCACCCAACTTCTAAATCTCCCACCAAAACCCATAGCCTTCATAACCGCCCACAAATACCACCATTCCACACTATCAAAAGTCTTAGCGACGTCTAAAGACACCATAACCCTCTGACCCATATTGTCCGACTTTACCTGCATTTGAGAAACAATCGTCTAAGATTACATGCTGTAGAACTATTGGGCATAAAATCAGACTGTTCCCAGTGCATTAGTGTCATTATCACCTTGTTAAGACGATTAGCCAACATTTTGGGCAAGATTTTGATACCTATGGTTAATAATGAGATTGGGCGATAAGAAGCTGGTGTTAGGGCTAGCAGAATGCACCTAATGAATGTATATATTTTAGTAGGATAGATGCGTTCGCAGCCCGGGGTCCACCGTGCAGGAGAACCTGCTGCTAGCAAATAGCGGGACTAAATGGCGGTGTTAGCTAACTCTGTTACTTCACAGAGCAGCCGTGAACTCAAAGCACTTCGCCCTGTTAGACACCACAGAGGCACAGGTTAACTGTCTAAACAAGAACAGTCAGTGGTATTGCATGCACACGAAACTCCTCGCCGGAGGTGCCAGCATTCTAGGGGCTTATTTCGGCCAGGTCCCTGAACACACAAGCATACAAACTCCTCGCCGGAGGTGTCAGCATTCTAGGGGCTTATTTCAGCCGGGTCCCTGAACACACTCATACAAGACCACACTGGCGCAAAGTACATAAATGAAAGCAATACTAGCGCACGGCCGTGCGGCCATGCGAGCCTTAAATAGTTGCAGCATGTACAGGACCTTCCAAGAAGGACCAATGAGAGGCTGCCACAGAGCGTGAGCACCTACAGGACCTTAGCTGCAGTGTCTGATCATGTGACCCTCGATCTCCACTGAGAGATCTTACTCTGGGCATGCTCAGAACGAGAAAAGCAGGACTTAGTCCCAGAAGCATCTGCTCGCTGCTGCCCAGCACTGACTTCAATGGCAGAAGCAGGAAAAGCAGCAGCAACTCTCTGTACAGAGTTAGACTGAGCGAGACGCTGGGACCGACGTCTCCGCTGAGCAGACTCCACTGCGGCAGGAGAAGAATGGGAGACCGCAGCGGAGATGGCCCGAGATTTCCCCTGTACAGAGACGGGAACTCGACCACTAACATTACCCCCCCTCCTTGGGCCTTGCTACGCTCGAAGGCAGCAATGAGCTGCGGAGCCTGAATGCGCTCAGCAGGCTCTCAGGACCGTAACCCTTCCAGTCCACCAAATAAAACTTTTTGCCACGAACCACCTTGTACCCCAAAATAGCGTTCACCTCGTAATCGTCCGTAGACGAACCCGATATCCCGGCAGATGACTCGGAAAACCGGGACATGTATACAGGTTTCAAGAGGGACACATGGAAGGTGTCGGTGATACCCAGGCATGGCGGAAGGGCTAAATGATAGACCACAGGGTTAACCTGTTCGAGGACCTTGAAAGGGCCCAAGTAGCGAGGTGCAAACTTAGTGGACTCAACTCGCAGCCTGATGTTACGGGCGGAAAGCCACACTAAGTCGCCGGGAGCAAAAGTCGGAGCGGGGTGCCGATGTGCATCGGCAGAGGACCTCATTCTCTCCTTGGAGACCTGAATGGCATCCTGAGTGCGGTCCCAAATATCCCGTGCTTCCACAGCCCAGTCTGCCACCCTGGAGTCGGCAGAAGACACGGGCATAGGCACAGGTACCCGCGGATGCTGACCATAGTTGAGGAGGAATGGGGTTTGTCCAGTGGAGTCGGCAACCACATTGTTCAGCGCAAACTCTGCCCACGGTAGCAAGGATGCCCAGTCATCCTGCCTGACTGAGACAAAATGTCGTAGATATGTGACCAAGGTCTGATTGGCCCTCTCTACCAATCCATTTGTCTCGGGATGAAGAGAGAAGAAGAGAGAGAAGAGAGATTTAACTCAATGCTGAGAAGACAACAAAGCTCTCTCCAGAACCGAGACGCAAACTGGGGACCCCGGTCACTGACAATCTTAGAAGGAAAGGAGTACACCGGAGCAAAGAAATAATATAAATTTTAATTTATTAATAATACAAAGAATAATACATAAATACGTGCAAATAGTACAAAAAGGATGGTAAGAATCAGAGGCGCGGCACGGCCATGGGCGCGGCCTGCGCGCCCTCGTATGCCAATCTCTTCCTGGGAGCATGGGAGAGATTAATTTTTGGCGACGGGGGCGCGCAGTCCGTGGACCATGTGCTGTGCTGGATGCGCTATATAGACGATGTTCTCTTTTTGTGGGTGGGGATGGCGCAGCAGCTAGGGGAATTTATGAGTCGGCTTAACAACAATGAGTGGAACATAAAATTAACATACCAATTTCATCATCAACGTATCGACTTCCTGGATGTTACCTTTGAGATCGATGATGCCCGTCTGATTCAGACGGACGTCTACAGGAAGTCGACATCCGTTAACGCTCTGTTGCATGCCGACTCAGCACATAATCGTAGCACAATTAGGGCCGTCCCGGTCGGACAGTTCCTAAGGATGAGGCGGATTTGCTCCACTGATAACAGATTCCTTGCACAGGCGGAGGATCCTAGGGGACACTTCGAGTCCCGTGGATACAGCCGTAGGAACATCAGGCAGGAGTTTGAAAGGGCTAGGAGGACGCCACGGAGGGACTTACTATACTCAAAAAAGAACAAATATAAAATGCAAACTGATGGTGTTTGGGTCCGGTTCATAACAACATGTAACCATGAATGGTCAAATATGCGGGAGATATTGAACAAACACTGGCCGGTCCTACTAACAGAACCCGCACTCACCTCAGTTTTGGGTAGCTTTCCATCAATGACCGCTAGGAGATCTCCCAATTTAGGTAATCTGTTAGTGAGAAGCCACTATGTCCCTCCTGTGGTTAATCCATTTAGTACCAGGGGCCCATTACTAGGCTCCTTTCAGTGTGGCCACTGTGTGGCCTGCACCAATATAATACGGATTTCGACTTTCGAATCCTCTGATGGATCTAAGATATATGACATTAGACAACATATCACATGTGGTACGTCTAATGTCATATATTATGCTACATGTGGATGTTCTCTGATCTATGTGGGACTCACGTCCAGAGAACTTCGGATACGTATCCGGGAACATGTCAGAGACATCCACGCTGCACGTACGGCCAAGGATGACTCTGACCTGAAGACACTCCCCCGTCACTTTAAGCAATATCACAACTGTGATGCGGGGACCCTTCGGATCAGGGGCATCGAATGTGTCCACCTTGGGGTCAGAGGTGGAAATTATAAAAAGGTGCTAGCACAACGAGAGGCTGCCTGGATCGTGCGCCTCAACACCCTGGCCCCAAATGGACTCAATGAGTCCCTCAGCTTCTCCTCCTTTTTGGGGTAAATTACTATGTAATTTAATCCCTAACTCGGGCACTTTCTTTCGGATTGCTCCTTTTGTTATTGTATGACTCCCATACCTGGCCTTTCGTCTAGGCCCCCTTTAAGGGTGGGTCTCCGTGTCGGATTTTGTTCTTATTTATTATGTTTTTATTTATTATTTTTCTTCTTTTATCTTTCTTAGTATTTATACTGTGCATTTGTCGTGCCCCGACTCTTTGGACTTCTCATATGGATGGACTCTGTGGCAGCTTGGAAACATCAAAAGGCTCCTTCTATTTATATTTAGCGTGTTATACCTTATGGCAATTGCTTGGTTAATTTGTTCCCTCCCTTTTTCTGTAATATATGTATCCATTTATTTGCAAAGGGTATATATATATGTATGGCACAGGTTAATGTGAATGGCTTTCTTATATGTGTGTCATATGTTGTAGCCTATGGATGCGGTTTCTTCAGCTGAATTACATGTTTGTACCTCGCTTTTGATAATTATCTAGCTAAGATGTGTAGCCTTAGTGAAATGTGTACGTAGCCATTTGTACAACGTATACTTATGCATACCATGGTTTATTATGAACGGGTCCTGTGTACATCATAGCTTGCATTTAGGTATAGGGATCCGATGTACTTACCAAGTTTTGTTTGCCTAAGTGTGCATGCGTGTCTCCTGGTTGCCTGGCTTCCGATCCGAGCGGCGTCTGTATGCCTCGCGCAGGCGCGGTGGGGGTTTTTCTCCCCCGCTACGTCTGAGCGATGCTTGACGCCGTCTCTGACGCGGGGCGGGGCGCCATCGACACGCATGCGCCGCTATTACGGCTATCATTGGTAGGAGCTTAACATGTGATTGGTCACATGTCACGGTCTCCATGCTATTTGAGAGGTCCGGTTTGGGTCTGGGGTACTTCCCCTTGAAAAAGCTAAAGCACCCGCGTCAGCGAAACGCGCGTCGGGGGTCCTGACGGACTGAATCCTGCCTGATACACACCGCCTCCATATTTTTTTGGGTAAGCGCCTGTTTCGTTACTGGTATATAGTATGGAGGGTATATTGGTGTCCCCCATGGGTAACTTTATGCACATTGGTGGCTGCTCCCTTAATATATTTATTATGTGAGACATCTATTGAGGCTGTGGGTGTATCAGTGGGGACTCACTCTGATTCTTACCATCCTTTTTGTACTATTTGCACGTATTTATGTATTATTCTTTGTATTATTAATAAATTAAAATTTATATTATTTCTTTGCTCCGGTGTACTCCTTTCCTTCTATGGTTCTATGGAGTTGGTTGGTCCTTGGGACTTTGGGTCTTTTTGGCACGATCTAGTGCTTTAACTTCCCAATCAATATGTTGCCTAGTTTTGTTATCACTGACAATCTTGTCTGGCATACCGTGTAGGCGAAAGATGTGCTTTATGAACAACGCTGCCAAGGCCCGTGCCGAAGGTAACCGCGGAAGCGGCACCAAATGCACCATTTTGGAGAAGTGATCAGTGATAACCCAGATGATGGTACAGCCCCGAGACTTGGGCAAACACACCACAAAGTCCATCCCGACCATCTCCCAGGGCCTGTCTTCCACCGGCAATGGATAGAGTAACCCAGCTGGCCATTGTCGAGGAGACTTATTTTTGGCGCAGGAGACACATGCCAGAATATAATCCCTGACATCACGGACCATATGTGGCCACCAATACGTCCTCGCCAACAGCTCAGATGTCCTTTTTGTCCCAAAATGTCCACCCACCCTGGACGAATGAGCCCATGAGAGAACCTCCGGTCGCAAATTGGATGGTACAAAAGTCTTGCCCGGAGGCACAGACTCTAGCGAAACCGGAGCTACGGTACTCAGGCTCTCAGTGGGTACAATAAGCCGAGGCTCCTCTTCCTCCTCCACAGATGACACAACAGAGCGAGAGAGCGTCGGCATGAATGTTCTCCCCCGAAAGAAAATGGAGGGTGAAATGGAACCGGGAGAAGAACAAGGACCATCTAGCCTGGCGAGAATTTAACCGCTGGGCTGTCTGCCGGTACACCAAATTTTTATGGTCTGTGAAGACTTAGAAAGGAAAACGAGCTCCCTCCAAGAGATGTCTCCACTCCGAGAAGGCCAACTTCATGGCCAGCAACTCCCTGTCCCCGATGGAATAATTCCTCTCTGCTGGTGAGAAGGTCTTTGAAAAGAAGAAGCAAGGAAGCTTCCGACCTTGAGCATCTTTTTGGAAGAGGACAGCACCAACAGATGAGGCATCCACCTCCATGATAAATGGTTTGTCTACATCGGGGCGATGTAGGATGGGAGCGCTAGCGAAGTGTGACTTTATGGAATTAAAGGCCTTGGAGACCTCGTCAGACCACAATTTGGGATTTGCTCCCTTCTTGGTAAGGGCAACCAAGGGAGCTACCAACGTTGAGAAGTGTGGAATGAACTGTCGATAGTAGTTAATGAACCCCATAAAGCGCTGCACCGCTTTAAAAGAATGGGGTTCCTGCCAGTCCATCACGGCCTGTAGCTTGGCAGGATCCATAGCCAAACCCTGGGCAGAGATGATATAACCAAGAAATGGCAAGGACTCCTGCTCAAACACACACTTCTCCAACTTGGCGTAGAGGGAGTTTGCCCGTAAGAGGTCAAAGACTTTGCGAACATCTCTCCGATGGGAGTCGATATCTGGAGAGTAGATGAGAATATCATCCAGATAGACTACGACCGAGGTGGAGAGCATATCCCGGAAGATGTCGTTCACAAAGTCTTGGAAAACGGCTGGGGCATTACAGAGCCCGAAGGGCATCACCAGATACTTATAGTGCCCATCCCTGGTGTTAAAAGCCGCCTTCCATTCGTCCCCCTCACGGGTGCGAATCAGGTTGTAAGCACCCCGCAGATCTAATTTTGTAAATACCCTTGCTCCCCGTAGCCTATCAAAAAGCTCAGATATCAGGGGTAATGGGTATTTGTTCTTAACGGTAATGGCGTTAAGACCCCTGTAGTCTTATACATGGACGCAGTTCCCCATTCTTCTTTTGAACAAAGAAGAACCCAGCCCCAGCAAGCGACACTGACTCCCTGATGAACCCTCTTGCCAGATTCTCTTGGATGTACTGAGACATAGCCTCCGTCTCCGGGAGAGATAACGGATAAACTCGACCCCGGGGAGGCTCAGCACCAGGAAAGAGATCAATAGGACAGTCATAGGGGCGGTGAGGCGGAAGAGTCTCCGCCGCCTTTTTGGAGAACACGTCCGCATGAGACCAGTATTGTTTGGGGAGAGAGGATAGATCTGCGGGTACCTCTGTAGTAGCAACCTGAATGCACTCCCTTTGACACCTACCCTCACAAGACTCACCCCATCCCAAAATTCTGCCTGAAGACCACTCAATATGTGGAGTGTGGTACCGTAACAAAGGTATCCCCAACAGGACCTCATCAATACCCTCAGGTATGATGAGCAGAGATATTGTCTCCTGATGGGATGGCAACATGAAAAGAGTAAAAGGAATGGTCTGGTGAGTTATCTGTGAAGGCAGTGTCGACCCATTCACCACTCGTACCGTAACTGGTTGCGCTAGCAAAACCAGGGGTATTGTGTGACGTTGGGCAAAGGCGGAAGACATGAAATTGCCCTCCGCCCCCGAATCTACGCAGAGCTCTACTGAGTGGGAAGATGAGCCAATAATAATTGTCCCCTTAAAGGACAAATTTGAGGCAAACGTCACCGTATCTAGAGTACCTCCACCGACTACCACTAGAGGCTGACATCTCCTCGACCGCTGGGAACATCTGGTGGCAAGATGTCCAGACTGCTGGCAAACATGACAGACCTTGGATGCCCAAGCGGTCCGGGATTTAGAATCCGCTCGTAACACCTCCCTGGCCTCATGTGACTCAGGAACCAGGACCGGAGATTCCAGAGGTCTGGTGAAGGTGGGAGCCAGCCGAAACCTCTGCCTACACTGGGCTCGCTCTAACATCCGCTCGTAAAAACGGAGGTCAATACGGGTAGAGACATTATTAACTCCTCCAGTGTGGCTGGAATCTCCCTAGTGGCCAGAGCGTCCTTAACGTGATCAGCCAGCCCCCTCCAAAATACTCCAGCTCTGAAGCTAAAGTTCGGAAACGGATGGCAAATTGGCTGACCAAGGACTCACCCTGAGTTAATGCCAGCAGTTGGAGCGCCGTATCATGGGTGACTTGAGGTCCTAGGAAGACCTGTTTCAGAGTGCTCAGAAACAACGGAGCACTCTTGTTATGATCCCAGTGGCAAGGATCGCAGGTCGGACTAGCTAAGTAACTGAACAGACTACTAGCTCTGGGGAAGTGGTAACTAGATTGACCGCAACCTGATCCTATCCGCAAACAACTATAGGCAGCCGTGGAACGTTACCTAAAAATCCTAGACGTCTCGTCACGGCCTGAGAAACTGACTATTCCTGGAGGGAAAGTAAGTCCTCACTTGCCTCAGTGGAATGACCCCAAAGATATAGAATAGCCCCCCACAAATATTAACGGTGAGTTAAGGGGAAAGCACAAATGCAGAGATGAAATCAGATTTAGCAAAAGAGGCCCGCTAATACTAGATAGCAGAAAATAGGAAGGAAACTGTGCGGTCAATAAAAAACCCTATTCAAAATATCCACGCAGAGATTGCTCGAGCCCCCGTACCAACTAACGGTGCGGGGAAAGCAACTCCGTACCCCAGAGCTTACCAGCAAAAAGAAATCACATGTTAGCAAGCTGGACTAGACTCATCATACACAGAAATCATATTGCAGGCAGATGAGCAAAAAAATATTCAAACAGAACTTAGCTTATCCTGAAGAGGCAGAAAACGAGATAATCAGGAGTAATCAGAATAGCACTGAATACATTGACAGCCGGCAACAAGTGGAAGTGAAGCAGAGCTAAATAGGAGCCTCCCTGGTGAATAACGAGGCAGCTGATCCAGCAGACCCGCAGGATAATAAACCAAACCACCAGGGGGAGCCAAAAAACCAAAGTCACACAATACCATCTGTGACCACAAGAGGGAGCCTGAAAACGGAGTTCACAACAGTACCCCCCCCTTGAGGAGGGGTCACCGAACCCTCATCAAAACCCCCAGGGCGATCAGGGTGAGCCACATGGAAGGCACGAACCAATTCGGCCGCATGAACATCAGAGGCGACAACCCAGGAATTATCCTCCTGACCTGTTGTGAATTAGACTTTTTTGGCTCCCTCTAGTGGTTACTAGTGATATGACTCTGGGATTTCCTTCCCTCTGTCTGCACCCAGCTGGGTCGTTACTTCAGGGGTGTTGCTATATAAACCTCCTGGAACCTTAGTCCAGTGCCTGGCATCGGTGTTATCAGACACATTCTGTTTGCTCCTGTTTGCTGGTCCTGGTTCATGTTAAATTAAGCTAAGTCTTGCTTCTTTGTTTTTTGGGTTATTTGTTTGCTATCATTTTTGTCCAGCTTGTACTAATTGTGATTCCTGACCTTGCTGGAAGCTCTAGGGGGCTGGTGTTCTCCCCCCGGGCCGTTAGACGGTTCGGGGGTTCTTGAATTTCCAGTGTGGATATTTTTGATAGGATTTTTTGCTGACCATATAAGTTATCTTTCTATATTCTGCTATTAGCTAGTGGGCCTCTCTTTGCTAAATTCCTAGCTCATTCTTATGTTTGTCTTTTCCTCTTACCTCACCGTTATTATTTGTGGGGGGCTTCTATCCAACTTTTTGGGGTATTTCCTCTGGAGGCAAGAAAGGTCTTTCTTTTCCCTTCTAGGGGTAGTTAGCTCTCCGGCTGGCGCGAGACGTCTAGGATCAACGTAGGAACGTTCCCCGGCTGCTGGTATTTGTGGTGCTAGGATTAGTTATATGGTCAGCCCAGTTACTACTGCCCTATGAGCTGGTTTTCTGTATTTACTGACTTAGCAGTATTCCTGAGACCCTCTGCCATTGGGGTCATAACAGTATGCCAGGCCAATATTGAATGTTTAAAGCATTGCAGAAGTGGGATAATAAGAAAGGAAATTCTGAGGTTTTTTTTTTTTCTTCCTTCTCTTCCTCCCCTTTACCTTTGAGTGGCGTGTGCTTGCTGCAGACATGAATGTGCAGACCTTGATTACAAGTGTTGACCAGCTGGCAGCTCGTGTGCAGGGTATACAAGATTTTGTTACCAGTAGTCCTATGTCTGAACCTAAAATACCTATTCCGGAATTGTTTTCTGGAGATCGATTTAGGTTTAGGAATTTCAAGAATAATTGTAAATTGTTTCTTTCTCTGAGACCCCGTTCATCTGGAGATTCTGCTCAGCAAGTTAAAATTGTTATTTCTTTTTTACGGGGCGACCCTCAGGATTGGGCTTTCTCGCTAGCGCCAGGAGATCCGGCATTGGCGAATATTGATGCGTTTTTTCTGGCGCTTGGATTGCTTTACGAGGAACCCAATCTTGAAATTCAGGCAGAAAAAGCCTTGCTGGCTATTTCTCAGGGTCAGGATGAAGCTGAAGTGTATTGCCAAAAATTTCGGAAATGGTCCATGCTTACTCAGTGGAATGAGTGTGCTCTGGCCGCAAATTTCAGAAATGGCCTTTCTGAAGCCATTAAGAATGTGATGGTGGGTTTCCCCATTCCTACAAGTCTGAATGATTCTATGGCGCTTGCTATTCAAATTGACCGGCGTTTGCGGGAGCGCAAAACCGCTAATCCTCTGGTGGTGTTGTCTGAACAAACACCTGATTTAATGCAATGTGATAGAATTCAGACTAGAAATGAACGGAAAAATCATAGACGTCAGAATGGGTTGTGTTTTTACTGTGGTGATTCTACATATGTTATATCAGCATGCTCTAAACGCCTAACAAGGGTTGTTAGTCCTGTCGCCATTGGTAATTTGCAACCTAAATTTATTTTGTCTGTGACTTTAATTTGCTCTTTGTCTTCTTACCCTGTTATGGCGTTTGTGGATTCAGGTGCCGCCCTGAGTCTTATGGATCTGTCATTTGCCAAGCGCTGTGGTTTTGTTCTTGAACCGTTAGTAAATCCTATTCCTCTTAGAGGTATTGATGCTACGCCATTGGCGGAAAATAAACCGCAGTTTTGGACGCAGGTGACCATGTGCATGACTCCTGAACATCGGGAGGTGATTCGTTTTCTTGTTCTGCATAAAATGCATGATTTGGTCGTTTTGGGTCTGCCATGGTTACAGACCCACAATCCAGTCCTGGATTGGAAGGCAATGTCTGTGTCAAGTTGGGGCTGTCAGGGAATTCATGCTGATTCCCCGCCGGTGTCTATTGCTTCCTCTACTCCTTCGGAAGTTCCTGAGTATTTGTCTGATTATCAGGATGTATTCAGCGAGTCCAGATCCAGTGCTCTGCCTCCTCATAGGGACTGTGACTGCGCCATAGATTTGATTCCAGGTAGTAAATTTCCTAAGGGAAGATTATTTAATCTGTCAGTACCTGAGCATGCCGCAATGCGTTCATATATCAAGGAGTCTCTGGAGAAGGGGCATATCCGTCCATCCTCTTCCCCTCTTGGTGCGGGATTCTTTTTTATGGCTAAGAAAGACGGATCTTTGAGACCTTGTATTGACTATCGGCTACTGAATAAAATCACTGTAAAATTTCAGTATCCTTTGCCTCTCTTGTCGGACTTGTTTGCCCGGATTAAGGGTGCCAAGTGGTCCACCAAGATAGATCTTCGTGGTGCATACAACCTTGTGCGCATTAAGCAAGGTGATGAATGGAAGACTGCATTTAATACGCCCGAAGGTCATTTTGAGTACTTGGTGATGCCTTTTGGGCTTTCTAATGCTCCCTCAGTATTTCAGTCCTTTATGCATGATATTTTCCAGAAGTATCTGGATAAATTTATGATTGTTTATCTGGACGATATTCTGGTTTTCTCTGAAGATTGGGACTCACATGTGGAGCAGGTCAGGATGGTGTTTCAGGTTTTGCGTGAGAATGCCTTGTTTGTTAAAGGCTCAAAGTGTCTCTTTGGAGTACAGAAAGTTCCCTTTTTGGGGTTTATTTTTTCCCCTTCTGCTGTGGAGATGGACCCAGTCAAGGTCCGAGCTATTCATGAGTGGACTCAACCCACGTCAGTTAAGAGTCTTCAGAAGTTCTTGGGTTTTGCTAACTTCTACCGTCGTTTTATCGCTAATTTTTCTAGCGTTGTTAAACCTTTGACGGACATGACCAAGAAAGGTTCTGATGTTGCTAACTGGGCTCCTGCAGCCGTGGAGGCGTTCCAGGAGTTGAAGCGCCGGTTTACTTCGGCGCCTGTTTTGTGCCAGCCTGATGTCTCACTTCCCTTTCAGGTCGAGGTGGATGCTTCTGAGATTGGGGCAGGGGCCGTTTTGTCACAGAGAGGCCCTGGTTGCTCGGTAATGAGACCATGTGCTTTCTTCTCTAGGAAGTTTTCGCCTGCTGAGCGGAATTATGATGTGGGCAATCGGGAATTACTGGCCATGAAGTGGGCATTTGAGGAGTGGCGTCATTGGCTCGAGGGTGCTAAGCATCGTGTGGTGGTCTTGACTGATCACAAAAATTTGATGTATCTCGAGTCTGCTAAACGCTTGAATCCTAGACAGGCCCACTGGTCATTGTTTTTCTCCCGTTTTGACTTTGTGGTCTCGTATTTACCAGGTTCAAAGAATGTGAAAGCTGATGCTCTTTCAAGCAGCTTTGTGCCTGACTCTCCTGGAGTCACAGAACCTGTTGGTATTCTTAAAGAAGGAGTTATTTTGTCAGCCATTTCTCCTGATTTGCGACGTGTGTTGCAGAGATTTCAAGCTGGTAGACCTGACTCTTGTCCACCTGACAGACTGTTTGTTCCTGATAAGTGGACCAGCAGAGTCATTTCCGAGGTTCATTCCTCGGTGTTGGCAGGTCATCCGGGAATTTTTGGCACCAGAGATCTGGTGGCTAGGTCATTTTGGTGGCCTTCCTTGTCACGGGATGTACGGTCATTTGTGCAGTCCTGTGAGACTTGTGCTCGAGCTAAGCCTTGCTGTTCCCGTGCCAGCGGGTTGCTCTTGCCCTTGCCTGTCCCGAAGAGGCCTTTGACACATATTTCCATGGATTTCATTTCTGATCTCCCGGTGTCTCGGGGTATGTCTGTCATCTGGGTGGTATGTGATCGCTTTTCAAAAATGGTCCATTTGGTGCCTTTGCCTAAGCTGCCTTCCTCTTCCGATCTGGTTCCTGTGTTCCTTCAGAATGTGGTTCGTTTACACGGCATTCCTGAGAATATTGTGTCTGACAGAGGATCCCAGTTTGTTTCCAGGTTCTGGCGATCCTTTTGTGTTAGGATGGGCATTGATTTATCGTTCTCGTCTGCCTTTCATCCTCAGACTAATGGACAAACTGAGCGAACTAATCAGACTCTGGAAGCTTACTTGAGGTGTTTTGTTTCGGCAGATCAGGATGATTGGGTGACCTTCTTGCCGTTGGCTGAGTTTGCCCTAAATAATCGGGCTAGTTCCGCTACTTTGGTTTCGCCATTTTTCTGCAACTCTGGTTTCCATCCTCGTTTTTCCTCGGGACATGTGGAGCCTTCTGACTGTCCTGGAGTAGATTCTGTGGTGGATAGGTTGCAGCAGATCATGTGGTGGACAACTTGAAGTTGTCACAGGAGAAGGCTCAGCGTTTTGCCAACCGCCGCCGCGGTGTGGGTCCCCGACTTCGTGTTGGGGATTTGGTGTGGCTGTCTTCTCGATTTGTTCCTATGAAGGTCTCCTCTCCTAAATTTAAGCCTCGCTTCATCGGTCCTTACAAGATATTGGAAATCCTTAATCCTGTGTCCTTTCGCTTGGATCTTCCGGTTTCGTTTGCCATTCACAACGTGTTCCATAGGTCTTTGTTACGACGCTACGTTGTGCCTGTGGTTCCTTCTGCTGAGCCTCCTGTTCCGGTGTTGGTTGAGGGCGAGTTGGAGTACGTGGTGGAGAAGATCTTGGATTCTCGTCTCTCCAGGCGGAGGCTTCAGTATTTGGTCAAGTGGAAGGGTTATGGTCAGGAGGATAATTCCTGGGTGGTTGCCTCTGATGTGCATGCGGCCGATTTGGTTCGTGCCTTTCACGCTGCTCATCCTGATCGCCCTGGTGGTCTTGGTGAGGGTTCGGTGACCCCTCCTTAAGGGGGGGGTTTTGTTGTGAATTAGACTTTTTTGGCTCCCTCTAGTGGTTACTAGTGATATGACTCTGGGATTTCCTTCCCTCTGTCTGCACCCAGCTGGGTCGTTACTTCAGGGGTGTTGCTATATAAACCTCCTGGAACCTTAGTCCAGTGCCTGGCATCGGTGTTATCAGACACATTCTGTTTGCTCCTGTTTGCTGGTCCTGGTTCGTGTTAAATTAAGCTAAGTCTTGCTTCTTTGTTTTTTGGGTTATTTGTTTGCTATCATTTTTGTCCAGCTTGTACTAATTGTGATTCCTGACCTTGCTGGAAGCTCTAGGGGGCTGGTGTTCTCCCCCCGGGCCGTTAGACGGTTCGGGGGTTCTTGAATTTCCAGTGTGGATATTTTTGATAGGATTTTTTGCTGACCATATAAGTTATCTTTCTATATTCTGCTATTAGCTAGTGGGCCTCTCTTTGCTAAATTCCTAGCTCATTCTTATGTTTGTCTTTTCCTCTTACCTCACCGTTATTATTTGTGGGGGGCTTCTATCCAACTTTTTGGGGTATTTCCTCTGGAGGCAAGACAGGTCTTTCTTTTCCCTTCTAGGGGTAGTTAGCTCTCTGGCTGGCGCGAGACGTCTAGGATCAATGTAGGAACGTTCCCCGGCTGCTGGTATTTGTGGTGCTAGGATTAGTTATATGGTCAGCCCAGTTACCACTGCCCTATGAGCTGGTTTTCTGTATTTACTGACTTAGCATTATTCCTGAGACCCTCTGCCATTGGGGTCATAACACTGACCATAGCCTTTCCACTTAACCAAATACTGAAGCCTCCGTCTAGAAATACGAGAATCCAAGATCTTCTCCACCACGTATTCCAATTCTCCCTCAACCAGCACAGGGGCAGGAGGCTCAACCGAAGGAACCACAGGCACCACATACCTCCGCAACAACGACCGATGGAACACATTATGAATAGCAAACGATGCCGGGAGGTCCAAACGAAATGACACAGGGTTAAGGACTTCCAAAATCTTATAAGGACCGATAAACCGAGGCTTAAACTTAGGAGAGGAGACCTTCATAGGAACAAAACGAGAAGACAACCACACCAAATCCCCAACGCGAAGTCGGAGACCCACACAGTGACGGCGGTTGGCAAAGCGCTGAGCCTTCTCTTGTGACAGCTTCAAATTGTCCACCACATGATTCCAAATCTGATGCAACCTATCCACCACAACATCCACTCCAGGACAGTCAGAAGACTCCACCTGACCCGAGGAAAAACGAGGATGAAACCCTGAATTACAAAAAAAAGGTGAAACCAAAGTAGCAGAACTAGCCCGATTATTAAGGGCAAACTCGGCCAATGGCAAAAAAGTCACCCAGTCGTCCTGATCAGCAGAAACAAAACATCTTAAATAGGCTTCCAAAGTCTGATTAGTGCGCTCGGTTTGGCCATTCGTCTGAGGATGGAAGGCCAACGAAAAAGACAAATTAATGCCCATCTTAGCACAAAAGGTCCGCCAAAATCTAGACACAAACTGGGATCCTCTGTCGGAAACAATATTTTCAGGGATCCCGTGCAAACGAACCACATTTTGAAAAAACAGAGGAACCAACTCGGAGGAGGAAGGCAACTTAGGCAAGGGCACCAAATGGACCATTTTAGAAAAACGATCACACACCACCCAAATGACCGACATTCTCTGAGAGACAGGGAGATCTGAAATAAAATCCATGGAAATGTGCGTCCAAGGCCTCTTCGGGACAGGCAAAGGCAACAATAAGCCTCTGGCACGAGAACAGCAAGGCTTAGCCCGAGCACAAATTCCACAAGACTGCACAAAGGAACGCACATCCCGCGACAAGGAAGGCCACCAGAAGGACCTAGCCACCAAATCTCTGGTACCAAAAATCCCAGGATGGCCTGCCAACACCGAAGAATGAACCTCGGAAATAACTCTGCTGGTCCATCTATCCGGGACAAACAGTCTCTCCGGTGGACAACGGTCAGGTCTATCCGCCTGAAACTCCTGCAGCACTCGTCGCAAATCTGGGGAGATGGCAGACAAAATCACCCCTTCTCTGAGGATACCAGCTGGCTCTGAATCACCAGGAGAGTCAGGCACAAAACTCCTAGAAAGAGCATCAGCCTTCACATTCTTCGAACCAGGCAGGTATGAGACCACGAAATCAAAACGAGAGAAAAACAACGACCAACGAGACTGTCTAGGATTCAGCCGCTTGGCCGACTCGAGATAAATCAAATTCTTGTGATCAGTCAAGACCACCACACGATGCTTAGCTCCCTCGAGCCAATGCCGCCACTCCTCAAATGCCCACTTCATAGCCAACTCCCGATTACCAACATCATAATTCCGCTCGGCAGGTGAAAACTTTCTTGAAAAGAAAGCACATGGCTTCATCACAGAGCCATCAGAGCTTCTCTGCGACAAAACAGCCCCCGCTCCAATCTCAGAAGCATCAACTTCGACCTGGAAAGGAAGGGAGACGTCTGGCTGACATAAGACCGGAGCCGAAGAAAACCGGCACTTCAGCTCCCGAAAGGCCTCCACAGCCGCAGGAGACCAATTAGTAACATCAGAACCCTTCTTGGTCAAATCCGTCAATGGCTTAACAACACCAGAAAAATTAGCGATGAAGCGACGGTAAAAATTAGCAAAACCCAAGAACTTCTGAAGACTCTTAACAGATGTAGGCTGAGTCCAGTCATGAATAGCCTGAACCTTGACTGGGTCCATCTCAATAGCAGAAGGAGAAAAAATGAAACCCAAAAAAGAGACCTTCTGGACTCCAAAAAGACATTTTGAGCCCTTCACAAATAAAGCATTGGCACGCAGGACCTGAAACACCATCCTGACCTGCTTAACATGGGACTCCCAATCATCCGAAAAAACCAGAATATCATCCAGATACACAATCATAAATTTATCCAGATATTCGCGGAAGATGTCGCGCATAAAGGACTGAAAGACAGAAGGAGCGTTAGAAAGTCCAAAAGGCATCACCAAAATGGCCTTCGGGCGTATTAAATGCAGTTTTCCATTCATCACCCTGCTTAATACGCACAAGGTTATACGCACCACGAAGATCTATCTTGGTGAACCAACTAGACCCCCTAATGCGAGCAAACAGATCAGATAACAATGGCAAATGATACTGAAATTTGACCGTGATTTTGTTTAGAAGGCGATAATCAATACAAGGTCTCAAGGAACCATCCTTCTTAGCCACAAAAAAGAACCCCGCACCAAGAGAGGAGGAGGAGGGGCGAATAAGTCCTTTCTCCAAAGACTCCTTTATATAACTCCGCATAGCAGCATGCTCCGGCACTGACAAATTGAAAGTCGTCCCTTAGGAAACTTACTACCAGGAATCAAATTTATAGCACAATTACAATCCCTATGAGGAGGTAGAGAACTGAGTTTGGGCTCATCAAATACATCCTGGTAATCTGACAAAAACGCAGGGACCTCAGAAGGAGTGGATGAAGCAATTGACACCACAGGAGCGTCGCCATGAATTCCCTGACAACCCCAACTTGACACAGACATTGCTTTCCAATCCAGGACTGGATTATGAGTCTGCAACCATGGCAGGCCCAACACGACAACATCATGCAAATTATGCAATACAAGAAAGCGAATCACCTCCTGATGAACAGGAGTCATGCACATGGTCACTTGTGTCCAGTACTGAGGTTTATTCGTAGCCAATGGTGTAGCATCAATTCCCCTTAGTGGAATAGGGAATTTTAAAGGCTCCAAAACAAAACCACAGCGCCTGGCAAATGACAAATCCATCAGACTCAGGCCAGCACCTGAATCCACAAAAGCCATAACCGGGTAAGATGACAGGGAACAAATCAGGGTAACAGACAAAATAAACTTAGGCTGTAAAGTACCGATGGTGACAGATTTATCAATCTTTTTTGTGCGCTTAGAGCATGCTGAGATAACATGAGCTGAGTCACCACAGTAAAAGCACAACCCATTTTGCCGTCTATAATTTTGCCGTTCACTTCTGGTCAGAATTCTATCACATTGCATAGACTCAGGTGTCTGTTCAGAAGACACCGCCAAATGGTGCGCAGGTTTGCGCTCCCGCAAACGCCGATCAATCTGAATGGCCAGAGTCATTGACTCATTCAGACCTGCAGGCGTAGGGAACCCCACCATGACATTCTTAATGGCTTCAGAAAGACCTTTTCTGAAATTTTCAGCCAGGGCACACTCATTCCATTGAGTAAGCACCGACCATTTCCGAAATTTCTGGCAGTACACCTCTGTATCATCTTGCCCCTGAGAGAGGGCCAACAACGCTTTTTCAGCCTGGTTCTCAAGATTAGGTTCCTCATAGAGCAATCCAAGGGCCAGAAAAAATGCATCCACACTGAGCAATGCAGGATCCCCTGGAGCCAATGCGAAAGCCCAATCTTGAGGATCGCCACGCAAGAAAGAAATAATAATCTTAACTTGCTGAACAGAATCCCCAGAGGAACGAGGTTTCAAAGAAAGAAACAACTTGCAATTGTTCTTAAAATTCAGGAACCTAGATCTATCTCCAGAAAAGAACTCTGGAATAGGTATTCTAGGCTCTGACATAGGACTGTGCACAACAAAATCCTGAATACTTTGTACCCTTGCAGCAAGATGATCTACACTGGAGGCTAAACTCTGGATATTCATATCAGCAGCTGAACTCAGAGCCACACCAAGATTAAGAGGAGGAGAGAAGCCAGACACACAGCAGCTAGACACACGGCAGCAAAAAAAAAAAAAAAATATCTCCAAGCTTCTTTTCTCCTGCTTCTGCCATGCAATTAACACTTTATAGGCCGGCTGTACTGTTATGATCCTAGTGGCAAGGATCGCAGGTCAGACTAGCTAAGTAACTGAACAGACTACTAGCTCTGGGGAAGTGGTAACTAGATTGACCGCAACCTGATCCTATCCGCAAACAACTATAGGCAGCCGTGGAACGTTACCTAAAAATCCTAGACGTCTCGTCACGGCCTGAGAAACTGACTATTCCTGGAGGGAAAGTAAGTCCTCACTTGCCTCAGTGGAATGACCCCAAAGATATAGAATAGCCCCCCACAAATATTAACGGTGAGTTAAGGGGAAAGCACAAATGCAGAGATGAAATCAGATTTAGCAAAAGAGGCCCGCTAATACTAGATAGCAGAAAATAGGAAGGAAACTGTGCGGTCAATAAAAAACCCTATTCAAAATATCCACACAGAGATTGCTCGAGCCCCCGCACCAACTAACGGTGCGGGGAAAGCAACTCCGTACCCCAGAGCTTACCAGCAAAAAGAAATCACATGTTAGCAAGCTGGACTAGACTCATCATACACAGAAATCATATTGCAGGCAGATGAGCAAAAAAATATTCAAACAGAACTTAGCTTATCCTGAAGAGGCAGAAAACGAGATAATCAGGAGTAATCAGAATAGCACTGAATACATTGACAGCCGGCAACAAGTGGAAGTGAAGCAGAGCTAAATAGGAGCCTCCCTGGTGAATAACGAGGCAGCTGATCCAGCAGACCCGCAGGATAATAAACCAAACCACCAGGGGGAGCCAAAAAACCAAAGTCACACAATACCATCTGTGACCACAAGAGGGAGCCTGAAAACGGAGTTCACAACACACTCTGCACCACATGATCGCCACGCTCCCATAGCGGCGTAGCCCATTCCAACGCCCTGTCCGACAAGAGGGACACAATAAATCCCACCTTAGCCCGCTCTGTGGGAAAACATGCAGCCAGAAGCTCAAGGTGAATAGAGCACTGACTCACGAATCCCCTACAAGATCTGCTTTCTCCAGAAAATTTTTCTGGGAGCGGGAGGCGCGAAAATGTCGGAACAGGGGTCGCAGTGGACAAGGTTGCTGCAGCCACGCTAGCAGCCTGTACAGCAACTGCAGAAATATCCACAGCTGAGGTTGAGCTCTCGAGAGCCGCCAACCTACCCTCCAGCTGCTGGATATACCGCAAAGATTGCTGTATGTCTACCATTTACTAGCCAGACCCTGGCACTAGTATTATGTTAGGGCTAGCGGAACGCACCTAATGAATGTATATATTTTATTAGGATAGATGCGTTCGCAGCCCGGGGTCCACCGTGCAGGAGAACCTGCTGCTAGCAAATAGCAGAACTAAATGGTGGTGTTAGCCAACTCTGTTACTTCACAGAGCAGCCGTGAACTCAAAGCACTGCGCCCTGTTAGACACCACAGAGGCACAGGCTAACTGTCTAAACAAGAACAGTCAGTGGTCTTGCATGCACACGAAACTCCTCGCCGGAGGTACCAGCATTCTAGGGGCTTATTTCGGCCAGGTATCTGAACACACAAGCATACAAACTCCTCGCCGGAGGTGCCAGCATTCTAGGGGCTTATTTCAGTCGGGTCCCTGAACACACTCATACAAGACCACACTGGCGCAAAGTACATAAATGAAAGCAATACTAGCGCATGGCCGTGCGGCCATGTGAGCCTTAAATAGTTGCAGCACGTACAGGACCTTCCAAGAAGGACCAATGAGAGGCTGCCACAGAGCGTGAGCACCTACAGGACCTTAGCTGCAGTGTCTGATCATGTGACCCTCGATCTCCACTGAGAGATCTTACTCTGGGCATGCTCAGAACGAAAAAAGCAGGACTTAGTCCCAGAAGCGTCTGCTCGCTGCTGCCCAGCACTGACTTCAATGGCAGAAGCAGGAAAAGCAGCAGCAACTCTATGTACAGAGTCAGACTGAGCGAGACGCTGGGACTGATGTCTCCGCTGAGCAGACTCCACTGCGGCAGGAGAAGAATGGGAAACCGCAGCAGAGATGGCCCGAGATTCCCCCTGTGCAGACCCCTAACAGTTGGATCCTTACCCTGTTTTGGCAACACTACAATTATTGCTTCATGGACCGTGGCAACTCCCCCTCCACCAGACCAGAAGAATACACCTCCAACAAAGTGGGAAGCAATACCTCTTTATATTTTATATACACCTCCCCTGGGACACCATCCACCTCTGGGGCTTTATCATTAGGCATAGAGGCCAGTGCGGTGTCAAGCCCCTCCAAATTAAACGGCTCTTCAAGAAGTCCCTGAGCAACCGTAGAAAGTCTAGGAAGCTGAACCTCTGCCAGAAAACCATCCACCTCCTCCATCGTTGGTTGTACCCGCGATTTAGAAAGATCCAAATAAAACTCTGTCATCACCTCCAAAATTGCCCCTCAAACAGTATGCTCCAACCCATCCTTTCCCTTCAAAGCAACTATATGTGTGGAGTCTCTCTGTGCCACCACTATTCTAGAAAGGAGATGACCAGCCTTGTCCCCCTCCTCGTGCACTCCTCTTTAAACTTACCGTATTTTCCGGCGTATAAGACGACTTTTTAACCCCTGAAAATCTTCTTTAAAGTCGGGGGTCATCTTATACGCCGGGTATCGTCTTGTACGCCGGGTGTATTTGGTGGGGGGGTGGTGGTCCTGATGACGATGAGGGGGCGTCTCACAGGAAAGTGCGTGGAGTATCCCCCATTACCTCATCGTAGCGCTGCAGCGTGGGGTCTCTGTGCTGGGAGCGGCGGTGGCTGCTCCTCTTTGTGCCGCGTGGGTGCTGTGCTGTGGGGCGGCGGCTCCTCTTCTGCAGTGTGGGGCCTCTGTGCTGTGGGGCGGCGGCGGCTTATTTTCATGCAGTCAGTCGGGGCTCCTCCGGCATCTCCTTAAAGCCCGGAGGCTCCGCTGGCAGCTCCATTGCTATGATGCGGTGGCCTCCGGGAAAATGGCCGCTGCTCAGATTCAGATCTCGTCTCCCGAGATCTCGGGACGAGATCTGAATCTGAGCATGCGCCGCCCCAGCGGCCATTTTCCCGGAGGCCAATGGAGCTGCCTCCGGGAAAATGGCCGCTGCTCAGATTCAGATCTCGTCTCCCGAGATCTCGGGACGAGATCTGAATCTGAACATGCGCCGCCCCTAGCGGCCATTTTCCCGGAGGCCACCGCATCGTAGCAATGGAGCTGCTGGCGGGGCCTCCGGGCTTTAAGAACATGCCGGAGGAGCCCCGACTGACCGCATGAAAATACGCCGCCGCCGCCCCACAGCACAGAGGCCCCACACTGCAGAAGAGGAGCCGCCGCCCCACAGCACCCACGCGGCACAAAGAGGAGCCGCCGCTCCCAGCAGAGACCCCACGCTTCAGCGCTACGATGAGGTAATGGGGGATAGTCCACTCACACTTTCCTGTGAGACGCCCCCTCGTCGTCATCGGGACCACTCCCACCCAAAAGGCACATTAGTCACCGGCCCTATAAGACGACATACGGCGTATAAGAAGACCCCCGACTTTTAAGAAGATTTTATATTTTAACTGGAAAAGTTGGGGGGTCGTCTTAAACGCCCAGTCGTCTTATACGCCGGAAAATACGGTAGTTTTTCACAAGCATTCATCAGTTTGTTTTCTTTTCCTCCAACACTGATCTGCTTTCTATAATTCAGCATCTCATGAACATGTTGCACTTTGCCCTTTAGACAGACACGTGCGTATTTGGTTTGGCAACATATTTTTGACAGGCATTTTTTAGGCCGAGTCAAACATGTGCATCTGTTACATCGATCTTCTGAAGGACATGAAACACATTCTGGTAATTGGTGGTGGCTAAATGCATACCTCCCAACCGTCCCGGATCCCGCGGGACTGTCCTGATTTTGACAGTCAGCCCCAGGATCCCAGACGGGACATTAGTTGCCCCGCATTACGTGCCTAGGGCGGGGACAATGCAGCAGGGGGCAGCATCTGAATAAGGTTTGTGTCTGTTTTTTTTTTTTTATAAAAGCTGGGTCTCACCTCCCGACCGACACCGCCCCCCCCCCCCCCCCGTGCGGCGCTGCCACGCTGAGGGAGAGAGCCAGCAGCAATCAAGATGAAAGGTCAGCGACTCACTACCTCCTGTGTGTGCACGGAGCTCCGGCTTCTCCTGCTCTTATCTGCTATCCCGGCAGAGAAGGAGAGACGGGGGATGTGCAGGGACAGTGCAGAGCTGTGAGCAGGAGGAAAAACTGAAGAGCTGCACATGGACAGCAGCCACCCCTGCACTACAGAGGAGATTGTGTGTTGTGTGTGTGTGTGAGCTGTGTGATGCTGCATGTGTGTGTGTATGAGGTATCTGGTGTGTATGTGATGGCTGCGTGTGTGTGTGATGGCTGCGTGTGTGTGTGTGATGGCTGCGTGTGTCTGTGATGGCTGCGTGTGTGTCTGTGATGGTTGCGTGTGTGTCTGTGATGGCTGCGTGTGTGTCTGTGATGGCTGCGTGTGTCTGTGATGGCTGCGTGTGTGTCTGTGATGGCTGCATGTATGTGTGATGGCTGCGTGTGTGTGATGGCTGCGTGTGTGTGTGTGATGGCTGCGTGTGTATGATGGCTGCATGTGTATGATGGCTGCGTGTGTGTGATGGCTGCGTGTGTGTGTGTGATGGCTGCGTGTGTGTGATGGCTGCGTGTGTGATGCATTTGTGTCAAAGCTGCATGTGTTTGTGAGCTGCGTTTGTGATGCTGCATGTGTATGTGTGATACTGCGTGTGTGTGTGTGATGGCTGCGTGTGTGTGTGTGATGGCTGCGTGTGTGTGTGATGGCTGCGTGTGTGATGCATTTGTGTCAAAGCTGCATGTGTTTGTGAGCTGCGTTTGTGATGCTGCATGTGTATGTGTGATACTGCGTGTGTGTGATGCTGCATGTGTGTGAGCTGCGTGCGTGTGTGAGCTGTGTGTGTGAGCTGTGTGCATGGGTGTGAGCTGCATGCCTGTGTGTGCTGCGTGTGTGAGCCGTGTGTGTGAGCTGTGTGCGTGTGTGTGAGCGTGGGTGTGAGCTGCGTGCCTGTATGTCATTATACAGTATGGAGAACTGTGGCCATTATACAGTATGGAGCATCATGTGCAGCCAGTATACAGTATGGAGCATCATGTGCAGTCATTATACAGTATGGAGCATCATGTGCAGCCAGTATACAGTATGGAGCATCATGTGCAGTCATTATACAGTATGGAGCATCATGTGTGGTCATCATACAGTATGGAGCATCATGTGCGGTCATTATACAGTATGGAGCATCATGTGCGGTCATCATACAGTATGGAGCATCATGTGTGGTCATTATACAGTATGGAGCATCATGTGCGGTCATTATACAGTATGGAGCATCATGTGCGGTCATTATGCAGTATGGAGCATCATGTGCAGTCATTATACAGTATGGAGCATCATGTGTGGTCATTATACAGTATGGAGCATCATGTGCGGTCATTATACAGTATGCAGCATCATGTGCGGACATTATACAGTATGGAGCATCATGTGCAGTCATTATACAGTATGGAGCATCATGTGTGGTCATTATACAGTATGGAGCATCATGTCTGGCCATTATACAGTATGGAGCATCATGTGTGGTCATTATACAGTATGGAGCATCATGTGCGGTCATTATACAGTATGGAGCATCATGTGCGGTCATTATACAGTATGGAGCATCATGTGCGGTCATTATACAGTATGGAGCATCATGTGCGGTCATTATGCAGTATGGAGCATTATGTGTGGCCATTATACAGTATGCAGCATCATGTGCAGTCATTATACAGTATGGAGCATCATGTGTGGTCATTATACAGTATGCAGCATCATGTGCGGACATTATACAGTATGGAGCATCATGTGCAGTCATTATACAGTATGGAGCATCATGTGTGGTCATTATACAGTATGGAGCATCATGTCTGGCCATTATACAGTATGGAGCATCATGTGTGGTCATTATACAGTATGGAGCATCATGTGCAGTCATTATACAGTATGGAGCATCATGTGCAGCCAGTATACAGTATGGAGCATCATGTGCAGTCATTATACAGTATGGAGCATCATGTGTGGTCATCATACAGTATGGAGCATCATGTGCGGTCATTATACAGTATGGAGCATCATGTGCGGTCATCATACAGTATGGAGCATCATGTGTGGTCATTATACAGTATGGAGCATCATGTGCGGTCATTATACAGTATGGAGCATCATGTGCGGTCATTATGCAGTATGGAGCATCATGTGCAGTCATTATACAGTATGGAGCATCATGTGTGGTCATTATACAGTATGGAGCATCATGTGCGGTCATTATACAGTATGCAGCATCATGTGCGGACATTATACAGTATGGAGCATCATGTGCAGTCATTATACAGTATGGAGCATCATGTGTGGTCATTATACAGTATGGAGCATCATGTCTGGCCATTATACAGTATGGAGCATCATGTGTGGTCATTATACAGTATGGAGCATCATGTGCGGTCATTATACAGTATGGAGCATCATGTGCGGTCATTATACAGTATGGAGCATCATGTGCGGTCATTATACAGTATGGAGCATCATGTGCGGTCATTATGCAGTATGGAGCATTATGTGTGGCCATTATACAGTATGCAGCATCATGTGCAGTCATTATACAGTATGGAGCATCATGTGTGGTCATTATACAGTATGCAGCATCATGTGCGGACATTATACAGTATGGAGCATCATGTGCAGTCATTATACAGTATGGAGCATCATGTGTGGTCATTATACAGTATGGAGCATCATGTCTGGCCATTATACAGTATGGAGCATCATGTGTGGTCATTATACAGTATGGAGCATCATGTGCGGTCATTATACAGTATGGAGCATCATGTGTGGTCATCATACAGTATGGAGCATCATGTGTGGACATTATACAGTATGGAGCACTGTGTGGCCATATTTTTTCGTTTATAGTTATTGTATATGAAACAGTGTGATCGGCAGTGCTAAATGGGTGTGGTTGGGACGTGGATATGGGTGTGACTAATTATGAATGGGTGTGGTCAGAGGCGTGGCCTAAAATTTGCCGCGGCGCGCTTCGCGCGACGCTAACTTTGTCCCTCTTTCCCATCTTCAAAAGTTGGGAGGTATGGCTAAATGACTAATCATTGTAGGCTGTGTACTGGATCTCATACCTCCCATAGCCACCGCTGTTATTAATCATGTACGTTCCCATTCCTGTCATCACCATGCCCCTTTTCCTGATCACTTTATCCAACGATTCGTCCACCATATTTTTACTAAAAACCTGCACCTTCCCAGCAGCAACTGTGTAGGAAACCACTTTACAGTTTTGCAAGGTGTTTATGATGCCCATAAACAATTGTTTTTAAAAAATTGCCCCCCATGGGGATATGTTTGTCAGCCCATGCACTTAGTGTATGGGCATTACAAGTGTAGGAGACACAATCCTTTACATTGGGCCTAGGTTTTAATGAGGCCTTCAGCAATTCCTCCTCATTTTCCACCACTAGATCACCAGGGTTCCGTGCTGCTACAGAAAATCAATTTTTGGAAAAGGGTGTCTAGGATCCACATGAAAAATGCTTAAAAAATTAACCACCTATGACAAAATGCCTGTCAGGCCAGGCACTCCATTACAAGTCTAACCCAACCCCCTACATTGGGTCTACTTCTTAACTCTATCTCCTGCAATGTGTCCTTAAACTGACACTCGATGACCAGGGTGAACATGCTCTGTACGGTGAATTTTGGGTACGGGAAAAGTGATGGTATTATTTTTATTTGCAAAAAAGGACCCCACATTGGGGAATTGGGCATTACATTACATTGGGCCTACTTCTTGAGTATGTCTCCTGCAATGTGTCCTTTAACTGCGACTAGATGACCAGGGTGAACGTGCTCTGTGCGGTGCATTTTGGCCAAGGGGGCTATGATGGCACTCTTATTTAACCCCTTCCCGACATTTGACGTACTATCCCGTCGAGGTGGGGTGGGCCCGTATGACCGCCGACGGGATAGTACGTCATCACCGATCAGCGGCGCTCACGGGGGGAGCGCGGCCGATCGCGGCCGGGTGTCAGCTGCATATCGCAGCTGACATCCGGCACTATGTGCCAGGAGCGGTCACGGACCGCCCCCGGCACATTAACCCCCGGCACACCGCGATCAAACATGATCGCAGTGTACCGGCGGTATAGGGAAGCATCGCGCAGGGAGGGGGCTCCCTGCGGGCTTCCCTGAGACCCCCGGAGCAACGCGATGTGATCGCGTTGCTGCGAGGGTCTCCTACCTCCTTCCTGGCTGCAGGTCCCGGATCCAAGATGGCCGCGGCATCCGGGTCCTGCAGGGAAGGAGGTGGCTTACCGAGTGTCTGCTCAGAGCAGACACTTGGTAAGCCTGCAGCCCTGCACAGCAGATCGTCGATCTGGCAGAGTGCTGTGCACACTGCCAGATCAATGATCTGTGATGTCCCCCCCTGGGACAAAGTAAAAAAGTTAAAAAAAAAATTTTCCACATGTGTAAAAAAAAAAAAAAAAAAAATCCTAAATAAATAATAAAAAAAAAAAATATATTATTCCCATAAATACATTTCTTTATCTAAATAAAAAAAACAAAACAATAAAAGTACACATATTTAGTATCGCCGCGTCCGTAACGACCCAACCTATAAAACTGCCCCACTAGTTAACCCCTTCAGTAAACACCGTAAGAAAAAAAAAAAAAAAACGAGGCAAAAAACAACGCTTTATTACCATACCGCCGAACAAAAAGTGGAATAACACGCGATCAAAAAGACGGATATAAATATCCATGGTACCGCTGAAAACGTCATCTTGTCCCGCAAAAAACAAGCCGCCATACAACATTATCAGCAAAAAAATAAAAAAGTTATAGTCCTGAGAATAAAGCGATACGAAAATAATTATTTTTTCTATATTTTAGTTTTTATCGTATAAAAGCGCCAAAACATAAAAAAATGATATAAATGAGATATCGCTGTAATCGTACTGACCCGAAGAATAAAACTGCTTTATCAATTTTACCAAACGCGGAACGGTATAAACGCCTCCCCCAAAAGAAATTCATGAATAGCTGGTTTTTGGTCATTCTGCCTCACAAAAATCGGAATAAAAAGCGATCAAAAACGGTCACGTGTCCGAAAATGTTACCAATAAAAACGTCAACTCGTCCCGCAAAAAACAAGACCTCACATGACTCTGTGGAGCAAAATGTGGAAAAATTATAGGTCTCAAAATGTGGAGACGCAAAAACTTTTTTGCTATAAAAAGCGTCGCTGGTTTCACACTTGCGTTTTTGTCTGCAGCGTTTTTTGCACAAAAAAACGCATGCGTTTTTTCCCTATATTTAACATTGAAAACGCATGCGGTTTTTTTGTACGCGTTTGGTCGCGTTTTCAAACGCATGCGTTTTTTTTCTGCATGCGTTAATTTTCAGAAATACAACCTGCAGTATTTTCTTGCGTTTTTAAGCACATGCGTTTGTTTGCGTTAAAAACGCATGCATTTAAACACACTGAAAAGCCACCCACCACCATCAAGGTGATAAAGGGATCCAAACCCTAACCCTAACTCTACCCCTAACCTCACCCCTAACCGTTTAATGAACATTTTCTGACAGTCATAGTGCCACGTATTTCAGTGCCACGTATTTCAGTGCCACGTATTTCAGTGCCACGTGTTTCAGTGCCACGTATTTCAGTGCCACGTATTTCAGTGCCACGTATCAGTGCCACGTATCACATATTTCAGTGCCACGTATTTCAGTGCCACGTATTTCAGTGCCACGTATTTCAGTGCCACGTATTTCAGTGCCACGTATTTCAGTGCCACGTATCACGTATTTCAGTGCCACGTGTTTCAGTGCCACGTATTTAAGTGCCACGTATCACGTATTTCAGTGCCACGTATTTCAGTGCCACGTATTTCAGTGCCACGTATTTCAGTGCCACGTATTTCAGTGCCACGTATTTCAGTCACGTTTAGGGTTAGGGGTAGGGTTAGGGTTAGGGTTAGGGCTAGGGTTGGAGGTAAAGTTAGGGTTGGGGCTAAAGTTAGGGTTGGGGCTAAAGTTAGGGTTAGGGTTTGGATTACATTTACGTTTGGATTAGGGTTGGGATTAGAATTATGGGTGTGTCAGGGCTAGGGGTGTGGTTAGGGTTACCGTTGGGATTAGGGTTAGGGGTGTGTTTGGGTTAGGGTTTCAGGTAGAATTGGGGAGTTTCCACTGTCCAGGCACATCAGGGGCTCTACAAGCGCGACATGGCGTCCAATCTCAATTCCAGCCAATTCTGCGTTGAAAAAGTAAAACAGTGCTCCTTCCCTTCCGAGCTCTCCCGTGCGCCCAAAAAGGGGTTTACCCCAACATATGTGTTATCAGCGTACTCGGGACAAATTGAACAACAACTTCTGGGGTCCAAGTTCTCTTGTTATCCTTAGGAAAATAAAAATTTGGGGGGCTAAAAATCATTTTTGTGGGAAAAAAAAGATGTTTTATTTTCACGGCTCTGCGTTATAAACTGTAGTGAAACACTTGGGGGTTCAAAGTTCTCACAACACATCTAGATAAGTTCCTTGGGAGGTCTAGTTTCCAATATGGGGTCACTTGTGGGGGGTTTGTACTGTTTGGGTACATCAGGGGCTCTGCAAATGCAACGTGACGCCTGCAGACCAATCCATTTAAGGCTGCATTCCAAATGGCGCTCCTTCCCTTCCGAGCTCTGTCATGCACCCAAACAGTGGTTCCCCCCCACATATGGGGTATCAGCGTACTCAGGACAAATTGGACAACAACTTTTGGGGTCTAATTTATCCTGTTACCCTTGTGAAAATACAAAACTGGGGGCTAAAAAATCATTTTTGTGAAAAAAAAAAAGAATTTTTATTTTCACGGCTTTGCGCTATAAACTTTAGTGAAACACTTGGGGGTTCAAAGTTCTCAAAACACATCTAGATAAGTTCTTTGGGAGGTCTAGTTTCCAATATGGGGTCACTTGTGGGGGGTTTGTACTGTTTGGGTACATCAGGGGCTCTGCAAATGCAACGTGACGGCTGCTGACCAATCCATTTAAGTCTGCATTCCAAATAGCGCTCCTTCCCTTCCGAGCTCTGTCATGCGCCCAAACAGTGGTTCCCCCCCACATATGGGGTATCAGCGTACTCAGGACAAATTGGAAAACAAATTTTGGGGTCCAATTTATTCTGTTACCCTTGTAAAAATACAAAGCTGGGTGCTAAAAAATCATTTTTGAGAAAAAAAATAAAAATTATTTTCACGGCTCTGCGTTATAATCTGTAGTGAAACACTTGGGGGTTCAAAGCTCTCAAAACACATCTAGATAAGTTCCTTAGGGGGTCTACTTTCCAAAATGGTGTCACTTGTAGGGAGTTTCAATGTTTAGGCACATCAGGGGCTCTCCAAACGCAACATGGCGTCCCATCTCAATTCCAGTCAATTTTGCATTGAAAAGTCAAATGGCGCTCCTTCCCTTCCAAGCTCTGCCATGCGCCCAAACAATGGTTTACACCCACATATGGGGTATCAGCGTACTCAGGACAAATTGCACAACATTTTTTGGGGTCCAATTTCTTCTCTTACCCTTGGGAAAATAAAAAATTGGGGGCAAAAAGATCATTTTTGTGAAAAAATATGATTTTTTATTTTTACGGCTCTGCATTATAAACTTCTGTGAAGCACTTGGTGGGTCAAAGTGCTCACCACACATCAAGATAAGTTCCTTAGGGGGTCTACTTTCCAAAATGGTGTCACTTGTAGGGGGTTTCAGTGTTTAGGCACATCAGGGGCTCTCCAAACGCAACATGGCGTCCCATCTCAATTCCAGTCAATTTTGCATTGAAAAGTCAAATGGCGCTCCTTTCCTTCCGAGCTCTGCCATACGCCCAAACAGTGGTTTACCCTCACATATGGGGTATCAGCGTACTCAGGACAAATTGTACAACAACTTTGGGGGTCCATTTTCTCCTGTTACCCTTGGTAAAATAAAACAAATTGGAGCTGAAATAAATTGTGTGTGAAAAAAAGTTAAATGCTCATTTTTATTTAAACATTCAAAAAATTCCTGTGAAACACCTGAAGGGTTAATAAACTTCTTGAATGTGGTTTTGAGCACCTTGAGGGGTGCAGTTTTTAGAATGGTGTCACACTTGAGTATTTTCTATCATATAGACCCCTCAAAATGACTTCAAATGAGATGTGGTCCCTAAAAAAAATGGTGTTGTAAAAATGAGAAATTGCTGGTCAACTTTTAACCCTTATAACTCCGTCACAAAAAAAAATTTTGGTTCCAAAATTGTACTGATGTAAAGTAGACATGTGGGAAATGTTACTTATTAAGTATTTTGCGTGACATATGTCTGTGATTTAAGGGCATAAAAATTCAAAGTTGGAAAATTGCGAAATTTTCAAAATTTTCGCCAAATATTCGTTTTTTTCACAAATAAATGCAAGTTATATCGAATAAATTTTACCACTAACATGAAGTACAATATGTCACGAGAAAACAATGTCAGAATCGCCAAGATCCGTCAAAGCGTTCCAGAGTTATAGCCTCATAAAGGGACAGTGGTCAGAATTGTAAAAATTGGCCCGGTCATTAACGTGCAAACCACCCTTGGGGGTGAAGGGGTTAAAAAAAAAAAAAAAAGATTTTACATTGCGGAATTGGGCATGACATTACATTGGGTCAACTTCTTAACTTGGTCTCCTGCAATCTGTCCTGTACCTGCCAGTAGATCACCAGGGTGAACGTGCTCTGTACTGTTATAGGCCAGTGAATTTTGGGCAATTTTGGCCCATTGGGGAATTGTTTGGCAGATCATGCACTGCATTACAAGTCTCAGAGACACACAACACTACACTGGGTGTAATTCTTAACTCTCTCTTCTGCAATGTCTCTTGAATAACTGCCACTAGATCACCAGGGTGAACGTGCTTTGTACGTGCTTTGCTGTGATGGCACTAGTATATTTTTAAAAAAGGTACCCCACATTGGTGAAACCACATCCTTGTTGGAAAACACTTCATAACATTTGTGTACCTTAACCCCTTAGTGACAGAGCCAATTTGGTACTTAATGACCGGGCCAATTTCTACAATTCTGACCACTGTCACTTTATGAGGTTATAACTCTGGAACGCTTCAACGGATCCTGCTGATTCTGAGAATGTTTTTTTGAGACATATTGTACTTCATGTTAGTGGTAACATTTCTTCGATATTACTGGCGATTATTTATCAAAAAACTGAAATATGGTGAAAAATTTTAAAATTTTGTAATTTTCATACTTTGCATTTTTATGCCCTTAAATCAGAGAGATATGTCACAAAAAATAGCTAACAAATAACATTTCCCACATGTCTACTTTACATCAGCACAATTTTGGAAAGGGAGTTATAAGGGTTAAAAGTTGACAAGCAATTTCTCATTTTTACAACACTATTTTTTTTTAGGGACCACATCACATTTGAAGTCATTTTGAGGGGTCTATATGATAGAAAATAACCAAGTGTGACACCATTTTAAAAACTGCACCCCTCAAGGTGCTCAAAACCACATTCAAGAAGTTTATTAACCATTTACGTGCTTCACAGGAACTGAAACAATGTGGAAGGCAAAAATGAACATTTAACTTTTTTTTGCAAACATTTTACTTCAGAACCATTTTTTTTATTTTCACAAGTGTAAAAACAGAAATTTAACCATAAATGTTGTTGAGCAGTTTCTCCTGAATACGCCAATACCCCATTAGTGGGGGTAAACCACTGTTTGGGCGCACCGCAGAGCTTGGAAGAGAAGGAGCGCCGTTTGACTTTTTCAATGCAGAATTGGCTGGAATTGAGATCGGATGCCATGTCACGTTTAGAGAGCCCCTGATGTGCCTAAACAGTGGAAATGCTGCACAAGTGACACCATTTTGGAAACTAGACCCCTTAAGGAACTTATCTTGATGTGTGGTGAGCACTTTGAGCCCCCAGGTGCTTCACAGAAGTTTATAACGTAGAGCCGTGAAAATAAAAAATCGCATTTTTTCTACAAAAATGATTTTTGCCCCCAAATTTTTATTTTCACAAGGGTAACAGGAGAAATTAGACCACAAAAGTTGTTGTGCAATTTCTCCTGAGTACATCGATACCCCATATGTGGGGCTAAACTACTGTTTGGGCGCACTGCAGAGCTTGGAAGAGAAGGAATGCCGTTTTACTTTTTCAATGTCGATATTGCTGGAATTGAGATTGGACGCCATGTCGCGTTTGGAGAGCCCCTGATGTGCCTAAACAGTGGAAACCCACCACAAGTGACACCATTTTGGAAACTAGACCCCTTAGGGAACGTATCTAGATGTGTGGTGAGCACTTTAAACCCCCAGGTGCTTCACGGAAGTTTATAGCGTAGAGCCGTGAAAATAAAAAGTTGCATTTTTTGTACAAAAATGATTTTTTTTGCCCCAAAATTTTTATTTTGACAAGGGTAACAGGAGAAATTAGACCACAAAACTTGTTGTGCAATTTCTCCTGAGTACGTCGATACCCCATATGTGGGGGTAAACCACTGTTTGGGCGCACCGCAGAGCTTGGAAGAGAAGGAGTGCCGTTTTACTTTTTCAATGTAGAATTGGCTGGAATTGAGATCGGACACCATGTCACATTTGGAGAGGCCCTGATGTGCCTAAACAGTAGAAACCCCCAACAAGTGACCCCATTTTGGAAACTAGACCCCCCAAGGAACTTATCTAGATTTGTGGTGAGCACTTTAAACCCCCAAGTGCTTCAGAAAAATTTATAAAGTAGAGCCGTGAAAATAAAAAATCCTTTTTTTTTTCCTCAAAAATGATATTTTAGCCTGCAATTTTTTATTTTCTCAAGGGTAACAGGAGACATTGGACCCCAAAATCTGTTGACCAGTTTGTCCTGAGTACGCTGATACCCCATATGTGGGGGAGGGGGCACTGTTTGGGCATCCATCAGACTTTGATGGGATGGTCATGTTGCATTTGCAGACAGGAGAAATTGGACCCCAAAATTTATTGTGCAATTTATGCTGAGTAGCCTGATACCCCATATGTGGGGGTAAACCACTGTTTGGGCGCATGGCAGAGCTCGGAAGGAGCGCCGTTTTGGAAAGCAGACTTTGATAGAATGGTCTGCGGGCGTTATGTTGCGTTTGTAGAGCCCCTGATGTACCTAAACAGTAGAAACTCCCCACAAGTGCCCCCATATTGGAAACTAGACCCCCCAAGGAACTTATCTAGATGTGTGGTGAGAACTTTGAATGCCCAAGTGCTTCACAGAAGTTTATAATGCAGAGTCGTGAAAATAAAAAATCCTTTTTTTTTTCCTCAAAAATGATATTTTAGCCTGCAATTTTTTATTTTCTCAAGGGTAACAGGAGACATTGGACCCCAAAATCTGTTGACCAGTTTGTCCTGAGTACGCTGATACCCCATATGTGGGGGAGGGGGCACTGTTTGGGCATCCATCAGACTTTGATGGGATGGTCATGTTGCATTTGCAGACAGGAGAAATTGGACCCCAAAATTTATTGTGCAATTTATGCTGAGTAGCCTGATACCCCATATGTGGGGGTAAACCACTGTTTGGGCGCATGGCAGAGCTCGGAAGGAGCGCCGTTTTGGAAAGCAGACTTTGATAGAATGGTCTGCGGGCTGTTGTGAATTTGGATTCTGGGCTCCCCCAGTGGCTACTGGTGGAATTGAACTGGTGTTTTCATCTTCTCTGTTCACCTGTTCCCATCAAGATGTGGGAGTCGCTATATAACCTTGCTGCTCTGTTAGTTGCTTGCCGGTCAACAATGTTATCAGAAGCCTCTCTGTGCTTGTTCCTGCTCCTAGACAACTACTAGATAAGTTGGACTCTTGTCCATGTTTGTTTTTGCATTTTTGTTCCAGTTCACAGCTGTAGTTTCGTTACTGTGTCTGGAAAGCTCTTGTGAACAGGAATTGCCACTCTGGTGTTATGAGTTAATGCCAGAGTTTTAAAGTAATTCCTGGATGGTGTTTTGATAGGGTTTTAAGCTTACCATGAAAGTGTCCTTTCTGTCTTCTGCTATGTAGTAAGTGGACCTCAAATTTGCTAAACCTATTTTCATACTACGTTTGTTATTTCATCTTAATTCACCGCCAATACATGTGGGGGGCCTCTGTCTCCTTTCGGGGTATTTCTCTAGAGGTGAGCTAGGACTAATATTTTCCTCTGCTAGCATTATTTAGTCCTCCGGCTGGTGCTGGGCATCTAGAATCAACGTAGGCATGCTACCCGGCCACTGCTAGTTGTGCGTTAGGTTTAGTTCATGGTCAGCTCAGTTCCCATCTTCCAAGAGCTAGTTCCTATATATGCTGATGCTATGTTCTCTTGCCATTGAGAACATGACAGTTTGACCGGACACAAAGTGTTAATTGTTTGGGCTGAAGCAGGAGAAAAAGAAGTGTTTAAGGGAATTTTTTTTTTTTTTTCCCCTCAGAGTTTTGCTGCCTAGCCCTTAATTGCTGTCTAGCTGCTTCTTACCTCCTCTTAACCCTTGAATGGCTCTGTGTCCACCTGTTTGTAATGGATCTTCAGAGTGTAACTGCAGGTTTGAATAATCTCGCCACGAAGGTACAAAATTTGCAAGACTTTGTTTGTCATGCACCTGTATCTGAGCCGAGAATTCCTTGGCCGGAATTTTTCTCGGGGAATAGATCTGGGTTTCAGAATTTTCGAAATAATTGCAAATTATTTTTGTCCCTGAAATTTCGCTCTGCCGGAGACCCTGCACAGCAGGTCAGGATTGTGATTTCCTTGCTCCGGGGCGACCCTCAAGACTGGGCTTTTTCATTGACACCAGGGGATCCTGCGTTGCTCAATGTGGATGCGTTTTTTCTGGCCTTGGGGTTGCTTTATGACGAACCTCATTTGGAGCTTCAGGCAGAAAAAACTTTGATGTCCCTATCTCAGGGGCAAGATGAAGCGGAAATTTACTGTCAAAGATTCCGTAAATGGTCTGTGCTTACTCAGTGGAATGAGTGCGCCCTGGCGGCGACTTTCAGAGAGGGTCTCTCTGATGCCATTAAGGATGTTATGGTGGGGTTCCCTGTGCCTGCGGGTCTGAATGAGTCCATGACAATGGCTATTCAGATCGATAGGCGTTTGCGGGAGCGCAAACCAGTGCACCATCTGGCGGTGTCCACTGAGAAGTCGCCAGAGAGTATGCAGTGTGATAGAATTCTGTCCCGAAGCGAGCGGCAGAATTTTAGACGGAAAAATGGGTTGTGTTTCTATTGTGGTGATTCTACTCATGTTATATCAGCATGCTCTAAGCGCACAAAAAAGCTTGATAAATCTGTTTCCATTTGCACCTTACCGTCTAAGTTTATTCTATCTGTGACCTTGATTTGCTCTTTGTCATCTATTACCACGGACGCCTATGTCGACTCTGGCGCCGCTTTGAGTCTTATGGATTGGTCCTTTGCCAAACGCTGTGGGTATGATTTAGAGCCTTTGGAGACTCTTATTCCTCTGAAGGGGATTGACTCCACCCCATTGGCTAATAATAAACCACAATACTGGACACAAGTAACTATGCGTATTAATCCGGATCACCAGGAGATTATTCGCTTTCTGGTGCTGTATAATCTACATGATGATTTGGTGCTAGGATTGCCTTGGCTGCAATCTCACAACCCAGTCCTCGACTGGAGAGCTATGTCTGTGTTGAGCTGGGGATGTAAGGGGGCTCATGGGGATGTACCTGTGGTTTCCATTTCATCATCTATTCCCTCTGAAATTCCTGAGTTCCTGTCTGACTATCGTGACGTCTTTGAAGAATCCAAGCTTGGTTCATTACCTCCGCACCGAGAGTGCGATTGTGCCATAGATTTAATCCCGGGTAGTAAATACCCAAAGGGTCATTTATTTAATCTGTCTGTGCCTGAACATGCTGCTATGCGAGAATATATAAAGGAGTCCTTGGAAAAGGGACATATTCGTCCATCGTCATCTCCCTTAGGAGCCGGTTTTTTCTTTGTGTCAAAAAAAGACGGCTCTTTGAGACCATGTATCGATTATCGGCTTTTGAATAAAATCACTGTAAAATATCAATACCCATTGCCGTTGCTGACTGATTTGTTTGCTCGCATAAAGGGGGCCAAGTGGTTCTCTAAGATTGACCTTCGTGGGGCGTATAATTTGGTGCGAATCAGGCAGGGGGATGAGTGGAAAACCGCATTTAATACGCCCGAGGGCCACTTTGAGTATTTAGTGATGCCTTTTGGTCTTTCAAATGCTCCGTCAGTTTTCCAGTCCTTTATGCATGATATTTTTCGCGATTATTTGGATAAATTTATGATTGTGTATCTGGATGATATTCTGATTTTTTCGGATGACTGGGACTCTCATGTCCAGCAAGTCAGGAGGGTTTTCCAGGTTTTGCGGTCTAATTCTTTGTGTGTGAAGGGTTCTAAGTGTGTTTTTGGGGTACAGAGGATTTCCTTTTTGGGATATATTTTTTCTCCCTCTTCCATTGAAATGGATCCTGTCAAGGTTCAAGCTATTTGTGATTGGACGCAGCCCTCTTCTCTTAAGAGTCTTCAGAAATTTTTGGGCTTTGCTAACTTTTATCGTCGATTTATTGCTGGTTTTTCGGATATTGCTAAGCCATTGACCGATTTGACTAAGAAGGGTGCTGATGTTGCTGATTGGTCCCCTGACGCTGTGGAGGCCTTTCGGGAGCTTAAGCGCCGTTTTTCCTCTGCCCCTGTGTTGCGTCAGCCTGATGTTGCTCTACCTTTTCAGGTTGAGGTCGACGCTTCTGAGATCGGAGCTGGGGCAGTGTTGTCGCAGAAAAGTTCTGACTGCTCCGTGATGAGGCCTTGTGCCTTCTTTTCCCGTAAATTTTCGCCCGCTGAGCGGAATTATGATGTTGGGAATCGGGAGCTTTTGGCCATGAAGTGGGCTTTTGAGGAGTGGCGCCATTGGCTTGAGGGGGCCAGACATCAGGTGGTGGTATTGACTGACCACAAAAACTTGATTTATCTTGAGACCGCCAGGCGCCTGAATCCTAGACAGGCGCGCTGGTCATTATTTTTCTCTCGGTTTAATTTTGTGGTGTCATACCTACCGGGTTCTAAGAATGTTAAGGCGGATGCCCTTTCTAGGAGTTTTGAGCCTGACTCGCCTGGTAACTCTGAGCCCACAGGTATCCTTAAGGAGGAAGTGGTATTGTCAGCCGTTTCTCCAGACCTGCGGCGGGCCTTGCAGGAGTTTCAGGCGGATAGACCGGATCGTTGCCCACCTGATAAACTGTTTGTTCCTGACGATTGGACCAGTAGAGTCATCTCTGAGGTTCATTCTTCTGCGTTGGCAGGTCATCCTGGCATTTTTGGTACCAGGGATTTGGTGGCAAGGTCCTTCTGGTGGCCTTCCCTGTCACGAGATGTGCGAGGCTTTGTGCAGTCTTGTGACGTTTGTGCTCGGGCCAAGCCTTGTTGCTCTCGGGCTAGTGGATTATTGTTGCCCTTGCCCATTCCTAAGAGGCCTTGGACACACATCTCGATGGATTTTATTTCAGATCTGCCTGTTTCTCAGAAGATGTCTGTCATCTGGGTGGTGTGTGACCGTTTCTCTAAGATGGTCCATTTGGTTCCTCTGCCCAAGTTGCCTTCTTCTTCCGAGTTGGTTCCTCTGTTTTTTCAAAATGTTGTTCGTTTGCATGGTATTCCTGAGAATATCATTTCTGACAGAGGGACCCAATTCGTGTCTAGATTTTGGCGGGCATTCTGTGCTAGGATGGGCATAGATTTATCTTTTTCGTCCGCTTTCCATCCTCAGACGAATGGCCAGACCGAGCAGACTAATCAGACCCTGGAGACATATCTGAGGTGTTTTGTGTCTGCTGACCAGGATGATTGGGTTGCTTTTTTGCCATTGGCAGAGTTCGCTCTCAATAATCGGGCCAGCTCTGCCACTTTGGTGTCCCCGTTTTTCTGTAATTCGGGGTTTCATCCTCGATTTTCCTCTGGTCAGGTGGAATCTTCGGATTGTCCTGGAGTGGATGCTGTGGTGGAGAGATTGCATCAGATCTGGGGGCAGGTGGTGGACAATTTGAGGTTGTCCCAGGAGAAGACTCAGCTTTTTGCCAACCGCCACCGTCGTGTTGGTCCTCGGCTTTGTGTTGGGGATTTGGTGTGGTTGTCTTCTCGTTTTGTCCCTATGAGGGTCTCTTCTCCTAAGTTTAAGCCTCGGTTCATCGGCCCGTATAAGATATTGGAGATTCTTAACCCTGTTTCCTTCCGTTTGGACCTCCCTGCATCCTTCTCTATTCATAACGTTTTTCATCGGTCATTATTGCGCAGGTATGAGGTACCGGTTGTGCCTTCCGTTGAGCCTCCTGCTCCGGTGTTGGTTGAGGGTGAGTTGGAGTACGTTGTGGAGAAAATCTTAGACTCTCGTGTTTCCAGACGGAGACTCCAGTATCTGGTCAAGTGGAAGGGATACGGCCAGGAGGATAATTCTTGGGTGAATGCATCTGATGTTCATGCCTCTGATCTGGTTCGTGCCTTTCATAGGGCCCATCCTGATCGCCCTGGTGGTTCTGGTGAGGGTTCGGTGCCCCCTCCTTGAGGGGGGGGTACTGTTGTGAATTTGGATTCTGGGCTCCCCCGGTGGCTACTGGTGGAATTGAACTGGTGTTTTCATCTTCTCTGTTCACCTGTTCCCATCAAGATGTGGGAGTCGCTATATAACCTTGCTGCTCTGTTAGTTGCTTGCCGGTCAACAATGTTATCAGAAGCCTCTCTGTGCTTGTTCCTGCTCCTAGACAACTACTAGATAAGTTGGACTCTTGTCCATGTTTGTTTTTGCATTTTTGTTCCAGTTCACAGCTGTAGTTTCGTTACTGTGTCTGGAAAGCTCTTGTGAACAGGAATTGCCACTCTGGTGTTATGAGTTAATGCCAGAGTTTTAAAGTAATTCCTGGATGGTGTTTTGATAGGGTTTTAAGCTTACCATGAAAGTGTCCTTTCTGTCTTCTGCTATGTAGTAAGTGGACCTCAAATTTGCTAAACCTATTTTCATACTACGTTTGTTATTTCATCTTAATTCACCGCCAATACATGTGGGGGGCCTCTGTCTCCTTTCGGGGTATTTCTCTAGAGGTGAGCTAGGACTAATATTTTCCTCTGCTAGCATTATTTAGTCCTCCGGCTGGTGCTGGGCATCTAGAATCAACGTAGGCATGCTACCCGGCCACTGCTAGTTGTGCGTTAGGTTTAGTTCATGGTCAGCTCAGTTCCCATCTTCCAAGAGCTAGTTCCTATATATGCTGATGCTATGTTCTCTTGCCATTGAGAACATGACAGCGGGCGTTATGTTGCGTTTGCAGAGCCCCTGATGTACCTAAACAGTAGAAACTCCCCACAAGTGCCCCCATTTTGGAAACTAGACCCCCCAAGGAACTTATCTAGATGTGTGGTGAGAACTTTGAATGCCCAAGTGCTTCACCGAAGTTTATAATGCAGAGTCGTGAAAATAAAAAATATTTTTTTTTCCACAAAAAAAGATTTTTTAGCCCCCAAGTTTTTATTTTCACAAGGGTACAAGAGAAATTGGACCCCAAAAGTTGTGCAATTTGTCCTGAGTACACTGATACCCCATGTGTGGGGGGGACCACTGTTTGAGTGCACGGCAGAGCTTGGAAGGGAAGGAGCGCCGTTTTGGAATGCAGACTTTGATAGAATGGTCTGCGGGCGTTATGTTGCGATTGCAGAGCCCCCGATGTACCTAAACAGTAGAAACCCCCCACAAGTGACCCCATTTTGGAAACTAGACCCCCCAAGGAACTTATCTAGATGTGTGGTGAGAACTTTGAATGCCCAAGGGCTTCACAGAAGTTTATAATGCAGAGTTGTGAAAATAAAAAATATTTTTTTTCCACAAAAAAGATATTTTAGCCCCCACGTTTTTATTTTCACAAGGGCAACAGGAGAAATTGGACCCTAAAAGTTGTTGTCCAATTGATCCCGAGTACGCGGATGCCCCATATGTGGGGGTAAACCACTGTTTGGGCGCACGGCAGAGCTCGGAAGAGAGGGAGCACCATTTGACTTTGAGCGCAAAATTGGCTGTGGCGTTTAGAGACCCCCTGATGTACCTAAACAGTGGAAACCCCCCAAATCTAACTCCAACCCTAACCCCAACACACCCCTAACCCTAATGCCAACCCGATCTATAATCCTAAACACAACCCTAACGATAATCACAACCCTAACCCCAAAACAACCATAACCCTAATCAGAACCCTAAATCCAACACACCCGTAATCCTAATCTCAACCCTAACCTCAAACCTAACCCTAATCCCAATACACCCCTAATCCCAACCCTAACCTTAACCCTAATCCCAAACCTAACCCTAATCCCAAACGTAACCCTAATGCCAACCCTAATCCCAACTCTAACCCTATCTTTAGCTGCAACCCTAGTCCTAACCCTAGCCCCAACCCTAACCCTAAATTTAGCCCCAACTCTAACCCTAGCCCTAACTTTAGCCCCAACCCTAACCCTAAATTAAGCCCTAACCCTAACCCTAAATTTAGCCCCAACCCTAACACTAACCCTAAATTTAGCCCCAACCCTAACCCTAAATTTAGCCCCAACCCTAGCCCTAACCCTAACTCTAGCCCTAACCCTAACCCTAAATTTAGCCCTAACTCCTCCTCCTCTAGCTGCCGGCCAGCAGATCATGACGGGCGCACTGCGCATGCGCCCGCCATTTTCTTACCGAAGGAAGAAGCCGGCGGCCAGGAGAGGACACAGGAGGACCCAGGGACACCGGTAAGTATGATAGGGTCCCCGAATACCCCTATTTCTCTGTCTTCTGATGTGCGATCACATCAGAGGACAGAGAATTACTACACATCGTTTTTTTTTTGTTTGTTTTTTGCGGTCGCCGGTAAACAGTTAATTACCGGCGATCGCAAAACAGGGGTCGGTAAAAACTGACTCCGATCATGTTTTTGGCGGTCTCAGCTACCCCCGGCAGCCGAGACCCCAATGATCTCCCGGGTGCCGGCCAGCGGGCGCACTGCGCATGCGCCCGCCATTTTTTGGCCGGAAGAAGATGGCAGCGCCCATCGGGAGCCACTAGGAGCACCGGGGAGACAGGTGAGTATCGAGGGACTATCGGGGGCGATCGGGGACCCCATTTCTCTGTCCTCTGATGTACGATCACATCGGAGGACAGAGAAATTAAATGGCAAATCGCGTTTTTTTTTTTTTTTGCGACCGCCGGTAAACGGTTAATTACCGGCGATCGCAACTCGGGGGTCGGTAAAAAACCCCCGAATCATGTTCTCTGGGGTCTCGGCTACCCCCGGTAACCGAGACCCCAGAGAAAATCCGACTCTGGGGGGCGCTATTCACTTTTTCCACAGCGCCGTTAATTAATGGCGCTGTGGTTTAAGTACCCTTAACTGCCGCCGTTAAAAGGCATATCGGCGGTCGTTAAGGTGTTAAAGAGCTCACTTGAAAAGCTCCTTTTTGTGTTGCCTGGTTGCTAACATTGGACACAATAAACTTCATATAAATTTGATAAAGCAATGCTGTTAGTTTGGCTCAGTAGTTCATTAAAGTTAATTCTTTGTCCACAATATTAGTTTCTCTCCTTGAGAGACTTAACGTTGGCTGCCTCAAATGTACAAATGGCGAATATACAAATGGCAATTTGTAACCAAGATTAAAATACTGCATACTGAATGCAGACAATCACATAGCTGCATTTCTTGTAAAACATTTACAGATGTGACAGACAATGCTCATAGTGACACAATCTTGATAAATGTTTGTTTATTCACTTCACAAACAGTTCTAAGCCTCTATATGTTTGCTGTTTGTCATTGTAAAACATTAAGGTTTACCAAAACTATGCCGGTGGTGGTTTGATCTAAATCCTTGTGGCTTTTATTTTCTAGGGGTTTATGGCCCCTCTTCTGATGACTCCATGATATCTCAGTTTCATACAACCTTGAAAAGTGGCCACTTGAAGGTGTGGGTGAAACTAGAGTTACTACATAGTGTAAATCACTATATAAGACCAGAGAAACATGACTAAGACAGATGCCAAAACTGGGGTACCTGTACATGTAAAGTGTGCTGATACCTGCATAATTGGGGATGCACATGCAGTGTATGTAATCTCCCAGGGGTTCTCTGTCTTGGTTTTGCTTCCCCGATATTCCAGACTGATGATGTTTAAAAGCCTCTTGGGGATGATCTAACTATACTGTTAATCTTCATATATACGTAATCACTATATTTATTTAATCCTTATATGTACTTATTAACCTGTGTATGTTAACACATACAAAAGTGTGCGCACTCAAACTATTCAATCATACTATTCCTTGAATTTTGTAGTTTGCAATAAAATTGCCTTGTATTGCAAGTATTAGCCTTTTTTAAAGCCGTATCTGAACCTTGGTGTTAAAAACATGTCAAATAAAATTGCCAAATTCTCTTGTAAATAATTATGTAAAGAGGGAACCATCATACCATTACAAAATACAAGCGAATTTTCATGGACCCATCCAGTATGTGGGTTCAAAGGCGTAATGGGGTGCATATAACTGACTATGCAGCAGGGCTCGCTTTCATGCCAATGTATAAAACAAAGGAGTATGGAGCACAAAATGCATATTGTGAAGTGGATTTTCATGGGCCCATCCAGTATGTGGTTTCCAAGGCCTAATGGGGTGCATATGACTGACTATGCAGCAGGGCTGGCCTTGCTTCCAATGTGTAAAACAAATGAGTATAGAGCACAAAATGCATATTGTGAAGTGGATTTTCATGGGCCCTTACAGTATGTGGGTTCCAAGGCGTAAGGGGGGGCATATGAATTGGTAGCAGGGCAGGCCTTGCATTCAATGCAACACTTTTTCAGGAGGGCCTCCTGGACATCTTATAAAAGGGGTATTGTGGTGTGTCGCAATTCTTGGCAGCCCATCCACTCACAGCATAGGCTACAACAGTTTAGGAGACCCACAGTTTAATAATAGCCCTTTAAGAAGATTAATGCCACCTGATGCACCAGTAAAAATAGGCTCTGTGACTTTGAGTCCCTACTTCATAAATGAAACAATATGGGTCTGCTTATCTGTCACACACCACTTGGCCAGCTAGGGGTGTTAAATGTTACAATGACATTTCCCAGTGAATGCATTTGTTGTGGTTGAAAGCAATGTTAAAGTTGAAAAACGCTTAAAAAACGCTGCGTCTGAACTAAGCCTAAGTGGGGGAGGAAGTTTTCGGTCTGGGGTTAAATATTTGGCCTTACAGGCAAGACATTAACCTGCAAAGGATGTTACCTTGACATATTTCCCAGCAAAATCCGTTTTGGTTTCGTTTTAATGTGTTTTTTGTGGCACCGGGAAAAATGGCATGAACCTCAGAAAAAAATGATTAACGCTGTGAACTAGGAGTCAGGAATGCTTCCAGGGGCGATCCCTATGATGTCCCTGTGTCATTTGAGCAGTGTTTCCATCATTTTCAGATGTTTTTAGACCTTAAAAGGACCGTCGGGGGGATTGCGGTAAAAATACTCGGGTCTCCCATAGACTTACATTGGGCTTGTTGTTCTGGCCGAGTACCCGAGTATTCCAATTTGCTCGACCCGAGCAACGAGCACCCGAGCATTTTAGTGCTCGCCCATCACTACTTGTTATTAATGGCAGCACGCGTAGGCTGATGGGATTAGTACTCTTCCATCAGCCTATGCTTGCTGTCATTGATAACAGCCATCAGCTGAGTAGTGAACTGGTCACAGTTGCTGGCTCAAACTGCCATCTGACAGAGTGGGAACCGCAGCTCTCTGACAGGCAGTAATGATCTCACAACCGATCGAGCCCGTGTTTGCTGCACTCTCATGCAGATGGCAGTGTGGCAAACACCAGATGTTCGGGCCTCCATTCATCTGGATCAGGTCCGGATTCGGGTACTGTTCTGGCACCCAAATCAAATTTTTTTTGGATGTTTGGCAGAACATAATGGACCTGAACGTCCATGAGTTTGCCCATCTCTAGTGATCATATTGACACCACAGGTGAGTCACAGAATTTTATGCCATTTGACTGTGAAGACAAAATAATTATATTTTTGCCACAAAATTGTACATTATCGCACTGTGAAATGGGTAAAAATGGCACCAAAATGTGTCTCACAATTTCTGCTGAATGTAGAAATATCCCATATGTGGCTGTACAGTACTGCTTAGCCAAATGACGAGACACGGGAGGGACTGAGCGCTATTTGCGCTGATTTTCCTAGAATACTTTGCAGACTCCATATACAGAGACCCAAATTGCTAGAAGAACAGAATCCCTTTTCAAGTGACCCCAATTTTGAAATTATACCCCTTTGGGAATTTATCTACAGGTGTAGTGACTAGGGTTGAGCGACTTTCATTTTTTTAAGATCGAGTCGGGTTTTGCGAAACCCGACTTTGTCCAGAGTCGAGTCGAGTGCAGTCGGCCGATTATCGCTAAAAGTCGGGGGTCGACCGAAACACGAAACCCAATGCAAGTCAATGGGGAAGCATAGTCGGCAGTGAGTGGAGGACAGGAAAACACCTGCAGTGCCCATTTTAATGCCAAAAACATCCATTCTTGTTTCTGAAGCTTGTCAATCTTAATTAACTTTATAATAATAGTTGGGCATTGGAAATTGGGGGTCATTTGGCAAAAGTTGTGGGGGGTAGGGCTGGTTCAAGGTTTTAGTGGGCCCAGGAAACATGGACTACGTCACGGCGGTGGAGCAGTGAGAGGTAAGTATGTCAAGTTTGCAAATGCTGTGATCCTAAGCAAGCAGGGGGGCCCACTCGTTGGCATTGGCACTGGCACAGGGTCCCTCAAAGTACAGCGGTGTGTTTGCACGGCGGGGGCGCCTCCCACCAGCAGCGACACTTTTGCGTACTCTGAGGGGCCCTGTGCCAGTGACGTCGCCAACGAGTATGCCCCCCCACCTGATGAAGGAACTTGCACTTTCATCTGCACCTTCCTCTTTGTCCCTGTGTAAGGTGGTAAAACATGCGGGAAGGGGAACCTTACTTTCAGCAGTGTCAGATTCTGGCTGTGTAGAGTGCAAGGGGAATGTAGTGGTCTAGGTCAATGTACCAGCAGACTCATCTAGCAGTGGCTGGGCAATGGGCAGGATGAGGAGGAAACACAGATATAGGGCCAAAGAATAAAGTAGGCTAAATGCAGTTCAAAATTGGTAACAGGACTAAACAGGCGGCATTGCTTTGTTCAGTGGAGTAGCAAACCCAGGAGCAGCAGACACTGTTTTAAGGGCCCAACCACACTAGTAGGCCAAATGCAGTTTAATATCTGATACTATAGGCCCAAAGCCTAAAGACTGAAGCTCAGCTTTATACAGTGGAGGACAACACCAGGGAGCGGCAGACCCCGTTAGTAGGCCGCAACCAAAGTTGAAGGCCAAATGCTGTTTAATATCTGATACTATAGGCCGAAAGCCAGAAGGTTGAAGCTCAGCTTTATACAGTTGAGGACAAACACCAGGAAGCGGCAGACACCGTTAGTAGGCCGCAACCAAAGTTGAAGGCCAAATGCTGTTTAATATCTGATACTATAGGCTGAAAGCCAGAAGGTTGAAGCTCAGCTTTATACAGTTGAGGACAAACACCAGGGAGCGGCAGACACCGTTAGTAGGCCGCAACCAAAGTTGAAGGCCAAATGCTGTTTAATATCTGATACTATAGGCCGAAAGCCAGAAGGTTGAAGCTCAGCTTTATACAGTTGAGGAGAACACCAGTGAGCGGCAAACAGAGGTATTAGGCCCCAAACACCAATTTTTTTTGAAAAAAGCACTTAATGAGAGCCAGAAGGTTGAAGCTCAGATTTATTCAGTTGAGGAGAACACCAGTGAGCGGCAAACAGAGGTATTAGGCCCCAAACACCAATTTTTTTTTAAAAAAAGCACTTAATGAGAGCCAGAAGGTTGAAGCTCAGATTTAGACAGTGGAGGACAATTTGAATTAGGGACTGCAGACAGACTTAGTAGGCTGTCCCCTGTGGACCATGCATTCACCACATTAACCCATTGCGCCGTAATGGACACGTAACCTTCCGTGGCCATGCCTACAGGTCCATGCGTCTGTTGTCAGGTGCACCTTTGTACTCACAGATTGCCAGAGTGCATGGACAATGCGGTCTTTTACATGCTGGTGGAGGGTTGGGATGGCTTTTCTCGCAAAAGAAGTGTCGACTGGTTAGCTTGTAGCGTGGTACAGCGTAGTCCATCATGGCCTTTTTAATATTAAATAAAATATATAAATAGGCTCTATGAACTTTTAAATAGGTTCCAGGGGTACACGGGCAGCATTGTGGTCAGTGGAGGAGTATTGCAAGGAGGGACAGCAGACAGGCTAACGAAGGCCTAAAATAACAAAAATTAGGCTCATGGCAGTTTTAAATCGGTTACATGGATACACAGGCAGCATTGTGGTCAGCGGAGGAGGAGTATTGCAAGGAGGGACCGCAGACAGGCTAACGAAGGCCTAAAATAACAAAAATTAGGCTCATGGCAGTTTTAAATCGGTTACATGGATACACAGGCAGCATTGTGGTCAGTGGAGGAGTATTGCAAGGAGGGACAGCAGACAGGCTAACGAAGGCCTAAAATAACAAAAATTAGGCTCATGGCAGTTTTAAATCGGTTACATGGATACACAGGCAGCATTGTGGTCAGTGGAGGAGGAGTATTGCAAGGAGGGACCGCAGACAGGCTAACGAAGGCCTAAAATAACAAAAATTAGGCTCATGGCAGTTTTAAATCGGTTACATGGATACACAGGCAGCATTGTGGTCAGTAGAGGAGTATTGCAAGGAGGGACAGCAGACAGGCTAATGAAGGCCTAAAATAACAAAAATTAGTCTCAAGGCAGTTTTAAATCGGTTACATGGATACACAGGCAGCATTGTGGTCAGTGGAGGAGTATTGCAAGGAGGGACAGCAGACAGGCTAACGAAGGCCTAAAATAACAAAAATTAGGCTCATGGCAGTTTTAAATCGGTGACATGGATACACAGGCAGCATTGTGGTCAGCGGAGGAGGATTGCAAGGAGTGTCTGACACAGTTAGTACTCACAAAAAATAGATAGATGTTAATGTCTCGCAAAACAACAAAAAAAAAAGTGTGGCATACTTAGGTACAGGGGTGGGCTCATCTGCTGAGTTTCTGACAAAGTAATTTGGCAGTAAGTATTTACTGGTGTCAATATAGGACACTGACCCAGACTACTTTAACTAGCATGATAGATGTCAACAAATTGTTATTGTCAGTGCCAGGCATTGAATGATGTCAGCGCATAGACTAAACATTGGTGGAGCTGAGTGAGATAATTTTGCACGTGGTAGAGCACAGTTTGAGCTGGGGGGGGGAACTCTCTTGTGGCCGGCGGTACCGTCCCAGGGCCCCTCATGTTACAACGGTGTGTCTGACATTGGGTGCGCACCACCACCGCCAGAGACACTTCATTGTACTATGAGGGACCCAGTGGCAGTGCCGTCGACCAAAAGCGGGCACACCCACCTCTTCAGACAAACAGCACTGTAACGGGTGCTTGCGCCAAGTGGCGAGACCACGGCCCCGTGGGGGGAATTTTCCCATTGTGGGAGGTGTAAACATGTCGTATGCTGGACAAACAGCTGCTGCAAATTAAGAGATTGGAACACTCAGTAAGACCAGTCCACAAGCAAGACCTTTTTATAGGAAAGCTAGGTGTCAGCCGGGAAAGGTGGGGCAAAATAATTTGAAATCCAGGAGTGGTTCATTTTAATGAAGGTGAGATCATCCACATTTTGGGTAGCCAGACAAGTCCTTTTTTCGGTTAATATTGAACCAGCAGCACTGAATACTCTTTCTGATAGCACACTAGCTGCTGGGCAAGCAAGCTCCTGCAGTGCATATTCTGCCAATTCAGGCCAGGTGTCTAATTTGGATGCCCAGTAATCAAATGGGAATGACGGTTGAGGGAGAACATCGATAAGGGATGAAAAATAGTTAGTAACCATACTGGACAAATGTTGTCTCCTGTCACTTTGAATAGATGCTGCAGTACCTGTCCTGTCTGCGGTCATTGCGAAATCACTCCACAACCTGGTCAGAAAACCCCTCTGTCCAACGCCACTTCTGATTTGTGCACCTCTAACACCTCTGCCCTGTAGCCCCCTGCAGCTCGTGTGAGAACCATCACCGGCGCTGTGTGCTGGGAATGCCTGAATCAAACGGTCTACAAGAGTAGCTTGTTTGGTTGCTAATATTTGTTCGAGGTTCTCATGTGGCATAATATTTTGCAATTTGCCTTTATAGCGAGGGTCAAGGATGCAGGCCAACCAGTAGTCGTCATCGCTCATCATTTTAATAATGCGTGGGTCCCTTTTGAGGATACGTAAGGCATAATCCGCCATGTGGGCCAAAGTTCCAGTTGTCAAATCTGCGGTTGTGCTGGTTTGAGGGGCAGTTACAGGCAAATCTACGTCACTTGTCTCCCTTAAAAAAACAGAACCCGGCCTTGCAACGCCACTAATTTCTGTTGGCCCAGGAGAAGCTTCCTCATTAAAAAAGTACTCATCCACATCATCCTCCTCGTCCTCCTCCTCCTCTTCACCCGCTACCGCGTCCTCTACATGGCCCTGACCAGACAATGGCTGACTGTCATCAAGGCTTTCCTCTTCCTCGGCTGCAGACGCCTGCTCCTTTATGTGCGTCAAACTTTGCATCAGCAGACGCATTAGGGGGATGCTCATGCTTATTATGGCGTTGTCTGCACTAACCAGCCATGTGCATTCCTCAAAACACTGAAGGACTTGACACAGGTCTTGTAGCTTCGACCACTGCACACCTGACAACTCCATGTCTGCTATCCAACTGCCTGCCCGTGTATGCTCCCACAAATACATAACAGCACGCCTCTGTTCGCACAGTCTCTGAAGCATGTGCAGTGTGGAGTTCCACCTTGTTGCAACGTCGATGATTAGGCAATGCTGAGGAAGGTTCAAAGAACGCTGATAGTTCTGCATACGGCTGGAGTGTACGGGCGAACGGCGGATATGCGAGCAAAGTCTGCGCACTTTGAGGAGCAGGTCGGGTAACCCCGGATAACTTTTCAGGAAGCACTGCACCACCAGGTTTAAGGTGTGAGCCAGGCAAGGAATGTGTTTCAGTTGGGAAAGGGCTATGGCAGCCATGAAATTCCTTCCGTTATCACTCACTACCTTGCCTGCCTCAAGATGTACAGTGCCCAGCCATGACTGAGTTTCTTTCTGCAAGAACTCCGACAGAACTTCCGCGGTGTGTCTGTTGTCGCCCAAACACTTCATTGCCAATACAGCCTGCTGACGCTTGCCACTAGCTGTCCCATAATGGCACACCTGGTGTGCAACAGTGGCAGCTGCAAATGGAGTGGATGTGCGACTGCAGTCTGTGGACGAGCTCTCGCTTCTGCAGGAGGAGGAGGAAGAGGAGGAGGGGGGGGCGAACGCCTACAGCCAACTCTTTCCTTAACTGTGGGCTAGGCAGAACTGTCCCAATATTGCTGTCCCCTTTGGACCCTGCATCCACCACATTCACCCAGTGTGCCGTGATGGACATGTAACGTCCCTGGCCATGCCTACTGGTCCATGCATCTGTTGTCAGGTGCATCTTTGTAGTCACAGACTGCCTGAGTGCATGGACGATGCGGTCTTTAACATCTTTAACATGCTGTTGGAGGGCTGGGATGGCTTTTCTAGAAAAGAAGTGTCGACTGGGTAGCTCGTAGCATGGTACAGCGTAGTCCATCAGCGCTTTAAAAGCTTCGCTTTCAACTAACCGGTAGGGCATCATCTCTAATGAGATTAGTCTAGCAATGTGGGCGTTCAAACCCTGTGTACGCGGATGCGAGGATGAGTACTTCCTTTTCCTAACAAGAGTCTCATTTAGGGTGAGCTGGACTGGAGAGCTGGAGATCGTGGAACTAGCGGTGGTGCCGGTGGACATGGGTGACTGAGAGAGGGTTGGAGATGGTATTCTTGCCGGTGCCCTACATGCAGTGTTTCCTACTGCAAACCTGGTGATTCCCTGACTGCTTTGGCCTGGCGACGAAAGCTGCACAGATACTGCAGGTGGTGCGGGAAATGGTGGGTTTACAGTGAGGGAAGGGATGTAGCGTTGCTGACTAGCTTCATTGGCCGAGGGTGCTGCAACCTTTATGGACGTTTGGTAGTTAGTCCAGGCTTGCAAATGCATGGTGGATAAGTGTCTATGCATGCAACTTGTATTTAGACTTTTAAGATTCTGACCTCTGCTTAAGGTAGTTGAACATTTTTGACAGATGACTTTGCGCTGATCATTTGGATGTTGTTTAAAAAAATGCCAGACTGCACTCTTTCTACTATCGGATACCTTTTCAGGCATTGCAGACTGAGCTTCTTTAACCGGATGGCCACGCTGTCCTCCAACTGGTTTTGGTTTTGCCACGCGTTTTTTGCCAGATACGGGCCCGGCAGATGGAACCTGTTGTGATGTTGATGCCTGCTGCGGCTCCTCCTCCTCCGCTTCAGAACTACTGCCGCCTGCACCCTGTTCCCCCAATGGCTGCCAATCGGGGTCAACAACTGGGTCATCTATGACCTCCTCTTCTATGTCGTGTGCAACTTCGTCTGTGTCACCGTGTAAGCCGGTGGTATTGCGTTCGTGACGTGGCACCATAGTCTCCGCTGGGTTTGATTCTGCCTCAGTACACTGCGAGGGCAATGTTCTGGTCTGAGTCAAAGGAACAGCATAGTAATCTGGCTGTGGCTAAACATCTGTGCACTCCATGTCCGATTCAACTTCGAATGGGCATGGCCTGTTAACTGTTTCACGGTCTAACCCAGGAACGGTATGTGTAAAGAGCTCCATGTAGTTACCTGTTCTGTCGACTGACGCATCCTTCACTGTTGTTCTGGGTGAAGGACACAAGGAAGCGACTTGTTCCTGACCGGGAGCATCCACTGACGATGCACTGCTCTGACATTTTGCACTTTCCAAGGAGGAGGCGAAAGAGCTAGAGGCAGAGTCAGCAATGAAAGCCAATACTTATTCCTCCTGCTCCGGCTTCAAAAGTGGTTTTCCTACTCCCAGAAAAGAGAGTGTTCGAGGCCTTGTGTAGCCAGACAACGAACCTGGCTCAACAACTCGAGACTTAGGTGCTGTACTGCTTTTACCACGACCACCTGATGCTCCACCACCACTACCATCATTACCAGCTGACAATGACCGCCCACGGCCACGACCTCTTCCACTAGACTTCCTCATTGTTTGCAAAACGTAACCAAAGTAACGGTATTTGTTACTGTAAAACAACTTATAAGGTGAACTCAAACTTCTGTTGGATTTATATATACCTTTATAGGTGCCTGACACTGAAAGGAAAATCAGGCCCAATGTTACACACTAGGTTTTCTGTGCCCCAATAATTTGAGACAGATGGCACACACAGGACCAGCACTCAAGCAGAAATGCCAATCTTAATCTCCAACTATTGTTTTTTTATTATGGGAGAATGTAAAAAAAAACCCAAAAAACAATATTACACACTAGGTTTTCGGTGGCACACAATGAGAGCCAGATGACACACACAGGACTGGCACAGCGGCAGACTTGCCAATCTTTATCTCCCACTAATTATTATATTTTTTTACAGGGAGAATTTACCCCCCCCCAAAAAAAATGGCCCAGTATTACACAGTGGTTTTCGGTGGCACACAATGAGACAGATGCCACACACAGGACTGGCACAGCGGCAGACTTGCCAATCTTTATCTCCCACTAATTATTATATTTTTTTACAGGGAGAATTTACCCCCCCCAAAAAAAAATGGCCCAGTATTACACAGTGGTTTTTGGTGGCACACAATGAGAGACAGATGCCACACACAGCAATGGCACAGCGGCAGACTTGCCAATTTTTATCTCCCACTAATTATTATTTTTTTTTTAAAGGGAGAATTTAGAAAAAAAAAAAAAAAAGCCCAGTATTATACAGTGGTTTTTGGTGGCACACAATGCGAGACAGATGCCACACACAGGACTGGCACAGCGGCAGACTTGCCAATCTTTATCTCCCACTAATTATTTTTTTTTTAAAAGGGAGAATTTACCCCCCCCCAAAAAAAATAGCCCAGTATTACACAGTGGTTTTCGGTGGCACACAATGAGAGACAGATGCCACACACAGGACTGGAACAGAGGCAGCCTTGCCAATCTTTATCTCCCACTAATTATTTTTTTTTTTTACAGGGAGAATTTACCCCCCCCCCCCAAATAAATGGCCAAGTATTACACAGTGGTTTTCGGTGGCACACAATGAGAGACAGATGCCACACACAGGACTGGCACAGAGGCAGCCTGCCAATCTTTATCTCCCACTAATTATTTTTTTTTTTACAGGGAGAATTTACCCCCCCCCCAAAAAAATGGCCAAGTATTACAAAAAACAATATTACACACTAGGTTTTCGGTGGCACACAATGAGAGCCAGATGCCACACACAGGACTGGCACAGCGGCAGACTTGCCAATGTTTATCTCCCATTAATTTTTTTTTTTTTTTTTAAAGGGAGAATTTAGAAAAAAAAAAAGCCCAGTATTACACAGTGGTTTTCGGTGGCACACAATGAGAGACAGATGCCACACACAGGACTGGCACAGCGGCAGACTTGCCAATCTTTATCTCCCACTAATTAATTTTTTTTTTTTACAGGGAGAATTTACCCCCCCCCCCCAAAAAAAAGGGCAAGTATTACACAGTGGTTTTCGGTGGCACACAATGAGAGACAGATGCCACACACAGGACTGGCACAGCGGCAGACTTGCCAATGTTTATCTCCCACTAATTATTTTTTTTTTCAAAGGGAGAATTTACCCCCCCCAAAAAAATGGCCCAGTATTACACAGTGGTTTTCGGTGGCACACAATGAGAGACAGATGCCACACACAGGACTGGCACAGAGGCAGCCTTGCCAATCTTTATCTCCCACTAATTAATTTTTTTTTTTACAGGGAGAATTTACCCCCCCCCCCAAAAAAAAAGGGCAAGTATTACACAGTGGTTTTCGGTGGCACACAATGAGAGACAGATGCCACACACAGGACTGGCACAGCGGCAGACTTGCCAATGTTTATCTCCCACTAATTTTTTTTTTTTTTTAAAGGGAGAATTTAGAAAAAAAAAAAAAAAAGCCCAGTATTACACAGTGGTTTTCGGTGGCACACAATGAGAGACAGATGCCACACACAGGACTGGCACAGCGGCAGACTTGCCAATCTTTATCTCCCACTAATTATTTTTTTTTTTAAAGGGAGAATTTAGAAAAAAAAAAAAAATAGCCCAGTATTACACAGTGGTTTTCGGTGGCACACAATGAGAGACAGATGCCACACACAGGACTGGCACAGCAGCAGACTTGCCAATGTTTATCTCCCACTAATTATTTTTTTTTTTAAAGGGAGAATTTAGAAAAAAAAAAAGCCCAGTATTACACAGTGGTTTTCGGTGGCACACAATGAGAGACAGATGCCACACACAGGACTGGCACAGAGGCAGACTTGCCAATCTTTATCTCCCTGCAGTAATCTCAGGAAAGTATGGCAGGCAGCTATAAAAAGGACTGCTGCACACAAAAGTGGGGACAAACACACAAGATAGCTGTGCAGAAAGGAAGGAACAACAGGATTTGTGCTTTGAAAAAAGCAGTTGGTTTGCACAGCGCACGGCGTACATGCAGCTCCCCCACTGCCGCAGGGCCGAGGGGTACCCGGTACCGGGCCTCTGAGTCTCTGCTCGGGGGTTGTCACGGTGGCTAGGCCCCGGTCCGTGACCCTGCCGAGGGGCGTACAGTGAATGATGGTTGTGGATAGTGGTGGTGGTGCGGTGCGGTAAATAACGAGGACACCAGGTTGCAGTCTCTTTACCTCTTTACTGAAGGTCTCTGGGTCCTCAGTCCGGAATATGGTTCACCAGGCTGCGCAAGTCCGCCCGGTCCAATGGCACCTCCAGAGTTCTCCTTGCAGGTGGAAATCTGTGCCTACCTGCTAGCGCTATGTGTTGTGGTCCTTCCCTGCTGTGCTTACGGAAAGTCCCCACAACTGTTGTGTCTGTTTCTTAAGTTCCCTCACAACTCGATTAGATGATGTTCTGCTAATCCTCCGTCCCTCCCTGATGTTACGGTTAGAACGGCACCCGTATGACGGGTAGGCTCGGAGCTCTTCCGGGACCCTAGAGTCGCCCCTCTCCACAAGTTTCCCCCCAAGAATGCATAGGTGATTTAGATGAGACAGCCTGCCTTTGACTGACTGTCCTGCCGTTGGTTTGAAGTATTGCCTGAAGCTGAATATAGTAATACTTCCTCGGCGTTCCGGCCGCCGGTTGTGCGCCTCAGTAGGATGTTGCCTCGGTCTTACAGCACGACTCCTACTGGTATTCTCCTTCTTGCTTTGATCTCGTTTCTCACTCAGCACAATATATCTCGCTTCTGTTCCTTTCTTAGGGCACCGCCGCTATGCTGAGCAGGCACGGTCCCGTGACGTTCCTTCTTGTAGCCAGGCCTCTGTCAGGGTCCCAAACCTGACAGGGACCCTACCGAATCTTCCCCCACAACACCCTCTGCCACCAGGTGTTGTCTGGTCCAACCCAGTCAGCTTTCTCTCTAACTTCCTGCCTGACCCCCAGTTTACCCACAGTGGTGAGGAGTGGCCTAATAAATAGCACCCTTAGCTCCCCCTGGAGGCCCGACTGTGAAATTTATTGGTGTTTGTGATACCTGGTCAGATGAACTCCTTCAGTGCCATCAGACGTACCATAGCCCCCCTTAGCGGCGGAGCCACAGTACTGCAACGACCAGGACTCTGGGGCGCTGCACTCCCCCCCCCTTCCCGGTTAAATCCAGTACTCCGGGACTGGGAAGAAAACAACAATACAGGTTAGCAAAAAGACATACAATTTTTGTGAGTGCAATAACAGTAAGCATATTTGAACAGAGCTTCCCTTTATGGGAGGTGAGGACACTTGAACGTTACAAAACATGGTTAAATATTATAGCAACATGCTATAAATAACTTTCTTCTACCCAACCGGGTATTCTACTTAGTGCAAAATTTTAAGACATTAATTCAACATTGCCTTTAAGGATGTACACTCTAAATCCACTAAAGACCTTCTTATAACACATTATAAGGCTTGAGCAACTGTGCTACATTCTCCTACTTTACATCTGCAGGACCGCCTGTCCTAACGGCTCCAGACCTACTGCCTCTCCTTTCTATTACAGGACCGCCCCTTTCAGCCTGAGCCTTCTGTCCTTCCACTACTATACACAGTATAGAACATGTTTTTCTTTCAGTTTAAGAGCACTGAGCCATCTCTATATGGCTCCTGAGAGGACTCGCCACTAACCCCTACGGGTTCACTTCCTATCCTCATCCTTCCTTTAACATTATTGAACATTTCTTACAATCAACTAGTTGGATACATATAACTTTTACACGTGAGCATCATCATCATTTTCTCTTTGTCAAGACATTATTGCCATCTATCTGTCTTAAAGCAATACCACTCTTTAAGTGCAACAAACGAACATCCCCTTTAAGAGGGGATCCAGTCTGTATGAGGTAGCACATCTTCTCAAGCTACCAGTCCGTACTCAGCAAGGGCTCCGGTGCGGTATCTTCGCAAAGAGTCCTTCTTTAAGTAAAACCAGTAGGGAGCACCTTTAAGAAGGTGCGAACTATTTACAAGCAGTTTGTATCATGCACTGTTCATGATTGCGGCAGTTCTTTTCAACAGGAAACAAAAAAGTGGAAAAACAACCAAAGAGCAATAGGGATCCCGGGTCAACAAAGGGATCCCTTTAAGAGTTAACCCTGGACGGGTTTAGCAGCAACATAATAATGGAAAACAATGAACTATTTACAATCATTAAAGCATTCTTGCTTACTCAAACCACTCAGGAGGCAGCACCGGCGGAGGCAACCCCTTTGGGTATTGCGAGCCGCCCGGTACTGCATAAGGGTGTCTGGCGTCCCATCTGGGGGTCTGCGTACGCACAGTCTTCAGTCCTTGGGCAGTAGACACGCTGGTCACCTGAGGAGGTGCCTGCGTGGCCACGACAGCGGTGGAGGTCATAATGTGGCAAGTCGTGGTCTTCACAATTGTGCCTGTTGGGGTGACCACGGTGGTCTCCGTGGTAATCGTGGGCCGGCCACAAGGGGGCACCTTGGCTACGGGGGACAGCTTTTCTGACACCCTAGGCAAGGGGGTCACGGGGCTGCGCCTCTTGTGGACGTTCAGAGCAAACCACCCCTTCTCCCCAAGGTGCCGGGTGTAAATGACATCATCCCCTGGATAAAGATCCCGGCCTGGGTGGCCCTCTCTAAGATGCGACTCCACATCCCGTCGGTTAACAAAAACTTCGGCATATAGACCTGGTTCTTTTATAAAGCCCCAGCCTCCACGGAGCTTAAAGTCAATGACGGTGCCCTGCCTGCGCGGGGCCTGCTGAGCGGTGGGGTCCTTGCGGGCCCGGTCCTTGACCGCCAAGTCTTTTTGATGGTGGGCCTCTAGCCCGGCCTGGTATGTTTTCTCCTCCTCTTCCCACTGTTGCTCTAGCTGGACCTGGTATTCCTCCCAGCTTAGGGCCTGTACCATCTCCCCCTCTTGGGTCTTCACCCCGGGGAACCCCATAAGGTTAGATCCTAGGTTCACCCAGCGGCGCACTGTGCGCTCTGCACGGACTTCACACAGCAGAGCAGTGGGTCGAAGCGGGGCTTTCAGGCGGTGTTCCATACCCGTGGGCTCCTCCCATGGCAACAGGCGCTGAAGTCTATGGGTCCCAGGGAGACGGGGTGCCGCAACGGGGCCTACTAGTAAGCCCTCGGCCGGCGGGGCAGGGTCGGCGGACTCACCAGCCGATGCAGGCTCCTCTTCCGTGGCGGGTTCCTCTGGCGGCGTCAGCGGGGACCCCGGCAGCAGTATCGGATCTGATGCTGGAAGACTGCGGTCCGGCGCCGCCTGGTGCGGAGCCTGGGCCTTCACATTCAGCTGAAGGAGCTGGTCGAGCAAGCTCTCCATCTCGACCTGCAGGAGTTCGGTGCTGTCCACGGAGAACGGGCTGCTGTGCTCATCCGGGTAGTTGGGGGAGACTTCCGCTTCAACCCCACTTTCGGGTTCAGAGCTGCTGGCCATGGCGTCCTCCACGTGGGTCGCTTCCTGGTCTTTTTCCCGCTCTCTCTTTCGTGGGCGGTGTCGTTTTCTTGGTCTCCGCCCTCCATTGAGGATCAGGAGGCGGATCTCTGCTGCTGACGGACACGTCCTCACGGTGCAGAAATATTTAGACTGGGCGGCCATTGTCGTTCGCGCTCTCCAGCTTGTCCACGCCTACTCCACGCCCCTCTTCTTCTCCTGCGCTCTCCTCAGCGCTGTAATGGCGGCGGATTTTGGCGGCAAATGGCGCAGCACAGTCTTTGCAATAAAGTACGGTCCAAGCACAATAACTCACAGTTCCAAGGCACACATGACCTGATTCTTCAGGCTTAAGTAGATCCTGTTCGTGACGCCAAAAATGCAGCGCCCCCACTGCCGCAGGGCCGAGGGGTACCCGGTACCGGGCCTCTGAGTCTCTGCTCGGGGGTTGTCACGGTGGCTAGGCCCCGGTCCGTGACCCTGCCGAGGGGCGTACAGTGAATGATGGTTGTGGATAGTGGTGGTGGTGCGGTGCGGTGCGGTAAATAACGAGGACACCAGGTTACAGTCTCTTTACCTCTTTACTGAAGGTCTCTGGGTCCTCAGTCCGGAATACGGTTCACCAGGCTGCGCAAGTCCGGACGGTCCAATGGCACCTCCAGAGTTCTCCTTGCAGGTGGAAATCTGTGCCTACCTGCTAGCGCTATGTGTTGTGGTCCTTCCCTGCTGTGCTTACGGAAAGTCCCCACAACTGTTGTGTCTGTTTCTTAAGTTCCCTCACAACTCGATTAGATGATGTTCTGCTAATCCTCCGTCCCTCCCTGATGTTACGGTTAGAACGGCACCCATATGACGGGTAGGCTCGGAGCTCTTCCGGGACCCTAGAGTCGCCCCTCTCCACAAGTTGCCCCCCAAGACTGCATAGGTGATTTAGATGAGACAGCCTGCCTTTGACTGACTGTCCTGCCGTTGGTTTGAAGTATTGCCTGAAGCTGAATATAGTAATACTTCCTCGGCGTTCCGGCCGCCGGTTGTGCGCCTCAGTAGGATGTTGCCTCGGTCTTACAGCACGACTCCTACTGGTATTCTCCTTCTTGCTTTGATCTCGTTTCTCACTCAGCACAATATATCTCGCTTCTGTTCCTTTCTTAGGGAACCGCCGCTATGCTGAGCAGGCACGGTCCCGTGACGTTCCTTCTTGTAGCCAGGCCTCTGTCAGGGTCCCAAACCTGACAGGGACCCTACCAAATCTTCCCCCACAACACCCTCTGCCACCAGGTGTTGTCTGGTCCAACCCAGTCCGCTTTCTCTCTAACTTCCTGCCTGACCCCCAGTTTACCCACAGTGGTGAGGAGTGGCCTAATAAATAGCACCCTTAGCTCCCCCTGGAGGCCCGACTGTGAAATGTATTGGTGTTTGTGATACCTGGTCAGATGAACTCCTTCAGTGCCATCAGACGTACCATAGCCCCCCTTAGCGGCGGAGCCACAGTACTGCAACGACCAGGACTCTGGGGCGCTGCACTAACACACAGCAACGCAGCTATCAGGGAGCCTTCTAGGGCAGCCCAATGAGCTACAGCGCTGAGGAAAAAAATATGTAGCTTCCACTGTCCCTGCAAACAAAAGGTGGTGTTGGACAGTGGAAATCGCTACAGTACAAGTGGTTTGTGGCTTTATGTACCCTGCCTATCACTATCCCTGCTTCTGAAGAAGCGGCAGCAACCTCTCCCTACGCTCAGATCAGCAGCAGTAAGATGGCGGTCGGCGGGAACGCCCCTTTATAGCCCCTGTGACGTGGCAGAAAGCAAGCCAATCACTGCAATGCCCTTCTCTAAGATGGTGGGGACTGAGATCTATGTCATCACGCTGCCCACACTCTGCGTCCACCTTCATTGGCTGAGAAATGGCGCCTTTAGCGTCACTGAAACGCGACTTTGGCGTGAAAGTCGCGCACCGCATGGCAGACCCCACACAGGGATCGGGTCGCTTTCATGAGACGCCGACTTTGCCAAAAGTCGGCGACTTATGAAAATGAACGATCCGTTTCGCTCAACCCTAGTAGTGACAATTTTGACTCCATGGATGCTTTCCTGAAACAGCAGTGGATATTTCTGAGTGAAAATTGCAAACTGCCATAGTCATCATCAGTACATTGTAGTCACCAGTACGTTGTAGTTCCCAGTATGTTGTAGTGACCAATACGTTGCAGTGCCCAGCTCATGCCTCTGGAAACATGCACCTGTAAATTAGTCAGGCTGACATGGCTACAAAAATGCTGAACAAGTGGATGATAAATGTGGTTTAGGCTCACTGCGGCTCAGAAGGAGAGGGGGCATTTGGATTAGGGACTGCAGAATTTGCTGAATTTATTTTGGGGGTGTAGTGCAGCGGGGTTGGCGCTGTGCGACAGAAACAACAGAAAGGTTCAAAGCAAATGTCTTTTAATGTCCAAAAACTCACACATAGGAGTGCTGTCCTCTGGATCGCAGCCGGGTTTCCATAAAAACAGTCCAGAATTGAAAACCCGTTGCTGTGGACAATGGCACTGCCATGTCTTTTGGGGTGCTTCAGCTGCCTGGAAGTCCCTGGCTCTGTGTTAGCTTCACACAGTCCTGCAGCCTGCTCTGCAGCTTGCAAACTCCAAACTGACACACCCAAGTCAAAAACTGACAGATTTAAATGGAATCGTGGCCATAGAGCCACTTCCAAAACCTGGAATGGAGAGAGGGATTTGCCCCACTACCAAACCTGCAAATCCCTCTAAAAATAAAAGCTTATAACGAATTTTCCTAAAAATCTGAGTCACTACTTGGACCCAATCCACTGTTTCTTTTATTTTGTGTTGTGACTCACAGGCGTCCTGCTGTGATCATAAGGGACAAGAGCCATTTCACTTTTCCAGAGCCTTTATACTACCTGTACCTTGGAAGCCCCTATATTTTCATTGTCAGTTGATGGACTTAGGTTAGTAATTGTTTTTTTTGCGGATTGAGTTGGAGCTTTTATTAGGAACATTTTACATAACATTTGGGGTCACATTTATCCTGCGCTCTACTCTGAGCACTTACATCGGGGATTCCTTTTAAATTTCCAAGAGATGTAATTCAGATGAGACCTCTGAAGGATACATTCACTATAATGAGGCAGCAGAGTTATTCTGCTGTTCTGCTTTTCAGAAGTGCACAAAACTGTGGCCAACGGCACTTTTATGCACGCCTAAAAGGATGGACACCAGCGCATTACAGGTCAGACTGCGTCCACAGTGCCTCCATCTGCCTCATTATAGGGAATCTTCCGCCAGAGGTTCCATCTGAATCACGTGTTTCAGGGATTTACAGGAAACCCCGGTGTAAACGCTTAGCGTAGAGTGAAGGATAAATGTGGGCCAAGCCTTACTGTGATCTTTGGGAGACAGAATAAAAAAATCAACTGCAGGTAAAGAATTGGTTTTATTTATTTTTCACACTGTTCCTTGTGCAGTGCAAGTGATCAGACGACTTTATTCTTCGGGTAGGTGCGATTTCAGAGATACCAGATTTATATTGTGTTTTTATGTTTGGCTGCTGTCATACACTAAAAAACTTTTTTTGCACAAAAATAGCTTGTGCATCACCATATTTTGAAAGCTGTAATTTTTCCATGACTTGTCCGACAGAGTCATGTGAGCTTGTTTTTTGCAGGACAAATGGACGTTTTTATTGGTACCGATTTCAGGCACATGACATTTTTTGATTGCTTCATATTCTGATTTTTGGGAGACAGAATGAACAAAAACCAGCAATTCGTTAATTGTTTTTTGGGTCTTTTTTAAAGCCGTTCCACGTGTGGTAAAAGGCAGCTTTATTCTATGGGTCAGTATGATTGATTACAGAGATATCACAATTATATTTTTTGTTATGTTTTGGCACTTTTACACAATTAAAACTATTTTATAGAAAAAAATAATTATTTTTGCAGCGCTTTATTCTGAGACATAACATTTTCATTTTTCTGCCGATAGCGCTGTAATGTGGCTTCTTTTTTGCAGGACAAGATGATGTTTTCAACAATACAATTTTTATTTACATTCTTCTTTTTTTATCGCATTTTTGTGCTTTTTTTAAAAAAAATAATGCTTACAATTATTTTATATTTTTTAATTAGTCCCTTTATGGGACTTTCATTTTCTGCAGTCTGGTGGCAGTTTTAATGCATTGCAATACACTAGCATTGCAATAATGATAATAATCTTTATTTTTATATAGCGCTAACATATTCCACAGCACTTTACACATATTATCATCGCTGTCCCCATGGGGCTCACAATCTAAATTCCCTATCAGAATGTCTTTGGAATGTGGGAGGAAACCAGAGTACCCGGAGAAAACCCACACAAAAACTGGGAGAACATACAAACTCCTTGCAGATGTTGTCCTTGGGATTTGAGCCCAGGACTCCAGCACTGCAATGCTAACCACTGAGCCACCGTGCTGCCCTGCAATGTATAAGAACTGACAGCCTGCTGTCACATAAACTTGTTAGATCATGCACTGAGCATGATCTAAAAAATTTGTTAGAGCCTGGTGACCCAGATGTCATCAAGATCCACGACCCTCATGATTAGTACCGCGGGGGTGGTTATCGAATGGCAGAGGGGGCCCCCTCCCTCTGTTTGCCTTCTAAATGCTGCGATCGCTAAAGGAAAAGGTATGCTAGCTCAATAATATAAAACATCCAGTCTGCACGAAGCCACGATCCGACCAATCGTGTGTAATGTGAACAAACAAAAGAAAAAATTCCAGCTCCTGGTATAAAAATATTGGTAACGACCTTTATTCCATCAAGATTAAAATATTGTACAAGGCAGCGTATTCAGGAAGTGATGCGTTTCGAATGTGACCGTTCTTTTTCGTTACCAATACTTTTATACCAGGAGCTGGAATTTTTCATTTTGTTTCTTAAACAAATTCTACAATTTATTTTATTTATACACTAATTGCCTCAATTCTATAAGTACTGTGTCATCTATGTAGCAGTAATGCAATTAAAAATTAATTTATCTGGTGTTCACGTATATTTTAGCGCACTCATCGTGCTGCTGTATTTGTTTGTACGCATACTACTCCAGTCACAGCAACCTTCACATGTTTGCATCTGACTTATAATACCCGGAAGTGCTTCAGTTATTGCTTTTTTTTAATGTCAAATCTATGCTGTAGGTGGTATTCAGACATAAATTCCCTATAAAGATTGTTAGGTGTTGAGTTCCCACCACTGCACAGGTTTAATCTCGAACCATGTCCACTGCAGTCTCTCATTGTACTCCAGCCGCAGTGGAGCCTGCTCAGCAGAGACGTCTGTCCCAGTGTCTGGCTCAGGCAGATACTGGGCGTTTGGTTACTGCTGCCTTTCCAGGTCCAGTCATTGTAACCAGCACTGATCAGCGGCGAGCAGACGCTCCTGGGACTAAGTCCTGCTTTTTCTCTACTGAGCATACCCAAGCAACGACCTCTCATTGGAGGTCGGGGGTCACATGCTCAGGTCCTGTAGCAGCTCCTATTGGATCACTAGGAAGGTCCCGGAGTGCTTCCGCTATAAAAGGTTTGCATGGCCGCACGGCCATGCGCTAGTATAAACTTGATAACGTGTGTGTGTAGATGAATGACTGTCGATGGATAAAAGCTCCTTAATCATTCCCATTCCTTGTGTTGTTAACTGCTCGTGAATGGTGGAAGCTATCTAGTGCTTGACAGTGCTACCTGCATACGTAGCACACGTTACAGTGCCTTTTTGCAGTGCCCGTTTGTATGGCACCATGCGCAAACAGTGCGCTTTCCTGACAGCCTGTCAGTGTAGGGTGGGAATTCCCGCTTGGACTCTGCATGTGACTCGGGGCGTCATCAGGCGCGGGCTCAAAAGCCACTGAGGGTCAGAGCGAGTCCAATCACCAGTTTATTGGGGGTGATTCATAGGGATCCCACTAGTGTCTTGCAGCTGCACCCTGTGACTGCTTACAGGGTGCAGCGTATTATGGTGACTCTGTGAAGCAACAGAGTTCGCCTCCATTCACACTGGGTGAAGTCTAACCCATGTGTGAGCAAGTGTCCATCTGCCATTACTCAGCAGCAGGTACCATCTCTGCACGGTGGACCCCAGGCTGCGAACGTACCTCATGTCTGCCTCTTTATTATTTGGTGCATTCCGCTAGCCCTAACATTATACTAGCGCCAGGGTCTGGCTAGTAATGGTGGACGAACAGCGACTGCAGCGGTACATCCAGCAGCTGGAGGGCAGGTTGGCGGCTCTCGAGCGCACAACCTCAGCTGTGGATGTTACCGCAGTAGCTGTTCAGGCTGCTAGCGTGGCTGCAGCTAGTTTGTCCACTGCCACCTCTGCTCTGACCTTATCCCGCCTCCCGCTGCCAGATAGGTACTCTGGCGATAGCAAGTCATGCAGGGGATTCGTGAACCAGAATGGGATACACCTTGAGCTCCTGTCTGCACGTTTCCCCTCAGAGGGGGCTAAAGTGGGATTCATTATATCCCTCTTGTCGGACAGGGCGTTGGAGTGGACTACTCTGCTGTGGGAGCGCGATGATCATGTGGTGCAGAGTGCTCTCCGGTTCCTGAGCACTCTGAAACAGGTCTTTTTGGGACCTCAAGTCACTCATGATACGGCGCTCCAACTGCTGGCACTGACACAGGCCTCATCCTTTGTCAGCCATTTTTCCGTCCACTTCCGGACTTTAGCATCTGAGCTGGAGTGATCGGATAAAGCCCTCATCCCTGTATTTTGGAGGGGGCTGGCTGACCATGTAAAGGACGCTTTGGCCACTAGGGAGATTCCCGCCACACTGGAGGAGCTAATAGCCGTTTCAACTCGCATCGACCTTCATTTTAATGAGCGAAGGTTGGAGCGAGCCCAGTGTAGGCAGAGGTTTCAGCTGGCTCCCACCTTCGCCATACCTTTGAAATCTCTGGTCCAGGCGTCTGAGCCACATGAGGCCAAGGAGGTGTCACGAGCGGGATCTAAGTCCCGGGCTGCTCGTGCACTCAAGGTCTGTCATGTCTGCCGGCGGTCAGGACATCTTGCCTCCAGATGTTCCCAGCGTCTAGTGGATGTAGGAGGTGGTACACTAGACATGGCGATGTTTTCCTCCAAACTGTCATTCAAAGCGGCAATCACTTTAGGCCCAACCACTCTTTCAGTCGAGCTTTGTGTGGATTCCAGAGCGGAGGGGAATTTTATGTCCTCTGCCTTCACCCAACGCCACGCAATACCCCTGGTGATGCATGCCAAGCCGGTGACTGTACGAGTGGTGAATGCGTCGACTCTGCCCTCACAAATAACACACCAGACGATCCCATTTACTTTGTCCATATCTCCATCACATCAGGAGATTATCCCCCTGCTAGTCATTCCCGAGGGAATTGATGAGGTCCTGTTTGGGATACCATGGCTACACTACCACTCTCCTCATATTGAGTGGTCCTCTGGGAGAATTCTGGGATGGAGTGAGTCTTGTGAGGGTAGATGTCTGAGGGAGTGCGTTCAGGTTGCTACAACTGAAGTACCTGCAGATCTTTCCTCTCTCCCCAAGCACTATTGGCCCTATGCGGATGTGTTCTCCAAGAAGGCTGCAGAGACCCTTCCGCCCCACCGCCCCTGTGACTGTCCTATTGACCTCTTGCCTGGTGCAGAGCCTCCCCAGGGTCAAGTCTATCCCCTTTCTCTCTCGGAGACGGAGGCGATGACCCAATACAATCAGGAGAATCTGGCAAGAGGATTCATTAGGAAGTCAGTGTCACCTGCAGGGGCGGGGTTCTTCTTCGTGCAGAAGACGGACGGAGAATTACGTCCATGCATTGATTACAGGGGTCTTAACGCTATCACCATTAAGACCAAATACCCTCTGCCTCTGATATCTGAGCTATTCGATAGGTTGCGGGGAGCGAAGGTATTTACTAAGCTTGATCTGTGGGGTGCTTACAACCTGTTTCGCATCCGTGAGGGGGACGAATGGAAGACTGCATTTAACACCAGGGACAGGCACTATGAATATCTGGTGATGCCCTTCGGGGTCTGTAATGCTCCGGCCGTTTTCCAAGACTTTGTGAATGATATCTTCCGGGATATGCTCACCACTTCGGTCGTAGTCTATCAGGATGATATTCTCATCTACTCTCCAGATATAGACTCTCACCAGAGAGATGTTTGCAAAGTCTTCGACATCCTACAGGCATACTCCCTCTATGCCAAGTTGAAGGAGTGTGTGTTTGAGCAGGAATCCTTGCCTTACCTGGGCTATATCATCTCCGCCCGGGGATTGGCCATGGACCCTGTCAAGCTACAGGCTGTGATGGACTGGCAGGAACTCCATTCTCTTAAAGCGGTGCAGCGCTTTATGGGGTTCATTAATTATTATCGCCAGTTCATTCCCCACTTCTCAACTTTGGTAGCTCCCTTGGTTGCCCTCACCAAGAATGGAGCAAATCCCAAATTGTGGTCGGAGGAGGTCTCCGAGGCCTTTCTCTCTATCAAGTCACACTTCGCTAGCGCTCCCATTTTACATCTCCCCGATGTTGATAAACCATTTATCATGGAGGTGGATGCCTCTTCTGTCGGTGTTGGAGCAGTCCTCTTCCAGAAGGATGCTTAAAGGGACTCTGTCACCTGAATTTGGAGGGAACAATTTTCAGCTATAGGGGCGGGGTTTTCGGGTGTTTGATTCACCTTTCCTTACCCGCTGGCTGCATGCTGGCTGCAATATTGGATTGAAGTTCATTCTCTGTCCTCCATAGTACACGCCTGCGTAAGGCAAGATTGCCAAATTCAGGTGACAGAGTCCCTTTAAGGTCAGAATCATCCTTGCTTCTTCTTCTCCAAGACCTTCACACCAGCGGACAAGAATTATTCCATCGAGGACAGGGAGTTGCTAGCCATGAAGTTGGCTTTCTCGGAGTGGAGATACCTCCTGGAGGGGGCTCTCATTCCCTTCCAAGTTTACACCAACCACAAAAATTTGGTGTATATACAGACTGCCCTGCGGCTAAATTCTCACCAGGCTAGATGGTCCCTGTTCTTTTCCCGGTTCCATTTCACCCTCCATTTTCTCTCTGGGGAGAAGAACATTCATGCCGACGCTCTCTCCCACTCCGTAGTGTCATCATCATCATCATTAGAGGAGCCTCGGCTTATTGTCCCTTCTGAGAGCCTGAGAACCGTTGCCCCGGTTTTGCTAGAGTCTGTGCCCCCAGGCAAGACTTTTGTGCCTTCTAATCTGCGACCGGAGGTTCTCTCTTGGGCTCACTCGTCCAGGGTGGGTGGACACTTTGGGACCAAAAGGACATCTGAGCTTCTGGCGAGGACTTACTGGTGGCCGCATATGGCCCGTGATGTCGGAGACTATATTCGGGCTTGTGTCTCCTGCGCCAAGAATAAGTCTCCTTGACAACGGCCTGCTGGGCTACTTTACCCTCTGCCGGTGGCAGACAGGCCCTGGGAAATGGTCGGGATGGACTTCATGGTGGGCTTACCCAAGTCCCGTAGCTGCACCATTATTCGGGCAGTCACCGACCATTTTTCCAAAATGGTGCACTTGGTGCCTCTTCCATGGCTACCTTCTGCACGGGCCTTGGCAGCGTTGTTTATTAAGCACGTTTTCCACCTACACGGTATGCCTGACAAAACTGTCAGTGACCAGGGTCCCCAGTTTGTGTCTCGGTTCTGGAGAGAGCTTTGTCATCTTCTCAGCATCGAGCTGAATCTCTCTTCAGCATACCATCCTGAGACGAATTGGTTGGTAGAGAGGGCCAACAAGACCCTGGTCACATACCTGCGACATTTTGTCTCAGCCAGGCAGGATGACTGGGCATCCTTGCTACCATGGGCGGAGTTTGCGCTGAACAATGCCGTAGCCAACTCCACCGGGCAGTCCCCATTCCTCCTTAATGACGGCCAGCATCCGCAGATTCCTGTGCCCATGCCTTCCGCCGACTCCAGGGTGGCAGACTGGGCTGTGGAGGCACGTGACATTTGGGACCACACATAGGATGCCATCCGGGCCTCCAAAGAGAGAATGAGGGTCTCCGCCGATGCACATCGGCGCCCCACTTCAACCTTTGCTCCTGGCGATTTAGTGTGGCTCTCCCCCCGTAACATCAGGCTGCGAGTTGAGTCCACTAAATTTGCACCTCACTACTTGGGTCCCTTCAAGGTCCTGGAACAGGTTAACCCTGTGGTCTACTCTCTGGCCCTTCCTCCACGCCTAGGCTTCACCGACACCTTTCATGTGTCCCTCTTAAGGCCCATTCACATGTCCCGGTTTTCTGAGTCATCTGCGGGACATCGGGTTCATCTACGGACGATTACGAGCTATCATGGGGTGTAAGGTGGTACGTGGCAAAAAAGTACTATCTGGTGGACCAGAAGGGTCATGGCCCAGAGGACAGAAACTGGGAGCCTGTTGAGCACATTCAGGCTCCCCTGCTCATTGCAGCCTTTGAACGTATCGAGGCCCAAGGAGGGGGGGTAATGTTAGGTGTCAAGTTCCCACCACTGCACAGGGGGAAACTCGAACCATGTCCACTGCGGTCTCCCATTCTTCTCCAGCCGCAGTGAAGCCTGCTCGGCAGAGACGTCAGTCCCAGCATCTGGCTCAGGCAGATACTGTGCACTTGTTTAATGCTGCCTTTCCAGGTCCAGCCATTGTAACCAGCACTGATCAGCAGCGAGCAGACGCTCCTGGGACTAAGTCCTGCTTTTTCTCTACTGAGCATGCCCAAAGGACAACCTCTCATTGGAGGTCGGGGGTCACATGCTCAGGTCCTGTAGCAGCTCCTATTGGATCACTAGGAAGGTCCCGGAGAGCCTCCGCTATAAAAGTTTTGCCTGGCCTTGATAACTTGATAACGTGTTTGTGTAGATGAATGACTGTCGATGGATGAAAGCTCCTGAGTCCTTAATCATTCCCATTCCTTGTGTTGTTGACTGCTCGTGAATGGTGGAAGCTATCTAGTGCCAGACAGTGCTACCTGTATACATAGCACACGTTACAGTGCCTTTTTGCAGTGCCCGTTTGTATGGCACCGTGCGCAAACAGCGCGCTTTCCTGACAGCCTGTCAGTGTAGGGTGGGAATTCCTGCTTGGACTCTGCATGTGACTCGGGGCGTCCTCAGGCGCGGGCTCAAAAGCCACCGAGGGCCAGAGCGAGTCGAATCATCAGTTTAGTGGGGGTGATTCATAGGGATCCCGCTAGTGTCTTGCAGCTGCACCTTGTGACTGCTAAAAAGGGCGCAGCGTATTTTGGCGACTCTGTGAAGCAACAGAGTTCAACTCCATTGACACTGGGTGAAGTCTAACCCACGTGTGAGCAAGTGTCCATCCGCCGTTACTCAGCAGCAGGTACCATCTCTGCACGGTGGACCCCGGGCTGCGAACGCACCTCATATCTACCTCTTTATTATTTGGTGCGTTCTGCTAGCCCTAACAACTATGTGCTGTCAAAATTAAATAGAATATTTATTAAATATTAATATCAAATATCTCTTTGAAATAATCAGACAAAAGTCACACATCATTTTATGACCTTTATATATCTGACTTTTTATACTATTTACCCATCCCCATCACCTGTCTGCCATTACTGTGCCTGGTATACCATTCAAACAAAGAATTTCTATAAATGTTTAGTCAATGGTTTGTAGGAAATATCATGTAACTCATTGCAAAACAAACAAAGTTGAAAGGTCTTTTGTAAGCACAACCCTTGAATAAGAAATCTATCTGGAAGATTGTATTACACAACTCAGGTACTGTGACAGCAATCGTATACTGCACTTTTCACTTTCAAGCATAACAAAGACTTGTGAGCCTCTGTTTTCATTAATAATTGCTCTATATGTGTCTTCTGACGTAAACTTCACAATGATGGCAATGTGGTTATGAAAATCTTATCAAAATAGCACATAAAGTAAATGGTGAGGAAGCAATAAGCTGAAAAAAAAGACAAAAATGGCTCGTAACAATAATTTTGGAGGTCAACCTATAAAATTATAAGGGCCATAAATGTGGCTCTTTAGTCCATCAAATGACTGGAATCTTAATCCCTGGTAAAATATAGTTTGCTAAGGGCAGTGGTAATTCCTGTTTTTGAGCTTACATTTTTAGGAAATGATAAACAGGTTTAGTAATGGGACAATTGACTTCCTTGCTGGATTTTCTGTCTAGCATGAAATCAGTTTAAGAGCTCACTCAGACATCCTTTTTTTGCATATGAGTACTATTCATGTTTTTCATGTGTAGGAGTGGTGGAGCTGATGGTCTGCTCCCTGACACTCTAAGGCTATGTGCACACGTCTGGAATTGCTGCGGAGATTTCGGTGGCAATTCCGCAACTCCCTGCCGCGGGTAAAACGCATGTGGAATTCGCATGTATTTTCCCACTAAACACTAGCGTTTTGCAAGCGTAATTAGCTTGCAGAATGTTAGCGTTTCCCAAGCGATCTGTAGCATCACTTGGAAAACTGATTGACAGGTTGGTCACACTTGTCAAACATAGTGTTTGACAAGTGTGACCAACTTTTTTCCATTGATGCTGCCTATGCCGCTAGGCATTACTGGGAACGGGAGAATTGCGAGAAGGCTGCAGGGGCTGCCAGAAGGTGTGAATATCACGATTTTTTATTTTTATTTTTTTTACAGGTATATGGTTCCCAGGGCCTGGAGGAGAGTCTCCTCTCCTCCACCCTGAGTACCAACCGCACATGATCTGCTTACTTCCCGCAAGGTGGGCATAGCCACATGCAGAAAGTAAGCAGATCAATGCATTCCTGTGTGCGGAATTGTCGCAATTCCGCACAAAGAATGAATATGCTGCGTTTTTTTCCGGAATGCGATTCCGTCGCGGAAAAAACGCAGCATGTGCACAAAAATGCGAAATGCATTAAAAATGATGGGATGCTTATTTAAGCATTTTTTTAGCATTTTTTCGGCGGAAAACGGACGAAAAAGCACTAAAAAAGCTAAAAATCCTGAACGTGTGCACATAGCCTAAAGTGTTAAATGTATTTTATATTAATACATTTTGTCAACTGAGTTAACTGTACTAGCCGGTCAAGTTTGGGGAGGGGGAACTGAGAGTCGGTGCCAAATCCAAGATGTGACACTTCAGTTTAGGACAGTAGTGTGAAGTGACAGCAGCAGTGTCATGCAATAGGCTTCTAGGGACAATGTGGGCCTCATACTCGGGGCAGTGGATTGCCAAAAATATCCTTCTGTGTGATTCCGTCTACCAGCCTGGGGAACCTTGAGATGATCGTCTGGGCCCTAGGTCACACTCAGCTTGTGAAGCTACAGGGAGAGATGCACCTATACTCTCCCTGTAGGGAGACGGGAGGTATTGCAATCCGGGTGCACTGCTAGTGGTGGAAAATAATTCCTAATGCTAGATAACATAGCAAGAGGGACACTCTACCCATACCGAGAACCAGGGCTGAAGCTGTGTCTGGTACCTGTGGGAAAGATGACAATCCTCTGGGCCTTATCCTATATGCCTGTTTGTAAAGACTGCCAGTTGTCAAAGAAAAGTTTGATTGTTTTTACAAATCCTATGTCCCCTGGATTGATTTCTGCCAAGGTTCCAGAAGAGGAAAACCTGTAGCCAATGGAGGCCTGTAGGCCAGAAGTAAGTGTGATGCACCCCGCACACAGTAGCACACCGGGATGGGAACAAGCGTTGTCTGTAGAATGCTGGAGCAAGTGGGAGCAGCAATTTACCAACAATTACCTCGCTTAGGCACTTTGCACATGAATAACACTTCAAACTATGATAGTGAATAGAGCTGTTCACATCTCTGTGATTATTTGCAGATTGAGCAGTCAGCAGCACAATAAAGTGGAAACATGTCCTATATGGATTTGAGTGTTGGATCAAAATAGGCAAGGCAAGTCAATGTGTCTGTGAAAAAATTAAACAGCATTTGGATGCCATTTGAGCGCGGTCCGACTTTCATTAACTATTACGAGAATGGAGAAACTTTTTTTTCACTTAAGAGGCCAGACAGCTGAGGATCGATACCCGTGGCCAAGGTCAGGAGCAGAGAGATCAGACAGGATGGGTGAACGAACCAGGTCATTAACGGAAAACAGAATATAGTGATATGCAAAAACTTTGTGATAGCAAGCAAGGAACCATTGTTCGGGCATGGTGTGGTGGAGGAGCTTCCTAATAAAGGGTCTGGTAGCACGAGATAGGCTGGGGAATATAATCTCTGCAGAACACAGCAGAGTTAACTTCCTGCATAGGCTGGCCATGCCCCCTTAAGGCCAAATGGAAGCAATATGCTGTTGCAGCACTGTAGAGGAGTGCTGCAAGAGATAAATCTCAGCGAGCTCACCTGACGCAAGTAGAATCCACGCTGTTAACATGGTTGGTAGGGCAGTGCTGTGACAATGGTGAGTTACCGCTGTAACAGTACCCCTCCTTCCACACCATCTTCTTTAGGCCAGCCCAAAGGAGAAAACACACAAGAATAGCAGGGGAGTAGATGTTGACGGCAGGCTCCTAAGATCTCCCCTCTGGACAGAAATCCCTCCAATCAACCAGATTGAAAGTCCTCCTCTGAACCTTCTTGGAATCCAGAATGCCCTTCACCTAAAATATGTCCAAAGCACCCATAGGAACAGGTGTAGAGGCAGGCTTGGAGAAGCGATTTAGGATCACCAGTTTAAGGAAAGAAACATGGAATTAATTGGGGATCCATAGGCTCACCAGGAACTGAAGTATGTAGGTCACCGAATTGATCTGCCTGAGAACCCTGAATGGCTCAAAGTACCGAGAAGCAAACTTATAAAACGGCACCTTCAAGTTCAAGTTCAAATGTTATGAGAAGACAGACAAACTTTACTTCCAGGTCAGTAATGGGGCGGAAAACCTCTCTTCTAGTCTGCATGGGATTTAATCTTGGACACTGCTTAAGGAGGGAGGCCTGGGTCTGCTGCCAGATCTGAAGGAAGTTTCCATAAGAAGAATCATCCGCTGGATACCTCGTGGACTCGGTAAAAGCATTAAATGGTGCTGGGAGTAAACAGCGAAGAATTGAGATACTCCAAAGACTCCCCAAAGTCATTATTTTAGGAAATCTTGGCCCAGGAGATTAGTTGTACCCAGTCATTCTGACAGGCAGAGATAAAGTGGAGAAGGTAGTTCTCAATGATATGATTTACCTGTTCCACGCTCCCGGATGGTGCAAGGAGGAAAATTCCAGCTGTATAATCAGCAGCTTGCAAAGAGCTCTCCAGAATTTTGAAGTGAAGTGAACTCCACGATCAGAGACAATGTGGAGAGGAAGGCCGTGGAGATGAAAACACTGCATGGCGAACTTCAGAGTGAAGGAAAGGTGACTAGAGGAATGAAATGAGCCATCTTGGAATACCAATCAACTATGAACCAAGTGATGTTGCAACCCTCATAGAGTGGCAGATGAAATCCATGCAGAGGCGTTGTTAGGGTTTCGGCTCAGCAGGGGAACTTTTCCTGTCTTTTCCATCGGACCCAGACCGACATGACAACGTCTTCCAGCCAGGACTCGTCTGCAGAGAATACAACAAAGAAACATTTCACTTCTCAAATTCCAGCTCCATCATCATCTATTCCCAAACTGCACATATATATCCCAATACTGAGCCAGTGCTGCCATATGTTACTGCACCTACTGTGTGGTTCACTGTGCCTTCTAAATTCTAAAGCAACCCTTTACAACCTAGTAATGAAGGGTGCACGTGCCCTAGAAAATAGTGCCTATATTTTGCCCCCTAGAAAGTAATATTGCCCTGTGTGCTCCTTTGATAGTCACAGTAACCTGAGTTCCCCTATAACAATAAGTGCCCACCTTACATTTAATAATGTCCCGAGTCTCCCCCCTGTCCACTTCTCTATACAAAGAATGATGCTCTCTTTTACACAGTATAATGCCCCCCACTGTATAGTACCAGCCACACAGTATACTGACCCCTTAGAAGCGCCAAACTGTTTGATGGCTCCAACACTGTATGATGACCCCCTAACTGTAATCTCCACACTGTACGATGGCCCCCTAGATAGCCTCCATATAGTATAATGCACCAGATAGTCCTCAATATAGTATAATGCACTCCCCATAGGCCTCCATATAGTATAATGCACTCCCCATAGGCAGACTCTATAGCATAAGGCAGCCCCCATAGGCAGACTCTATAGCATAAGGCAGCCCCCATAGGCAGACTCTGTAGTATAAGGCAGCCCACCCATGGGCAGACTCTGTAGTATAAGGAGTCCCTCCATAGGCAGACTATGTAGTATAAGGAATCCCTCTCATAGGCAGACTCTGTAGTATTAGGAATCCCCCTGTAGCAGACTTTAGTATAAGGAATCCCCCCATAGGAAGACACTGTAGTATAAGGAATCCCCCCATAGGCAGACTCTGTAGTTTAAGGAATCCCCCCATAGGCAGACAGTAGTATAAGGAATACCTCCCCATAGGCAGACTCTGTAGTATAAGGCAGCCCCCGCCATAGGCAGACTCTATAGCACAAGGCAGCCCCCATAGGCAGACTCTATAGCACAAGGCAGCACCCATAGTCCGACTCTGTAGTCTAAGGCAGCTCCCCATAGGCAGACTCTGTAGTATAAGGGAGCCTCCATAGGCAGACTCTGTAGAATAAGGAATCCCCATAGGCAGACTCTGTAGTATAAGGCAGCCCTCATAAAAAATAAATAAATTCCACTTTTCTTCCTGGTTCCTGCTCTGCTCTGAGCACCCGCACACCTCCGGACCACGGGTGCCAGGTAGTGATGTCATCGCGACCCCTGTCAGCATCGGCGACATCAGACACTGAGAGGGGGATGATGGAAGGAGGAGCGTAGCCCCATAGCGGCCAGGCGGCATTGCAGGGAGATCAAGTGTTCCTGCTCTGCTGCAGAATCTAACTGCATTGGTGCGATGTGCATGCCAATACTGTTACAGTAGCGTAGCTCCGGGTGGGCCGCCTCAGAGCGCGGGGCCCGGGGTGATGACCCCCTCTGCCCCCCTGGTAGCTACACTACTAAATCCATGGCTATGTGTTGCCAAGGAGCGGGAGGAAATAGAAGTGGCAAAAGGAAACCAACAGGCTTATTTCTGGATGACTTGCTTCTGTTGCACTGTGGAAAGGCTGTTACAAAGTCCTGGACATCATTTATTAACGAGGGCCACCAGAAGGGCCGAGCAATCAACTCAGTAGACTTGTGTATTTCCATATGGCCAGCCAACTTGGATTTGCAACCCCCAAGACAGAATTCTCCTACTGTTACCAGTAGGAACTACATTATTGCCTGGAGGAAAGTCTCTTAAAAGGATTGAGGCTACGTCAATAATCCTGGTCGGGTCAATGATGCGCTGAGGTTCCTCCACAGAATCAGTCACATCAAAGGTTTGGGACAGAGCATCTGCTTTGACATTCTTCTCTGCAGGACGGTAGTGCAATTCGAAGTTAAAATTAGTGAAGAAGTGTGCCCACCTGGCTTGACGAGGATTCAACTGCTGGGCGGACTACAGGAAGGTCAGATTTTTATAGTCCGTGTGTATTGTTACTGGAGAGCTGGCACCCTCCAGTAGATGTCACCCCTCTTTGAATGCCATCTTGATAGCCAGAAGCACACGAACCCCAATATTATAATTTCGCTCAGCCGGTGAAAACAGTTCGGAGAAAAAAGCACAAGAGAAAGACTTCCACTAGGAAGTTCTTTGCAGGAGCATGGCCTCAGCACAGTCTCTCTCCAAGAGAAACTGTTTGTTGGGATTGGGATGATGCAGCATGAGATGCTGGAGGGCCAACACTGCCAACTCAGACCATTGACCCTTTTCTTGGTTAAGGTGGAGATAGGTGCCATAAGGGAAGAGAAATGCTGGATAAATTGATTGCATATAAACGTTGGTAAAACTCATGAAGTGCTGCATGGCACGCAGACATTGAGGATGAGGCCAGCATACAACAGCACATAGAAAGAAATCCTCTCAGTATGCAGGACTCCGATCCACAGCGTGACTAGCAGCATGATGAAACAAACAGTTTCTGCAGGGAGTTGTCCATTAAAGGAGGAGACAGACAGGATGATCCAGCTGTTGTGTAGGGAGATGAAGTCAACGGACTAGAGCCAGCTGAATGAAGTTGCTCGTGGAGCCGGAATCCAGATGAGCAACAACAGCTGACTGGAGGGACAGAGGCATTGGTACATGGTACAGGAGTGCAAAGATGTTGTCAGACATTCTGAGGTGTAGGCAAGCAGCAGAGGTTCAATACATGTAGTGTAGGTCAGGAGCAGAGAGATCAGACATTAAGAGTGAACGAGCCGGGTCGTTAACTGGAGACAGAATATGATGGAATGCATAAACTAGGTGTTAGCAAGCTAAGAACCAATGCTTTGGCAAGGAGTGGTGGGAGGAGCTTAGTATAAGGCCTTTTGCCACGGGATAGGCCAGGGGACCTATTCTCTGCAGGACACAGCAGTGTTAAATTCCTATAGAGACTGGCCATGCCCCCCCTGAAGCCGGATGCTGTTGCAGCAGTGCAAAAGAGTGCTGCAAGAGACTAAACTCAGCGAGCCAACCTAACGTGAGAAGTCACACAGTTACCACAGTGAGTAGGGCGGTGCAGAGGAGGGATGCAAATTAGAACCGTGACAATCTCTTTATTTTATGGGATACTTCAGAAACTGACATCCAAACATTGATCTCCTAGATAATAGGGGTCTGACTTTTTCTCGTACTGGGATATATACTGTGATTTTATCAATCTCACTATTTTCCATACCAATAACCGCATTTTGACAAAACTTTTTTCAAAAAAGTAGATGCCAATTGATACGTCTACTTTAAAGGTGGTCATTACTCTAAATGGTTGATAAATACAGTTGTGCTCAAAAGTTTACATACCCTGGCAGAATTTTTGCTTTCTTGGCCTTTTTTCAGAGAATATGAATGATAACACCAAAACTTGTTCTCCACTCATGGTTAGTGGTTGGGGGAAGCCATTTATTGTCAAACTACTGTGTTTTCTCTTTTTAAATCATAATGACAACTCAAAAAACATCCAGATGACCCTGATCAAAACTTCACATACCCTGGTAATTTTGGCCTGATAACATGCACAGAAGTTGACACAAATGGGTTTAAATGGCTACTAAATGTATGATCCTAACCTGAGACCTGTTTGCTTGTAATCAGTGTGTGCATAAAAGCTGAGTGAGTTTCTGGGATCCAGACAGACTCTTGCGTCTTTCATCCAGCCACTGACATTTCTGGATTGTGAGTCATGGGGAAAGCAAAAGAATTGTCAACGGATCTATGGGAAAAGGTAATTGAACTGTATGAAACAGGAAAAGGATACAAAAAGATATCCACGGAATTTATAATGCAAGTCAGCAGCGTTCAAACTGTGATGTCATCCACAACTTCCAGGAAAATTGTTAGGGATGCAAAGAAATCCCACAAATAACATCAGCTGAAATACAGTACTCTCTGAAAACTAGTGGTGTGGCTGTTTCAAGATACACAATAAAAAGGTACTTGAAGAAAAATGGGCTGCATGGTTGAGTAGCCAGAATAAAGCCATTACTGTGCAAATGCCACAAAGTATCTCACCTACAATATGCAAAACAGCACCGAGACAAGCCTCAAAATTTCTGGTAATTAGGAGTAATGAGTAGGGTTGAGCGACTTTTAATTTTATAGGATCGGGTCGGGTTTCACGAAACCCGACTTTCTCAAAAGTCGGGTCGAGTGAAATCGGCCGATCCTATAAAAAAGTCGGGGTCGGCCGAAACACGAAACCCAATGCAGTGCAATGGGATACTATGGTTCCCAGGGTCTGAAGGAGAGGAAACTCTCCTTCAGGCCCTGGGATCCATATTAATGTGTAAAATAAAGAATTAAAATAAAAAATATTGATATACTCACCTCTCCGACGCAGCCTGGACCTTACCGCTGGTAACCGGCAGCCTTCTTTGCTTAAAATGAGCGCGTTCAGGGCCTTCCATGACGTCACGGCTTCTGATTGGTCGTGGCCGCCCATGTGACCGCCACGCGACCAATCACAAGCCGTGACGTAATTCTCAGGTCCTAAATTCCTAGAATTAGGAATTTAGGACCTGAGAATTACGTCACGGCTTGTGATTGGTCGCGTGGCGGTCACATGGGCGGCCTCGACCAATCGCAAGCCGTGACGTCATCTAAGGCCCTGAACGCGCTCATTCTTAGGAAGGAAGGCTGCCGGAAAGAAGCCGAGGGTGAGTATATTCCTATTAGGTATATACTCACCCTCGGACGCGCCCTGCTTCTTTCCGGCAGCCTTCCTTCTTAAGAATGAGCGCGTTCAGGGCCTTAGATGACGTCACGGCTTGTGATTGGTCGCGGCCGCCCATGTGACCGCCACGCGACCAATCACAAGCTGTGACGTAATTCTCAGGTCCTAAATTCCTAGAATTAGGAATTTAGGACCTGAGAATTACGTCACGGCTTGTGATTGGTCGCGTGGCGGTCACATGGGCAGCCGCGACCAATCAGAAGCCGTGACGCCATGGAAGGCCCTGAACATGCTCATTTTAAGCAAAGAAGGCTGCCGGTTACCAGCGGCGATGTCCAGGGGCCTCCGGAGAGGTGAGTATATCAATATTTTTTATTTTAATTCTTTATTTTACACTTAAATGTGGATTCCGATACCGATTTATGATATTGCAAACATATCGGAACTCGGTATCGGAATTCCGATACCAGATTCAGAAGATCGCCGACCTCATGGCCGACCCCACACAGGGGTCGGGTCGGGTTTCATGAAACCCGACTTTGCCAAAAGTCGGTGACTTCTGAAAATGGCCGACCCGTTTCGCTCAACCCTAGTAATGAGAACAAAATTGAACTTTTTGGCCACAACCATAAACGTCACATTTGGAGAGAGATCAACAAGGCCTATGATGAAAGGAACACCATTCCTACTGTAAAGCACGGAGGTGGATTGCTGATGTTTTGTAGATATGTGAGCTACAAAGGCACAGGAAACTTGGTACTTGGTCAATGTTGAAGGAAAGATGAATACAGCACATTATAAGCAAATACTGGAGGCAAATTTGCACTCATCAGCCCGGAAGCTGCGCACGGGACGTACTTGGACGTTCTAACATGACAATGATCCAAAACACAAGGCCAAGTTGACCTGTCAATGGCTACATCAGAACAAAGTGAAGGTTTTGGAGTGGCCATCTCAGTCTCCTGACCTCAATATCATTGAGCTGTAGGGTGGATAGCCAAGCTAACAGTCTCTCCTGCATATCTGGGCTGGAACCCAAGAGTTTGTGGACTGGAGCAGTTCAGGGCACCTGACCTGGCTTCAACATAAATAGCAGATTGAGCCGGAAGTTGGGACATTTAGCGGGGACCGAGCTTATGAGTAGTAAGACAGTTAACTCCCTCTTCAGGGACCCACGCCCACTAGCTGTGCCTATACCCCCAGCTAGCCAGACTGCCAACGTGTCCTACCCTCAGCCAAGAGAGACTTCCTCACCGGGTAGTAACCAGGATAGAGTATGGACCTTTGCTCTGCTCACCACCACCACGGAGGCACCGCTTAGTCCCATCCTTGCGGTGCCTACTGAGGACCGGCCTGTGCCCATGGCTATGTCCGCTGGACTGTGTGCTTCTACTGCGACCTTGCTCACTGAACTTTCTGCTTCTTCTTCTGTGCCGCCGACCATCACCCCTGCCTCACCGAGCGCATGGATCAGGAGATCGCATGCCAAAGAACCCAGAGGATTCGTTGTCGCAAGAACAAAGTGCATCACTCATCTGCGGGACCGGATCGGATATATCTCCCGCCATCTGAGGCGCCGCCGAGGGATCTTCCAGCCACCTTCCTCCAGCACACAGAGACTGATAAGTTAACCTGTTATATTCATGTGCATTTGACTTTCCTCATCCTCTTGTCATATTATTTACCCCACTGCTTGTACCATTACTGTTCCTATACATAAAGAACTGTTAACCCTTGCTCTGCCTCCTGCGTGTCACTGCATCCTACGCACCTGCTAGCATCCTACAGAGCCACTCTGGGGAGATCTCAAGCGCATAGTTCATGCTAGACAGCCAAGGAATTTACAGGAACTGGAGGCTTTTTGCCAAGAACAGTGGGCAGCTTTACCATCTGAGAAATAAAGAACCTCATCCTCGACTACCACAAGAGACATCAAGCTGTCATTGATGTTAGAGGGGGCAATACACGGTATTAAGAAATGGGGTATGTGAACTTTTGATCAGGGTCATTTGGATGTTTTGGGTTGTCATTATGATTTAAAAAGAGAAAACACAATAGTTTGACAATAAAAGGCTTTACCCAACCACTAACCGTGAATGGAGAAAAAGTTTGGTGTTATCAGTCATATTCTCTGAAAAAAAGGCAAAGAACGCAAAAATTCTGCTGGGGTATGTAAACTTTGAGCACAACTGTATACTCTTTGACCAATGTAAAAGAATTAGAAAAAAAATGCATTTTAGATTCTGATTTTAAACCACAAGCAGATATTCTATAATCACGTTTTTCCAAACGCAGCTATCCCAATGAATTAGTACATAGACCATTTTGATAAAGGAAAGATATTTATATCTTGGTACCGTGTTAGCCAGTGGATAGAAAAATATTTAGAATTGAGAGTCCTCAGTAGTTGATACCTTTTAATAGCTAACTGAAAAGATGGTAACAAATTGCAAGCTTTCGAGACTACTCAGGTCTCTTCATCAGGCATAGACAGGGGTGGATTAAGGGTAGACTGCCCCAGTGTGTCCAGCAATCTGCCCCAGTGTGTCCAGCATATTACCCCCAGTGTGTCCAGCATTGCCCCCAGACAGTGTGTCCAGCAATCTGCCCCAGTGTGTCCATCATTGCCCCCAGACAGTGTGTCCAGCAATCTTCTCCAGTGTGTCCAGCAATCTGCCCCAGTATGTCCAGCATATTGCCCCAGTGTCCAGCAATCTGCCCCAGTGTGTCCAGCATTGCCCCCAGTGTGTCCACCAGCAATCTGCCCCAGTGTCTCCAGCATTGCCCCCAGTGTGTCCACCAGCAATCTGCCCCAGTGTGTCCAGCATTACCCCAGTGTGTCCAGCATTGCCCCCAGTGTGTCCGACTCCAGCAATCTGCCCCATTGTCTCCAGCAATCTGCCCCAGTGTCTCCAGCATTGCCCCCAGTGTGTCCAGCAATCTGCCCCAGTGTGTCCAGCAATCTGCCCCAGTGTCTCCAGCATTGCCCCCAGTGTCTCCAGAAATCTGCCCCATTGTCTCCAGCAATCTGCCCCAGTGTCTCCAGCATTGCCCCCAGTGTGTCCAGCAATCTGCCCCAGTGTGTCCAGCAATGTGGCCCGCCCGGGCCCCCCGGATTGCCGTTAGCAAAGGAAAAAAAAACAAAAACGAGTTCTCCTCACCTGACCTGTGCGCTCCAGCGGTGAGCTCCCTCCAGCAGCGTGCACTCGCCAGAGACTGACAATGACGTCAGACGCTGGCGATGTGTGCGCTGCGCCTGCGGCCGACTTCAGCTGCCAGCCTCCAATTGGCTAGCGGCTGTTGTTAACTATTGACGTGCGGGCGCGCGCCCGCACGTCAATAGGTGAAACTGCCGCAGCGCCGGTAGGGGCCCGGTGAGCAGATGAGACGGGGCCCGATGTGGGCCCCCTCTCTGCCCACCGGGCCCATACGCCAGTCAGGGCACTAATGCCCTGACTGGCGGCGGGCAATCTGAGTGGTAGCTGAGGGCCCCTCACACCGCTGGGCCCTGGGCTACCGCCCAGATTGACCCTATTATAATCTGCCCCTGGGCATAGAATAATAGAAATTCTGAAGAATCACATATTTATGCACAGCACAGAAAAATGCCATAGATAAGACAGGTGATGTGAAGCAGAACAGTTCGCATCTCAGCTTTAGAAAAATGGCCGCCGCGATCTTCATCTGCGCACGCGCGGCATCCCACGGCCATTTTCCTGAAGCCCCGGGAAGCAGAGCACTCCATCTGCGCACGCGCGGCCTCAGGAAGATGGCCGCCCCCACGATAACCAGGGGAATAGCACAGATCGCGCTCTTTTTCGGTCGTTGCACAGTGCATTCGGCTGCTGTGCATGCGCGAACCACTACGCCAACGCCGGGAAGATAAGAGGTGGGGGAGAAACAGCCATTTCACCATGCCCTTTTGACCAGACCAGCGTGATTGACAGGTGAAAACGGCGACTTTTGTAAGGTATTTCGGCAGCATAGGTGGGAAATCATGGGACAAAAAATACACTATTGTAAAGCACAGCTCAGGCTCAGGCCCTATTTAATGGTATTTTTATCTCATACTGAAAAAACGGGGTGACAGGTTCCCTTTAAGTGATTTTTCACAAAACCTGAAAAAGTAAAAAAATATAATACTCGGCCAAGCCAAAAGTGGCTTACTTTCTGCCAAAATTTTTTTTATCCACAAATTCAAAACACACTATACCCCCTCTTTTGGAACTATTTTGGTTTGTTCTCCAACATATTTTTAACCCTCTAGTTGGAGAATTCAGTGATTTTTCACAAAACCTGAAAAAGTAAAAAAATCTAATACTGGGCCAAGCCTAAAATGGCTGATTTTCAGCCAAAAAATGTTGTATCCACAAATTCAAAACACACTATACCCTGTCTTTGGGAACTCTTTTGGTATGCTCTCAAACATATTTTTAACCCTCTAGTTGGAGAATTCAGTGATTTTTCACAAAACCTGAAAAAGTAAAAAAATCTAATACCCGGCCAAGCCAAAAGTGGCTTACTTTCTGCCAAAAAGTTTTTATCCACAAATTCAAAACACACTATACCCCCTCTTTTGGAACTATTTTGGTTTGTTCTCCAACATATTTTTAACCCTCTAGTTCGAGAATTCAGTGATTTTTCACAAAAACTGAAAAAGTAAAAAAATCTAATACCCGGCCAAGCCAAAAATGGATTATTTTCAGCCAAAAAATTTTATTCCACAAATTCAAAACACACTATACTCCCTCTTTGGGGACTCTTTTGGTATGCTCTCCAACATATTTTTAATCCTCTAGTTGGAGAATTCAGTGATTTTTCACAAAACCTTGAAAAGTAAAAAAATCTAATACCCGGCCAAGCCAAAAATGGCTGATTTTCTGCGAAATTTTTTTTATTTACAAATTCAAAACACACTATACCCCCTCTTTGGGGACTCTTTTGGGTGCTCTCCAACATATTTTTAACCCTCTAGATGTAGAAGTAGGAGAATTAAGTGATTTTTCACAAAACCTGAAAAAATTAAAAAAATCTAATACCCGGCTATGACAAAAATGGCTGATTTTCAGCCAAAATTTTTATTCCACAAATTCAAAACACACTATACCCCCCTCTTTGGGGACACTTTTGGTATGCTCTCCAACAGATTTGTAACCCTCCGCTTGGAGAATTCAGTGATTTTTCAAAAAACCTGAAGAAGTCAAAAAAATCTAATACCCGGCCTAGCCAAAAATGGCTTTTTTTACCCCAAAATTTTTTTCCACAAATTCAAAACACACTATACCTCCTCTTTGGGGACTCTTTTGGTATACTCTCCAACATATTTTTAACCCTCTGGTTGTAGAAGTAGGAGAATTAAGTGATTTTTCTCAAAACCTGAATAAGGCTGGGGTCACACATGCGAGTTTTACGGACGTAAGAGCGCAGAAACTACGTCCGTAAAACTCGCATTACATACGGCACAATTATTCTCAATGGGGCTGCTCCTATTAGCCGTATATTACGGTTCAGTATTATACGGCTTTCTACGGCCGTACAAAATCGCAGCATGCTGCGTTTGTCAGCGTACTGCGCAAATAATACGCCAATGAAAGTCTATGGGGGCGCGAAAAATACGGATTCCACACGGACCTGCAGTGTGACTTGCGAGAAATACGCAGCGCTGTTAGTGAAAAGTCGGTAATTCAATTGCCGGCTTTTCATTTCTCCTGCACAAACCCGACAGGATATGAGACATGGTTTTCATACAGTAAACCATCTCATATCCCCTTTTTTGTTGCATATTCCACACTACTAATGTTAGTAGTGTGTATGTGCAAAATTTCAGCGCTGTAGCTGCTGAAATAAAGGGTTAAATGGCGGAAAAAATTGGCGTGGGCTCCCGCGCAATTTTCTCCGCCAGAGTGGTAAAGCCAGTGACTGAGGGCAGATATTAATAGCCAGGAGAGGGTCCATGGTTATTGGCCCCCCCGTGGCTAAAAACATCTGCCCCCAGCCACCCCAGAAAAGGCACATCTGGAAGATGCGCCAATTCTGGCACTTGGCCACTCTCTTCCCACTCCCTGTAGCGGTGGGATATGGGGTAATGAAGGGTTAATGCCACCTTGCTATTGTAAGGTGACATTAAGCCAGATTAATAATGGAGAGGCGTCAATTATGACACCTATCCATTATTAATCCAATTGTAGGAAAGGGTTAAAAAACACACACACACATGATTACAAAGTAGTTTAATGAAATAAACACAGCGGTTGTTGTAATAATTTATTGTTCTCCCATTCCATTTCCAGGACCTCGCTTGGCAACATAATAAACGCACAAGATACATACCTTCTGCTGTCAGATCTCGTCCCACGAAGTAATCCATCTGAAGGGGTTAACTAATATTACAGGCAGGAGCCCTGCAAATGCAGCTGTGCTCCCTGCCTGTAATCCCCAGCGAATGAATGAAATGTAGGTCATTGACCTACATTTCCTTCAGTCGCGGTGATGCGCCCCTGCTGGATGTTCTCATGAACTGCAGCCTGGGAACTTTTTCCCACGCTCCAGGTCATATGAGGACATCCACCAGGGGGCGCATCACCGCGACTGAAGGAAATGTAGGTCAATGACCTACATTTCATTCATTCCCCGGGGATTACAAGCACGGAGCACAGCTGCATTTGCAGGGCTCCTGCCTGTAATATTAGTTAACCCCTTCAGATGGATTACTTCGTGGGACGAGATCTGACAGCAGAAGGTATGTATCTTGTGCGTTTATTATGTTGCCAAGCGAGGTCCTGGAAATGGAATGGGAGAACAATAAATTATTACAACAACCGCTGTGTTTATTTCATTAAACTACTTTGTAATCATGTGTGTGTGTGTTTTTTAACCCTTTCCTACAATTGGATTAATAATGGATAGGTGTCATAATTGACGCCTCTCCATTATTAATCTGGCTTAATGTCACCTTACAATAGCAAGGTGGCATTAACCCTTCATTACCCCATATCCCACCGCTACAGGGAGTGGGAAGAGAGTGGCCAAGTGCCAGAATTGGCGCATCTTCCAGATGTGCCTTTTCTGGGGTGGCTGGGGGCAGATGTTTTTAGCCACGGGGGGGCCAATAACCATGGACCCTCTCCTGGCTATTAATATCTGCCCTCAGTCACTGGCTTTACCACTCTGGCGGAGAAAATTGCGCGGGAGCCCACGCCAATTTTTTCCGCCATTTAACCCTTTATTTCAGCAGCTACAGCGCTGAAATTTTGCACATACACACTACTAACATTAGTAATGTGGAATATGCAAAAAAAAAGGGGATATGAGATGGTTTACTGTATGTAAACCATGTCTCATATCCTGTCGGGTTTGTGCAGGAGAAATGAAAAGCCGGCAATTGAATTAGCGGCTGTTCACAGTTATCGCGCTGAATGAAATCTAAATACAGAATATATATATATGTGTCTCAATGACATATATATATATATATATACTGTATATATGTTTTCCCTAACATTTGAGCACATAAATCCATTAGATGTCGGTTTTGCAAGCCTGCGCGAAAATCTCGCAGTACGGATGCCATACGGATTACATACGGAGGATGCCATGCGCAAAATACGCTGAAACACCCTGACTACGGATCAATATTTTGGGGACATTTCTCCGTATTACGGCCGTAGTACGGACGTATAATACGTGGCGTATTTTCTTACGCCATGTGTGACCCCAGCCTTAGTCAGAATATCTAATACCCGGCCAAGCCAAAAATGGCTTATTTTTAGCCAAAAAATTTTTTTGCCACAAATTCAAAACACACTATACCCCCTCTTTGGGGACTCTTTTGCTATGCTCTTCAATTTATTTTTAACCCTCTAGTTGGAGAATTCAGTTGTTTTTCACAAAACCTGAAAAAGTAAAAAAATCTAATATCCAGCCAAGCCAAAAATGGCTTAGGCCGGGGTCACACTAGCGTGTTTTACGGACGTATGAGAGGCGCAGAAAATACGCATTCCACACGGTACAATGATTCTCTATGGGCCAGCTCCTATCTGGCGTATTTTATGCATCCATATTTTACGGTCTTGTACGGCCGTAGACAATCACAGCATGCTGCGTTTGTCAGCGTATTGCGCAAATAAATCACCAATAACATTTTGCACACAGAACAGCAGTGTGACTTGCGCAAAATGCGGCAGAGTTTGGCAGGTGACAGGAAATGTGCCAAGCCCTCAATTAGGAAGCTCAGACATGCTAATTAGCTGAAAAAGCCAGACAGAGATCCCGGAAGTCTGTCGCACGCCTCCACGGAGTCACAAGCAGCATGGCATCCATTATTAATGTGGATATGCTCCTCATCCTGGTCCAAAAAAGGCCTGAAATATGGGACCAGTGGGATCCAAACTATTCTAACAGGGCTAGGAAAGAGGCAGCTTGGAGGACCATCTGTGGGATCCTATTCCCAGATTTTGAACAACGAACACGTGCGGTGCAGACACAGCTTTCTAAGTACACTCATGTTTCGACATTAATTAACATAGAAAAATGCTTTACCTACATGATTTCATGCAGATTATTTTTTAGTTTAGTCTGGTATTTTTTGGTTTTGTATTTTTGAAAAAAAAACCATGATGGTGGATATGAGAAAGGGGTTACGTACAGAGATAGAGATGTTGCTTACAGTAATATTTTTTTGAACGCCAGACTGGTACAGAGGGGAGTGGACCCTGTCCTTGTGGGGTTACATTTTTTGGTTTTATCCTTTTTTTTTTGTTTTTTAGACATTTTTGATTTACGAACTTCATTTAAAAAGGCATTTTATTATCCACGTTAAAATATGATCAATCATTGACAACTTTTGTAAGCAATGTGCACAATGACCTTATAGAATATTTGATTCTATAACATTGCAGTGGAAGATGTTATGAGACGATGGCGCAGCATCAGGGACCAGTATCGGAGGGAAAGGCAGCAGCGGGCCAGGAGTGGGTCAGCAGCTCCAAGCAAAAAAAGAAAATACATATACTATGATCGCCTTTCCTTTTTGGATCCCAGTATGGATCTAAGACCGTAAGTAAAAACCTCACAACACAATACAGATATGTTAGCAATTGTCTAAACTCGTAATTATGGGTTTTAATTTTCCAAATTTCATAACAGAACACAGTCCAACCTCACTGAGAGGGAGACCGGGTCAGACTCTGAGGTTGTCATTGATCCGCTTGGTGTAGAAGAAGAGGTGGCAGGCCCATCTTTGGCCTCTTCTAGCTCCATCCTTCCTGGACCATCTCCTTCAGCATTCCAAGATCCAGCAACAACTGGCCAAGATGCAGCACCACCACCCCCAGCAGCATCAGATCCTGTAAGCCAGGAAGAGCATGGACACAGCAGCAGCCCTACTGTCCCACTGGTGTCCTCCCCACAGCCTGCTGGGGCTTCATGCAGAGGCCGCAGAAGGAGAGAGCTTCAAGAGAGTAGGAGGAATGTGGACGCTGGGGTCCTTAATCATTTGGCCAGGGCAGCCCAGGATGATGGTGAGGAGGCCTTTGCTCGCAGCCTGGCCCGGTACCTCCGTCCCCTTCCCCGTGAGGTGAGGCTACGTGTGAGAGGGTGTATTCAAATCCTGATTGATTTAAGCACCTTCCCAAATGACCCCTATGAGGTGTTAGAATTTATTGAGAGAAGGTAGCTGTCACCACATAACCTCATGTGCCTTCCACGAAATCAACAGGTGCATGGTCGACCAGGATTTGAAGCACCTCCTTCACGTGTGCCTACACCGCAACCCCTTCCCACCCAAAACCCACCAAGGCTAGCACCGTACCATATGTCAGCCTACAACCAACCTTCCCAATATGGCCACTTGTCCACACTCAATGCTGGAGGCTGGTCCCAACCTGTGTATTTGGACGACTTGGCCATGTTGGGGGAGGGTATGAGTCACAGCCCTATTTTCAGCATCATGAGGCCCATACTCAATCCACATATGGCCAATCCGAGCAAGGCCACTATTTTGAGCAGCCCCACACATCAGCCACACAGGGCGAAGGACAATTGGCCCAACAAAGGCCACCTGACCAAGACACCCAGTTGCCGCCTACACCTCCACCAACTTATCGAAATCTGTGATGGTTCGTTTGTTTTTTCAAAATTTGCTTGGTTTTAGGTAAAATATTGTTCTTGTGCTGTGTTTGCACATGTTTGTTTAATATTTTTTTAAAAAAAGATTATGCCACGTTTCATTGGCCCCCCAAAAATATGAAACAAACATGTTTTTTTTTTTAAAAAAAAAAAAAGGTTTTGGCATAAGTAAAAATTATATTACAAAGCCAAATTTTTTTGGTTTGGACAATCATTATTAAATCAGAGTCAATTACTATGTTCCTAAACATCAGGAAAAAAAAAAAAACACACACTGTTACGTTTGTAATGAAAATTTAAAATTAAGAAACATATACATCAAGAAACACATTACAACATAGAAACAGCATTATCTTGCCAGGGAGTAGCTCCCTCTGGAGAAACAAAATAATTGGTAAAAATATCACGCACTTTTAATCCAGAAAGGGGACGTCGCGGAGGAGGGCCATGTGGTGTAGGCCTACGAACATTGCTCAACATGCCTTCAACACTATCAGCTGAGGAGCACTCATGAGTTCTTGTGAAGTTGTTTTAGGCTACTTCACACTAGTCCGTCAGTACGGGCCGTCGCAAACCGTCGGCCCGACGTACCGATGGACAGTGTGCAACGGGGCAGCGGATGCAGTTTTACAATGCATCCGCTGCCCCATTGTGAGTTCCAGGGAGGAGGGGGCGGAGTTTCGGCCGTGCATGCGTGGACGAAAACGGCGGACACGACGCACAAAAAAAGTTACATGGAACTTTTTTGTGCCGACGGTCCGCCAAAACACGACGCATCCGTCGCGCGACGGATGTGACGTTTGGCAATCCGTCGCAATGCGTCGCTAATGCAAGTGTATGGAGAAAAAACGCATCCTGCGGGCAACTTTGCAGGATGCGTTTTTCTTCAAAACTACGCATTGCGACGTGCGTCGAACGACGCTAGTGTGAAAGTAGCCTAAAACAACACAAGCTTTGATTACTTCATTAACATTAGCCTCACTCAGCTGAATGGCAGACTGTAGGACCCGCCATTTGGCACACAGAATTCCAAAGGCGCACTCCACCAGTCACCGCGCCCGTGAAAGCCTCAAATTAAACACCCGGCGCCGGTGGTCCAGTTTGCGATGGGGATAAGGCCTCATGACATGCCTTCTCAACTGGAAGGCCTCATCAGCCACAAGGACATATGGCACTGCTTTAACATTGGAGCCTGGGAGTTGTTGTGGTGGTGGTAGGTCCAACTGGTTTTCACGCAGCCGCCGACCCATAATGGACGAATTGAATACTCTAGAGTCTCCAGTTTGACCATAGGCCCCAATATCTACAATTATAAACCTGTAGTGACTGTCAACTACAGCTAACAGAACTACAGAGAAAAACTGCTTATAATTGTAGAATTGGGACCCAGAGTTCGGCGGCTTATGCACCCTGATATGTTTCCCATCAAGGGCTCCAATGCAGTGGGGAAAATTGCAATTGTCCTTAAATCCACAGGATATTTTAGGCCAATCCTCCATTTTGGGCTCTGGCATCACAAGTTGTTGAAGTCTGGACCAAATTTCCATACACGTAGCCCGCACTATGCCGGAAATAGTGGACCTCCCAATAAGAAACTCAAGATGGAGTCCGGCATAAGACAAGCCAGTTGACAGGAACCTGAAAGAACAATGAAAATCTCTAATTAGCAATGTACTAATGATTGTGTGAAATCATATGGTAAACAATTAGTAATGTTTGTATGTCACTCTCCATAAGGAGAAACGTTACCCCTTAGACCCCAGTCCAGAGCCTTTCACCTAGCCAAATCAGTTCTCATGCTTCGCACTGACGAGGGCCAACAGCCCGAAACACCGTGTCGGCGAATTGAGATACTGATTTGGCTTTTATCCTAAGTCATATTGCACGACTCGTTAAAGGGTTGATTGTGACTTGTAGGATCGCTACTTCCAACAGGTGGTGCTATAGAGTTAATTCCTCTTTTTCTCAGAAGAGGCAATTTGCATATTGTGAATTGGATTTTCATGGGCCCATCCAGTATGTGGGTTCCAAGGCCTAATGGGGTGCATATGACTGACTATGCAGCAGGGCTGGCCTTGCTGTCAATGTGTAAAAGAAAGGAGTATGGAGCACAAAATGCATATTGTGCAGTGGATTTTCATGGGCCCAACCAGAATGTGGGTTCCAAGGCCTAATGGGGTGCATATGACTATGCAGCAGGGCTGGCCTTACTGCAAATGTATAAAACAAAGAAGTATGGAGAACAAAATGCATATTGTGAAGTGGATTTTCATGGGCCCATCCAGTATGTGAGTTCCAAGGCATAATGGGGTGCATATGGAGCGCCCCCAGACGCAGGGCCGCGGGGTACTCGGTACCGGGCCTCTGTGTCTCGTTCCTGGGGTTGTCACGGTGGCTAGACCCGGTCCGTGACCCTGCTAAGGGGCGTCCAATGAAAGATGTGATGATGATGCGTGGTGCGAGGCGCGATGAATAACGAGGACACAGGGTTGCAGTCTCTTTACCTCTTTACTGAAGGCTTCGGGATCCGCAATCCAGAGCACTGTTAACAGGGCTGGATGAGACCGGCCGGTCCGAAGGCACATCCAGAGTTCCCTTTGCAGGAGGAAATCAGTGCCTACCTTCTAGCGCCTGGGTGTTGTAGTACCTCCCTGCTGAGCACCACGGGATAGTCCTCACAACTGTTGTTTCTGTTTCTGATGTTCTTTCTCTCTCCGTCCCCCAGATGATTTGGCTAGGACGCACCCGTATGACGGGGTAGGCCTGGAGTTATTCTGGGACCCTAGAGACGCCCCTCTCTGTTATGACCTGGTGGTTAGGAGCACCCGAAGTGACCTGATGGTTAAAACAGAAAACCTGGGACAAGCTCTGAGGAAGTGGTAACTCTACTGACCGCAATCCCTAATCCTATCACACACACTAGAAATAGCCGTGGAGCGTACCTAACACTCCCTAGACGCCTCTTCACAGCCTAAGAGCTAACTACCCCTAAAGATAGAAATAGCAGCCTACCTTGCCTCAGAGAAATTCCCCAAAGTAAAGGTAGACCCCCACAAATATTAACTGTGAGTTAAGAGGGAAGTGACAAACACAGGAATGAAACAGATTTTAGCAAAGGAGGCCGAATCTTCTCTAGAAAGACAGAGGATAGGAAAGGGAACTATGCGGTCAGTACAAAAAACTACAAAAACCACGCAGAGTGTGCAAATAGACCTCCACACCGACTCACAGTGTGGAGGTGCAGCTCTGCACCCCCAGAGCTTCCAGCTAGCAAAGAAATATCATAATAGCAGGCTGGACTGAAAAATATATTCAAAAACCAATGAACAGCAAATGACTAGCAAGGACTTAGCTTCTGCTGGAGTAGTCAGGTCATCTGAGAATTCCAAGAGAGATCTGAACCAGTTCTGAGACATTGACAGCTGGCATGGACTAACGACCTGGGCAGAGTTAAATAGGGAAGCCAGCAGCAGCAATAAACGAGGGCAGCTGAGAAAGCCAACCTCAAAGATCAGCAGTTCCACTCAAAGCCACCAGAGGGTGTCCAAGGACAGAACTCACCAAAGTACCATTCACGACCACAGGAGGGAGCCCGAGAACGGAATTCACAACAGTACCCCCCCTTGAGGAGGGGTCACCGAACCCTCACCAGAGCCCCCAGGCCGATCAGGATGAGCCAAATGAAAGGCACGAACCAAATCGGCAGCATGGACATCGGAGGCAACAACCCAGGAATTATCCTCCTGACCATAGCCCTTCCATTTAACCAGGTACTGAAGCTTCCGTCTCGAAATACGAGAACCTAAAATCTTCTCCACCACATACTCCAACTCCCCCTCAACCAACACCAGAGCAGGAGGATCAACGGAAGGAACCATAGGCGCCACATATCTCCGCAACAACGACCTATGGAACACATTATGGATAGCAAAAGAAGCTGGAAGGGTCAAATGAAACGACACAGGATTGATAATTTCAGAAATCTTATAAGGACCAATGAAACGAGGCTTGAACTTAGGAGAAGAAACCTTCATAGGAACATAACGAGAAGACAACCAAACCAAATCCCCAACACGAAGTCGGGGACCAACACAGCGACGGCGGTTAGCAAAACGTTGCGCCTTCTCCTGAGACAATGTCAAATTGTCCACCACGTGAGTCCAAATTTGTTGCAACCTGTCCACCACAGAATCCACACCAGGACAGTCAGAAGGCTCAACCTGCCCTGAAGAAAAACGAGGATGAAAACCAGAATTACAAAAAAAAGGCGAAACCAAAGTAGCAGAACTAGCCCGATTATTAAGGGCGAACTCGGCCAATGGCAAGAAGGTCACCCAATCATCCTGATCAGCAGAAACAAAGCATCTCAGATAGGTTTCCAAGGTCTGATTGGTTCGTTCGGTTTGGCCATTTGTCTGAGGATGGAACGCTGAAGAAAAAGACAAATCAATGCCCATCTTAGCACAAAAGGACCGCCAAAACCTAGAAACAAATTGGGAACCTCTGTCCGACACAATGTTCTCCGGAATGCCATGCAAACGAACCACATGCTGAAAAAATAATGGAACCAAATCAGAGGAGGAAGGCAACTTAGGCAAGGGTACCAAATGGACCATCTTAGAAAACCGATCACAAACCACCCAGATGACAGACATCCTTTGAGAGACAGGAAGATCAGAAATAAAATCCATGGAAATATGTGTCCAGGGCCTCTTCGGGACAGGGAAAGGCAAAAGCAACCCACTGGCACGAGAACAGCAAGGTTTGGCCCGAGCACAAGTCCCACAGGACTGCACAAAAGAACGCACATCCCGTGACAAGGAAGGCCACCAAAAGGACCTGGCAACCAAATCTCTGGTACCAAAAATCCCAGGATGACCAGCCAACACTGAACAATGAACCTCAGAAATAACCCTACTAGTCCATCTATCAGGGACAAACAGTTTCTCCACTGGGCAGCGGTCAGGTCTATCAGCCTGAAACTCCTGCAGCACCCGCCGCAAATCAGGGGAGATGGCAGACAGAATCACCCCCTCTTTAAGAATACCAGCCGGCTCAGGGACTCCCGGAGAATCAGGCAAAAAACTCCTAGAAAGGGCATCAGCCTTCACATTCTTAGATCCCGGAAGGTATGAGACCACAAAATCGAAACGGGAGAAAAACAGTGACCATCGAGCCTGTCTAGGGTTCAACCACTTGGCGGACTCGAGGTAAATCAGATTCTTGTGATCAGTCAGGACCACCACGCGATGTTTGGCTCCCTCAAGCCAATGTCGCCACTCCTCAAATGCCCACTTCATAGCCAACAACTCCCGATTGCCGACATCATAATTACGCTCGGCAGGCGAAAACTTTCTAGAAAAGAAAGCACATGGCTTCATCAAGCAGCCATCAGAACTTCTCTGAGACAAAACAGCCCCTGCCCCAATCTCAGAAGCATCAACCTCGACCTGAAAAGGGAGCAAAACATCTAGCTGACGCAACACAGGGGCCGAAGTAAAACGACGTTTAAGCTCCTGAAAGGCCTCAACGGCCGAAGGGGACCAATTCACCACATCAGCGCCTTTCTTCGTCAAATCAGTCAAAGGCTTAACCACACTAGAAAAATTAGCGATGAAGCGACGGTAAAAATGAGCAAAGCCCAGGAACTTCTGAAGACTCTTCACAGATGTAGGTTGAGTCCAATCATAAATGGCCTGAACTTTAACAGGATCCATCTCGATAGTAGAAGGGGAAAAAATGAAGCTCAAAAAGGAAACTGTTGTGAACTCTGTGTTCAGGCTCCCTCTTGTGGTCACTGGTGGTATGGTGTGACTTTTGCTTTGGGCTCCCCCTGGTGGCTTTGCCTGTTATCCTGCTGGTCTCTGGCTATCAGCTGGTTCGTTATCCTCTGGGAGGTTCCTATATAGCTCTGTTTTACTTCCACTTGTTGCCGGCTGTCGATGTAATCAGTGCTACTCAGATTCCTTCTGACTACCTTGCTCCCAGTCCATCCAGGATAAGCTAAGTTTTGTTTGCTCATTTTTTGATCAGCAGTGTTTATCATGTTTTCTGTTCCAGCTTGCTAAAATGTAATTCCCTCGCTTGCTGGTTGCTCTAGTGGGCTGAGTTTCTCCCCACACACCGTTAGTTGGTATGTGGGTTCTTGAAATCTCAGGATGGATATTTTGTAAGGGTTTTTTATTGATCGCATAGACCCCTGCTCTATTTTCTGCTTTCTAGTACTAGTGGGCCTCTTTTGCTGAATCTGATTTCATCCCTATATATGTGCCTTCTTCTTACTTCACCGTTAATATTTGTTGGGGGCTTCTATATCTTTGGGGATTATTTCTCTGGAGGCAAGCGAGGTCTTTCTTTCTTTTTAGGGGTAGGTAGTTCCTCAGGCTGGCTCGAGACGTCTAGGAATTTTTTTAGGCACGTTCACCGGCTACCTCTAGTTGTTTTGGATAGGTTCAGATTTGCGATCAGTCCAGTTACCATCTCCCTAGAGCTCGTCCTTAGTTTAATCACTTGCTGATCTATTTGTGATCATCAGCCACTAGGGATCATAACAGTACAGCCGGCCCGCAAAGTGTTAATTGCATGGCAGAAGCAGGAGAAAAGAAGCCTTGAGAAATTTTTTTTTTTTTTTTTGCCGTGTGTCTAGCTGCTGTGCTAGCTTCTCTCCTCCTCTTAATCTTGGTGTGGCTCTGAGTTCAGCTGCTGACATGGATGTCCAGAGCTTGGCTTCCAGTCTGGATCATCTTGCTGCTAGAGTTCAGAGTATTCAGGATTTTGTTGTTCACAGTCCTATGTCTGAGCCTAGGATACCTATTCCGGAGTTGTTTTCTGGAGATAGATCTAGGTTCCTAAATTTTAAGAACAATTGTAAGTTGTTTCTTTCTTTGAAACCTCGTTCCTCTGGTGATACCGTTCAGCAAGTTAGGATTATTATTTCATTTTTGCGTGGTGACCCTCAAGATTGGGCCTTCGCATTGGCGCCAGGGGATCCTGCATTGCTCAGTGTGGATGCGTTTTTTCTGGCCCTTGGATTGCTCTATGAGGAACCTAATCTTGAGAATCAGGCTGAAAAAGCGTTATTGGTAGTGTTGAGCGATACCGTCCGATACTTGAAAGTATCGGTATCGGAAAGTATCGGCCGATACCGGGAAAGTATCGGATCTAATCCGATACCGATACCCGATACCAATACAAGTCAATGGGACTCAAGTATCGGACGGTATCCCTGATGGTTCCCAGGGTCTGAAGGAGAGGAAACTCTTCTTCAGGCCCTGGGATCCATATCAATGTGTAAAATAAAGAATTAAAATAAAAAATATTGCTATACTCACCTCTCCGACGCAGCCTGGACCTCACCGAGGGAACCGGCAGCGTTCTTTGCTTGAAATGCGCGCGTTTACTTCCTTCCGTGACGTCACGGCTACTGATTGGTCGTGTGCCGCCCATGTGGCCGCGACGCGATCAATCACAGCAAGCCGTGACGTAATTTTCAGGTCCTGAATGCAGAATTAGGCATTCAGGACCTGAAATTACGTCACGGCTTGCTGTGATTGGTCGCGTCGTGGTCACATGGGCGGCACGCAACCAATCACAAGTCGTGACGTAATTTTAAAATGCGCGCGTTTCCTGCCTCCCGTGACGTCACGGCTTGTGATTGGTCGCATTGCCCATGTGACCACGACGTGACCAATCACAAGCCGGAACGTAATTTTAAAATCCTGAATGCCTAGAATTAGGCATTGAGGACCTGAAAATTACGTCACGGCTTGCTGTGATTGGTCGCGTCGCGGCCACATGGGCGGCACGCGACCAATCAGAAGCCGTAACGTCACGGAAGGAAGTAAACGCGCTCATTTTAAGCAAAGAACGCTGCCGGTTCCCTCGGTGAGGTCCAGGCTGCGTCGGAGAGGTGAGTATAGCAATATTTTTTATTTTAATTCTTTATTTTACACATTAATGTTGTTTCGATACCGATACCCGATACCACAAAAGTATCGGATCTCGGTATCGGAATTCCGATACCTGCAAGTATCGGCCGATACCCGATACTTGCGGTATCGGAATGCTCAACACTAGTTATTGGCCCTCTCGCAGGGGCTAGATGAAGCAGAGGTGTACTGCCAGAAATTTCGGAAATGGTCGGTGCTTACTCAGTGGAATGAGTGTGCCCTGGCTGCAAATTTCAGAGAAGGTCTTTCTGAGGCCATTAAGAATGTCATGGTGGGGTTCCCTACGCCTGCAGGTCTGAATGAGTCAATGACTCTGGCCATTCAGATTGATCGGCGGTTGCGGGAGCGCAAACCTGTGCACCATTTGGCGGTGTCTTCTGAACAGACACCTGAATCTATGCAATGTGACAGAATTCTGACCAGAAGTGAACGGCAAAATTATAGACGGCAAAATGGGTTGTGCTTTTACTGTGGTGACTCAGCTCATGTTATCTCAGCATGCTCTAAGCGCAAAAAAAAGGTTGAGAAATCTGTCACCATTGGTACTTTACAGCCTAAGTTCATTTCGTCTGTTACCCTGATTTGTTCCCTGTCATCTTACCCGGTTAATGCCTTTGTAGATTCAGGTGCTGCCCTGAGTCTGATGGATTGGTCATTTGCCAGGCGCTGTGGTTTTGATTTGCAGCCTTGCAGCCTTGCAGCTACGAATAGACCTCAGTACTGGACACAAGTGACCATGTGCATGACTCCTGTTCATCAGGAGGTGATTAACTTTCTTGTATTGCATAATTTGCATGATGTTGTCGTGTTGGGTCTACCATGGTTGCAGACTCATAATCCAGTCCTGGATTGGAAAGCTATGTCTGTGTCAAGTTGGGGTTGTCAGGGAATTCATGGTGACGCTCCTGTGGTGTCAATTGCTTCGTCCACTCCTTCTGAAGTCCCTACGTTTTTGTCAGACTACCAGGATGTATTTGAGGAGCCCAAACTCAATTCTCTACCTCCTCATAGGGACTGTGATTGTGCTATAAATTTGATTCCTGGTAGTAAGTTTCCTAAGGGACGACTTTTCAATTTATCTGTGCCGGAGCATGCTGCCATGCGGAGTTATATAAAGGAGTCTTTGGAGAAGGGACATATTCGCCCGTCCTCTTCCCCTCTTGGTGCGGGATTCTTTTTTGTGGCTAAGAAGGATGGTTTCCTGAGACCTTGTATTGATTATCGCCTTTTGAATAAAATCACGGTCAAATTTTAGTATCCTTTGCCATTGTTAACTGATTTGTTTGCTCGCATTAGGGGGTCTAGTTGGTTCACCAAGATAGATCTTCGTGGTGCGTATAACCTTGTGCGTATAAAACAGGGTGATGAATGGAAAACTGCATTTAATATGCCTGAAGGCCATTTTGAGTACCTGGTGATGCCTTTTGGACTTTCTAATGCTCCTTCAGTCTTTCAGTCCTTTATGCACGACATCTTCCGTGAATATCTGGATAAGTTTATGATTGTGTATCTGGATGATATTCTGTTTTTTTCGGATGTTTGGGAGTCTCATGTTAAGCAGGTCAGGATGGTCTTTCAGGTCCTGCGTGACAATGCTTTATTTGTGAAGGGCTCAAAATGTCTTTTTGGAGTCCAGAAGATTTCTTTTTTGGGTTTCATTTTTTCTCCTTCTACTATTGAGATGGACCCAGTCAAGGTTCAGGCTATTCATGACTGGACGCAGCCTACATCTGTTAAGAGTCTTCAGAAGTTCTTGGGTTTTGCTAATTTTTACCGTCACTTCATAGCTAATTTTTCTGGTGTTGTTAAGCCTTTGACGGATTTGACCAAGAAAGGTTCTGATGTGACTAATTGGTCCTCTGCGGCTGTGGAGGCCTTTCGGGAGCTGAAGCGCCGGTTTTCTTCGGCTCCGGTCTTATGTCAGCCAGATGTCTCACTTCTCTTCCAGGTGGAGGTTGATGCATCCGAGATTGGAGCGGGGGCTGTTTTGTCGCAGAGAAGCTCCGATGACTCTGTGATGAAGCCATGTGCTTTCTTTTCAAGAAAGTTTTCGCCTGCCGAGCGGAATTATGATGTCGGTAATCGGGAGTTGTTGGCTATAAAGTGGGCATTTGAGGAGTGGCGACATTGGCTCGAGGGAGCTAAGCATCGTGTGGTGGTCTTGACTGATCACAAGAATTTGATTTATCTCGAGTCGGCCAAGCGGCTGAATCCCAGACAGGCTCGTTGGTCGTTGATTTTCTCTCGTTTTGATTTCGTGGTTTCGTACCTGCCTGGTTCGAAGAATGTGAAGGCTGATGCTCTTCCTAGGAGTTTTGTGCCTGACTCTCCTGGAGATTCAGAGCAGGCTGGTATTCTTAGAGAAGGGGTGATTTTGTCTGCCATCTCCTCAGATTTGCGACGTGTGCTGCAAGAGTTTCAGGCGGATAGACCTGATCGCTGTCCACCGGAGAGACTGTTTGTCCCGGATAGATGGACCAACAGAGTCATCTCCGAGGTTCATTCTTCGGTGTTGGCGGGCCGTCCTGGAATATTTGGTACCAGAGACTTGGTGGCCAGGTCTTTTTGGTGGCCTTCCTTGTCGCGGGATGTGCGTTCCTTTGTGCAGTCTTGTGGAATTTGTGCTCGGGCTAAGCCTTGCTGTTCTCGAGCCAGTGGTTTGCTGTTACCTTTGCCTGTCCCGAAGAGGCCTTGGACGCACATTTCCATGGATTTTATTTCAGATCTCCCTGTCTCTCAGAGAATGTCTGTCATCTGGGTGGTGTGTGATCGTTTTTCTAAGATGGTCCATTTGGTGCCCTTGCCTAAGTTGCCTTCCTCCTCCGAGTTGGTTCCACTGTTTTTTCAAAATGTGGTTCGTTTGCACGGGATTCCTGAGAACATTGTTTCTGATAGAGGATCCCAGTTTGTGTCTAGATTTTGGCGGACCTTTTGTGCTAAATTGGGCATTGATTTGTCTTTTTCGTCGGCCTTCCATCCTCAGACGAATGGCCAAACCGAGCGAACTAATCAGACCTTGGAGACTTATTTAAGATGTTTTGTTTCTGCTGATCAGGATGACTGGGTTACTTTTTTGCCGTTGGCCGAGTTTGCCCTTAATAATCGGGCTAGTTCTGCTACTTTGGTTTCTCCTTTCTTTTGTAATTCGGGGTTTCATCCTCGTTTTTCCTCGGGTCAGGTGGAGCCTTCTGACTGTCCTGGAGTGGATGTTGTGGTGGATAGGTTGCATCAGATTTGGAATCATGTGGTGGACAATTTGAAGCTGTCTCAAGAGAAGGCTCAGCTCTTTGCCAACCGCCGTCCCTGTGTGGGTCCCCGACTTTGCGTTGGGGACTTGGTGTGGTTGTCTTCTCGCTTCGTTCCTATGAAGGTCTCCTCTCCTAAGTTCAAGCCTCGGTTTATCGGTCCTTATAAGATTCTGGAAGTCCTTGGCCCTGTGTCATTTCGTCTGGACCTCCCAGCATCATTTGCTATTCATAATGTGTTCCATCGCTCGTTGTTGCGGAGGTATGTGGTGCCTGTGGTTCCTCCGGTTGAGCCTCCTGCCCCGGTGCTGGTTGAGGGAGAATTGGAATACGTGGTGGAGAAGATCTTGGATTCTCGTATTTCTAGACGGAGGCTCCAGTATTTGGTTAAATGGAAGGGCTATGGTCAGGAGGATAATTCTTGGGTTGTCGCCTCTGATGATGTTCATGCAGCCGATTTGGTTCGTGCCTTCCATGTGGCTCATCTTGATCGCCCTGGTGGTTTTCATGAGGGTTCGGTGACCCCTCCTCAAGGGGGGGTACTGTTGTGAACTCTGTGTTCAGGCTCCCTCTTGTGGTCACTGGTGGTATGGTGTGACTTTTGCTTTGGGCTCCCCCTGGTGGCTTTGCCTGTTATCCTGCTGGTCTCTGGCTATCAGCTGGTTCGTTATCCTCTGGGAGGTTCCTATATAGCTCTGTTTTACTTCCACTTGTTGCCGGCTGTCGATGTAATCAGTGCTACTCAGATTCCTTCTGACTACCTTGCTCCCAGTCCATCCAGGATAAGCTAAGTTTTGTTTGCTCATTTTTTGATCAGCAGTGTTTATCATGTTTTCTGTTCCAGCTTGCTAAAATGTAATTCCCTCGCTTGCTGGTTGCTCTAGTGGGCTGAGTTTCTCCCCACACACCGTTAGTTGGTATGTGGGTTCTTGAAATCTCAGGATGGATATTTTGTAAGGGTTTTTTATTGATCGCATAGACCCCTGCTCTATTTTCTGCTTTCTAGTACTAGTGGGCCTCTTTTGCTGAATCTGATTTCATCCCTATGTATGTGCCTTCTTCTTACTTCACCGTTAATATTTGTTGGGGGCTTCTATATCTTTGGGGATTATTTCTCTGGAGGCAAGCGAGGTCTTTCTTTCTCTTTAGGGGTAGCTAGTTCCTCAGGCTGGCTCGAGACGTCTAGGAATTTTTAGGCACGTTCACCGGCTACCTCCAGTTGTTTTGGATAGGTTCAGATTTGCGATCAGTCCAGTTACCATCTCCCTAGAGCTCGTCCTTAGTTTAATCACTTGCTGATCTATTTGTGATCCTCAGCCACTAGGGATCATAACAGGAAACCTTCTGAACTCCAAAGAGGCATTTAGAGCCCTTCACAAACAACGCATTAGCACGAAGGACCTGGAACACCATCCTGACCTGCCTTACATGAGACTCCCAATCATCTGAAAAGACCAAAATATCATCCAAATATACGATTATGAACCTATCCAGATACTTCCGGAAGATGTCGTGCATAAAGGACTGAAACACAGATGGAGCATTAGAAAGCCCGAATGGCATCACCAGGTACTCAAAATGGCCCTCGGGCGTATTAAATGCTGTTTTCCATTCATCGCCCTGTTTAATACGCACAAGAATATACGCCCCTCGAAGGTCAATCTTGGTAAACCAACTAGCCCCCTTAATCCGAGCAAACAAATCAGACAACAGAGGCAAAGGGTACTGAAATTTGACCGTGATTTTATTGAGAAGGCAGTAATCTATACAGGGTCTCAAAGAGCCATTCTTCTTGGCCACAAAAAAGAACCCTGCTCCCAACGGCGACGAAGACGGGCGAATATGCCCTTTCTCCAAGGACTCCTTTACATAACTCCGCCGCATAGCGGCATGTTCTGGCACAGATAAATTGAACAGTCGGCCCTTAGGGAACTTACTACCAGGAATCAAATTAATAGCGCAATCACAGTCCCTATGAGGAGGTAGGGCACTGGACTTGGGCTCATCAAATACATCCTGGTAATCCGACAAAAACTCAGGGACTTCAGAAGGAGTGGAAGAAATTGACATCAAAGGAACATCACCATGTATCCCTTGACAACCCCAACTAGACACAGACATTGATTTCCAATCCAGTACTGGATTATGAACCTGTAACCATGGCAAACCCAACACAACAACATCATGCAAATTATGCAACACCAAAAAGTGAATATTTTCCTGATGTGCGGGAGCCATGTACATGGTCAGCTGAGTCCAGTACTGAGGTTTATTCTTGGCCAATGGCGTAGCATCAATCCCCCTTAAGGGAATAGGACTCTGCAAAGGCTCCAAGAAAAAACCACAGCGCCTGGCAAACTCCAAGTCCATCAAGTTCAGGGCAGCGCCCGAATCCACAAATGCCATAACAGAGTAGGACGACAGTGAGCAAATCAGAGTAACAGATAAGAGAAATTTAGGCTGCAAAGTACTAATGGTGACAGACCTAGCGAACCTTAGGACAATCAGAGATAGCATGAGAGGAGTCACCACAGTAAAAACACAGCCCATTCTGACGTCTGTGTTCTTGCCGTTCAGCTCTGGTCAAAGTCCTATCACATTACATAGGCTCAGGCCTCCGCTCAGAGGACACCGCCAAATGGTGCACAACTTTGTGCTCACGCAAACGCCGATCAATCTGAATGGCCAAAGACATTGACTCATTCAGACCAGCAGGCGTGGGGAACCCCACCATAACATCCTTAAGGGCTTCAGAAAGACCCTTTCTGAAAATTGCTGCCAGGGCACACTCATTCCATTGAGTAAGCACAGACCACTTTCTAAACTAAACTAAAGAATATACTTCTGCCTCATCCTGACCCTGACATAGAGTCAGCAAGATCTTTTCTGCCTGATCCACAGAATTAGGTTCGTCATAAAGCAATCCAAGCGCTAGAAAAAATGCATCCACATTAAGCAATGCAGGATTTCCTGGCTCAAGGGAGAATGCCCAGTCTTGCGGGTCACCACGCAACAAAGAAATATCAATCTTTACTTGCTGAATGGGATCACCAGAGGAGCGGAGTTTCAGAGCAAGAAACAGTCTGCAATTATTTTTGAAATTCAAAAATTTAGATCTATCCCCAGAAAACAAATCAGGAATTGGAATTCTAGGCTCTAACATCGGATTCTGAACTACATAATCTTGAATACTCTGTACCCTAGCAGTGAGTTGATCCACACAAGAGGACAAACCTTGAATATCCATATCTACACCTGAGTCCTGAACCACCCAGAGGTTAAGGGGAAAAGAAAGACAAAACAAGCTGCAAAGAAAAAAAAATTGACTCAGAACTTCTCTTATCCCTCTTTTGAGATGCATTAACACTTTGTTGGCCAGCTGTACTGTTATGACCTGGTGGTTAGGAGCACCCGAAGTGACCTGATGGTTAAAACAGAAAACCTGGGACAAGCTCTGAGGAAGTGGTAACTCTACTGATCGCAATCCCTAATCCTATCACACACACTAGAAATAGCCGTGGAGCGTACCTAACACTCCCTAGACGCTTCTTCACAGCCTAAGAGCTAACTACCCCTAAAGATAGAAATAGCAGCCTACCTTGCCTCAGAGAAATTCCCCAAAGTAAAGGTAGACCCCCACAAATATTAACTGTGAGTTAAGAGGGAAGTGACAAACACAGGAATGAAACAGATTTTAGCAAAGGAGGCCGAATCTTCTCTAGAAAGACAGGATAGGAAAGGGAACTATGCAGTCAGTACAAAAAACTACAAAAACCACGCAGAGTGTGCAAAAAGACCTCCACACCGACTCACGGTGTGGAGGTGCAGCTCTGCACCCCCAGAGCTTCCAGCTAGCAAGGAAAAATCATAATAGCAGGCTGGACTGAAACATAACATGTACTGAAAAATATATTCAAAAACCAATGAACAGCAAATGACTAGCAAGGACTTAGCTTCTGCTGGAGTAGTCAGGTCATCTGAGAATTCCAAGAGAGATCTGAACCAGTACTGAGACATTGACAGCTGGCATGGACTAACGACCTGGGCAGAGTTAAATAGGGAAGCCAGCAGCAGCAATAAACGAGGGCAGCTGAGAAAGCCAACCTCAAGGATCAGCAGTTCCACTCAAAGCCACCAGAGGGTGTCCAAGGACAGAACTCACCAAAGTACCATTCACAACCACAGGAGGGAGCCCGAGAACGGAATTCACAACACCTCTCCCACAATTGCCTTTGTGCTGTGATCTCGTTTCTCACTTCTCCACAATAAACCTCGCTTCTTATCCTTTCTTAAGATACCGCCGCAATGAAGTGCAGGTGCGGTTCCATAACGATCTGTCCTTTTGCTAGGCCTCTGTCAGGATCCCACCCCTGACAGGGACCCCCCTGAATCTTCCCAAGCAACCCCTTCTCTCACTAGGTGTTGCCTGGGCAAAACCCAGTCAGCTTTCTTCCTAACTTCCTATCCAGCCCCCAGTTTTACCAGATTGTGAGGAGTGGCCTAATCATAGAACCCTTTGCTCCCCCTGGTGGCTAGAGTGTGAAGTGTAATGTGTGACTGTGATACCTGGTCAGGTGAACTCCTTAAGTGCCATCAGACGTACCATCACTCCCCTTAGTGGCAGAGCGACAGTAATGCAACGACCAGGACTCTGGGGCGCTGCACTCCCCCCGGTTAAATCCAGTACTCCCGGACTGGGAAAGAAGAACAACAATACATGTTAGCAAAAAGACATACAAATTTTTGAACTGCAATAAACAAGTAAATGTAACAGAGCTTCCCTTTATGGGCGGTGAGGACACTTGAACATTACAAACAAAAACATATTTACATAGTGCTTAAGATTTTAAATAACACTTATGACTAACTCGACTATAAATAACCATCATTACCCAACCGGGTATTCTATCTACTAAGTGCAAATTTTGAACAATAATTTAACTTTTCCTTTAAGGGCGTATAAGCTGAACCCACTAAAGGCTTACCATAAAACTCTAAAATATAAATTAACTTTGTCTTTATTCTCTGATTTTGAACATGCAGGACCGCCTGGCTACTCGTCCTGGCCTACTGCCTCTTTTCTTCTATTAGCTCAATTTTTATTCACAGTCCAAGATCAATCAACCATCTCTCTATGGTTTCCAGGAGGACTCACTAACCCCTACGGGTTCACTTTATTGAAATTCGGCTTTCAACTCTTTCCTGTCCTCAATCTCTAGTAACATCATTAAACAATTCCTATTGCTATCTAACTGACTACATACTACTCCTATGTAAACATTATTATAATCCAACTTTTCTTAAGGCAACAGTATATTTAAGTGCAACACGTGAACATTCCCTTTAAGAGGGGACCAAGTCTCTTTGAGGTAGTGCAGACTCTCTAGCTGCAAGTCCGTCTAAGGTAAGAACTTCTGCGCTGTATTCAAGAACAGTCTCTTCAAAAAGTTCTCCTTCTTGTAAAACCAGTAGGGGGCACCTTTAAGAAGGTGCGAACTATTTACAACACAGTTTGTGAACCATTCACTGTCCATGATTCGGCAGTCTTTGTAAACAACGATGAACAAAAGCAAAAACAAAAACGTAAAAAAAACAATAGGGATCCCGGGTAAACGAAGGGACCCCTTTAAGGACAACCCTGGTCAGGTTTTAGTAGCAACAACAGCAGGAAACAAATGGTTAACTATTTACAGTATCATGGCTTTGAGGCTTACTCTGGTTCTGGCGACAGCGGCTTCACCTCACCGACCACCTTTCTCAGCCGAGAACGGGTGGGACCCACGATGGGCCTGGGCAGCCTGGTGGTCCGGAGCGGAGGCTTCTGTCATCTTTCCCGCAATGGGTACGGTCCCCTGAGCCTCAGTAGCGGCCTGGAGAGTCACGCACCGCTGGAAACCCCTGGCCGTCCAACCGGTCCCTCTTCGCCACCGGGTGTAGGTCACGGCATCACCGGGTTCCAGGTCACGATCCGCATCGCTCTCTCCATAGCAAGGCTCCACCTCGTTCCGGGTGACGTGGACCTTTAGTGGCTCCCCAATCTCCTGGATGACATCCCTTCCCTCCTGGGAGTTAAAGATTACCACCACACCCCACTTCGACGGTGGGACTTCCACATTACCCGTTAGGTCGATCGGGGCCACAGGTCGGGGCTGCTTCCTCCACGCCGCCACCAGGTGTCGTTGGTGTTCCGTCACTGGCAGGATCCTCAGGTCTGGCTCCCGTGGCTCACGACCCACCAGCAGGGTTTGCGGGTCTGCCGCGGTTGGATCGGACAGAGTGGGGAACATGGGGGACAGGCGGATCTCCGCAGGATGGCCCAACCGGGAACTCACGCGAGCGTGGGCCTCTCGGCAGCGCGCCAGCTGCCGGGCTGCGGCTACCCAGTCATCAGGCGACTGTCTGCTGGGCCTCCCCATCGGCAGCTCCGCGATGGCCAGTCCCTGCAGCAGTGGTGAATCCGGGACTGCTGCAGGTGATGCAGCCATGCGCAGGGCCGGGTCGCCCCCATGTGGTGTCCTGGAAGTCGCCATCTTTGTCCCCTCCTCTGGATCTTCTTCCCGCTCTCTCTTTTGGGGGTGGCCCCGTCTCCATGGTCTCCACCATCCATAGAGAATGAGGAGGCGGACCTCAGCTGCTGACGGACACGTCCTCAGGATACAGCAATACTTAGACTGGGCGGCCATCGTTCTTCACGCTCTTCAGCTTGTTCACGCCCACAAATCCACGCCCTTCTTCTTCTCCGGCGCTCCGCGTTGCACTGTAATGGCGGCGGTTTTGGCGGGAAATAGCAATACACAGTCTTTGCAATAAATCACGGTTCAAGCACAATTCAATCACAGTACCAAGGCACACATGACCTGATTCTTCAGGCTTAAGTAGATCCTGTTCGTGACACCAAGTTGGAGCGCCCCCAGACGCAGGGCCGCGGGGTACTCAGTACCGGGCCTCTCTGTCTCGGTCCTGGGGTTGTCACGGTGGCTAGACCCGGTCCGTGACCCTGCTAAGGGGCATCCAATGAAAGATGTGATGATGATGCGTGGTGCGAGGCGCGATGAATAACGAGGACACAGGGTTGCAGTCTCTTTATCTCTTTACTGAAGGCTTCGGGATCCGCAATCCAGAGCACTGTTAACAGGGCTGGATGAGACCGGCCGGTCCGACGGCACATCCAGAGTTCCCTTTGCAGGTGGAAATCAGTGCCTACCTTCTAGCGCCTGGGTGTTGTAGTACCTCCCTGCTGAGCACCACGGGATAGTCCTCACAACTGTTGTTTCTGTTTCTGATGTTCTTTCTCTCTCTGTCCCCCAGATAATTTGGCTAGGACGCACCCGTATGCCAGGGTAGGCCTGGAGTTATTCTGGGACCCTAGAGACGCCCCTCTCCCACAATTGCCTCCGTTGTCTGCTTAGGTGATTTAGGTGAGACAGCCAACCTAAAGTCAACTGTCCTGCCGCTGTTTGAAGTAATGCGTGGAGCCCAATACTTCCTCGGCTTTCTGGCCACCGGCTACGCGCCTCAGTAGGATGTTGCCGATCTTGGGGCACGACTCCTACTGGTTCTTTCGCCTTTGTGCTGTGATCTTGTTTCTCACTTCTCCACAATAAACCTCGCTTCTTATCCTTTCCGCAATGAAGTGCAGGCGCGGTTCCGTAACGATCTGTCCTTTTCGCTAGGCCTCTGTCAGGATCCCACCCCTGACAGGGACCCCCCTGAATCTTCCCAAGCAACCCCTTCTCTCACTAGGTGTTGCCTGGGCAAAACCCAGTCAGCTTTCTTCCTAACTTCCTATCCAGCCCCCAGTTTTACCAGATTGTGAGGAGTGGCCTAATCATAGAACCCTTTGCTCCCCCTGGTGGCCAGAGTGTGAAGTGTAATGTGTGACTGTGATACCTGGTCAGGTGAACTCCTTAAGTGCCAACAGACGTACCATCACTCCCCTTAGTGGCGGAGCGACAGTACTGCAACGACCAGGACTCTGGGGCGCTGCACATATGACTAGGCAGCAGGGCTGGCCTTGCTGACAATGTGTAAAACAAAGGAGTACGGAGTACAAAATGCATATTGTGAAGTGGATTTTCATGGGCCCATCCAGTATGTGAGTTCCAAGGCGTAATGGGGTGCATATGACTAGGCAGCAGGGCAGGCCTTGAATTCAATACAACACTTTTTCAGAAGTCCCCCCTGGACATCTTATCACAGGGGTTTTGTGGTGCGTTGTAATTCTTGGCAGCCCATCCACTCACAGCATAGGCTACAACAGCTTAGGAGACCCACTGTTTCATAATGGCCCTTTAAGAAGATTAATGCCGCCTGATGCACCATTAAAAATAGGCTCTGTGACTTTAAGAGTCCCTCCTTCGTAAATGAAACAAGATGGGTCTGCTTATACTCACACACCACATGGCCAGCTAGGGTTGTTAAATATTGCAATATTTCCCAGTGAATGCATTTGTAGTGGTTGAAAGCAATGTTAAAGTTGAAAAACGCTTCAAAAACGCTGCATCTGAACTAAGCCTAAGTGGGGGAGGAAATTTTGGGGCCTGGGGTTAAATATTTGGCCTTACAGGTGTCAGGATCACACTCAGTCGGAGAAGCCTTTGGAAGTGGGGAATCACCAGAAATAATACACAAGACACGTCTTGTATAGTGTATCACTGGGAAGTCTCTGAAGCACGCCTGCCTTCAAGGTGCTATCCCTTCTTTATATAGTTGTATCGGTAGGTTCAGTGGTTATACAAGTTTTGCATGTTTAAACAAAGAGACAAAACAAGAAAGAAAGAAAAAAACAGTTTCGTGGGCAGTTTCACAACAAACAGTACAAAGGCAATTCCACAGACAAGAAAAACAGGATTTCATACTATAGCTAAAATGTCCTTGAATGGACAGGTCAATATTTATCACAAATTCTTTTTAAAATGGTTCATTGAGGTAACCATTTTTGTTCTGCTCTTCACAATCCCCCCTTTGACATATTCCATTCAAAACCTTGTCATATAGACGATCATTTTAGTCATTCTTTTTGTGATATTACAACAACAAAAAAAAAAAAAAACTTTATATTCTCGCATCCATTACACAAAATTTATTTGTGCATACCGAGATACCCTTGAGTACAACCTTGAATAATACATATATAATTACAATAACCATAACTGTATGTATTAGGCTTTGCATAATCCCGGTAACCCACCCACCGATTCCTCTGAACCAATTGGCCGGGTTAAGAAAAGAAAAGGTATCTGACCACCAGCTATCCTTATTTTGGTCATTGTCTTTGTCATACTGATCCCTGAGTCGTTGTACGTCTTCTAATTTAAATCTCATACTCATAGTACTATTTGGGTCTATATAATGACAGCAGGTGGGTCCGATGATTTGACACATACCCCCTTGTGAGGCAGTTAGGTAATCCAATACCAGGGTATGTTGGTTAGTGATTATTATAAGCTGATTCTGTACAGCTATACTAGTATTTAATATGTCCAATATATCCCAAATCTGATCATCTAGATAATCCGTGGCTCTAACTAATTTATCCCACATCTGTGTTAACATTATTAACATCAATATCATGAGTCTTATACTGCTTTTTTGCAATGGCTTGCATGTATCCATGATGCCTTTCCTTCAAGCTTGACTGCTGTTGGAGTTGTTAACAGGACTTGGAAAGGTCCGTCAAATCTCGGTTCCAGAGTCTTTCTGGTGTGTCTTTTCACGTAGATTTGATCACCAGGTTCCAACTTGTGGCCTCCTTCGAGATTTTCTGGATCTGGAAGGGAAGCAAAAACTTGCGAATGCACTTTAGTTAAACGTTTTTGTAATTCTTGTACATAAGCAGTTAAAGTCTCAGTATTCAACATCAGTTGTTGTGGAAAATAACAACCCAAATTTGCTGCTCTACCAAAAAGAATCTCATGTGGTGACAGCTTAGCCTTCCCCCTTGGGGCGTTTCGGATGGAATACAGGGCAAGTGGTAGACACTCGGTCCAAGGCTTTCCTGTTTCTGCCATGGCCTTCTGGATTTTTAATTTTATTGTTCCATTTAATCTTTCCACTTTACCTGAACTCTGTGGGTGATACGGAGTGTGAAACTGGTTTTCTACTCCCAACATTTTCATAACATTCTGGAATATTTCTCCAGTAAAATGGGTACCCCTATCTGACTCGATCACTTCAGGCATGCCGTAACGGGGTATCAGTTCATGTGCTATTTTAATGGCAGTAGTTTTTGCTGAGGCTTTACGAACTGGATAAGCCTCTGGCCACCCTGAGAACATGTCTACACACAAGCACATATTCGTATCCATTGTACCTAGGAAGTTGGATGTAGTCGATCTGGAGTCTTTGAAAGGGATACAGTGGTCTTACATGATGCTTGGTTGGGGTTTTAATGGTCTGACCTGGATTGTGTGCCAGGCATATAGCGCATGCAGCACACATGTTCCGAGCAAAATTACCAAAGCCTGGAGCCAACCACCTTTCTTTTACCTTGAGCGTCATACCATTTGCCGACACATGCGTGGGTAGGTGGAGGTCACTTGCCACTGCGGGGTACCAGGCTCTGGGTAAACACAACAAAGTTCCTTTTTTCCATAATCCTTGCTGATCTTCTGCCCCTTTTTTCTGCCACTGCCCTCGTTCTTCGTCGTCTACCTGTTTCTGAGCTTCCTTCAATCTCTCCTCATCATCTTCAGAGCTATCTAGTGTGTGGGCATGATGTAAGGGTTTACGTGCTGCCTGTTTTACTGCCTTGTCGGCTTTATCGTTACCCCTGGCTTCCTCGGTGTCGAGTCTCACATGTGCAGCTACCTTTATCACCGCTATTTCTTTAGTTTCTTGTGCTGCCTCCAGAATCTGTCTAATGAGGGAGGCATGTTTAACAGGTTGGCCTGAAGCAGTCATATAACCTTTGGCTCTCCATATTACGCCAAAATCGAAAATAATGCCATGTGCATATCTAGAATCAGTGTATATGTTTGCTGTCTGATCTTTGGCTATTTTTAGAGCTTCAACCAATGCCGTAAGTTCTGCTTCTTGTGCAGACTGATTATCAGGGAGAGGTTCTGCTTTCAGCACTTCATGCTGAGTTACTACCGCATAACCTGTATGAAATTGTCCATTCATATCTGCATATCTACTGCCATCTATGAAAAGTTCAAATGTAGCATTACAGAGTGGCTTGTCACGTACATTACATAAGCCCTGAGTCTCTTGTTCCATTAATTGTACACAATCATGCATTGACTTTGATGGGTCAAAGGAGTTGGAGAGTGCAGTTTCCTCAGGTATGGTACCCCCCTCAGACTCTAAAGGGAGCAAAGACGCGAGATTAAGAGTCTGAATCCTGGCAAAGGAAATGTTGGGCGGCAGTAGTAGGGAACATTGGAGACGGAGGTGTCTGGCCATTGAAATATGTTTAGGTTGGACCTGGTTAAGAATGCCATGTACATCATGAGTGGTCTGAACTAGAAGTGGGTGATCAAGAACAATCTCAGAAGCTTTATCTAATAACAGTGAAATTGCGGCTACTACTCTTACACAAGAAGGTGCGGCTCTAGCTACAGGGTCCAGATGAGCTGATACGTATGCCACCGGTCTCTGTTTGTTTCCATGTTTTTGTGTGAGCACCCCTGTAGCATGTGAGGATATCTCAGCTGCCATCAATTGAAAAGGTTTAGTGTAGTCTGGGAGTCCCAAAGCCGGAGCTGATACCAGTGCTGTTTTCAAAGAGGAAAATGACTGTTTAGCCTCTTCACTGAGTGAATATGGTGTGTTGGCAATACAGTCATATAAAGGCTGCATGAGTTGACTTGCATGTATGATCCACTGTCTACAGTGTGAAACAATACCTAGGAAAGCACGCAGCTGTTTGTGATTCCTGGGTTCAAGCATGTTACGTATGGCTTCCGTACGTTGAGGTGTGAGGTGTCTGATGCCCTGTGATATGCAGTGACCTAAAAACACGACTGTTTGTTGACAAGCCTGGAGTTTCTGTCTATTTACTTTACAGCCTTCTTGCGCTAGGAAAATTAAGAAATTAACAGTTGAGGTAACTGCCGTCTGCTCATCAGGGCAACAAATAAGTAAATCATCTACATACTGTAGAATGACTACTCCTGGTTCTGGGATGAAATTTTTTAGCACGGTCTGCATTGCTTCAGAGTACAAAGTTGGTGAGTGTACCATACCTTGTGGCAATCTTGTCCATGCTAATTGTTTACCCTTGAATGTAAAGGCAAACAAATGCCAACAGTTCTTATGTAGTGGCACAGAAAAAAATGCGTTTGATAAGTCAATTACCGTAAAATATGCAGCAGTGCTGGGAATTTGAGACAGTAAGGTATGAGGATTCGGTACCACAGGGGTGACCGGTGCCAAAACCTTATTGATTTCCCGTAAGTCGTGCACCATGCGATATTTCACCATAGTTTATTTGGAGGACACTTTCTTTTTAACAGGATATAAGGGTGTATTGGCGGGTGACCTGATTTCTACCAAAACACCTTGTAACACATAATCCTGAATTTGTTGAGAAATCGCCTGTTCTTGCTGGGCGCTGATGGGGTATTGCCTGAGCTGAGGTAAAATGGTTCCCGGGGCAGTTTCTAACAGTATAGGAGCTACTGATAAAAATCCTACATCAGTGTCTCCTTTTGCCCATAGGCTGTCAGGAACCCGAGACAAGTCAATTTTTGCTTGTTGAGTGTAAATTTCGGGAAAATCCTCCATTGCCTGTATTCTAACATATGGTTCCAGAGTTTCTGCATCTTCAGGGATGGTCAGCATAACTGTGCCATCTTCTCTAAAATGGATGTTTGCGTGCATTTTACTTAAGACATCAGTACCCAGCAAGCAGGTAGGTGCACCTTTAGCAAATAAAAATTTGGATACAAAGGTTTTAGGGCCAAAGCTCACATTTAAAGGTTTTGTAAAGGGCAACGCCTGAATTTTACCATCATACCCTTCTGCATATGTAACCTTTGAGGATATATTGTCAGGATATGGTAAAAAGTCCTGATTTAAAATGGAGGATGTTGCTCCCGTATCTATCAGAAAAGTTACATTTTTACCCTCAACCTCAACTTGTATTATTGGTCTTCTAGAAGGAAGAGAGACCTGCATAACTTTCAGTCATTCTGAGCTGTCTGTTTGATCAGGCACTGGGTTATTTATCCTATTTTTGGGTACAAAGGTTCCTGAATCTATATCTGCTTTTCTCTTCCTACATTCCCTTTGGAAATGTCCTGGCTTCTTACAGTAATGACAAGTAAACTTTTGATTAGCAGAGCCAGTATTAGCCTGTGCAATTCTTACTGGCTTAGAATTTTCTCTTAAGTCCATTTCTATCCCTACAGCTTTCTGTCTAGCCAGGTGTGGGTCTTCCAAGGTTCTCCAATCAGGGGTTGCGGCCTTAAGCTTTTCCTTCACTTTTGGAGACAATCCATCTATAAAGGTTTTTGTAACTAACCTCATCATTCCTGGAGCGGTTAGATCCATGCCTTCATCTCTGAAATTATTTTCTACACTTAGATAATATTCGTCTACTGATTGTCCAGATTTCTGAGCCACCACTCCCGTTGTTCCTCTCTGCCTCTGTCTCTCCCTCATGAAAACCATTAAGTGATCTACAAATTGCGTACCTGATTCTATCGTTTGTAAGGCACCATCTCCTGCTTGGGGCCTATGTACCTGTAGATTTGCTAATAGCTCCTGGAAGAGTCCAGGAGTCATTTTCATTCTACATAATTCTTCTCCATCTGCCCAAACTCCTGCGTGAGTCTGCATAATTTGCTGTATATATTGTGCAAATCTAACTGGACACTGGGTGGGATCTGGTGCGTTATGCAAGAGAGACATGCCTTCAGCGGGGGACCAAGGGAAATATTGTCGAGTTTGGTGGTATCTAGTTCCCATTACTCCGTCAGCACCAGGTTCCCTAAAGGGTCTTGGTACTACCCTAACAGGGGCAAGTACAGCGCCATGTCTAGGTGTACCACAGGCTAGGCAATCATTTCTCCAGTCTGGATTTTGTTGTCCACAGTGCGGACATACCCATCCTCCTGGTCCGGCTAAACTTTGAGGTGGTGTTTGGAGAAAAGATGGGGCATGTGGGTTAAGGTATGGGGGTGGGGTATTTTTAGATTCCACATTTTGTTTTTCTCCACAGCCTGCGGGTCTAATACACCACTTTTTACTCTGTTGATTATATGTCCATCCCTCATTTTCTGCTACCCTAGAGACATCAATCAATGCTTGGATCTGATCTATCCATTTCTTGTCTCTGATTATGCCTTTTTTTCTTTCCTGAATTCCTTCCCATAGTTTTCTACTAAAAGCTTCTGCCCTAGTAACTCCAAACTTACTAAAAATCTTTCTCAGCCCCTTAGTGGCATCTTCACCACTTCTCTCCTTTATGATAGTATAGATATCTAATTCTTCTGGTTCCGACTTTGTTTGCTTATTCCCCATTTTCTTATCCTGAGCTTTCTTGCCCTAGGTGGCGTTTGGGTATGAGAATACCTCGTTACCTTCTTCCTAAGGAGCTAGGATGTCTTTTCTTGCCCTAGGTGGCGTTTGGGTATGAGAATACCTCGTTACCTTCTTCCTAAGGAGCTAGGATGTTTAAACTGTGTTGATGTAAGAAAATCCTGATTCCTACACCTATAGCAAACAACACAAATGCAACCAGACAGAAAAAGAAAAAGAACATACAACGTATCTTGTCCCAGGCTAATTTATCTGTCCTGGGCTCATACTATCATACACAACGTATTCTTGTCCCAGGCTAATTTATCTGTCCTGGGCTCATACTATCATACACTTATCCGTCACCAGGTTTTCGTCAAAGACAGGATCAGAGATTGAACATAGGCGCAGAGGTCTCCCCGAAAGGACGCAACCACGTTGCCCAGTGGGACAGTCACTTCTTCTGTTTCAACACCCTGGGCGGCTTATAGGGCTATTCCCAACTTCCACACACCTTTTATTCACATTCACTCTCATTCAATGCCGTACTCCGTGAGGTGATCAATTCCTAAATAGTTCAAGAACCCGAGCTATAGGTATCCTCCTCTACTAGAACTACCCACTAAAGAACACGACACAGAAAATCTTACGGACAGTGCAGGGCAGATATAAGAGATCTAACAGTGTCTCTTACCTGGCCAGGTTTTTGTTCATCTGCCGTCCATTATCCCAGATTCTCTTTTCGTTCGTATTCTGCCAGTGTTCTTGAAGGAATACACAGACCTCGGGTCCCCGTTCAGGCGCCAGGAAATGTCAGGATCACACTCAGTCGGAGCAGCCTTTGGAAGTGGGGAATCACCAGAAATAATACACAAGACACGTCTTGTATAGTGTATCACTGGGAAGTCTCTGAAGCACGCCTGCCTTCAAGGTGCTATCCCTTCTTTATATAGTTGTATCGGTAGGTTCAGTGGTTATACAAGTTTTGCATGTTTAAACAAAGAGACAAAACAAGAAAGAAAGAAAAAAACAGTTTCGTGGGCAGTTTCACAACAAACAGTACAAAGGCAATTCCACAGACAAGAAAAACAGGATTTCATACTATAGCTAAAATGTCCTTGAATGGACAGGTCAATATTTATCACAAATTCTTTTTAAAATGGTTCATTGAGGTAACCATTTTTGTTCTGCTCTTCACACAGGCAAGTCATTAACCTGCAAAGGATGTACCTTGACATATTTCCAAGCAAAACTCGTTTTGGTTTTGTTTTAATGTGTTTTTTGTGGCACCGGGAAAAATGGCATGAATCTCTAAAAAAATTGATTAAAGCTGTGAACTAAGAGTCAGCAATGCTTCCAGGGGTTATCCCCATGATGTCCCTGTGTCATTTGAGCAGTGATTCCATCGTTTTCAGACCCCCCGGGGGATAGCGGTAAAAATACTCGGGTCTCCCATAGACTTACATTGAGCTCGTTGTTCTGGCCGAGTACCCGAGTATTCCAATTTGCTCGACTCAAGCAATGAGCACCCGAGCATTTTAGTGCTCGCCCATCACTAAAAAAGAACCCTGTGACAATGGGGAATGAGGATGGTCTGATATGACCTTTAGCCAGGCTTTCCGCGGTGTTGTCCTTCATGGCCTGTCTCTCTGGAGCAGAGATATTATAGAGTCTGCTCTTGGGCATACTTGGTACCAGGAACAAGATTAATGGCGCAATCATAAGGACGATGGGGAGGGATTTCTTGGCATCTCTGCTCCGAGAACACATCCTCAAAATCCGATAGGTAACTAGGTACAGGCTGAGTATCCACCCTAGCAAACCGGGTACCCAAGCAGTGTCCTTGACAATACCCACTCCATTTTTCGACTTTCTGATTCTGCCAATCTACTACAGGATAGTGCAGAGTGAGCCAAGGAAGTCCCAGTACCACAGGTGAGGGAAGACTCTCTAGCACATAACAGTCTAACACCTCAGTGTTTATGGCCCCCACCTGAAGCTGTAAAGGTACCTTCACACTAAGCGACGCTGCAACGATATCGACAACGATGCCGATCGCTGCAGCGTCGCTGTGTGGTCGCTGGAGAGCTGTCACACAGACAGCTCTCCAGCGACCAATGATGCCGAAGTCCCCGGGTAACCAGGGTAAACATCGGGTTGCTAAGCGCAGGGCCGCGCTTAGTAACCCGATGTTTACCCTGGTTACCAGTGTAAATGTAAAAAAACAAACACTACATACTTACATTCATGTCCCCCGACGTCTGCTTCCCTGCACTGTGAAAGCGCCGGCAGTAGCAGGGCACAGCGGTGACGTCACCGCTGTGCTTTGCTTTCCGGCCGGCACTGACACATTCAGTGCAGGAAGCTCTGAGCAGCAGCGCGGACGCCGGGGGACGTGACAGACATCAGAAGGTGAGTATGTAGTGTTTTTTTTTTTTACTTTTACAATGGTAACCAGGGTAAATATCGGGTTACTAAGCGCGGCCCTGCGCTTAGTAACCCGATATTTACCCTGGTTACCATTGTAAAACATCGCTGGCATCGTTGCTTTTGCTGTCAAACACAACGATACACGCCGATCTGACGACCAAATAAAGTTCTGAACTTTCAGCAAAGACCAGCGATATCACAGCAGGATCCAGATCGCTGCTGCGTGTCAAACACAACGATATCGCTATCCAGGACGCTGCAACGTCACGGATCGCTGTCGTTATCGCTGCAAAGTCGTTTAGTGTGAAGGTACCTTAAGTCTCAGACGACTTTAGTAAAAGTCCCTATCTCAAGGGGGTGAAATTGATGGCGATTATTGGTATGGGTCTGGACAGAGTATGTGGGATGAGACCTTGGACCTGGATGAACCTAGCGTCGATCAAATGAAACCCTGCCCCACTGTCCACAAATGCAGACACGTCTACCTTAAACCCACCTAGCTAGACTACAGCTGGTAGGAAAAATTGTGTCCTACCCACAGAGGTGATGAGGACACCCAGGTTGCTAACCTCCTCGTAACTCGGGCCACCTTGTTTTCCTGGCAGTTGTTTACTATGTAATCTGGAGGGACATGTGCCCACGAAATGGCCCTTTTTACCACAATTGAAGCAGACTTGCCCCTTACACCAGACAAAAGGTAGTTTACCAGAGTGAGATGTCTCACTCACCTGCATGGTTCCTCAGTAGGCTCAGTGCTGACCTCCCTTAACCCCGGACCTCCAGCACACAGAGGTGAATCCCTATGTCTCTGGTGAAGATGGCGATCAACCCGGATTGCCAGAGACATGACTGCCTCAAGGGAATCAGGAGTCACATACAGAGCTAAGACATCCTTCATCCTTACTGTGAGCCCCTCGAAGAACTGACTATGGAGTGCAGGGTCATTCCAGTTGGTGTCCATGGCCCACCTCCAGAACTCAGCAATATTCCACCGCTAGCCGGTCTCCTTGCTGAAGTTGGCGCAGTGTGGACACAGCTAAGGAGACAAGATCAAGGTCATCATATATAAGGCCCAGCGCCAGAAAAAATCCGTCTAATGTCTGAAGCGACAGAGTCAGATGGAAAATAAAATGCCCATGCTTTGGGGTCACCCTGGAGGAGTGAGATTACGTTGCTCCTCTGTACCTGAGGAAACTGGACGAAACCTGAAATACAGTTTACAGGCCTTCCGGAAAACAGCAAACTTGTCACGCCACCCATAGAACCTGTCAGGCAAAGCGATCTTGGGCTCCACTATGGTTTGCTGGAGAGATGAGAGTCCCATACCAGATGTATCAGGGTGCTGCAAAACCACCATGTGTAAATCTGCCCCCACCACACTGAGCTGCCACAGTTGCCCTGTCAGAGCAGCGATTAGATCCATAATGGATAAAAAATGGTTGCAGTCAGAGCTATTGTCACGATACAGCTGTCGGGTGACCCGAGACCAGGGTCTCCTTCCCCGTCCCTAACACTAGAGGGTGCTATAGCTCGCCCTACTTCCCGTGATACTTCTGAAGGTAAAGATGCCAGGGCCTCCACCCTTGCCTAATGTGTGCAGTGTGCACCGTAGTACACCAAACCGACAAACAAGAAACAGAAAACTAATTGGTGGAGAGCCAATTGACAAGATACTCAGCTATCTGCAAGTTATCAACTCATATGTGATAACTTTCCAAATTGGGAATAAAGCCCCCATACACATTAGTCTTGTGTGTAATTTGACCGACAGAGTTACTAATTAACCTAGAGTAGGAAGGGCGGAGTTGCAGGAAAAGTGACAATTTACTGTCAGAATGTCAGATAGAGCATAGAGTGCAAGCAAGTGCACCTAAAAGTCCAAGGTAAGCAGTGCCGCATTCTGAAGTGACCCTTAGTGAGAGGAGACTGAAGAAAAGGGATAGTGAGAGCTGGAGCAGAAGTAACTAACAGATGGGTCCTGTGTGAAGACGCCTAGCCACAAGGCCCCGCGTTTATAATGCTTGAAGGTAATGGGTCTAAACAGGACTCACTATGTCGGACGAATAAAGTGTCCTGAGTGGAAGTTCCAGAGTGTCCGCATTACCGGGAAAAGAGGGCACAGAACCATGAGACGGGTAAGTCCTTTCGAAGCAGAACTGTAGTGTTAAAGATAGGTTGTGGTGACATAGTGGGAAATAGTGGACATAGAGAACAATAGAGAAATGAAGGAAGGAAAAAAGTCTGGAAAATGCTTTGAGTTGTAAAGGAAACTTTAATAATACGGTGTACCCACTACCTCTTGTATATACTCCCTACCAAGTTCCCGTGTAGTAAAAAGGTTTATTTTTGAATGATGATCTCCCTCATTGAACTGTGAAACATCTGGTTCTCGAAAACCAGCAACACACCCAGCCAGGACCCCATTTTTATGTATCGTGTCCGAGTGCAAGCAGGAAAAAGAGAAGAATTAGCTGGGTAGAAAGACAAAATGAGCAATTGGAAGTGCACAGTGCTGTATAATTTGATGATTGCAATATATTAAGAGGATACAAATTTGGATAGCAGTGCTTCTTTAAGAGTGCAAATGGGTTATTACACGACAGCCGATCGATAAGTATTTACAGATTAGTGGTAGTTCAAAGCCACCAGTTGGGTGATAAACCCACCATTATACTCCTGAATATTTTTCGTCATTAATCCACACCAACTAAAGCCTCACTGTACTTTACTTGATTGTGATGGAAATACTGATAGCTGCCCAGCTCCTGGACAGGGAAGGTCTGTGCCAGGTAGATGCCAATTACATTTTTGCCCCTTCAGTTTTGAGATAAGATGAGATTCCAGAAATTGGACCGCCACTGTTCAGCATGTCATTGTATCCTATCAATGTGAAAAGTTAGAATGAATGTTCTTGTAGAATTGTTGTATTCCAATAAGAACAATATTTAATGAAAATGCCTGAACAATTTTGGCAAAAATAAATCCTAATCCAAAGGAGGAATACAAACCATCAAGTTTTTTTTTTTTTATTCATGGTGAGCTCTGCTGGAGATTAACAACATAACTTTATGAGAATCTTTAATTTGGCATCTGCTTATTGTTATGTTTTATAAATGCCTTTACACGGGGTAACTCTATAAACCTGCCAAGATGATACATGCCAAAGGTTTAGCTGCAAGAACACAAGCATTAACTTACTGATATGCACTGCGATAGCTCTGATTTCTTACTTCATTCCAGCATCAGGCTTCGCTCACACGAGCGTCTAAGGCTATGTGCACACATTGCGGATTTTGATGCGTTTCTGCAGCGTTTTTGGCAGCACGGATTCGCATCAAGTCCGCAGTGTAGTGTACAGCCTATGTTAGTCTATCTGAAATTGACATTTGTTGTGCACATGCTGTGGAAAAAAACGCACGGAATCGTGGCTTTTTTTTCCGCAGCATGTCAATTCTTTTGGCCGATCTGCAGCGTTTCTGCACCCATTGACTTCCATTGTGTCAGGCACATCCACAGATGTAAAAAAGATCTGCGGTTTTACTGCGGATGAAACTCTGCAGATCAAGAGGGCGGAGTGTGTGGGCGGAGTGTGGGTGGAGCTATGTGCATGTATGTGTGTGTGTGTGCCGGACTCCGGTGTCTTGCGTGAATCTGTGTCTGTGTGCGGGTGTGCATGTGTGAGTGTGTCCCTGTGTGTGTGTGGGTCTGTGTAAGCAGCCATTGTCTGATGGGATTACTGCTCCCATCTGGCATTGAATGTTCACAGTGACAGCATTGCCGATGATGGGAAAGTAGTCCCATCAGACGATGGTTGTGGTCAGTAGTAAAAAAACCAAAAACAAACATACAGAACATACAACATATAACATGCTCCTGTAATAAAAATGACATAATAAACCAACCTATACTTACAGTACCTTTCCGTCGTAGTCCAGTTAATCATGAGTGTCCCATGACTATCTCCCATGTAGAACAGTGACATAGGCCAATGTCACTGTAACAATGTCACTGTAACACCCCAGGTAACTGGTTGCTACAGTGGCATTGCTTTCCTCACGGGGAGAGTGATGTCATGCTTGGAAGCATGGAAAGATCCCTTTAACAGGTATTCAGCACATACAACACAATTCTGACTCCAGGCCAGAAGGGGGAGCTCTACACCTGACTTCAGGGGAGCTGCTCTCTCTGGTCGGGAGGAGGAGTCAGTTGCTAGGCAGTTGCTAGGCAGTTGAGGAGAGTTAGATGGTCGGTGAGAGGAGAGCGAAGAGAGAGGAAGGAAAGCTGGGGCCGTGCAGACGAGTGATTCTGCAGCTCCTGGGAAGGAAAAAGAGAGCAGAACAATTTGTAAAGAGACTGAAAGGAGGAAGGAGCAAAGGCGAAGTGAAAGAGCTGGAGAGAGAAGCTGTTAGTGAGCTTCCTCCATGCTGGGCACGGATGCTGGTAGCTGGAAGACCGAGGTTATGCAGTACTTTATGTCTCACAGCAGAAACCGGTGGACAGCAGATTGCAAGTTACCTGTCCACCATTAATGCCCGAGGGCACAGTAGCAGATAGAGCCCGGGTCATGATAGAGATCCTGTAAAAAGATTCAAGCTGCCTGTCGTAAGGGTAGTGTCCTACCAACAATGGGGACAGACAGGAAACGTGAAGCCCTTGTGTGAGGCCTAAGGCAGCAAGAGACTACAACACCACAGCACTAGTAGGAAGGCTTCCAACCCCACTTGGTTAGAAGGATTCCCAATTTGCTTCGAAGCCGGCCGGACCACATCAGCATCCGTGATCCCATACCCTGGACTGTGGCTGCCTTAAACCAAGTAAAGAAACTGCAACCCTGTGTCCTCTGTTTTGTTACTACACCACCGACCACCATCTTTATCTATACACCGGGAGCCCTGGGGACCTTGCTTCACCTGTGGGAAGCCATACCATCTCAGCTGCAATAACAACACCCTAGAGGACCCCTTTAAGCAGCATCAGTCATCCCTGACTGAAAACCACAGGTGGCATCATGAACTTTATTATTTCAAATAACCCCTTTAAAGACCGTCCCTTTAACATGGGCACCCAGGGCCATGGACCAGGTCGCCGCTGCCATGACACATCCCTTTAAGTACCAGACCCGGTACCGAGTACCCCACGGCCCTGGCGGGCGTTCTATTTTGGCATCACGAACAGGATTGACTGACCCAGCAAACTAGGTCTTGTGCGCCTAAGAGACTGTACTTAAAAGAGAGACTTTATTAAGTGTTATGCCAGAGACTTTAATGACATTTTAAAAGAGCGCCATGTTAGGAGTGTGTGTGTGTGTGTTTTCGTTCGTTCGGTCAGGGACCCGGCTGAAATAAGCAACCTAGAATGCTGGCACCTCCGGCAAGGAGTTTCATGTGAGTGGATTCAGGGCTGGCGTATAGCCATCAGAATTCCGGCTCCACCGGAGAGGAGCTGCGTGTTTGCATTTGACTGCATGACCACCATCTGCTCTACTAAGTAGCTGTGTTCCCCTGTGAAGCTAACAGGGTACAGCATTCTCTTTACTAACGGACTCTGTGAAGTAACAGAGTTCATTTATACTACTATATTGTACTGCCATATCTAGCAGCAGGTTCTTTCCTGCACAGTGGATCCCGGGTTGCGAACGCACCAACTACTACTAATATATATTCGGTGCGTTCCGCCAACCCTAACACGCCATAATTGCTTCACACGGTGCGCACGCTTTATTTTCAAAATAGCCGCAAAAAATGTCCGCCATAAAGAGCGCTGCAAGGAGTGCAGGAAAAGAGGGGCATGCCATCGTGGGCGGAGCCTGAAGAGAGCGCGAAGAGGAAGCGCATGCCATGCTGACAGAAGAGCTGCAAGTGAGGATGCTGGAAGCCTCGGGAGGAGCACCGCACCGAGCGCAGGACGTACCGCTGCAGACTCCAGTGGTGAAACGTCAGGCCTGCTTAAAGGTTAGCATGGGGTAAGGGAAATGTCCAACCCGGGAGGAGAACTAGCAGCGGTTGCAGCAGGTCCTATGATGTCCCAAGGGCCTGTAGTGGAAGCTGCCGCAGGCTCCATGATGCCCCCAGGCCCTGCAGTGCCCGCAGCTCCTGCAGACCGGCTGGACCCAGCCACAGCTACAGCATTAGGGCATAATGCGTTATCTATGCCCTATATACCGGGAGCGGCCTGGTTGCCACAATATTCGGGGGAGTCCCACACGCTGAGTGACTTTAAAGGAAGACTCTGCAAACCTACATCTTCAGATCCAAGAACTGACCAAAAGTGTGGCTGCACTAACCAAAATCTTCCAGTCCATGCAAATGTTCCCAAAGGAAAAGATCCAGCTGGCCTCCAGTCCAGGAAGATGCAGGCCTGAGGACCTGCCCTGGAACAAGAAGTAAAAATGTTACTAATGTAATGTTGTGCACTTGAAAATTGTTTGCACTTGTGTTATGTAACGTTTAAGAAAATAGCCTCCCATAAAGGGAAGAAAAATTTACTTTACCAGTTAAAATGCATTTCAAAAATTTGTGTACATGTCTTCAACCAATTTATTATTGTTTTTGTTTTCCCAGTCTGGGAGTACTGGATTTAACGGGGGGGGGGGGGGGTGAGGAGTGTAACACCCCAGGTAACCGGTTGTTACAGTGGCATTGCTTTCCTCACAGGGAGAGTGATGTCATGCTTGGAAGCGTGGAAGGGTCCCTTTGACAGGTATGCAGCACATACAACACCATTCTGACTCCAGGCCAGAAGGGGGAGGACTACACCCAACTTCAGGGGGGCTGCTCTCTATGGTCAGGAGGAAGAGCCAGTTGCTAGGCAGTTGGGAAGAGTTAGACAGTTGGGAGTCAGTTGCTAGGCAGTTGGGAAGAGTTAGACAGTTGGTGACAGGAAAGCGAAGAGAGAGGAAGGAAAGCTGGGGCCGTGCAGACGAGTGATTCTGCAGCTCCTGGGAAGGAAAAAGAGAGTAGAGCAATTTGTAAAGAGACTGAAAGGAGGAAGGAGCAAAGGCGAAGTGAAAGAGCTGGAGAGAGAAGCTGTTAGTGAGCTTCCTCCACACTGGGAGCGGATGCTGGTAGCTGAACGACCGAGGTTGCGCAGTACTTTATGTCTCACAGCAGAAACCGGCGGACAGCAGATAGCAAGTTACCTGTCCACCATTAATGCCCGAAGGCACAGTAGCAGATAGAGCCTGGGTCATGATAGAGATCCTGTAAAAAGGCTCGAGCTGCCTGTCGTACGGGTAGTCAAAAAATCAAACTCCAGCACACAAAGGATGAATGAAAAAATTATAAAGTCATGTATTTATTATAAATTCCAAATAATATTTCGATGACGTGAATCCGTCAATAAACACCGCACACGGAAAAGAAAAATTATGTAAATCTTCCTATAACATTCATTATGTCACAGGTAATTATTTCCACAGGCAATTATTTCAACGTTTCGGCTGTTAAGCCTTTTTCAAGAACACCTGATATTTATCAGTGACGGGGATCCAGCAGTACGTGGTCCGTGGTGCGGTGACACCAATTGCCTGTGGAAATAATTACCTGTGACATAATGAATGTTATAGGAAGATTTACATAATTTTTCTTTTCCGTGTGCGGTGTTTATTGACGGATTCACGTCATCGAAATATTATTTGGAATTTATAATAAATACATGACTTTATAATTTTTTCATTCATCCTTTGTGTGCTGGAGTTTGATTTTTTGATGTGCTATTTTTCTCCTAAGCACCATACTATTAGTAGTGAGCACCTCATTTTCTAAATAATGTCGTACGGGTAGTGTCCTACCAACAAGGGGGACAGACAGGAAACGTGAGGACTTTGTGTGAGGCCTAAGGGAAAAAAAAAAACAAAAACAGGCAGAGACTTGTCTAAATGGACCTCAATACAATTGCACTGCCAGGGTGCAGCGACCCAAGTAAAATGGCAACTGCACAGGTGCAATACCAAATGAAACTGCCAGCCTTCAATCAGGGATTGGCCGTGTGGTACACCAATGCAAAAAATATTTGTTGTTTTCATGAGGCCTAAGGCAGCAAGGGACTACAACACCACAGCGCTAGTAGGAAGGCTTCCAACCCCACCTGGTTAGAAGGATTCCCAATTCCACATCAGCATCCGTGATCCCGTACCCTGGACTGTGGCTGCCTTAAACCAAGTAAAGAGGTAAAGAGACTGAAACCCTGTGTCCTCTGTTTTGTTACTACACCACTGACCACCATCTTTATCTATACACCGGGAGCCCTAGGGACCTTGCTTCACCTGTGGGAAGCCATACCATCTCAGCTGCTATAACAACACCCCAGAGGACCCCTTTAAGCAGCGTCAGTCATCCTTGACCGAATACCACAGGTGGAGTCACAAACTTTATTATTTCAACTATCCCCTTTAAAGACCGTCCCTTTAACATGGGCGCCCAGGGCCACGGACCAGGTCACTGCCGCCGTGACACATCCCTCTAAGTACCATACCCGCTACCGAGTACCCCACAGCCCTGGTGGGCATTCCATCAGCGATCTACAGTGGCCCCGTGTTTAACTGACAGAGGGAGTAATCTTCCGCGATGTATATTCCTCCGCCGCTGCCGGGAGAGAGGTCACTTAAGTTCATTCTCTCGCCGGCAACGCTGTGTGAGAAAATTCCCATGAAGCATTGCAGTAAAGAGAATGAACTAAGGTAACCTCTTCAGCGATGCACTGCAGGAGCCATTATCTCCTGTCAGTGTGTCACTTGAGGCCCAATAGAGCAGTGACATCACCCGATGTCACTGTTTTATAGGGGATATCATCGTGGGACACTCATTATTTGGATTGCGTTGGACAGGGAGTATACGGTTGGTTTATTATTTTTTTAAGGTGATCGATGGCTTTGGGGAATTAGGCGTGGTTGTAAGTATGTTGAAATTAAGAATATTAAAATACTTTTTTCTGGCTGTGTCTTTTTTTTAAACTCTTTCACTACTATAGAATTAGTAATGGATAGGTGTCTTATTGACGGCTCTCCATTACTAACCAGGCTTGATGTTACCTTACAATAAAAAGGTGACATTAACCCCTTATTACCCCATATGCCACCGCTACAGGGCAGCTGGAAGAGAGAGGCTAAGTGCTGGAATTGGCGCATCTTAGAGATGTGCCATTTCTGGGGTGCCTGGGAGCTGGTATTTGTAGCCAGGGGGGCCAATATCCATGGCCCCTTTCTAGGCTATGTATATTAGCCCGCGGCTGTCTGCATAGCCTTTCTGGCTTTAAATTATAGGGGGACCACCATGTCACACGGTGCAGGATCATGGGGCAGGAAGGAGACAGATGGGGCAGGATGGAGACATGTGGCTCCATCCTGCCAGCCAAACATATTGCGGCTTGCCGCTTTCAATAATAATAATAAAAAACACACTTTCTCCTTGCCTGGCTGCGGTCCAGTGCCTACGTCCACCCCAGGCATTTCAAGCGTGTACTTGCTGGCAAATGAAAATGACGTTATACGCTGGCGACGTGCACACTGATGTCAGCTGCCAGCCTCCTGTTGACTGCCGGCTTTTAACTATTGTCATGTGGGCCCACACTGCAATAGAGTTTAAAAGAACTACCCTGATGGCGGCCCTGGTTAGGGTGCTGAAAAACGACACTGCAAAGATCTGCCACCTTCAGGCTGAGCTGCTGCAGTTGACCTGTTAGAGCAATGGTAAAATCCATAATGGATCAAAAACATTTTTGGCCAGAGCTAATGTCATGACTCTCTTGTCTGGTCTCCCAGGACCAGGGGCTCCTTCCCTGTCCCTAAGGCTAGGGGCGCCCTAGCTTGCCCTGTTCCCGGGATTACTTCTGATTGTGAAGATGCCGGGGTCATGTACCTTGCCTTAGCTCCTGAATCCACCCTCAGTCTGTACCCTTCCCCCAACCAGGGAAGCAGGGAAGAGGGGAGTAGTAGTGTACCGTAATACACCAACCAGACTAACAAGGTAGAACAAACAAGGATAAAGGAAAATACCAAACATACAAATACACTCACACAAGCAGAGGTAAACACCAGAGAGGATGGGGTTAAACCCAGGGCTGTATTTGCCACTAGGCCCTTGAGGGCATGTGCCTTGGGCGCTAGGATGTGGGGGAAGCACCTGAGCATGTTTTTTTAGTCCGGCGGTGCGTCCGTTCCTTAAGACAGGAGGCAGCAAAGCGGCAGTCAGAACACGTGGTGCTGGTACCGACTCTCCCTACTCCCTGCTGAGTGAGACACAGTGACATTTGGTGTATAGCACGCCCCTGTTCACAGCCTAACTCGTGCCCAGAAGGTGACTGTTGTTACCAGTCCACTTACTGGGGCTGAGGTGGAGCACCGTGTATAAATATATCTCTGCCTCTGGTCTGGACAATATAGTATAGATTTGCCTGGAGCACGCACAGCAGCAGCAGTGGCAATGTTTGCTCCCAGATAGAGTGAGTGGGGTGTATAAGGGTATGTGCACACGTTGCAGCATTTGATGCGTTACCGTGGCGTTTTTGAACGTGTGGAATTGCATAAAATCCGAAGTGTAGTGCACAAACAATGTTAGTCTATGGGAAATTGACATTTGGTGTGTACATGCTGCGGAAAAAAAACGCTCGGAAATGCAGCATTTTTTTTTCCACAGCATTTCAATTCTTTTTGCAGATTTGCAGCGTTTCTGCTCCCATTGACTTCCATTGTGTCAGGCCAATCCACAGCAAAACCGCAGGTTAAAAACAGATCTGCGGTTTTGCTGCGGATGTACATGCAAGAAGCGCTGCAGATCGGGAGGGGGGAGAGTGTGTGGGCGGAGACTGTGTCTGCGGAGAAGATGTGCGGGGCTGTGTGCGGGTGTTTGTGTGTGTCTGTGTGTATCTGTGTGTGCGTGGGTGTGCAGGGCTGTATCTGTGTGTGGCGCTACATGTGTATACGGGGCTGTGTGTGTATCCGTGGGTGTGTGTGTGTGTCTGTGTCAGGCATCGTCCGATGGGACTAATAGTCCCATCCGTCTATGCTTGCTACAGTGACAGGTAGCCGGATGATGGGACAGTAGTAGTCCCATCATCCGGGTACTGTGTTCAAGTGTAAAAAACCATACAGCTAATCCCCGAAGCCCTTGAGCACCTGTAAAAAATTTTAAAATAATAAACCAACAGTATACTCCCTGATCCGATGTAATCCATGTAATAACGAGTATCCCATGACAATCTCTCGTGGAGAGCTGTCACATCAGCAGCAGGGACAGCTTTCCAGGGGCTCTGGGATACAATGATGGAAGGTGTCCTTCCGAACTGTATCCCTTTGCCGCTGTGAGTACAGTATAGTTCATACTGTCACTTGCGGCACCGCTGCATGGGAAAATTCTCACTATGAATCATCAGTCTATGCCTGATGAAGAGGCCCCAGTAGTCTGGAAAGCTTGCAATTTGTTACCATCTTTTCAGTTAGCCATTAAAAGGTATCAACCACTGAGGACTCTCAATTCTAAATATTGTTCTTCTCATGAGCATCAATGCCTCTTTTAATGCATCCCATTATTTTATTAGCCTTTATAGCAGCACTGGTCACTAAATATGAGTTTGTCATCCACCCATACACCCAGGTCTTTTTCATTGACGGTTTTGCCCAGTGTTTTACAATTAAGCACATAATTATACATCTTATTTGCTCTACCCAAGTGCAAGGTGATCGATGGCTTCGGGGAATTAGGCGTGGTTGTAAGTATGGTGAAATTAAGAATATTAAAATACTTCTTTCTGGCTGTGTATTTATTTAACCCTTTCACAACTATAGGATTAGTAATGGATAGGTGTCTTATTGACGCCTCTCCATTACTAACCGGGCTTAATGTCACCTTACAATCAAAGGTGACATTAACCCCTTATTACCCCTTATGCCACCACTACAGGACAGTGGGAAGAGGGGAGCTAAGTGCTGGAATTGGTGCATCTTACAGATGCGCCATTTCTGGGGCACCTGGGAGCTGGTGTTTGTAGCCGGGGGGCAATATCCATGGCCCCTCTCTAGACTATGAATATCAGCCCGCATCTGTCTACAAAGCCTTTCTAGCTATTAATTATAGGGGGACCCCCAAGTAAAAAAATTTTTGGGGTCCCCTATTTTTAATAACCAGTAAAGGCTAAATATACAGCTGCGGCCTGAGATTCATAGCCTGGAAGATCCATGGGTATTAACCCCTTTCCAGGCTATAAACATTGGCCCCCGGTTTTCCCTCTCTGGCGCAGAAAATTGCGTGGGAGCCCACGCCATTTTTTTTTTATTAAACAGATAATGCGTTTAAGGCCAGGGTCACACTTAGTAACATTGTAACATAGTTATTAATGTTGAAGGAAGACTTTAAGTCCATCTAGTTCAACCCATAGCCTAACCTAACATGCCCTAACATGTTGATCCAGAGGAAGACTTGTGAGAAACTCGCACGAGTCTCACACTTCGATACCCGTCACTGTCGCCGGCACTTGGGACCGGAACATGTGGCTGCATGTATTTCTATGCAGCTGAACGCTCCGGTCCCAGTGCCGGCGGCAGTGCCGGGTATTGAGGTGCGAGACTCGTGCGAGTTTGTCACAAGTGTGACCCCGCCCTAACACAGATTTTATATGTGTGTGTCTTTATTTAGCTCTTTAGTACATTTTATTATGTTTATTAGTAAACATTGGTCTTGCTATTATCTATCCATCCATATATCTATAGATATATCTATCTATAGATATAAAAAAGAAGAAAAAAGAAAAATTGGAGGCAGCACACCGTTTTGTAGTGAAAAAAGAGCTATTTAATCAGCGCAGAAAGCGACGTTTCGGTCCCAACAGGAACCTTTCTCAAGGTTGGGACAGAAACATTGCTTTCTGGGCTGACTAAATAGCTCTTTTTCACTACAAAACAGTGTGCTGCCTCTAATTTTTATTTTTTATAATTGAGGTTTGGAATTTGCCTGGGGGCCTTTGCACCCGGACTCTTTCTTTGTGCTGCTCTAAAGGTACTGTTACACTTAACGACTTACCAACGATCACGACCAGTGATACGACCTGGCCGTGATCATTGGTAAGTCCTTGTGTGGTCGCTGGGGAGCTGTCACACAGACAGCTCTCTCCAGCGACCAACGATCAGGGGAACGACTTTGGCATCATTGAAACTGTCTTCAACGATGCCAAAGTCCCCGGGTAACCAGGGTAAACATCGGGTTACTAAGTGCAGGGCTGCTCTTAGTAACCCGATATTTACCCTGGTTACCATTGTAAAAGTAAAAAAAAAAAAACCACTACATACTCACATTCCGATGTCTGTCACGTCCCCCGCCGTCAGCATCCCGCACTGACTGTGTCAGCGCCGGCCGTAAAGCAGAGCACAGCGGTGACATCACCTTTACGGCCGGCGCTCACAGTCAGTGCGGGAAGCTGACAGCAGGGGACGTGACAGACATCAGAATGTGAGTATGTACTGTTTTTTTTTTTTTACTTTTACAATGGTAACCAGGGTAAATATCGGGTTACTAAGCGCGGCCCTGCGCTTAGTAACCCGATATTTACCCTGGTTACAACTGAACACATTGCTGGATCGGTGTCACACACGACGATCCAGCGATGACAGCGGGTGATCAGCGACCAAATAAAGGTCCTGATTAGGGTTGAGCGAAACGGATCGTTCATTTTCATAAGTCGCCGACTTTTGGTAAAGTCGGCGTCTCATGAAACCCGACCCGATCCCTGTGTGGGGTCGGCCATGCGGTACGCGATCTTGGCGCCAAAGTCGCGTTTCGTATGACGCGTTTAGCGCCATTTTTACAGCCAATGAAGGAGCGTGGGCAGAGTGATGACATAGGGGTTAGGGCGTGCACGCCTATCATCATTTTATCGCTTGTGCGCAGTAGCGATTTGGAATGTGTAAAACGAAATTTTCTGTGCTGGGACGGAGGGAGAGAGAGAGAGAGAGAGAGAGAGAGAGAGAGAGAGAGAGAGAGAGGGGGGAGAGAGAGAGAGAGAGAGAGAGAGAAAAAAAAATGCCCATTGACATGCATAGGGTTTCGTGTTCCGGCCGATCCTCGACTTTGCGCAGTAATCGGCCGATTTCGCCCGACTCGACTTTTCCAACAGTCGGGTTTCGTGAAACATGACTCGACCCTAAAAAAGTCAAGGTCGCTCAACCCTAGTCCTGATCATTCCCTACGACCAACTATCTCCCAGCAGGGGGCTGATCGTTGGTTGCTGTCACACTATAACGAGATCGTTAGCGGGATCATTGCTACGTCACAACGATATCGTTAACGAAATCGTTATGTGTGAAGGTACCTTTATTCTCTTTTTATCTATAGATAAGAATAATAATCTTTATTTTTACATAGCGCTAACATATTCTGCAGCACTTTACAGTTTTCACACATTATCATCGCTGTCCCTGATGGGGCTCACATTCTAAATTCCCTATCAGTATGCCTTTGGAATGTGGGAGGAAACCCACACGAACATGGAGAGAACATACAAACTCTTTGCAGATGTTGTCCTTGGTGGGGTTTGAACCCAGGACTCCAGCGCTGAAAGGCTGCTGTGCTAAACACTGCGCCACCGTGCTGTCCATCTACCTATAGATATATCTATCCATCTATCTATAGGTACATCTATCTATAGGCATATCTATGGATAGAAATTATCTTTGAAATAACTACACGGCATATACATTGATTCGGACCCCTTACTCATTCCCTATGGAACTTGTGGATGTGCGGCACTTGCAGTTTTGCACTTGCGGTGAGACACTGCCAGCAGCATTTTTTTTCTGTTGCTGCAAGTACCGCATTTGTCTGATCGCGGGAAAACCGCAAGTGCTGCACATGTCTGCAAGTCCCATAGGGAATGAATGAGGCCGAACGCAGTATTGCCGTAAGTGATCCGTTATGCGGCAGATGTGGAGAAACTGCCGAATGGCAAAAATCGCTAATGTGAAAATAGCCTAAGGCTACTTTCACACATCAGGTTTTTTGTTTCAGGCACAGTCCGGCTAATGTTTCAAAAAACAGATCCGTTGCAAATAATGTAAAAACTGATGCAACGGATCCATTTTTCTGCCGGATCCAGCTTTTATTTTTAACATGGAGTTTACATTGACTCCCTGGAAGAAAAAAAAAAAAACGAGGGAGAGAGACCTCAGAGCGGAAAATCTGCATGATTTCAATGGAAAATGCTTGGAAAACCGGATTCGGAGGCCGGATTCAATGTTTCACATCTCCGTTTCACACGTTTTTGGCCTGTTTTGTCACTGTGTGCTTTTTTGGCCGGACGAAAAAACGTTCATCTGGACGTTTTGTCCATCCGCCAGAAATGACTATTTGGACGGATCCGGAAAAAACGGATGAAACGTGAGGCCATCAGGCACAATCCGGTGCTAATACAACTCTATGGGAAAAAAACGGATCCGGCGTAAAAAAAAATTGGCCGGATTGTGCCTGAAACAAAAAACCTGATGTGTGAAAGTAGCCTAAGTCCCTGCTGACAGTGTCTGCATTAGTCATACTGACCAATGGGGAAGGCAGCACGAAAAGTGCCTAGGGCAGCAGAAACTCTAAATACGGCCCTGGTTAAACCAAAGTAGAGGAAGGAGGGGAATTATCGCACACTCAAAACCTAGCAGCAGTCTCCTATCAATCCACCAAAAGGCTTCTCAAACTGGTATAACCAGGGCCGGCCCGAACGTATAGGCGAACTAGGCGGCCGCCTAGGGCGCCGACCCTAAGGGGGTGCCAGAGAAAAAATAGAAAAAATTATAAAAAATCTTTTCAAAAGGCAAAAGGTGTATGGAGCGGAGCTGAATGTGTATGAGGTGTATGGAGCGGAGCCGTGTGTGTATGAGGTGTACGGAGCAGAGTCGTGTGTGTATGAGGTGTATGGAGCGGAGCTAAATGTGTACTAGGTGTCTCCCCTATTTTTATAGGGGTACCTCTTTTTCCTATTCTCATATCCCTTCCCTTATTCCCCTCCCCTTCCTTGTTTATCCTACCTGTTTAAAATTTAAAATACCAATAAAAATATTTGGAAAAAAAAAAAAATGTGTACTAGGTGTACGGAGTGGAGCCGCGTGTGTACGAGGTGTATGGAGCGGAGCGCGTGTGTACAGAGCGCAGCCGCGTGTGTAGGAGTAGCTATGTGTGGCCATTATACGGTACGAAGTATCATGTGCGGCCAATATACAGTATGGAGCATCATGTGTGGTCATTATACAGTATGGAGCATCATGTGTGGCCATTATACAGTATGGAGCATCATGTGCGGTCATTATACAGTATGGAGCATCATGTGTGGCCAATATACAGTATGGAGCATCATGTGCAGTCATTATACAGCATGGAGCATCATGTGCGGTCATTATACAGTATGGAGCATCATGTGTGGCCATTATACAGTATGGAGCATCATGTACGGTCATTATACAGTATGGAGCATCATGTGTGGCCATTATACAGTATGGAGCATCATGTGGGATCATTATACAGTATGGAGCATCATGTGGGGTCATTATACAGTATGCAGCATCATGTACGGTCATTATACAGTATGGAGCATCATGTGTGGCCATTATACAGTATGGAGCATCATGTGTGGCCATTATACAGTATGGAGCAACATGTGTGGCCATTATACAGTATGGAGCACTGTGTGGCCATTATACAGTATGGAGCATCATGTGCGGTCATTATACAGCATGGAGCATCATGTGCGGTCATTATACAGTATGGAGCACTGTGTGGCCATTATACAGTATGTAGCATCATGTGTGGCCATTATACAGTACTAGACTGTGGCCCGATTCTAATGCATCGGGTATTCTAGAATATGCATGTCCCCGTAGTATGTGATTCGCGGCAGACTGTGCCCGTCGCTGATTGGTCGAGGCAACCTTTATGACATCATCGTCGCCATGGCAACCATTATGACATCATCGTCGCCATGCTGTGCCCATCTCTGATTGGTCGAGGCCGCCCGACAAACCGTCGACCACTCCATATAAGGTATGGTCTACAAACCGCCGACCACTCCATATAAGGTATGGTCTACAAACCGCCGACCACTCCATATAAGGTATGGTCTACAAACCGCCGACCACTCCATATAAGGTATGGTCTACAAACCGCCGACCACTCCATATAAGGTATCCTGTTTGTAGACCATACCTTATATGGAGTTATTTCCAGGACAGACAGACAGACAGACAGACAGACAGACAGACAGACAGACGGAAAAACCCTTAGACAATTATATATATAGATGGAGCATCATGTGTGGCCATTATACAGTATGGAGCACTGTGTGGCCATTATACAGTATGGAGCATCATGTGTGGCCATTATACAGCATGGAGCATCATGTGCGGTCATTATACAGTATGGAGCACTGTGTGGCCATTATACAGTATGGAGCATCATGTGTGGCCATTATACAGTATGGAGCATCATGTGTGGCCATCATACAGTATGGAGCATCATGTGTGGCCATTATACAGTATGGAGCATCATGTGTGGCCATTATACAGTATGGAGCAACATGTGTGGCCATTATACAGTATGGAGCATCATGTGTGGCCATTATACAGTATGGAGCACTGTGTGGCCATTATACAGTTTGGAGCATCATGTGTGGCCATTATACAGTATGGAGCATCATGTGTAGCCATTATACAGTATGGAGCACTGTGTGGCCATTATACAGTATGGAGCATCATGTGTGGCCATTATACAGTATGGAGCATCATGTGTGGCCATTACACAGTATGGAGCACTGTGTGGCCATATTTTTTTGTTTATAATTATTCTTTATAAAACTGTGATCAGCAGTGCTAAATGGGTGTGGTTGGGACGTGGATATGGGTGTGGCTAGCTATGAATGGGTGTGGTCAGGGGCGTGGCCTAAAATTTGCCTCGCAAACTTTGTCCCTCTTTCCCATCTTTAAAAGTTGGGAGGTATGTTAAAAGTAGGGGCACAACAAAATAGTTTTGCCTAGGGCGCCGTAATCTCTCGGGCCGGCCCTGGGTATAACAATGTGTTGTAGCTCACCTGGCTCGTCCAAAATTACATTGCAGCCTTTCCTTAGTAGTCTGCAATCATTGACATTATATAGCAAATCCATTTTTAAAAATGTGAAACTTAAAAAAGAAGTAATGTAAAGGCTCAAAATGTCTGGCAAATTTAAACAAGAAAATAGTTATGATAAAACTTTAGAAAAAAAACTGCTAAAAAGTTAAATAAGTCACAAAGGTGATGTTTGCAGTCATAACCATGTGCACAAAAGGTGGGAACGTAGCGGTAGTCTACTAACAACAGATCGTACTGTTGCATTAAACAGAAGCTACCACTAGGTGGTGCTCTCACGAGAAGTAATATCGATGCTCCAGCGCCTCACTGTGGGGAGAACAGGAATATGCAATGTAATGAATGCTATAAACAGAAATGACGTCGAAGGGCAGCGCCCCGCCTTCAATATCAGGCGTGACCGCCATTGTCCCAGTCAGTTCTCGCCACCGAAAGTACGTCATCACGTTCGGCCGTCTGTACAGTGTACAGTTCTGGGGGGTGGGAGGGATTAACTTCCGGAATCTAATTTCGTTTTGATTGGCACTGCAATTGACCAATGAAAGAAGAAGTAGTGGGACTTTTCCACCAATAGTCAGAGGAGTAACATACTTCGTACCACACTATTGGTGCTAGAGTTTTGTATATCGTTTCTCACCTAGTTTTAGAGCCCAGCAGCAGCCAATGGTGTGGTCGCTTACTGCCGGCGATCTAGTGCTGGGTCTGCCGGCTGCTGTGCTGTGTGTCTGCTCATCATGAAGATCGTATTGTGTGTCGTGTCCCCATCTGCCCCCAGATCTTCAGTCTTCAACTAGCGACCGGTGAGAGGCACCTGCCATACAGTACAGCCTAGTATAGGGGGCGCCATCTGCCACACGGGGTCACCTCACCTCATACATGGGACGCAGCCTAGTATAGGGGGCGTCATATGCCACACGGGATCACCTCATACATGGGACACAGCCTAGTATAGGGGGCGTCATCTGCCACACAGGGGGTCACCTCATACATGGGACACAGCCTAGTATAGGGGGCGTCATCTGCCACACAGGGGGTCACCTCATACATGGGACACAGCCTAGTATAGGGGGCGTCATCTGCCACACAGGGGGTCACCTCATACATGGGACGCAGCCTAGTATAGGGGGCGTCATCTGCCACACAGGGGGTCACCTCATACATGGGACGCAGCCTAGTATAGGGGGCGTCATCTGCCACACAGGGGGTCACCTCATACATGGGACGCAGCCTAGTATAGGGGGCGTCATCTGCCACACAGGGGGTCACCTCATACATGGGACACAGCCTAGTATAGGGGGCGTCATCTGCCACACAGGGGGTCACCTCATACATGGGACGCAGCCTAGTATAGGGGACGTCATCTGCCACACAGGAGGTCACCTCATACATGGGACGCAGCCTAGTATAGGGGGCGTCATCTGCCACACAGGGGGTCACCTCATACATGGGACGCAGCCTAGTATAGGGGGCGTCATCTGCCACACAGGGGGTCACCTCATACATGGGACGCAGCCTAGTATAGGGGGCGTCATCTGCCACACAGGGGGTCACCTCATACATGGGACACAGCCTAGTATAGGGGGCGTCATCTGCCACACAGGGGGTCACCTCATACATGGGACGCAGCCTAGTATAGGGGACGTCATCTGCCACACAGGAGGTCACCTCATACATGGGACGCAGCCTAGTATAGGGGACGTCATCTGCCACACAGGAGGTCACCTCATACATGGGACGCAGCCTAGTATAGGGGGCGTCATCTGCCACACAGGGGGTCACCTCATACATGGGACGCAGCCTAGTATAGGGGACGTCATCTGCCACACAGGGGGTCACCTCATACATGGGACGCAGCCTAGTATAGGGGGCGTCATCTGCCACACAGGGGGTCACCTCATACATGGGACGCAGCCTAGTATAGGGGGCGTCATCTGCCACACAGGGGGTCACCTCATACATGGGACACAGCCTAGTATAGGGGGCGTCATCTGCCACACAGGGGGTCACCTCATACATGGGACGCAGCCTAGTATAGGGGGCGTCATCTGCCACACAGGGGTCACCTCATACATGGGACGCAGCCTAGTATAGGGGACGTCATCTGCCACACAGGAGGTCACCTCATACATGGGACGCAGCCTAGTATAGGGGGCGTCATCTGCCACACAGGGGTCACCGCATACATGGGACTCAGCCTCGTATAGGGGGCGTCATCTGCCACACGGGGTCACCGCATACATGGGGCACAGCCTAGTATAGGGGGCGTCATCTGCCACACAGGGGGTCACCTCATACATGGGACACAGCCTAGTATAGGGGGTGTCATCTGCCACACAGGGGGTCACCTCCTACATGGGACACAGCCTAGTATAGGGGGCATCATCTGCCACACAGGGGATCACCTCATACATGGGACGCAGCCTAGTATAGGGGGCATCATCTGCCACACAGGGGGTCACCTCATACATGGGACGCAGCCTAGTATAGGGGGCGTCATCTGCCACACAGGGGGTCACCTCATACATGGGACGCAGCCTAGTATAGGGGGCGTCATCTGCCACACAGGGGGTCACCTCATACATGGGACACAGCCTAGTATAGGGGGCGTCATCTGCCACACAGGGGGTCACCTCATACATGGGACGCAGCCTAGTATAGGGGGCGTCATCTGCCACACAGGGGTCACCTCATACATGGGACGCAGCCTAGTATAGGGGACGTCATCTGCCACACAGGAGGTCACCTCATACATGGGACGCAGCCTAGTATAGGGGGCGTCATCTGCCACACAGGGGTCACCTCATACATGGGACGCAGCCTAGTATAGTGGGCGTCATCTGCCACACACGGGGTCACCTCATACATGGGACGCAGCCTAGTATAGGGGGCGTCATCTGCCACACAGGGGGTCACCGCATACATGGGACACAGCCTAGTATAGGGGGCATCATCTGCCACACAGGGGATCACCTCATACATGGGACGCAGCCTAGTATAGGGGGCATCATCTGCCACACAGGGGGTCACCTCATACATGGGACGCAGCCTCGTATAGGGGGCGTCATCTGCCACACAGGGGATCACCTCATACATGGGACGCAGCCTCGTATAGGGGGCGTCATCTGCCACACAGGGGATCACCTCATACATGGGACGCAGCCTAGTATAGGGGGCGTCATCTGCCACACAGGGGGTCCCCGCATACATGGGACGCAGCCTAGTATAGGGGGCGTCATCTGCCACACAGGGGGTCACCTCATACATGGGACACAGCCTCGTATAGGGGGCGTCATCTGCCACACGGGGTCACCTCATACATGGGACACAGCTTCGTATAGGGGGCGTCATCTGCCACCCAGGGGGTCACCTCATACATGGGACACAGCCTCGTATAGGGGGCGTCATCTGCCACACGGGGTCACCGCATACATGGGGCACAGCCTAGTATAGGGGGCGTCATCTGCCACACGGGGTCACCGCACACATGGGGCACAGCCTAGTATAGGGGGCGTCATCTGCCACACAGGGGGTCACCTCATACATGGGACACAGCCTAGTATAGGGGGCGTCATCTGCCACACAGGGGGTCACCTCATACATGGGACACAGCCTCGTATAGGGGGCGTCATCTGCCACACAGGGGGTCACCGCATACATGGGACTCAGCCTAGTATAGGGGGCGTCATCTGCCACACAGGGGGTCACCTCATACATGGGACGCAGCCTAGTATAGGGGGCGTCATCTGGCACACAGGGGGTCACCTCATACATGGGACGCAGCCTAGTATAGGGGGCGTCATCTGCCACAGAGGGGGTCACCTCATAGATGGGACACATCCTAGTATAGGGGGCGTCATCTGCCACACAGGGGATCACCGCATACATGGGGCACAGCCTAGTATAGGAGGCTTCATCTGCCACACGGGGTCACCTCATACATGGGACACAGCCTAGTATAGGGGGCGTCATCTGCCACACAGGGGGTCACCGCATACATGGGACGCAGCCTAGTATAGGGGGCGTCATCTGCCACACAGGGGGTCACCGCATACATGGGACTCAGCCTCGTATAGGGGGCGTCATCTGCCACACGGGGTCACCGCATACATGGGGCACAGCCTAGTATAGGGGGCGTCATCTGCCACACAGGGGGTCACCTCATACATGGGACACAGCCTAGTATAGGGGGTGTCATCTGCCACACAGGGGGTCACCTCCTACATGGGACACAGCCTCGTATAGGGGGCATCATCTGCCACACAGGAGGTCACCTCATACATGGGACACAGCCTAGTATAGGGGGCGTCATCTGCCACACAGGGGGTCACCGCATACATGGGACGCAGCCTAGTATAGGGGGCGTCATCTGCCACACGGGGTCACCGCATACATGGGACTCAGCCTCGTATAGGGGGCGTCATCTGCCACACGGGGTTACCGCATACATTGGGCACAGCTTAGTATAGGGGGCGTCATCTGCCACACAGGGGGTCACCTCGTACATGGGACGCAGCCTAGTATAGGCGTCATCTGCCACACAGGAGGTCACCTCATACATGGGACACAGCCTAGTATAGGGGGCGTCATCTGCCACACAGGGGGTCACCTCATAAGGTACCGTCATATTTAGCGACGGTGCAGCGATATAGACAAAGATGCCGATCGCTGCAGCGTCGCTGTTTCGTCGTTGTGTGGTCGCTGGAGAGCTGTCACACAGACAGCTCTCCAGCGACCAACGATGCCGAAGTCCCCGGGTAACCAGGGTAAACATCGGGTTACTAAGCACAGGGCCGCGCAGTGTAAATGTAAAAAAACCCCAAACACTACATACTTACATTCCTGTGTCTGTCGCGTCCCCCGGCGTTCTGCTTCCCTGCACTGTAAGCGCCGGCCCTAAAGCACAGCGGTGACGTCACCGCTGTTCTCTGCTTTACGGCCGGCCGGCGCTGACAGTGCAGGGAAGCAGAACGCCGGGGGATGCGACAGACACAGGAATGTAAGTATGTAGTGTTTGTTTTTTTTTTACATTTACACTGGTAACCAGGGTAAATATCGGGTTACTAAGCGCGGCCCTGCGCTTAGTAACCCGATTGTTTACCCTGGTTACCAGTGAAGACATCGCTGCATCGGCGTCACACACGCCGACTCAGCGATGTCAGCGGGTGATCCAGCGACGAAATAAGGTGCTGGCCTTCTAGCTCCGACCAACGATGTCACAGCAGGATCCTGATCGCTGCTGCGTGTCAAACACAACGATATCGCTATCCAGGACGCTGCAACGTCACGGATCGCTAGCGATATCGTTGTTAAGTTGTTCAGTGTGAAGGTATCTATACATGGGACACAGCCTAGTATAGGGGGCGTCATCTGCCACACAGGAGGTCACCTCATAAATGGGACACAGCCTAGTATAGGGGGCGTCATCTGCCGCACAGGGGGTCACCTCATAGATGGGACACAGCCTAGTATAGGGGGCGTCATCTGCCACACAGGGGGTCACCTCATACATGGGGCACAGCCTAGTATAGGGGGCGTCATCTGCCACACAGGAGGTCACCTCATACATGGGGCACAGCCTAGTATAGGGGGCTTCATCTGCCACACAGGTGGTCACCGCATATGGAGTGCCCCCAGACGCAGGGCCGCGGGGTACTCGGTACCGGGCCTCTCTGTCTCTGTTCTGGGGTTGTCACGGTGGCTAGACCCGGTCTGTGACCCTGCTAAGGGGCGTCCAATGGAAGGTGTGATGAGGGTGCGTGGTGCAGGTCGCGATGAATAACGAGGACACAGGGTTGCAGTCTCTTTACCTCTTTACTGAAGGCTTCAGGATCCGCAATCCAGAGCACTGCTAACAGGGCTGGCTGAGACCGGCTGGTCCGATGGCACATCCAGAGTTTCCTTTGCAGGTGGAAATCAGTGCCTACCTTCTAGCGCCTGTGTGTTGTAGTACCTCCCTGCTGAGCACCACGGGATAGTCCTCACAACTGTTGTGTCTGTTTCTGATGTTCTTCTCTCACAACTCGTATCTATTCTGATGTTCTTCTCCGTCCCCCAGATGATATGGATAGGACGCACCCGTATGACGGGTAGGCGTGGAGTTCTTCCGGGACCCTAGCGTCGCCCCTCTCCCACAATTGCCCCCTATGTCTGCTTAGGTGATTTAGGTGAGACAGCCAACCTAAAATTAATTGTCCTGCCGCTGTTTGAAGTAATGCTTGGAGCCCAATACTTCCTCGGCGTTCCGGCCACCGGCTACGCTCCTCAGTAGGATGTTGCCTCGATCTTACGGCACGACTCCTACTGGCTTTATCTCCTTTTTGCTGCGATCTCGTTTCTCACTTCTCCACAGTAAACCTCGCTTCTTTTCCTTTTTTAGGATGCCACCGCATTCGAGTGCAGGCGCGGCTCCGTAACGTTCTGTTCTGTTCGCTAGGCCACTGTCAGGATCCCACCCCTGACAGAGATCCCCCTGAATCTTCCCCTGCAACACCCTCTGCCACAGGATGTTGCCTGGTTCCAACCCAGTCAGCTTCTGACTAACTTCCTATCCAACCCCCAGTTTTACCAGAGTGTGAGGAGTGGCCTAATACATAGAACCCTTTGCTCCCCCTGGTGGCCAGAATGTGAAGTGTAAAGTGTGACACTGATACCTGGTCAGGTGAACTCCTTCAGTGCCATCAGACGTACCATCACTCCCCTTAGCGGCGGAGCGTCAGTACTGCAACGACCAGGACTCTGGGGCGCTGCACATACATGGGACACAGCCTAGTATAGGGGGCATCATCTGCCACACAGGGGGTCACCTCATACATGGGACATAGCCTAGTATAGGGGGCATCATCTGCCACACAGGCGGTCACCTCATACATGGGGCACAGCCTAGTATAGGGGGTGTCATCAGCCACATAGGTGGTCACCTCATACAATGGGACACATCCTAGTATAGTGGGTGTCATCAGCCATACAGGGGATCACCTCATACATGGGACACAGCCTAGTATAGTGGGTGTCATCCGCCACACGGGGTCACCTCATACATGGGACACAGCCTAGTATAGGGGGCGTCATCAGCCACATAGGGGGTCACCTCATACATGGGGCACAGCCTAGTATAGGGGGCGTCATCTGCCACACAGGGGGTCACCTCATACATGGGGCACAGCCTAATATAGTGGGTGTCATCAGCCATACAGGGGATCACCTCATACATGGGACACAGCCTAGTATAGGGGGCGTCATCTGCCACACAGGGGGTCACCTCATACATGGGGCACAGCCTAATATAGTGGGTGTCATCAGCCATACAGGGGATCACCTCATACATGGGACACAGCCTAGTATAGGGGGCGTCATCAGCCACATAGGGGGTCACCTCATACATGGGACACAGCCTAGTATAGTGGGTGTCATCCGCCAAACGGGGTCACCTCATACATGGGACACAGCCTAGTATAGGGGGCGTCATCAGCCACATAGGGGGTCACCTCATACATGGGACACAGCCTAGTATAGGGGGCGTCATCTGCCACACAGGGGGTCACCTCATACATGGGGCACAGCCTAATATAGTGGGTGTCATCAGCCATACAGGGGATCACCTCATACATGGGGCACAGCCTAGTATAGGGGGCGTCATCTGCCACACAGGGGGTCACCTCATACATGGGGCACAGCCTAATATAGTGGGTGTCATCAGCCATACAGGGGATCACCTCATACATGGGACACATCCTAGTATAGGGGGCGTCATCTGCCACACAGGGGGTCACCTCATACATGGGGCACAGCCTAATATAGTGGGTGTCATCAGCCATACAGGAGGTCACCTCATACATGGGACACAGCCTAGTATAGTGGGCGTCATCTGCCACACGGGGTCACCTCATACATGGGACACAGCCTAGTATAGGGGGCGTCATCTGCCACACAGGGGGTCACCTCATACATGGGGCACAGCCTAATATAGTGGGTGTCATCAGCCATACAGGGGATCACCTCATACATGGGACACAGCCTAGTATAGGGGGCGTCATCTGCCACACAGGAGGTCACCTCATACATGGGACACAGCCTAGTATAGTGGGTGTCATCCGCCAAACAGGGGGTCACCTCATACATGGGACACAGCCTAGTATAGTGGGTGTCATCTGCCACACAGGGGGTCACCTCATACATGGGACACAGCCTAGTATAGTGGGTGTCATCAGCCACACAGGAGGTCACCTCATACATGGGACACAGCCTAGTATAGTGGGTGTCATCCGCCAAACAGGGGGTCACCTCATACATGGGACACAGCCTAATATAGTGGGTGTCATCAGCCATACAGGAGGTCACCTCATACATGGGACACAGCCTAGTATAGTGGGTGTCATCCGCCAAACAGGGGGTCACCTCATACATGGGACACAGCCTAGTATAGTGGGTGTCATCAGCCACACAGGGGGTCACCTCATACATGGGACACAGCCTAGTATAGTGGGTGTCATCCGCCAAACAGGGGGTCACCTCATACATGGGACACAGCCTAGTATAGTGGGTGTCATCTGCCACACAGGGGGTCACCGCATACATGGGACGCAGCCTAGTATAGGGGGCGTCATATGCCACACGGGATCACCTCATACATGGGACACAGCCTAGTATAGGGGGCGTCATCTGCCACACAGGGGGTCACCGCATACATGGGACACAGCCTAGTATAGGGGGCGTCATCTGCCACACAGGGGGTCACCGCATACATGGGACGCAGCCTAGTATAGGGGGCGTCATATGCCACACGGGATCACCTCATACATGGGACACAGCCTAGTGCTCCTCGCTGAAGCGGGGTATTCCAATGTGGGGACTCAGGGACTCCTGTGTCAGTTGGACTGTTTGTGAGCTGTAGAACTTGAGAGAGACCACGTCCTCTGAAAAAATGCTCGAGTTTCACATTGACTTTCCATTATACTTGGTACTCGAGTCAAGCGCGTTCAGCGTCTGACCTGCTCGATTCAAGTACCGGGCACTCGAGCATTTCGGTGCTCGATCATCACTAATCTTTGCTCGTATGTATGTGTGCTAGTCTGAGCAGGTCGTATTCTGATCCGTGTTTGTGGATCAGAATCGTCTATTCAAATCTATGGAGAAACACAGATGTAAATTGGAAGGTTCTGGTTTGTATCCTTGTCTCACAATATGATTGAAATAATGATGTTCCAGGGTTTCTATTTCATTTTTTTTTTTTGCATTCCTTCAGTGAAAAAAGACTGACTCCCCCACACATAGGCAATACAGATGACACATGAGAGAAGAACGGTCTTTCTCATGGATGGTAAAACTCACACATGTGTGAAGGTAGCCTTAAGTTGGCCAGAAATATTAGATTGCTGCTGTGTAATCGATTCTTCGGCTGCTCGTTTTGCGAACATCATCTCCGCTCATTCATGGAAGCGCTCACTGACGCTCCTATATTCTCAGTGAGAAACTGCCAACTAACACTTTGGTTGGTGGGTTATCTCGGGGAGGAAAATGCGATAGGCGGTCCGAAATAAGACATGTTGACATTTCTCCTGACCAACAGTCAGATGGCACCCCTACATACATTAGACTGTCCTTATCGGGGCTTTCAGACAGCATTACACTAATGTGAATGGGGGCCTTTTTGTTCCATACACATTGGCTGTGTTATGGCTTCTGGCATGAATTGCAGATTAGGTAACCATGACCATTGGGCATCAGATCTTAGATTACAAAGCTCTCTCTTGATCTCCAAGCACTGGATCCAGCTCTGTCGTTGCTGCTCAATGTACAGTATTCAGCGCTGATGGTGGATTTACACTGCACAATTACCTGAACAAGCACCCATAGCAACTTTTACATCATGACAACCTTGCAATTGAAATAGGTTGACAATACCTTGACCAATGAGCAAAACGCTCAATCGTTGGGTGAAATGATCTTTAGTGCTGCACAAAAGCTCCTCATTCTTGGCAGCGTATCATCCTGTGTAAACAGATCATGGCAGTTTATACAGACTGGAGAATCTTTGGCAGATCATCCGTACACATCTGAAGCGCGGTCTGCCTGTGTAAACCGGCTAGTAAATCGCCACTAACCGACTAACATGTACCCAATTGGCGGTCATATAGTACAGTGCCTCGTGCTGTATAAATGGCCTCTGAGGCTCTAGACAGCCTGTGCATGAGCTCTCGGTGTCCTTTGCTAGTTATGTAGCTTATTTTAGTCTTGTAATGAACCTGCCTGCATCAATACTTACTAATTATTTGTGTCTTTTTCTCCCACACAGGGGGACCCTGCAATCATGGAAATTTAAAGGACGTTTTCGGAGTGGGGGGGTGGACCCCCTCCCTCTGCCCTATCTGCCTTCTCTCCCTTGCTGTGGGACTAATGGCAGGAACTTAATAAAGGACTATATTACAGAGATCTATTTTTGTATACACGTGGGCTCGGGGACAATTTATATGGATATTTATAATTAACATTATAGTGCCAAAGGAGTTTCAGCCCTCACAAGGGAAACCTTTTGTTGTCTGCCCGAGACTCACTTTTTGGATTTGTGTTTATTTTTTTTTCCGGTACCTTGTGAAGGAATTCTCAGCATTGACGTGCACTAAGTATGGATGTGGTATGGCCAGAATGTACCACGCGCTGCCGCTCACTTCAGCACGCGCTGGATGTCATCTCTGTGGTCACGAGAGGAAGTGAGCAGCAAATCAAGGCCTTCCTCTCGTCTTATTGCTGCAACGCCACGACCCTGAAGGATGATTTGGGGCGCAATGTGGGTCATATTTCCGCATCCTGTGGTAAGAAAGCCGTCCTGGATTGGCTCGTTGCCAAAGGGGTAGATCTGTCTGTCAAGGACAAAGAATCTGGATGGACGGCACTACATAGAAGTGTTTTCTACGGCCATATTGATTGTGCGCTGACACTATTAAAGGTAAGCCTATCAGGGTGGAAGTGGTATTCAGGCTCAACCATATATCACGTATCTCAGGAACTGGCTATGTCCTCTCTTCAGGTCCACTGCGTCACTGTCTTTGGCAGTGAAATCTTGGACATGTGGCATACGTTCTTTCGCTGGCATATTCGTGCTTTTTGCACTGCCCATTGCTTTCAATGGGTGAAAAATGCAACAGAAACGCTGAAAGAAGTGACATGCTGCATTTTGCCAAAAACAAGCTCTTTGACAAAAAAGTCTGGGGAAAAAAAAACAAGTTGTGTGCATGGGATTTCTGAAATCTGATAGACTTTACTGGTACGATGAAAATTTTCATAAAAAATACAGGTAGCTGTTTTTTGTTGTTTTTTTTGGTGCCAAAACCTAATGAGGTCGATTGAGTTTTCTTTTTAAAGCACTTAACTTCATCAGCATGGGCAAGTGACAAATGTACCCTGAGAAAAAAGCACCAAAAGCTAAACAAAAAAAAAACACAGCAAAAACTAAACAAAACCTGCTTCTTGTATGCAGCTGAAACACAGCTTAAACTTGGCATAAAAAGCGCAACGTGTGAACATAGCCTAAATGTGCCGCAGTCATCACTAGGGCTTTAAAGGCAATATTCAAGGGACATAGCCACTCATATTGTGTGTACTCTTAATAATGCAGAGTATAGACCATGTGCATTAAGCGGCCGGTGACCCAGGTTTCATAACCTAGTAGGTGTTTATGAAGTTCAGGTCCATAGACTTGCAGGGAGCGCGTGTATTGTGGTCCGCTCTCGGACTGTGCTACACGGAGGTCTGAATGAGGCCCTATACTGGATTCATACACAGCTCTATTTCTGGCTTTTGCTGGGGTGTTTTTAACTGACACTTGGGGTGCATTCACGGCAAGTTTGGGTGAACCTCGGAATAGAAAAGTTGCTGACATTTTTGTGTGAGTTCCCCATTAAAAGTTTCCACAACATGCTGGCAGCATCCCACAGTGGCAGGTTTATGCTAATTCACCAGAGAGCAGTGCATTGTGGGTACTCCAAGTGTTCGGCTGAGCTGTGCATCCGAGTTTCTGCAAGGGGCAGATAAGCTGTATACAGGCGATATTGTCAAAATTACTGTTACTGTGAACAGTTAAGCAAGTTGAAACTAAAATATCTTAAAGATTACACATTTCCTTTGTATTTTGGGCAACAAATAAATATACATTTTCATCTTTTAAATTTTAATAATTACAAAAATGAAAATGGGCTGATAAAAAAAAAAGTTTGGGCACCCTGCATGGCTAGTACCTATTAACACCCCATTTTGAAGCATCACAGCTTGTAAATACTTTTTGTAGCCAGACAAGAATCTTTCAATTTTTGTTTGAGGGATTTTCATCCATTCTTCCTTGTAAAATTCTTCCAGGTCTGTGAGATTCCAGTGTCATCCTGCATGCACTTAGAATTTGAGGTCTAGCCACGGTTTTTCAATAATGTTCAGATCAGGGGACTGAGAGCCATTGTAAAACCTTCAGCTTGCGTTTTTCAATATTTTCAATATCTTTTCAATATTTTAAGAATTTGTGAGCCCAGAAAACCTTTAATTGTATTAGTTTTTTTAGTTTTTTTTTTCTTTTTAACGTTTTATTACCAATTTCCCTTTTATACCTGGAGCTGCCACAATGGCCCTAGTTCCAGGGGAAACCGGTCCTTATAAGTGACGGCTGTGTACTTAGATTCCACTAAGCGCACATGTGATGGAAGCTTTCTGTGGCCACTTTATCAGCTGTTTAATATAATATCTTGTACTCTTTGGCCAATGCTGAACATCTAAACGTCTTTACCACATCTGCACTTTCATGTATGGAGTTATGGCATGATTTCAGATTAGATATTAGCACTTTATTACATAAATGCCATCTGACTGAGGGAAGAAAGCTGCATGATACATTTACAGTGCCTTGCGAAAATATTCGGCTCCCTGGAACTTTTCAACCTTTTCCCCCATATCATGCTTCAAACATAAAGATACCAAATATAAATTTTTGGTGAAGAATCTACAACAAATGGAACACAATGGTGAAGTTGAACCAAATTTATTGGTTATTTTAAATTTTTGTGGAAATTCAAAAACTGAAAAGTGGGGCGTGCAATATTATTCAGCCCCTTTAACTTAATACTTTGTTGCTCCACCTTTTCCTGCGATTACAGCTGCAAGCCTCTTGGGGTATGTCTCTATCAGTTTTGTACATCGAGAGACTGAAATTCTTGCCCATTCTTCCTTGGCAAACAGCTCGAGCTCAGTGAGGTTTGATGGAGATCGTTTGTGACCAGCAGTTTTCAGCTATTTCCACAGATTCTCGATTGGATTGAGGTCTGGACTTTGACTTGGCCATTCTAACACCTGGATACGTTTATTTGTGAACCATTCCTTTGTAGATTTTGCTTTATGTTTGGGATCATCGTCTTGTTGGAAGACAAATCTCTGACCCAGTCTCAGGTCTTTTGCAGACTCCAACAGGTTTTCTTCAAGAATGGTCCTGTATTTGGCCCCATCCATCTTCCCATCAATTTTAACCATCTTCCCTGCTCCTGCTGAAGAAAAGCAGGCCCAAACATTGATGCTGCCACCATCATGTTTGACAGTGGGGATGGTGTGTTCAGGGTGATGAGCAGTGTTGCCTTTATGCCAAACATATCGTTTGGCATTGTTGCCAAACAGTTCGATTTTGGTTTCATCTGACCAGAGCACTTTCTTCCACATGTTTGGTGTGTCTCCAGGTGGCTTGTTGCAAACTTTAAACAACACTTTTTATGGATATCTTTGAGAAATGGCTTTCTTCTTGCCACTCTTCCATAAAGGCCAGATTTGTGCAGTGTACGACTGATTGTTGTCCTATGGACAGACTGTCCCACCTCAGCTGTAGATCTCTGCAGTTCATCCAGAGTGATCATGGGCCTCTTGGCTGCATCTCTGATCAGTCTTCTCCTTGTCTGAGCTGAACGTTTAGAGGGATGGCCGGGTCTTGGTAGATTTGCAGTGGTAGGATGCTCCTTCCATTTCAATATGATCGCTTGCACAGTGCTCCTTGGGATGTTTAAAGTTTTGGAAATCATTTTGTATCCAAATCCAGCTTTAAACTTCTCCACAACAGTATCACGGACCTGCCTGTTGTGTTCCTTGGTCTTCATGATGCTTTCTGTGCTTCAAACAGAACCCTGAGACTATCGCAGAGCAGGTGCATTTATACGGAGTCTTGATTACACACAGGTGGATTATATTTATCATCATTAGGCATTTAGGACAACATTGGGTCATTCAGAGATCCACAATGAACTTCTGGAGTGAGTTTGCTGCACTGAAAGTAAAGGGGCCGAATAATATTGCACGTCCCACTTTTCAGTTTTTGAATTTCCACAAAAATTTAAAATAACCAATAAATTTTGTTCAGCTTCACAATTATGTTCCACTTGTTGTTGATTCTTCATCAAAAATTTATATTTGGTATCTTTATGTTTGAAACATGATATCTTTATGTTTGAAACATGATATGTGGGAAAAGGTTGAAAAGTTCAAGGGAGCCGAATACTTTTGCAATGATGATGATCACTTTTTCATCTTCTGGTTTTCTTTAAGCATGGAAGTAATTTCCACATCCAAGATAAAGATGGATTCACTGCACTGGACCTCATAATGAAAGACCGTCCTTCTTATGTTGTTTTCCAAGCAAGTGGTAAGCGCTTAGATCCTTTCTTTCTTTCTTTCTTTCTTTCTTTCTTTCTTTCTTTCTTTCTTTCTTTCTTTCTTTCTTTCTTTCTTTCTTTCTTTCTTTCTTTCTTTCTTTCTTTCTTTCTTTCTTTCTTTCTTTCTTTCTTTCTTTCTTTCTTTTTATTAAATTGTTAGAGTAACCTTTGTCGTAGTTTTTATTTCAGAAATTATAAGTGCATATGAAAATAAGAAACTTTGGAATATATTTTAGTAGAGAAATCTGCTTCTTTCTCCTCCTGTACTGATCTTTCCCTCTCAATTCATAGAGAAAATCTGTGTTCAGTGAAAACAAAGTTTTTCTCATTATTTAGATGACAGTTGGTGCTTATAAAGTTCTATAGAGAAGGAGGGAAGAGCTAGATGCAGACAAGTAATTCCACTGCAAATTCTCCAAAAACGACAGGTACAGTTCTCCATAGAACTTTATGAGCACTAATTGTCATCTCCTTTCTCAGTAATGTGTAAATAAGTGTTTGCTAATTATAGATTGTTCCCTTGAATTGAGAATTCTAAGAATGAGAAATCAGTCTAAGATGTTTGGCCTAAATATGGGGCATTATTGGGATCTGGGATCTGGAATCTAGATGGTATTGGGGGTGGCTGACAGGTTCCCTTTACAGATGTTTGTGAATGAATAAACTGACTGTATTACCAAAACGTAATAAATACTTGTAGGATTTGTCTTTTTTATTGCTTTAAAGTTCTACATAGTATATTCTCTCAACATGTGTACTAGTCTATTAAGCTATTAATCTTTAAAATGCTTTGCTGCAAACAATAAACGTGTGTGTGTGTGTGTGTGTGTGTGTGTGTGTGTGTGTGTGTGTGTGGCATCCATAAAACATGTATTTTTTTTTTTTTTCTTTTCAGATCCCACTGAACTTTACACCTGGGGAAATAATATTAATTTTACCTTGGGGCATGGCAACCAGCAAAGCAAGCATCATCCTGAACTGGTTGATATGTTTCCTCGCTGTGGCATATATATAAAACAGGTAAAATCAGTGCTTATAAATGAGTGGGAAAGGGTGCAACCCATAATAGTTAAAGTTAAACATGACTTTTTTTTTCTTTATATGTAGATGGTACTATGTAAATTTCACTCAGTCTTCCTGTCTCAGAAAGGCCAGGTCTACACTTGTGGCCATGGTCAAGGGGGTCGGCTTGGTCACGGAGATGAACTTACATGTCTGGTATGTTTATACTCCATGTTGTCATTTGTAAGTGTATATGTAGCCTAAATCTAATGTCCCCACCCGTCCAGTCATGTAGAGTACACTAAGACCTCTGAGGAGGAGCTGTCCTGCTGAAAGATAGAAAGTTCTTGTGTTCTCTTGAGTCCCACATCCTGTCTCCAGCAAAGCCATTCCTGTTGGTTATATGTGCACTGGTCGTTGTTGCTGCCAAAACCAGGATGATTGACACTAGCTCCATGCCTGAGACTTTCAGTCTGCTGATCACTAGAGCCGTGCAGGAGAGCTCTCCACCTCCGGTATATCTGGCCTCCTTGTTACCATGCAGAGCTGTTTCCAAGTTGAAGCTCTACCGTGGGAAATCCTTGTGCCCATTTTGTATAAGACAGGACACCAGCGAGACAAATGTTTGTATCAGTAACGGCTGGAATAACAGAAGGCTCAATCAGAATATGCATTTCAATGCTGTTGCTTACAAATATGTAGAAAAAATAAAGGTATGCACTCTGATCAAAGGCAATGCGAGGTGCTGGTAAGACAGACCTGAAGGTCCAGAGGGTCACGTAGCCAAAAAATTACCGCACACTCTGATTAGATATGATGCAAAAAAAGTGTTCAATACGTTTATTACAGAAAAAGATTGCCATGAAGTGAACAGAAACACAATGAATTCAGATTCGACCAAACCCAACGTTTCGACCCACAAGGGTCTTATTCATGGGGTTACTTGGTTTCCAAAGGTGCGTGAATAGACAAGAAAGCAGGTAGGCAATTAACAGACCTAATGAAAGCAAAGCTAGATATGTACAGCTCAGCCGTCCAATCTGAGACTGAGAGGTTCTGAGCTTCCTTCAGGTGTTCCCTGTTCCAAGTGATTACCCAGCTACTTAATTAGGCTGTCAGTCCCAGATATCTCCTAGTCTTAGCTTTCAGCTCAGTGTGGTGTGTGCTCTGTGCTCTGAATTCAGACATTGTGATCTTCTGTTGCCGGACCCTTAATTTGACTGTTGACTACCCGTTTGTATTGCCCCTTTTGCCTTGACAAACTCTTACCTTGGAATTCTGACTCTGGAGTAGTATAACCTGACTACTCTTTTGTCTCTTTTCTCTGTTTGACGTACCCTCCTGGCTCTTGACCTCGGGCTCCTTGACTACCCTGACTCATGGCTAGTCCATGAGAAGTGACTCGGTGTCACAGCATGGCCACAGTAGCAAGTACTGCTAGATTACAATGTAAAGTGTGCCTAGTTTTGATTATTTCTTTTTCACTTTTAATTTAATAGGTTCCAAGATTGGTGGAAAGTTTGACTACCCATTCATGTAGTCAAGTGGCTGCTGCCAAGGACCATACCGTGGTACTAACAGAAGATGGATATGTTTACACTTTTGGCTTAAACACATTTCATCAACTGGGCATCCTCCCTCCTTTGTCAAATTATAACGTTCCAAGACAGGTCTGTGTTAATCGTCACATGGTGTTGTATCTAACGTATTATAGGATTATTCACAAAATGTTAATGGCTGGGATAAAACAATCTAGTGTTGGGTGCTACTCAGTAAATGAATGCAAGAGAAGGTTCCAAAGAAAAGAATTATTTAAAAAAAACAAAAAAATAGAAACAACGTGTTTCAGTGCAGGATTTTCAAATCCTTCACTAAAATGCAATGTTTTATATTCTTTTTTTTTTCCTTTTTTTGGGGGGGGAATTTGCATTCAATAACGGAGCACAACCACAAGGCTGTTACCATATTTCCCAGCCACCGACCTTCATTCACTTTCAGGCCAGAGGATTTCAGTCGAATGGAGCAGCAGCTCACACCTACTAAGTCCCAGCCAAACACATCTTAGAATTGTGCCTATAATGTACACAGCTCTAAGGTTAATAATCTTTAAAGAGGTTGTTCACTACTTTAACAGTGATGGGCTATCCTTAGGATAGGTTTCTTATGATGTCATTTTAATGACTAACTATCACAGTGATTTATGAAACCTTTTTTTTTAACAGGTTCAGGCCAAAACATTGAAAGGCAAGTCTGTTATGGGGGTGGCTGCTGGACGGTTTCACACAGTGCTGTGGACTAAAGATGCTGTTTATACAATGGGACTTAACGGTGGTCAATTAGGTACGTACTTGTTGGAAGTCTCCCTATGTCCTCCATTATGAGATCCTTGTAGTCATTTTGTGTTTTGTTTTAGGGTATTTGCTAGATCCTAATGGAGAAAAGCACATCAGTTGTCCTCGCCAAGTGTCTGCTCTGCATCATAAAGATATTAATATATCTCTCGTATCTGCGAGTGATGGAGCTACAGTTTGTGTCACTGAACGTGGCGACATTTACCTCCTAACTGAATACCAATGCAAAAAGCTTGCATCAAAGTAAGAGGAACATGTTCCTTCCATTCTCAGAAAATTTCCATTAGTTGCCATATTGCTGTTAATTGCTCATTTTGTTATATATAATTTTTTTTTTTTTGTGACTTAGGCAATTGAACCTTAAGAAGGTTCTCGTATCTGGAGGAGTTCTGGATTACAAGACAGATCCACAAAATCTGAAAGAAAATGGTGGCCAGCCCGTTCGGTTTCTTGCCTTGGATCGAGCTGGAAGAGTAAGTGTATAATATTAGGTTTGCATTGTCTTAGTGATATAGAAGTCCATGTAATTCTGTGCAGACCAAATGAATCATTGTCTTGGTTTAAGGTTTTTTGCTGGAAGCCCACCTCCACCTCCATGAAACAGTGCCGCTGGGTGTACGGACGTCAAGTGTTTGTGTCTGACTTTGCCCTAAATAAGAATGAAATGCTGTTCATCAGCCATGATGGTGAAGGATTTAGTGGAAAGTGGATGCCTGAAAAGAAATTCTCCCCAGATAAAAAGGGTATTTTTCTTTTTATTGTAAATGCATGCCATTTAAACTTGAGAATTGTGAAGTTGTAATTTGCTGGTATAATGATGGAAGTTTTAGCCTTTCCAACATTGAATCTTGTGAAATCCATATATCCATGGTTTGCCGCCATCTTTCAAATTGCAGTATTCACATTGCTTAATTCGTGGATGTTTTATGTAATTATTGCTGAAATGGTCTCATTAGGATAAGTTAGAAAAAGACTGGCCCGGCACTCGTCTGTTAATAAAACTCCACCATGGACCACCGCCTCACATAAACACCACCTAACCTTGGAAAAAGAACCGGCGAATAAGCATGTTTGTGTATATTTTTTCTTTTTTTCATTACAATGCTTCGGTCACATTTTTTTTTCTCTCCCCAGACCACTCCGTATCTGATTCGGTTCTCTCCGATACCCATAATGTGTATGAGAGGATCGGCCTGCAGAAACTAACCTTCATCCACCGGGCGGTTGGTGTCGCATCAGATCCTAATGGATGTAACTTTGCAGTTTTGCAGTCAGATCCTAAAAGCAGGTGACGTGTATTGTTTTTTTAATCTTTTTTAATTTATTTTATTTTTCATACTGGGCGATCTTCATTTGGTGGTCTTATTGTAGAAAAATACTGTGTTTTGCTACATAAATGTGAATATGATTTGTAAATCTCTTTGGCACTGTGTAATAGAAGTAATCTTACCCATTTAGACCAGGTTCATTTCTGTTGGGCCAGGCTCAAACGGGCATATTTCATGGTCCCAGTACGCCGTACTTGTCCACAGGTCTCCCAAACTGATCCTCCAGCCTCATAGACTTATTTGGCCTTCTGAATCCGGCCTTCCTATGTGAGCGTTGTGTGTTTTAGCAGTGGCCTGGACGGCGTGTTCCATGATTAACCCATTGGGTTGGCTCCATTCAGAGGTTTCACAACGGGAATAAGTATGTACCACGTGATGCATCAGAATGCCCCATGCTCTTAGTTTGAAGTAGATCTTTGATGGTAATAGATTGTCTACAGCTTCCTAATCTCACAGTGTTGAAATGCCAATAAGAACCCAATATGTTTAGTGCGATTTCATTATTTTAACAGTTTAATATTTGTTTTTTTGCCTGATAGCCTATTTGAAATCCCAGTTGTGTCGTCATCCATTTTTGTAGAAGCTTTTGAGAAGCTATTGAAAGAAGTAGATGAGATGGACTCCATCCACGACGTGACCTTCATACTAGGTTCCCAAGTTTTCCCCGCACATAGGTACATACTGGCTCTGAAATGCGACTTCTTCCGGAAGCTGTTTCTTTCAGCAGACAGTAACCAAGCTGACTTTACAGCTATATACCAAAGTGGTGAGGATTCGGCAGGATGTGACATGTTTGTCATGGAAAAGGTTTCTCCTGTTCTCTTCTCCTACATCTTACAATTTCTCTACACTGACACGTGCGACATGCTAGTCCATGGTCACAAGCCAAGATGTATTCAAAAAGAAAAAATAGAAGAAAATCAAGATGCCTTCATTTCAGATTTTCAGAAGATAAGTTTTCATGAAGATGTTAAAGGCAAGTCTGCCTATGAGGTGTATAGGAACAACCAGATCTGTGCAGACAATGAGAAGAAGAAAGGCAAGATGAAGCCTCCCAAGAAAAGCAAATGTGTGAGCGAAGAGAGTAGCCCTGTTAAAATGCTGCAAAATCTGGCCAAGAAATTTGGCATGAGTACTCTGAGTGCAAGGTTTGTTAAGTTCTCTTCTTTCATTATTAAATCCAGTACATTGTTAACCATTTCTCTCCTTTGACAAGTCGTAGAGAGACGTTAGGAAACCGTATTGGTGACTGTGTAACAGACAGTAGAACGTAATCCTACGGCCTCATACAGATGGCCATCAATACACCAATGCCACTGCTTTCAAGTGATCGCTGAATTTTAGCATGCACATAATGTCCACAAATCCCTGACTCCCAGGAACTACCCATCCCCATGGTTTATTTGTCTCACTGGGGTTCAGTAGTCATTGGTGTTGGATGAATGACTTTCCATTTCTGAACTCCAAGGCCTGTATGACCTCAGCGATCATGGTGCTCTGAAAAGCAAACCACGATTGCTGCAGCAATCAGTATTCGCCTCTGACCTGTACCTTCACTGATATGTCATCATGAGACATTTCTGGAAAGCCATGTTTATACCGGGTCCTGCCTTTATAGTGTTAGTGCACAACCTAAAGCTAAAGGCTGTTGAGTTAAGGCTAATATATGGGCTAACCAATGAGAGAGCTGTGTATTTGTGCCTGTTGTTTGTCAAAGGATTGTCCAGGACTAATACATAATCTATCTATAGGATTGGTAATCCATATCTGATTAGTGGCGGGCTGCTACTGCTCAGCTATTATCTGCCCCAGCAGAAGCCGGAACAGCACAGCGCCATATGATCTAGTGGCCACTGTGGGTACTGCAGATCAGTTCCCATTCACTAGAATAGGAGCTAATCTGCAGAACCTGTCAGCAACCACTCTATTGTATGGTGCTGTGCTGTTCAGGCTGTGTACAGTTTATACAAACAGAATGACCAGTATGCTTTAAAGGGGTGTTGCCATCTCCAAGAACCTATCCCAGTATGTAGTAGGTGTAATAATATTAGCAAATACTTCTAATTAGAAATGTGGTATAGTTAATCTGATTCACTATGTCACTTACTCCATGTAGGGCCTTGCAGAAGCCTTGGTATCTATGGCTTAAACCACTCGTATGCTGACAGCGATTTGTGGTCGCAATCATGGATACCTAAGCTACTGCAATGGTATGGGGTAGGTGACACAGCAAATCAGAAGAACTACATTTCTTTTTGAAGCTATTAGCAAATATTATACCTACTACATATTGGGACAGCATCTTGAAGATGGGAATACCCCTTTAAGGGTCCGATGCGTGAAAATCGGTGTTGTCACGCCGGTCTTGATGAGTAGATTTGCTGTAGTCATACACTCCTGATTCATATGCCTCTTCATGAGTCGGGGGCATCTGACGAGTACTGTCCTCCTCTGTGCACACCTTGCTACAAATCCTGTTCCAGTGTCTGCTGGAGTAAAGTTTGTGGCATAGTGAACGCTACCATTCATTGTGAATTTTTGCAAGCGGCGATCACCAAACCCCCGTCACGCCACAGCTTCGTCCACTTTGACAGAGCTGGGCGAAAATGGACAATGAAAGTTGCATTATCTTAGTTCTGCCACCAGTTCCGCCAAAATTATGTGACTTTTCAAAGCTTTTTATGCCAAAACAATGACGTAAAACCTTTGCTGAATCGGGCGCGATGTGTCTCAGACGCCTGCTGCTAGCATCCACCTCTTGGGTATTGGGAAGTGAAGTGCTTTATTGTACAGTAGAGGTGATGGTTGGTTTGGATTCCGGATTTACCTTTTTCATTGTATTTGTTTTTTATGTTGAAGACTAGATGGAGTCAGATATGAAAATGGCACAATTAATGCAATTTCCAAGAATAGTGGAAACTGGCCAAAGTTCAATATGAAGATATGGTATGTACCATGAAATACTAATGAGGAAATTCGTGGGGATATTGTATGCATTAGTCATGGCAAAAAACTGAAACGAAGAAGCCGTCATCATGCTTTATGTTCACTGCAGAACAAACACTGTAGCCCCAAGTCATTAAGCCGTTCTCACCAGAATTCAGCCATAACACTGCTTGAAATGTCACACCATTTTCGTAAAACTCAAAAGTTGCTGAAAAAAATGTCCGATATTTTGTGTTTTTAACCCGTTCTGGCCATCTTTTTGAGAAGTTTGTTGGAGCTTGTGCAGTGCAGGGCACGACCAAGCGCACTCAACAAATTCATCATAATTCACGCCACAAAAATGCAATTCTACCCGATAAAAAACTGAAAAATGTCCATTCAACAATATACACAATTGTAATGTTAGGTTTTCTTATTTCCAAGTTTCTACCAGCAAATGGGTTCACAACTCACCAGATATTCCAGTAAAATCATAAAGTAAGAAACCCAAAAAGAATATTGCACAGCTCGGAATTTTACCACAGTGGGTGATCTGTTCCTAATTTATTTTTGAGCACTTTGACCATAATAACAAAATGTTTTGGTCTTTTAAACTGTTGGTATAAACCAAAATCTGCAGTCCATCCAAACAGCAAAATGTAGAGTCCCCATAATTGTAACCTATAGCTTTTGCCTTAAGGTTTCTGAAGTGTAAAATGAATGCTGCAAAATACAGCACAGTTTTGGATGAAAGCTTGCTGCAATCAGCAAGAGAACTGCTGAATATTACTTCTTGAGAAAGACAAACTATTATAACAGATATACGTGTGCTTATGTCTTTTCATTTTCTTTTCAGCTCTTCACTTTGTGATGTAACCATAAGGTCTGAAGATGGGAAAGAATTCCCTTGCCATAAATGTGTCTTGTGTGCAAGACTTGGTACGTGTTTCTTGCTTTCCGGCTTTTGTTATCTTTTTTGCTACTCATGTATGTATGTATAGTATTCATTGTAGAGGTTCTGCCTCTCTGGTAGGCACTAGGCCTTAGGTAGCGTTCACACAGGCAATGCAGTTTTGGTCCAAACACGTGCAGTTTGTATTGCTTTCCAGAGGTTGCACAGAACCAAAACAAGCTCAAACATAAATACCTAGGCTACTCCGTCTCAGCAGAACAGACCCTTGCTGCTCATTCATGGCTGAGCTAGCCCGAGCTCTGTTAACCAAAACAAATATTGTACATAGCAGCCACTGATGCTTCTGGTACTCTGCACACGGCCTGTGCAGACTCTTCTCAGAGGGGTATTCTGCCCTGTCTCTCTCTTCAACTCAAAGACACATCCAGTCTGGTCAGCTTCCCTGAACTGATTGCCGTAGATGAACACCTAGCCTGTTTATATGCAGAGCTAACCAGTTGTACAAATCAAAGCCTGCAGAGCTACAGTCATGGCCAAAAGTATTGACACCCCCTGCAATTCTGTGAGATAATACTCAGTTTCTTCCTGAAAATGATTGCAAACACATTCTTTGGTATTATCTTCATTTAATTTGTCTTACATGAAAAACACAAAAAGAATTGCCCTAAAGGCAAATTGGAGATAATTCCACACCAAACATAAAAAAGGGGGTGGACAAAAGTATTGGCACCGTTTGAAAAATCATGTGATGCTTCTCTAATTAGTGTAATTAACAGCACCTGTAACTTGCCTGTAGCACCTAACAGGTGTTGGCAATAACTAAATCACACTTGCAGCCAGTTGACATGAATTAAAGTTGACTCAACCTCTGTCCTGTGTCCTTGTGTGTACCACATTGAGCATGGAGAAAAGAAAGGAGACCAAAGAACTGTCTGAGGACTTGAGAAACCAAATTGTGAGGAAGCATGAACAACCTCAAGGCTACAAGTCCATCTCCAAAGACCTGAATGTTCCTGTGTCTACTGTGCGCAGTGTCATCAAGAAGTTTAAAGCCCATGGCACTGTGGCTAACCTCCCTAGATGTGGGCGGAAAAGAAAAATTGACAAGAGATTTCAACGCAAGATTGCGCGGATGTTGGATAAAGAACCTCGACTAACATCCAAACAAGTTCAAGCTGCCCTGCAGTCCGAGGGTATAACAGTGTCAACCCGTACTATCCGTCGGCATCTGAATGAAAAGGGATTGTATGGTAGGAGACCCAGGAAGACCCCACTTCTTACCCCGAGACATAAAAAAGCCAGGCTGGAGTTTGCCAAAACTTACCTGAAAAAGCCTAAAACGTTTTGGAAGAATGTTCTCTGGTCAGATGAGACAAAAGTAGAGCTTTTTGGGCAAAGGCATCAACATAGAGTTTACAGGAGAACAAAAGAGGCATTCAAAGAAAAGAACACGGTTCCTACAGTCAAACATGGCGGAGGTTCCCTGATGTTTTGGGGTTGCTTTGCTGCCTCTGGCACTGGACTGCTTGACTGTGTGCATGGCATTATGAAGTCTGAAGACTACCAACAAATTTTGCAGCATAATGTAGGGCCCAGTGTGAGAAAGCTGGGTCTCCCTCAGAGGTCATGGGTCTTCCAGCAGGACAATGACCCAAAACACACTTCAAAAAACACTAGAAAATGGTTTGAGAGAAAGCACTGGAGACTTCTAAGGTGGCCAGCAATGAGTCCAGACCTGAATCCCATAGAACACCTGTGGAGAGATCTAAAAATGACAGTTTGGAGAAGGCACCCTTCAAATATCAGGGACCTGGAGCAGTTTGCCAAAGAAGTATGGTCTAAAATTCCAGCAGAGCATTATAAGAAACTCATTGATGGTTACCGGAAGCGGTTGGTCGCAGTTATTTTGGCTAAATGTTGTGCAACCAAGTATTAGGCTGAAGGTGCCAATACTTTTGTCTGGCCCATTTTTGGAGTTGGAGTTTTGTGTGAAATGATCAAATTAAATGAAGATAATAATACGAAGAATTTGTGTTTGCAATCATTTTCAGGAAGAAACTGAGTATTAGATGACAGAATTGCAGGGGTGTCAATACTTTTGGCCATGACTGTTGTTTTAACCCTAGTCTACCTGGCGTTGCTACATACCCTCCCCTTCTGCGCAAAGCTGAGGCTTAAGCACCATCTGCCAAACCACTGTGCCTATAGGGGGCAACTTTACCAAAACTGACTTTGAGAGGGGCTGTGGTGAGTTCTGCATTGCCTTCTCTGAGACTACCTCCCTGTGACCCTCAGGAATTCTACAGGGCTTTAAATTGACCCGAGCGGGAGACTCAAGTATGTCACAAGTGTGACCTAGTAACTTCAAGAACCTGCCTCTATTGTTTGGGTGCCAATTTCCGGCTGTGTTTGCTTTGGGAAGGTGACAAATTTCCCATTACTCTTGACATCCAGAAGGTTGGCTTCTGACCCCAGCAAGTGGTTTCCATAATATATGGGAAAGGCCTGCCTTTTCCCTTGTCGGTTTACTTTTACAGTTGACCTCTCCCACCTTTTCCACCACTTGATAGGGCCCCATCCACTGGGTAAGGAACTTGCGTACCCCATGTGGGCACTTACACAAGTACCCGAGCCCCAGACTTAAATTATCTCTTTCTCAAGCTGACTAATTATATCCTGTGGACTTTTCCTCTTGGGCTTTGAAGAGGCTCTGTTTTAGCTGTCCTTTCACTTTGGTCTCATGATGACCCATTTAATCATTATGACTGGCCCCTTGCGAATCCCGTCTCCTGGGGAACCCCTTTTAACACACATTTTCCAGAGTACGTTTTACTGTTAAGTCCCTGAGCTAGGCAGTCCCATAGTTGTCCTGGAACTCCTCCAGGTCAAGGATATTGGTTCAGTAAATGCCTCTTCCTCCTTTCTAGCCAATGCAGTGAATAGAAATTCACTGTTTGTATCATGTGACTTTGTTACCATAGCCGACTCCTAGGGGCATACAGGACTACTGGATGCTACAGCTTTACCCAATAAATCCCAGAACAAAGGAAAATCTCAACTGATAACAATAGCATGCAACAAGTCCTTCACAACTCCCACTTAGTGGGACATGGAACTACAATCTGTGCATATATCAACCTGGGCCATGAGAGAGTTCTTGATGTCTCCATGGATAAAACATACCCCCATCCCCTTTCCAGGGACTAGCACATAGTGAAGTGTGGCCCTTACCAGGGTCATCAAACTCCCTGAGTTCCGAAGACCCTTCACTTAGATACTATTCACAGTCACCTCGCATTCCTGAGGCCCCTCGCCAGGATGAGGAACAGCAATGTAGGCAGGGTAGGCAAAGTGGGAGTAGAACCGACCTACGCTGCAGTCTATTGGCTCTGAGGTCCAGGGAAAAATGGCTGATATATGACCCGGGATGCGACACCTCCAACAGATGATGGTACAAGATGTAATCTTTGAACCCGGCTCTTACCCGTCCTGGGTCTTTGTGTGCCACTCAGATGTGGACTTGAACCCTTTCTTTTGGTTATCCCAGAAATGTGACATCAGGCTCCCTTGATTGCTCATGAAGCTCTCCATGATCACGTATCTTTCCACAAGGCTCACAAGGTCATCTGCAGTCAGGGAATCTCCTTGGCAACTCGACTTTGCACGGCTTTCTGTAGGGAGTGGATAAATCGCTCCACTACCACTTTTTACACCATCTGTGCTAGAGAGCAGGTCTCGGACTGCAGCCATTTTTGCACTAGGTGTAACTAGTGATGAGTGAGTATACTTGTTGCTCGGGTTCTCCAGAACACGGTCGGGTGATCTCCGAGTATTTGGATGTGCTCGAAGATTTAGTTTTCCTTGCGCAGCTGCATGATTTGCGACTGTTAGACAGCTTGATTACATGTGGGGATTCCCTAGCAACCAGGCAACCCCCACATGTATTCAGGCAGGCTAGTAGCTATAAATCATGCAGCTGCGGCAAGGAAAACTAAATCTCCGAGCACATCCAAATACTTGGAGATCACCCAAGCGTGCTCGGGAAAACCCGAGCAAAGAGTATACTCGCTCATCACTAGGTGTAACAGGTCGAACACCTGTGTGTGGGGAGGTTTGTCCCTTTGATAACACCAGAGGTGCACCCCTTATGCTCGGACTGACAGTGTGACTCCCAAATGTGCCTTAATCTCTGCCTTCCACTTGTATGCATTAGCGTTCTGCAAGTCGTATTCTGCTTCTGTGGTTCCCCAGTAAGGTTTGGAGCTAGGACCTCTGCCCATTTCTTTAGGGGCAGTTGCTCTCTGTCTGCCACCCTTTCGAATACAGTCAGGAAAGCCTTGATGTCATCCTCCAGAGTCCTCTTCTGTAAGGCCTCCCGGTCTTTATCTATGTCTCTGTCCCTATCTTTCTTGCCCGCTCTCTCTATATCTCTTTCTCATGCCTCATCTCCCTCTCTTTCTAGAAGTTTCCACTCTCTTTGATATTTGTTGTAAGTTATATGGATATAAAAGTGGTGTCTTATGAATACAGTTATAGTCATTTTTGATCTTTTTGTCTTCTCTGATTGACACTTCTGTTTACTTTTTTATAGAATATTTTCACATCATGCTTAGCAGCTCTTGGATTGAGGTAAGACAGATTTGGAAGATGCCAGTAGTACATTCGGCTTAAAGGGAGTCTGTCACAAAATGACTGTTCAAGCCAAAACTGGGTGCTCTTGGCGTGGAAAAAAATTCAGTGCCGCTTCTCAATTACTAGTCTTCTGTCTTTGCTGCCTCTCCTCTTATTTAAGGGTGTGTTTCCACGGGACGGATTACATCCGGAATAGCTGCGGATTGAACGCTGTGCACAACCGCAGCGTTCAACCCGCAGCGTCCAGATGTTACAGCATAGTGGAGGGGAATTTATGAAATCCCGTCTCCACTATGCATGTGAACACACATCCGGCGGCCTTGCGTTTACGGACATGTGGTGCGTCTTTTTAGAACACAGCATGCCTGTTTACCTTGCGGTGACGCTCCGTCGCCGCAAGGTAAATCACAGGGCCCTATAAATGGGGTGCGGAGATTCCGGATGTGTGCAATGAACACATCCGGATTCACCGAGCGTACAGAAGGGGGCGGCGCTTTGGGCGGAGTGAGTTTTCCGCTCCGTCCAAAGCGCCGTCATTACAGACGGTGGACACATACCCTATTTGACAGATCTGGCCTTAAATGAGCCAGTGTCAGAGAAGGGTCGGGATATATGGAAGTCAAGTAGTTGGAAAGGCGCATCAACTGTTTGACCGCTGCAAAGGTGCACTGAACACCTATTCTTGGTTTGAAGAATAATTTTGTACTCAGACCTCTCTTTAAAGGGAATCTGTTACCAAGTTTTTGCTACCACACTTAAGAGCAGGGTAATGAAAGGGCAGATACACTGATTCCTGTGATATGTCACTTAAAACAGGAATTTTATAAAAAACTGATAGTATCTGCTGCAGATCTAACAGTTCCCTGAATGCTGAGCTCTTTATAACCCCGCTCACACCATTGATTGGCAGCTTTCTGCCCATGTACAGTGTGCACAGAAATCTGCCAATCGGTGTTGGAGGTGGGTTAAATAGAACTCATGAATATGCTTGACTACTTGGCAGCAGATTTACTAGTCCTCTCATAAGTTCACTGTTTTATCAGCTGGATATTATCAAAACTAAAGCCAACATCCTAATAAGTGACACATCTCTGCAATCCGGATCTCTGCCCCTTCATTTTGCTGCTCTCAGATTAGGTGGTAAAAACCTGATGACATTTTCCCTTTTAAGTGAATCTGTCACCAGTACAACCATGCCCTTATAATGTGAAAACAGTGTCAAGTTCAAACGTTAGTTACAATTCTCTATAGAAATAGGAAAATCTATTTTCAGTGGAGACTGGTGTTTACTCTTGAAGTGAGAATTTTGCGAATGAATGATCAATCCAGATAGAGAAAGATTTCTGTAATAATAAGATATGTTACAAAGTTGCTTTTTTCAAGTGTACTATTGATTTATAGAATTAAAATTAGAACGAGGGTTACGTTTGAAGTTTTAGCAGTCAGTTTACAGTTGCATGTTCGGGCTTAGCAAGAACCATTTCAAATAGTTTTAATGAAGATGATGGGCACCAAGGCTTACAGCTTTAGTGGTGTCACCAGAGGTAATTCTGTCACATGGCTCCATAGGGCATGGCTCGGGGTTAGGGCACAGAACATACGTAGGATATGAGAATAAACTGGACATCTGGATGACTGAAGGTCTTTGTTTCCTGCAGGCGAGTTGCTGTTCTGCTTTAGAAATACCTGTGCACTCGGAAGTCTTACAAGCTATTCTTGATTATATCTACACAGACGAGGCTCCTGCTGTGAAAGGTAGGTTTACATCTGAGGAGGCTTTCTTGTCCTAGATGAAGGGACACACTTTGGGCAGGGAAAAGCGAAGGCCCCCTTTTACGTGAGACGATAATTGGCCAAATTGTTCATTACTGACCACTGTGCAGTGTAAACATGGCAGCTGATGAATGAGCAAATGTAGCTAGTCTGTGGCCAAAAGAAGAAAGAATCCCAGTCAGCAGCACATCTCCCCATATAAACGGAATGTGCTCCTGGAAATATGCAAAATGTACAGTACAGACCAAACGTTTGGACACGCCTTCTCATTTAAAGTTTTTTTCTGTATTTTCATGACTATGAAAATTGTACATTCACACTGAAGGCATCAAAACTATGAATTAACACTTGTGGAATTATACTTAACAAAAAAGTGTGAAACAACTGAAATTATGTCTTATATTCTAGATTCTTCAAAGTAGCCACCTTTTGCTTTGATGACTGCTTTGCACACTCTTGGCATTCTCTTGATGAGCTTCAAGAGATAGTCCCCGGGAATGGTTTTCAGTTCACAGGCGTGCCCTGTCAGGTTTAATAAGTGGGATTTTTTGCCTTATAAATGGGGTTGGGACCATCAGTTGTGTTGTGCAGACGTCTGGTGGATACACAGCTGAAAGTCCTACTGAATAGACTGTTAGAATTTGTATTATGGCAAGAAAAAAGCAGCTAAGTAAAGAAAAACGAGTGGCCATCATTACTTTAAGAAATGAAGGTCAGTCAGTCTGAAAAATTGGGAAAACTTTGAAAGTGTCCAAGTGCAAAAACCATCAAGCGCTGCAAATAAACTGGCTCACATGAGGACTGCCCCAGGAAAGGAAGACCAAGAGTCACCTCTGCTTCTGAGGATACGTTTATCCGAGTCACCAGCCTCAGAAATCACAGGTTAGCAGCAGCTCAGATTACAGACCAGGTCAATGCCACACAGAGTTCTAGCAGCAGACACATCTCTACAACAACTGAGGAGACTTTGTGCAGCAGGCCTTCATGGTAAAATAGCTGCTAGGAAACCACTTCTAAGGACAGGCAACAAGCAGAAGAGACGTGTTTGGGCTAAAGAACACAAGGAATGGACATTAGACCACTGGAAATCTGTGCTTTGGTCTGATGAGTCCAAATTTGAGATCTTTGGTTCCAACCACCGTGTCTTTGTGCGACGCAGAAAAGGTGAACGTATGGACTCTACATGCCTGGTTCCCACCGTGAAGCATGGAGGAGGAGGTGTGATGGTGTGGGGGTGCTTTGCTGGTGACACTGCTGGGGATTTATTCAAAATTGAAGGCATACTGAACCAGCATGGCTACCACAGCATCTTGCAGCGGCATGCTATTCCATCTGGTTTGCGTTTAGTTGGACCATCATTTATTTTTCAACAGGACAATGACCCCAAACACACCTCCAGGCTGTGTAAGGGCTATTTGACCAAGGAGGAGAGTGATGGGGTGCTACGCCAGATGACCTGGCCTCCACAGTCACCAGACCTGAACCCAATCGAGATGGTGAAGGCAAAAGTGCCAACAAGTGCTAAGCATCTCTGGGAACTCACTCAAGATTGTTGGAAGACCATTCCCAGTGACTACCTCTTGAAGCTCATCAAGAGAATGCCAAGAGTGTGCAAAGCAGTCATCAAAGCAAAAGGTGGCTACTTTGAAGAACCTAGAATATAAGACATAATTTCAGTAGTTTCACACTTTTCTGTTAAGTATATAATTCCACATGTGTTACTTCATAGTTTTGATGCCTTCAGTGTGAATGTACAATTTTCATAGTCATGAAAATACAGAAAAATCTTTAAATGAGAAGGTGTGTCCAAACTTTTGGTCTGTACTGTACGAGGAACAATACGACTGTTAATCTCTACGCAGTTTCCGTTGACATTTGTAAAAGGACTTTTAATTGAACGCTAATTATTTTGTTACATTGGAGAATGGTGCCTGTTTTGTGCAGAGATTTGTGTAAAGGCTCCTAAAAGAAAAGGTATGATCCCCAGCCCACGCTGGAATACGTAGCTCTGCTCTGTTGAGAATCCACTCCTGCTAGATGGTAACAATAAGAATGAAGTTAGAGATATCCATCCGTTTTTTTTAAAAGAAAAATGCAATAACTTTATTTGTAGACTGAATAAAAGAGGACATTCCCAGTACTATAAAAGTATGTGAGCGCTTTTCCTATGCGTTTCGAGCTGAAATTCAGTCCTTACCCAAGAGTAAAGACTGAAATTCAGTTCGAAACGCGTAGCAAAGTTCTCACATTCTTTTTATAGTACTGGGAATGTCCTATTTTATTCAAGTCTACAAATAGTTATCCATTTGTTTTTTGAAAAAAAAAAATGCAATAGCTCTAGCTTCATTCTTATTGTTACCACATAGCAAGAGTTGTTTTTCAACAGAGCCGAGGATTGCTGGCTGAGCTTCATTTCGAAATGCGCAGGAAAGCGCGAACATTCTTTTTATAGTAGTGGAAATGTTCTTTTACACAAGTCTACAAATAGTTATTGAATTTTTTTTTTTTATCCAAAAAAGGCTCTATATTTCTACCTTCAATCTAATTGGACCCTTGGGGTACGTTCCCACATTCAGGAATTGCTGCAGGTTGGACGCTGCGTATTTATGCACTGTCAGACGGTACAGCATAGAGGATGGGATCCCATGCAACCCCATGTCCACTATGCATCCACAGACGCCCGCGGAAGCTGACATTCGGCGCATCTTTCAAGACCACAGCATGCCGATTGCTTCAATAGAATGTATTGGATGCGGTGAATCAGCACGGTTTAGTCATCACATGCAGATTCACCTGCTTCAGTAGAAGGCAGCGTTTTGGATGCAGCGAACATACTGTTTCCAAAGCGTTACTACATCCGGAACGTGGGCACATAGCTTGTAGACTGTGTGAAGAGCATGGACACGTGCTTATCATTGGATCTCCTGTGTACGCTTGTCGACAGCCCATAAACTGTGAATGCCGTTTTTTCCTTGTGATGTGAAAAGGATTATGATTCCGATTTTCCAATATGTCGATAAATATGTTTGTGCAATAGTAAATGTTTCTAGTGGTTGGAAAAAACCCATTGTGTGATTTCCGTGTTTGTGATGATAACTGCCAGGTTGTTGGTATTTGATAATGGCTTGTCACCATGCCCCCAGATCTCCTGGTTCTGTCTTTTTCTGGTCGGTAGTGGTGTCTGATTTGCCAAGGCTAAAAATGACTACAATGTAAGTAGTTTTGGCTGAGATCATGACTTGCTTCTCATGAATATTGACTGACATGCATCGTGAATATCAATCAATAAACCCATCATGATCTCACTTCTAACGTGATGACGGGTTCAAATGTAATAATTCTCATGTTACATTTTTTTTTCCCTCAGAGTCCGCAAATGTGGAATTTATTTGTAATGTCCTGGTGATGGCAGATCAGTTACTCATTGTCCGGTTAAAGGAGATCTGTGAAGTCACACTTACCGAAAGACGTGAGTAGGCGAGAAAGGATTTCTGGGAATGTGTAATGAGTGCAATTGTGTTTTTTATCAAAGAACGGTTACTGAAATGGAAAGTTGTGTATATAAATAAGATGACATAAAGGCTCCCTGACATCTGTGATCCATTACTACACAAGTCAGAAGACGTTGCGTTAACCTGAAATCTTATTTCTATCTAGCATAAATTACCCCTTAGGGTAAGACAATATGGCACAGCCAAAATATTCACCTGGTGGCCACGGACCACCACAGATGAGCGAGGTTTCAGCTGTGCGGATGTGGTCTCATCCTAATGCGGGGGTGGGGAACTTTTTTTCTTTTTTTTTGTCAAGGGTCATTTGGATATTTATAACCTCATTCATGTACCATACAAAACTATCAACCTAAAGAGGTGGTCCACTATTGTCAACATTATCCTTGGGATAGATCATCAATGTCTGATCGATGGGGGTGCGACACCCGGCATCCCCACCAATCAGCTCTTCACGATGCCGGTGGCAGCAGGAAGTGATCACTTACAGCGCTGCACAGCCCATCTCCGCCTACTGTATAGTGGCTACAACTAGTGATGAGCGAGTGTACTCGTTGCTCGGGTGGTCTTCGAGTATTTGTAACTTTCTCTGAGATTTAGTTTTTGTTGACGCAGCTGCATGATTTACAGCTGTTAGCCAGCCTGAGTACATGTGGGGGTTGTCTGGTTGCTAGGGAATCCCCATATGTAATCATGCAGCTGCGTCTACAAAAACGAAATCTCCGAGCACTATTAAATACTCTGAGACCACCCAAGCGTGCTCGGGAAAACCTGAACAACGAGTATACTCGCTCATCACTAGTTACAACGGGCACTGGACAGCCACCCCCTTTTTAACTAATCACGGTAACTCATCCCTAATGTAATGGCTGGATTGTAAATGGTATTGGTGATGTTGCTACTTGCAACTGCTATCCCAGGTTTGAACATCCATATCCCAAACAGACTGCACATGAATAGCCAGAAAAACAATATTCTTCAGTGCTCTAGTTCTCATGAATGTTTTTCTATACAAAAATGATGGTCTCTATGGATAAAATCTCAGCAAGAGATGGTCTCATCAGTTTTTCGAATAGTCACTCATAGATTTCAATGAATGTGCAAGAACCCCCCCCCCTAAAAACCACATGCCTTATGAGCAGCATGCAGTCTTAATGAATTCTTTCCAAGACTGCAGAGGAAACTGTGCTAGGCCATGTATTTCTGTTTATCTATTTTTTCAGCTTGTAGATGTATAATAAGGATGTCAAAAACAGATGACAAACAAACTGAAGAAAAAAAATCCGCTATTTCTACTGGATAAAAAGACTCTCTTTTTCATAATCGCTGGTGCTCTTATCCTAAAACGCCTAAAAACTCCTAATGGGATGTTTATTTCATTTTCTGCTCAAGGCTTTAACCTTTTTCCTACCAGGCCATTATATGCCCTCTTCACAAACCTAAATGAGAGCATTTTGGAAAATGCCACCAGGCAGCCAGTCTTGGGCGCCTAAACACATTTTTGCATCAAAGTGTAAGCTTTTGGAAGAACTGCATACAATTTAACTTAATACTTTTAACTAAAAGTGTCATCCAAACAGAACCTGAGATGCTCAGAACAGTCTAAAAATTTGAGATGGGCATAGTTCACTAGTTCATACATGTCACTCGTGCCCAGAGGTGTGGAGTCGGTCATGGAGTCTGTAGCCATTGTTGTGGAATCGGGGTCTGTATAAAATTAACTGACTCCGACTCCTAAAATGTATAATAAATTGGGGACAGTAGTACAATACAGGATGTGCTGAAAATTTTTCATAAGAATTTGGGAAAGTTATAAAGTGTCCTATAAATGTCAGTTCTGTTCCTGATCTAAGGATCAGTGCTACACTATATGTACATGCTCAGCAGTGAAGAATATGTGAGGGAGTCTGAGTGAGAAGTCAGGGAAATTGAGGAGTCAGAGTCAGAGGTTTACCGACTCCACAGCCCTGCTTGTGCCAATGTTTACATGCACTTATCGCATACTTGAAAACCTCTATTCTCCAAATACAATGTACACCCATGTTGTCAAGTGGTCAAATTAGCTTCAAGGGTAGATCAGATGCGCAGCTGCTCACTTTTTTCCTCCTTTAGTAGAAAATACCTCTCTCATGAGGAGAGTGATGTTCCTTCCACCTGGGGTCACTGGAGGCTTATCCATGGAAAGTGGTGATAGGAACAGGTTGTGAATATTTTTTCTTCTACTGCAGTCACTCCTAAGTACTCCCTCCGACTTCTCCCTTAACCCCTTCTCACAAATTCTGATTTCCTCCAATTAAGGCTACAGTTCCGTCTAATGAATGGCATAGGCACAGTGCCACCCACATCAGGAGGCGATGGTTTCACACAGCCAGACTCCTGTTGCAAATGCTGAGACTGGGCATCGCTCATAAGCTATTGTCACTAGTGAGGAATCTGACAGGGAGATCACTCCCATTGTCAGCCAAAAAGCACACTCCTGCAGCTCAATCACGGAGTGCCAATGGTTGCTATAGGAGGCGTGACAATGGCCTTCTTGTCTGCCATATAGCTCAACTAATCAGCTATTGCCGGGAGTGGTGCCTGTCAATGAAAATAATGCACTATAGTACATATAGTCAAGTTTCTTGAAATTGTTCCAGAAAATGAAGTTTTTTTCCCAGAAAATTATTGCACTTGCACATGTTTTATTATACACATGTTTATTTCCTTTGTGAGTACTGGAACAACACAAAAAAAACAAAGAAAAAGGGGCAAATTGGACATAATTTCACACAAAACTTCAAAAATTGGCCAGACAAAATTGTTTGCACCCTCAGCTTAATATTTGGTTGCACGCCCTTTGGAATGAATAACTGCAGTCGCTTCCTATAACCATCAACAAGCTTCTTACACCTCTCAACTGAGATTTTGGACCATTCTTTTTTTAAATCTTCTCCAGATCCTTCATATGTGAAGGAGCCTTCTCCCAACAGCAATTTTTAAATCTCTCTTCAACGGGATTTAGATCCGTACTCAGGCTGTGTGCACCGTGAAAAAATGCATACATTAAGCATCCTATTATTAGAATGCAATCTGCGATTTTTGTTGACATGTTGCGTTTTTTACCGTGGCGGAATCGCATTCTAGAAAAAAACGCAGCATGTTTATTCTTTGTGCGGAATCGCGGGGATTCTGCACACATAGGAATGCATTGATCCGCTTACTTTCCGCATGTGGCTATGCCCACCATGCGGGAAGTAATCGGATCATGTGCGGTTGGTACCCAGGGTGGAGAAGAGGAGACTAAAATAAAAAATCGTGATATTCTCACCTTCCAGCGGCCCCAGCAGCCTTCCCGCTCCTCGCGATGCTTCTGTTCCCAGGGATGCTTTGCGGCAATGACCCCAGATGACGTAGCATCACGCTACTTCATCACAGGTCATTGCCGCAAAGCATCCCTGGGAACGGAAGCATCGCGAGGAGCGGGTAGGCTGCCGGGGCTGCCGGAAGGTGAGAATATCACCATTTTTTTTTTTTTATTATTTTTAACATTATGTCATTTTACTATTGATGCTGCATAGGCAGCATCAATAGTAAAAAGTTGGTCACATTTGTCAAGCACTATGTTTGACAAGTTGGACCAACCTGTCAATCAGTTTTCCAAGCGATGCTACAGGTCGCTTGGAAAACGCTATCATTCTGCAAGCTAATTAGGCCTGTAAAACGCTAGTGTTTAGCGGGAAAGCGCATGCCAATTCCGCACAGATGCGGAATTGCCGCGGAAATTTCCACAGCAATTCTGGACGTGTGCACACAGCCTCATTGCTGGCCACTTCAGAACTCTCCAGCACTTTGTTTCCATCCATTTCTGGGTGCTTCTTGAAGTATGTTTCGGTCATTGTGCTGCTAGAAGACCCATGACCTTGGACGCAAAACCAGCTTTCTGACACTGGGCACTACATTGCAACAAAAAATCCTTTGGTAATATTCAGATTTCATGATGCTTTGCACAGAGTCAAGTTATTTTCTTTGAAGCCTCATTTAGTTTTAAGTAAACAGTAGAATGATGAATCTCAGTCTCATCTGTCAGCAAGACACTTTCTCAGGAGGATTTTGACTTCCTTGCATACATTTTGGCAAACTGCAGTCTAGTTTTATTATGCATCTTTGTTAGCAGTGCGGTCCTCCTGTGCCTCCTGCCATAGTTTTTCATTTCATTCAGATGTTGATGGATAGTTTGCGCTGACACTGATACACCCCGATCTTGCAGGACAGCTTGAATTTCGTTGGAACTTGATTGTGGCTGCTTATACACCGTCCAGACTATCCTGATTCATCAATTTTTCTTTGCCATCCACAACAAGGTGATTAGCTATAGTGTCTTTTTGTTTCTGTTGCGCACATTAGACAAAGGAACATCAAGATCTTTGTAGCTGGACTTGTAACCTTGAAAATTTTTCAACAATTTTGGTCCTCAGGTCCTCAGACAGTTCTCTTCTCTTTCTGTTCTCCATGCTTAGTGTTGCACACACAGACACAATGCAAAAATTAAGTCAATTTATCCCCTTTTCATCTGGTTTCAGCTGTGATCTCCATATTGCCCACACCTGTTACTTGCCACAGGTGAGTTTCAAGGCGCATTATGTGCTTGAAACAAAGTTGTTTTCCCTCAATTTTGCGTAAGTGCCAATAATTTTGTTTTGCCCATTTTTGTGGTTCTGTGTGAAATTATGTCCAATGTGCCTTTTTTTTTTTCTTTTTTTTTTTTTTTATGCCAATACTTTCAGCAATGACTTGTATGTACTACAATGTATTGTTAATTTGATCAAAGGATTGCATTTCCAAGTCCCTTTGTAGGAGTGGTAACCACTGTAAAAAGATTTTAAAAAAAAGTTACAAAAAAAAAAAAAAAATCATAAAATCAATTTTATTGATAAAAAATGTTGTATCTTTAAAACCAACCAAACAAAAATACCTTTGCAACAACCTCTCATGTTTGTTTTTTTCGTGTCAGTAACAGCTGTTTGTTGGGCTTTCCATGTGTATGTGTTGTGACTGCAGCCGCGGAGCCGAACAGCTGATTATTGGGAGCGCTCCAGGTATCCGGGTAGCTATTCAGATAAGCTCTTACCCGAAGCTACTCAATCATCCCTAGTAACAACCCAAAGTATTAAACTATATCAATTTTCATCTTTATTTGGTGAATGGGAGAAAAAAAATTAAAAACTGACATGTTGTTTTTGTTATTCTTATCCAAAATAAATAAATAAAAAGTGATCAAAAAGTAATTTGTATTACAAAATGGTACCAATATAAATTACAGCTCGCTAAGCATAAAACAAGCCATAATACACTACTGTAAACAGAAAAATTAAAAAGTTACGGTACTCGGATAACGTGTTTATTTTTTTCTTTAGGTGATTTTTCTTGTGTAAAAGTAGTAAAACGTTAAAGTTCTAAATCAGGCATCAATGTAATTGTATGGACCTGCAGGATAACATTGACTTGCTAACTACACGTCAGGAAAGAATAGAATTTGAAAGAACTTCCAGATTCAATGTTTTTTGTATATGCCTACTACTACAAAAGAGCCACAAAAACCAGTGGTCAAACAATGTGCCAAAAACCGGTACCAGTAAAATCTGCAGCTTGTCCCACAAAAACAAACCTTGATATAGCTCCTTCTACAGAAAAATGAAAAAGTTAGGGGTGTCAGAATATTGTGCCAAAAAATGCACTTGGCCATGCAAGTCATATCAGCTGCTGGCCGCCCTCTTTGTGATTACTGATCAATGATGTCCCAGATGTGTTTGATGGAAGACAAGTCTGAAGATGCTGCTGGCAGTGGAAATATGTTTAGGGCACTTACGCTGTTCAAAGTAGCATGAGCAATGTGTGGCCGGGCATTATCGTTTGGAAAAACAGCTGCTAGGACACTTTGGAGAAATGGTGTCACAACCAAATCAACTTAACAGCAAGCTGTTAGTGTACCTGGAGTGAAGACTAGAAGGTTCCGGCCACCTTACACCATAATCCCAGGAGTGAGACCGGAGTAACGCTCCCTCGTGATGGCATTGCTTTCATGATCTCCAGATGGGGATTAGAGTCTGAAATGAAGGTCTGTCCTCTTCATCGATGAGTCCTTCATTAGACTTGGATGCTATTTAAGCCAGCCATTAGTCTGGTTACCACATGGTCATAGTAATGAAGAGGCCTTTATGAGAGCTGTAAATAATTATCAACAGCATCTGAATGTCCACCTCAAGTAGGCCTACACGCCCAAAAATGATGCACAACAGAACTTATGCTTGCTCTGTCGGCACCGTTATAGTGTATGGCCCCATCAGCACATACACTTAAATCCCATTTTGCAGGTGGGGAAGGGGGTTGGACGTAAGCCCCAACAGAGCCACTGAATAGGTGCTTGAACGCAGTATGAGAGCACCCTTACATGAAGAGACAGATGGATTTGCACAAGGCTACATCCACAAAAGATCTGTGGTTAGTTTTCCAAGATGTTTGGAACAAACTCCTTGCCAAGTTCCTTCAAAAACTGTGCATAGCTAGAAGAATTGATGCTGTCTTGAGGACAAAAGGTGGTCGTACCAAATATTTGATGCTCTTCACACTTGAATTTTTGAAAGCATTATATACAAAAAAAATTAGCTGATACAAGCCACCTTGCAGCAATTGCTGCGTACAACCAGTGTTTGATTAATGATACACAATCCTCAGTCCTTAATATGACCATATCACAAGTTGGATTTTTCCAAACCCAGCCTCAGTTGTAGTGGCCTCTATAAGAACACCTCCCACATATGAATACTATGTACTGCTCAGCTGCTAGGAAATGTGATCATGGATGACTTTTCTGCTGTTAGTTTATTCTGCAATGCTCGGCAAATAGGAATACTCCAAGATCCACATAGATAAGCCATAAGTAAATGAACTTCTATTTGTCTTCTTCATGACATTTACTGTTGGGGAGAAAAACATGTTATGTGATTACAGAGACACACTATAATATATTGTAATAGGCTGTTGACTTCTACTGGTTTACTTGTGAACTCAGATTGTGGTGTTTAATGTAAGGGTGTCCTCCCGGATTAGCAAAATGTGTGGTATAAAACAATATATGGTACTCCACGAAATATATGTTTAAAGGTGTCCATTCACATTAAATGAACGTTTGATACACCTGCTGGCTTTAACGCGACCAGCTTGCCATCTAATGTGGGACTTCTCCATCTATTTCTGACACTTCACCGCCAGTCTATGCTAACATCAAGTAACTAAAGATTGTGGCATCCATAGAAAGGACTATGCAGCAAATGATCATTTCTATATATAAACCTATAAAAGAGTGAATAGCCACAAGAAAAGATATGTATAAATATAATTTTATTAATACATACAAATATTAAAATCTGCATTAAAAACAACTCCTTGAGAAAGCCATGGCAAACGTACGTCGGGGTCCTGGGGTCTTGATTATTGTGTCAGTTAGATATATTTTTTGTGGCTGTTTTTAGATTACGGTATATACACATATATATATATATATATATATATATATATATATATATCTATATATATCGTTGTGTGTACTTAAATGACCACTTTTGCAATAATTAAGTCCCCATGCCGCTGTCAATCGTTGATGGTGGGATTTAACATACGCAGACATCATGCGCATCATTGATCCCGCCCATCAACGCTCCTGTCACATGATAGCGGGGCGCCAGTGGGTTGTCATGATACTCTGAGATCTACTGATTGCCCGCGTGCCTGTCATCACGATCCTCCTGTGAACAGTGGCATTCATAGAAGATTGTAGCTTTTGCTATACATTACAGTGCAGCTGCTATGTGTAACTGAGGCGATCAGACTATCACAGATTCAAGTCTCTTAGGCTATGTTCACATTTGCGGTCGGCGCCGCATGCGTCATGCGCCCCTATATTTAACATGGGGGCGCATGGACATGCGTCGCACTTGCGTTTTGTGCCGCATGCGTCCCTGCGGCGCCCGCGTCCGGGCGCAGAGGACGCAGCAAGTTGCATTTTTGCTGCGTCCAAAATCAATGAAAAAAAGGACGCATGCGGCGCAAAACGCAGCGTTGTGCATGCGTTTTGCTGCGTTTTTGTTTGCGTTGTGCGTTGCGGCGCCGACGCTGCGGCGCACAACGCAAATGTGAACGTAGCCTTAAGCGGACTATTAAATGCAGTAAAAAGTTTTAAATATTAAAAACAAAAAAAACATGTTTAAATCACCCCCTTCTGCTCCATCAAAAATAAAACAATACAGAAAGTAAAAAATACTCATTTTATATCGTCGCATTCAGAAATGTCCAGTGTATCAAAATATAAAGTAAATTAATCTAATCAGTAAATGGCATAACGAGAAAAAAAATCAAATTGCAGAATTACATTTTTTCGTCACTGCAACATTGCAATAAAATGTAATAACAGGAAATAAAAACATCATATCGACCCCCAAAATAGTATCAATAAATTGTCAGCTCAGGGCTCAAAATGTAAACCCTCACCCAGTCCCATATCCTGAAAAATGAGCACGTTGCAAGTTTCGGAAAATGTCTACAAAAGCGAAAACATTTTGATACCTTTCCGTTTGTTTGTTTTTTTGTCCCTACTTACATTTTTCTTCTTTTCTTTTTGTTTCATGTCTTACTGACCTGGGGAATTATACCACCTGGTCAGTTTTACCATATATTGAACATGGTAGGTAAAAATAAAAAACAAACAAACAAAGGCCACTGTGGAATTGCACTTTTTTTTTTTTCTTCATTTTCACGACACCTGGATATTTTTCCCCGTCTCCTAAATACACTATGTGGCAGATTGAATAGTGTCATTCAAAAGTGCAGCTCATCCTGCAAAGAACAATCTCTCATCCGGCTGTATGGCTGGAAGCGTAAAAAAAAGATATGGCTCTTGGAAAAAGGGGAGGAAAAAACGGAAAATTGCTCTGGGTAAAGGAGATGAGCCGCTGCCGGAGAACACATGCACTCTGAGCGTATTTGTGTATTTGTCAGTTCGCTCTACAGTTGGCTTCTCTTTTTCTTTCATCCACTTAAACTATTTTTAGGAAAAGGAGGATCAGTCTGTAATGTGACCCTTTGAAGATTTGTTCAGTACTGGTTCCCCCCACTAACTAAAGTGAATGGCTGGATTTAAACTCATCCTCTGTATTTGCCTCTCATGTACATGGGACTAGACCTAAGAATGAGACCACTGGTGGCCAGACACTTTCCAATAATTTTTGCGTGGCTTATTCAAGTGTGGGTGTTTTTTTCCAAAGTGAAGTGGAAATAAACTGTTATCAAACCCCTTTTGTAGCAGCCTATATCCTGTGCGATATGTTAAAATGCGGCATATTCAGTTTGTCTGGTTCCTCTACACTTTATGGTTAATTTTCAGATTTTATCATAGTCAGGCCAACTGAGAGATTGCCATGTGTATGGGGTCGTCCCAAGTGTTTTCTGAAGGCACATGGAAACCAAAACCTTATTTCTAGATTATTTGGCTAAAAAGTCTAATTTATTCTCCTCTCTATTCCAGTGACTTTGAAAAATGCTGCTGAATTGTTGGAACTTGCCGCGTTATATAATGCCGACCAGCTCAAAGTTTCCTGCTTCCAGTTCATTGGACTAAATATGGCCGCTTTATTGGAGGCCAGGTATGAAGAGTGCGTCGTTTTGTTCCATTCTTGTATGTCGTGTCTGGCACAGGTCCTCACTAACGCACTTCTCTCTGTGCTCAGATCTAGTCCTTGGATTGGTTTGTCGTCTCTTATGCCATCATATTTCACATTTATTTTGTTTTTTGGTTATTTCGAAGGAAGGTCAAAAAAATGAGGTCAACATGCTGGAGCTTAGTTGGCCATAAGGAATAAAGGGGCTGTTTCTTGTAGACCATCCTGTGTTTATGTGGCCTATTAGAGCATGTTGATATCTTACATGGGGTTCTCTAGACTCCTCTCTTGATTTAAATAAAGATACCTAAACAGTAATGTATGCTAGTAACTGTCTAGGCTGCCCAGCTACCGGTGTAAATCATCTGCATCTACCTCACAATCTGTAAGACACCCTCACGCAACAGTAGGTAATGTTTGTCCAATGTAGACACCCATCTTCATGCCACCCGCCACAGTTTGGGCTCTTGTGGGCCTGGGGATGTCATTTTGCATGGTTGATTGTGACTCGATCACTCATACAGTAGTACTCCGGTTTTTCTGCACTGTTGTCAGTGTGCTACTGGCGTGTGTATCTGGTGTCACACTGGCCGCATTTCTCAACCACTTATGCACTTAATGTAATGATTGCCCCAGTAGCGCTTTCTGTTTGTTGGGATAGGATGTATGGCAATTGATTATGGTGAAAAATACATCTATTTATACTATAAGGGTGCACTATGTGGGGGATGTGATTATATTACGGGGTGGGAGGTAATTCATTTTTATCCTATAGGAGGAGGTGTGATTATAATCTGTGGGGGGGAGGGAAATGATTATTGCACAGGGTCTGTTACAATCATGGTTGGGTGTTACTTATTATACTACAAGGGGTTTGCATCTTGTATGTATAGTGGGGGAGGGGCTCATGCTACAATTTGGTGAGGGATTAATTTTACTACATGGGGTGATCCCGGTAAGGGGGGACGAGATTATAATCGTGATGGGGAACGGTTTTTCTTGGGAGGATTTTTACTGCAAAGAGGTAAGTGATTGTGCTAGGGGATGGGAAGACGGACAATTGAATTTAAGGCATTTTTCACAATATAATTTGAAATTAAGTGCAGATAGTTTCTTGTTTGCTAATAATGGCAGCCTGGTTTTGCAGTACCATCTCAGTTATTAGCAATAATAATAATGCATTTGTTATACATTTCTATGGATATAGCAGAAAGAGGCTGTCAGTTTTTGGGTCGTTAGTAGCCCCAACTCAGGCATGCAGTACACACACTGAGCACTATGTGAGCCTTAGGCCCCCCCATACACAAACTTTTACGAGTCCCACCACTCACAGCAATGCTTGACTTGGCCAAGTCTACTGATGTTCTCTGAGAGACCTGAGCCTGACTCCTGTGACAGCGGCTTATCTCCCCGAGAGCAAAATAATTGTCTGCAATCCCGCAACATAATCTATTGGATGAAAATTGGGGCGCCCCCATACACATTACCCTGGGATTCCCAGTGATGCTTTGCGGCAATGACCTGTGATGACGTAGCGGTCTTGCGAGACCGCTACGTCATCTGAGGTCATTGCTGCTAGGCATTATTGGCAACGCGAGCATCGCGAGGAGCAGGAACGCAGCGAGGGACGCCGGAAGGTGAGAATATCACGATTTATTATTTTTTATTATTATTTTTAACATTAGATCTTTTTACTATTGATGCTGCATAGGCAGCATCAATAGCAAAAAGTTGGTCACATTTGTGAAACACAACCTGTCAATCAGTTTTCCAAGCAACGCTACAGATCGCTTGGAAAACGCTAGCATTTTGCAAGCTAATTACACTTGTAAAACGCATGCCAATTCCTCCTGCGGAAATTCCGGACGTGTGCACATAGCCTAAAGGAGGTTTCCCAAGCGGTAACAGCCATCATCTGGGGTCAGAGAAGCTGGATCTGTAGCTATCATCTGATCTTTAGTGGTTGTCTTTATGAGTAAAGATATGTTTCATTTTGTTTCTCATTTTATGCATTTTTTTTATCTTAACTTTTTTTCTATGCAGGTCTTTGGATGTTTTGAGTCAAGAAGTGCTGAAGGAACTGGCAAGTTATTATAGAAAAATGGTAAATATTACTGTATATGGGAAAATCTAGTGTATAATGTACAAAAATGGCAGAGTGAATACATCTTGGATGCCTTCAAGCATATTGTTTATCCAGGTAGTTATGGATTTAGATTACCTGTGCCACTTCTGATGACTATAAAAGCCTGTGTGAGTAGGGGGTATTCTCATGTGAAGCTTTTATGGCCAGCACAATCTCTGCAAACACTAGTTTGGGATCCCCGAGTATTTATGGCATACCCTAAGGACCTACTGTAAGTGCTTCACACAAGAAGACTCTTTTTAACCATTACTGCTTCCACAAGATGTTACATGACTACAATGTTTTATGATTAAATGACAGATTCCCGCCATGGACAAAAGACTGATCACCCCATACTTGGATGGACCAGACATCAGCACCTTAGAGTATGAAGATGGTGAAACTTTCATGTCGACTAAAGATGACTGTTTTTCTGAACAATTAACTTCGTAAGTCTAAGATACAGAAAGGGAATTGTTAGACTTCTGTGTTCACGTCCAATTTCTTATGATCTTGATTAGAATGATTACCGACTGCAGTTAGTGTATGGATATAATGTAGTATTGAAAAGTTACACAGCGATTTCTTTCTCCACTTTATGGTGCAGAATAGTGTGCATATTATTATGGTAAGGGCTGTTGCCAAACCTAATCACAATGTGTCTGCTCTATGCTGTCCCCCTTCTAGAGCCTCGGTGTATATGGAGAACGCATCCCACCCATATTCAGTTTGGCTATTTTCATAACTCTTATATCAGTGAATGGAGAATACCATGCACATGCGCAGCCACCCGGATGCAGGGCCGGCGGCTTCCCTATTACGCTGATATGGTGTCGGGAAACCTCGTTCTCCACTCATTTATAATGTCCAAGTTGCAACGAACCCTGTACATTAAGCAGTGACAAATATAGGACATTTATTTTAATTGTTCCTGAAATATAGTGTTGGTAGAGAAATTAACATGCTGTTTAGAGTTTTTACAGTGACCTCTTTAGTGGCTTTATACTTTCTTTTGAATCAAGCAAAGAAAACATAAGTACAATTGCATTCAGGGGCTGAACTCGAGTCCACCCACCCAGCCGCAGCTTGTTCTGAGCACCAGAAAACCTATTTACCAAAATTTAAATAGTAAAGTATGCACAATCGATATAAAATATATGACCTACATTAAAGATGTCATATATCATGGAAAATAAATAATGGCTGCACTCCATTTTACTGTGCTAAAGCAAGGAAATGTGCGATACATGAAATGTGAATAGCATAATGGCTTGTGAAATCTATGAAAAAACACCTGAGATGCTTAGCACAAGATTTGGCCAAAAATTGTGAGCCCATCCACCAAATGTCAAGGTAATCTCAGATCGGAT